>NW_027206279.1:6524121-7244121 GCF_024711535.1 Dipodomys merriami | reverse complement strand
CAAAGTTCAACCCTAGAGAACACTTCAGGTCCAGAAACAGCTATCAACTTCATCTAACCCACTAGTGCAACTTGCCCAGGACCAAGAAAAAGGCTGTTTAGATGATAATCAGGCAGAAGGGATGTTTGGTCTGCCTCTAGGTCTCCACATCTGCTTTCCTTACCAGATCCTTCCATCCTGGAAAAACATGTTCTTACATGCCAATTTGTTTGTTCTAGCCTACTCTTACAGAGAAAGGATTCAAGGAGTTTCTGGCAGGTGCAGGAGGGCTGTGTGTAATCTCTAGGCAGCTGGGAAAGTATCTGTGCTTCTACTTTCTTGTTCTATCAGAGAATATCTGTTACAAATCTCCTGGATAGTTTTAGGGGTCCTTGTCAATGCACAGAACCTGCATTTTGGCCACTCTCAAAGGTGCAAAAAGCAGTCTGGTCTATTCTGGTGTTCATCACAAATAGAGCAGAATTTGCCTACCAAACTCTTTCCCCCCAATACCAAGATAAGAAGGTCCTGGTGATAGGAGGGACATTGAGTGACCAAATCCAAGTGTTCCTATTATTAGTGATTTTTTTTTTTTTTTTGCCAGTTGTGGGGCCTGAACTCTGGGCCTGGGCGCTGTCCCTCAGCTCTTCAGCTCACGGCTAGCGCTCTACCACTTGAGCCACAGTGCTACTTCCGGCTTTTTCTGCTTATGTGGTGCTGAGGAATCGAACCCAGGGCCTCATACATACAAGGCAAGCACTCTACCACTGAGCCACCTTCCCAGCCCGTATTATTAGTTCTTTGAGGGCACAAGAATCAAAGGAAAATATAGTGTTTACAATGCCTGCGCTGGGCTAACAGTCCACAGTTTGTAGTTTGTAGATAAGAGACCCAAGGCTGAGAAGTTACATAATTTGGCTAAGATCATATCATGGATTAACTAGGGCTCAACCCATGTGTGTCTGACTTCCATACTTAGGCTTCCACTGTATCCTAGTACACGGTTGGCTTCAAACCAAGATCCTGAGATCTCAGCCTTCTGAGTAGCTAGGCTTAATTACAGGCATGAGCCACGGGTGTCCCCTATTCCCCCAGCCCACAATTCTCCAGATCAGTCAAGTGTGGACTTGCCATTTGGGAACATTGGGGCGGTAAGATTCAAGCTTAGAGAAACAGTCCAGTGCAAATAAGCCCTAGGTCCACCAGAAGTTACTATTGTACTGTAATCTCTGTTCTTGGACTATAGGTAAAGCTGCAGTGCTTCTCTGAAACACTAGAGTGTGCTGTGCTGCAGCTTTTTTTTTTCCCCTTAGTAAAGACACATCCTGAAGAACTTCAGATATTCTCCCTGCATAGCAACTTTACTTTTCCCTTCTCTTTCTTGCACATTCTAATCACCCTTAAAACTCAGGTTCAGTTCCTGCCTCCCTTTGTTGCAGGAGAGATGCCATATGAGGCATGAGACTGTACTGCCATCAACCCTCACGACTGAGTGTTGTGTTAAAACAAAAAAAAAAAAAAAGAAAGAAAAAAGATTGCTGGGCACTGGTGGCTTACACCTGTAATCCTAGCTACTCAGGAGTTTGAGATCTAAGACTCACAGCTCAAAGTCAGTCTGGGCAGGAAAATATGAGAGACTCATCTCTAATTAGCCACCAGAAAACTAGAAGTAGAACTGTGGCTTAAAGTGGTAGAGCACTAGCCTTAAGCAAAAGAGCTCAGGGAGGGGGTGGGAAGGTGGCTCAGTGGTAGAGTGCTTGCCTTGTTTGTATGCATGAGGCCCTGGGTTCAATTCCTCAGCACCACATAAGCAGAAAAAGCCAGAAGTGGCACTGTGGCTCAAGTGGTAGAGCACTAGCCGTGAGCTGAAGAGCTGAAGGACAGTGCCCAGGCCCAGAGTTCAGGCCCCACAACCAGCAAAAAAAAAAAAAAAAAGAGCTCAGGGATAGCACCCCAGCCTTGAGTTGAAGCCATTCAACCGCCAAATAAAAAGAAAAAAGATTGTCAATCTTAAAATTGTAAACACTATTCTAAGCACCTTGTGAAGCCCACATTGTTTTTTAAAGCCTAGTCACTAAAACCCCTTGCTCTGATTTTGCTTCCTTAGTATGTTGGCTACAATCCTGTTTACTTAATCTCCTTTTCTATCTCAGATTTCAGTGGTAACATGCTTTTTTTTTTTTTTTTTTTTAATCCTTTCTCATTTCTCATAGTTATTTAGGGCTGGAGATGTAGCTGGGTGTAGAATGCTTATCATGTCCAAAAACCTGAGTTTGACCTCCAGCAACAATACACACCCACATTCACACAATCACATACACAGGCTTCTGGGCTCCTCTGAGATCTTAGACTTCTGTTTGCATCCCTATTCTTTATTCCCAAAGGTTCTGGAGTCTGACACATTCAAGGAATTTTTTTTTTTTTTTTTTTTTTGGTCTGTCATGGGGCTTGAATTCAGGGCCTGGGTGCTGTCTCTGAGCTCTTTTTCTCAAGGCTAGGGTTCTGCCACTTTGAGCCACAGTGCCACTTCTGGTTTTCTGGTAGTTCATTGGAGGTAAATCTCAAATCTCACAGGGCCTTTTTTTTTTTTTTTTTTTTTGCCAGGGCTGGTTTTGAACTGCGATTCTCAGATCTCAGCCTCCTGAGTAGCTAGGATTGCAGGTGTGAACCACCAGCACCCAGCTAAGGCTTCTTAATCTTTCTGTAAGAGAATAGCAAAGGCTAGAGGAACTGCATGCATGCATGCATACATGGATACATGCATGCATGCATGCATACAGTGTAGGTATGTCAGTTATGTCTAGAGTGTTTCAAGTTAGAAGTACCTATCTGAATCTCATCTGTAGTCTCCCCCTCCTTATAGCCATTCGCACAGCCATCCACCCCCACAGTAATGCCCCAGGAGGACCTCTTTGGGCATCCAGGACTAACTCAGGTATCTCTCTCATCCTATACCCTGTCTTGCCCTATTTGTTCTAAAGTCAGCCAGAATATATATTTCCTAAATATGTCATCATTGGTTCTCTTTCCTCTACTTTTACCTATTCACCTGAGTTTACACCCTCCACCTGTCCCATGTGGCTTTTTGCTGGGTCCACAACACAAAAAACAGGAAGATACTTTTCCCCTCCTCCAGCTGACCTATGCGTGACCACGTGGAGTTCAGACTCTGGAATGGTCTGTCCATGTGCTAACTGGGCTCTCTGCCACCCACTGTGTACCCTGGGCAGTTAACCTCTGTGTCCTCAATTTCCTCCTCTGTATAACAAGCGTCATAAAAGGGAAATAAGCTTGCTTTTATGGACTAGGAATGTGTCTTGGTGGTAGAGTGCTTGCCTAGCATGCATGACGTCCTGAGTTCGATTCCTCAGTACCACATACACAGAGAAAGCCAGAAGTGACCTTGTGGCTCCAGTGGTAGACTTTTAGCCGTGAGTAAAAGAAGCTCAGGGAGAGTGCCTAGGCCCTGAGGTCAAGCCTCAGGACTGGCAAAAAAGAAAGGAAAGGAGAGGAAGGAAGGGAGGGAAGGGGAAGGGAGGAGGAAAGGAAAGGGGGAGGAGAGGGGAAAGAAGGAAGGAAGGAAGTGAAGTTGTTTTCCACAATCACCTCATACAGTGGTTGAACCAGTTCTAGACAACTGTAAAGGGCAAAGTTAAAATTGTTTTTGGAAAAAGTTATATTCCCATTGTTTTTAGCCAACTGTTCTTTAAAAGGCTGGGGAGTTGGAAGAATAGGACTGGAGCCTCAAGGCTTGCTTCTCTCAGTTATGAAAAGAAGATAAAACCACCCCTTGGATGGAAGGACAGCAGGCAGGACAGGGAATAAAGAAGGCAGTAGCCCTCAGATTTTCAGCAGACATGCCTGCCACTTGTTTCTACCTGTCAGGTCCCCTGTGACCCTTAGGGGCTGTCCTGCATACTTACAGAGAACAGGAGGCCCCATTGTTGCCCCTTTCCTTGGGTACTTGAAAGGTGTTTTGGGGGTAGGAAGAAAAGCCAAAGTTCCCCAACTGGCCCTTACTTCAGAGGATTTGTTCTAGCTGTGGGTCTGGCACAGCAGGGGTTCAGAGTAGGTGGTTGGATGCACTCCCATCATCCGCTAAGCTGGTTCCTTGCCCAGGCTCTCGCTAGTCCTACCTTTGATCTGCAGATAACAATCTTTCTGAACTGCAAATTGTTTACAGTCTCCAGTGACCCTGGAAAGCCTGTGCCCCCTCCTATGGCTAATGGTGCCTCCCTCTCACTGTAACTCCAACCATGTCAAGCACCCTGCAGAGGCCAATTTTCCCTTTCCTGCAAGACATCACACAAGACCTATCTCCTATGGGAACTTGAAGAGACTTAAGTTTGGATGTGTTCGGCACTTTGGTGTTTAAGAGATATCCAGGGCTGGAAATGCGGCTTAGTGGTTGCCTAGTATACTCGAAGCCCTAGGTTCAATTCCTCAGTACCACATAAATAGAAAAATCTGGAAGTCACACTGTGGCCTGAGTGATAGAGTTCTAGCTTTGAGCAAAAGAAGCTCAGGGACAGTGCCCAGGCCTGAGTTCAAGCCCCAGGACTGAAACAAACAAACAAAAAAGAAGAGACATCCAGATTGGGTTGACCTTTGTTCTAGGGACTGGTGCTCAGGTAACATCTCCAGTAAGATCTTTCCTGGTGGCTACCAGATTAGGAAAGGGACTCCTCCTCTCCTTTCCACCTCCCTGTCTTCTACTCCCGCCCCCTCCACCCCCAACTAAACTTAGGCAGTATAGTCATGGGACTATTTACTTCTCAACATTAATAAAAGTATAAAAATTATCTCCTGGTGCTGGGAAGGTGGCTCAGTGGTAGAGTGCTTGCTTTGCATGCATGAGGCCCTGTGTTTAATTCCTTAGCACCACATAAACAGAAAAGGCTGGAAGTGGCGCTGTGGCTCAAGTGGTAGAGCGCTAGCCTTGAGCTGAAATGCTGAGGGACAGCACCCAAGCCCAGAGTTCAGGCCCCATGACCAACAAAAAAATAAAAATTCTCTCCTAACTCAAATGTAAGAACATAGGGCTGGGAAGGTGGCTCAATGGTAGAGTGCTTGCCTTGCATGCCTGAGGCCCTGGGTTCGATTCCTCAGCACCACATAGCAGAAAAAAAAAAGCTGGAAGTGGCGCTGTGGCTCAAGTGGTAGAGTGCTAGCCTTGAGCTGAAGAGCTGAGGGACAGCGCCCAGGCCCAGAGTTCAGGCCCCATGACCAGACCCAAAAAAAAAAAAGAACGAAGACACAGGTTAACTTCCTAGATGGTTCTTATGCCTATTATCAATATTGAATAATTGCTCATTGTGCTCATGTCTACATAATTGTACATTTACATGTTGGTGTGGTTTTTTTTCATTGCTGAGCTGGGCACAATTTTTATAGGTATTCTCAGAAATTAACATTCTCTATGCCAATCTGGGTTGGAGGAAACTCAGCTTTAAATGCATAGGGAAAGACTTCTGATTTGGATGTCAATACGAGATACATATGTGTATATTTTACCTTCTCTACTATGCAACTTTATTTTTTTGGCCAGTCCTGGGGCTTGAACTCAGGGCCTGGGCACTGTCTCTTAGCTTCTTTTGCTCAAGACTAGCACTCTACCACTTGAGCCACAGTGCTACTTCTGGCTTTTTCTGTTTATGTAGTACTGAGGAATCAAACCCAGGGCTTCCTGCAAGCACTCCATCACTAAGCCACATTCCCAGCCCCTGCTGATAGTTTTTAAATGTGCAGTTCTCATGGACTTTGATCTCCTGTCTAACTCTATCACTAAGCCACATTACTAGCACCATTCCCCCTTTTTTTTGGGGGGGGGGAGGTCCGTCGTGGAGCCTGAACTCTGGGCCTGGGCACTGTCCCTCAGCTCTTCAGCTCAAGGCTAGTGCTCTACCACTTGAGCCACAGCGCCACTTCTGGCTTTTTTTTCTGGCTTTTTTTTTTTCTTCTGCTTATGTGGTGCTGAGGAATCAAGCCCAGGGCCTCAAGCATGCAAGGCAAGATTCTACCACCGAGCCACCTTCCCAGCCCCACCATTCCCCTTTTCAAGATGAGGAAATTGAAGCCAAATTGTTGATCCACAAAATTTCAGCAGTAGAGGCTGAGATTAAATGCTATTCCAAGGCTCCAGGTTGACATTGACATTACTACTGCTTAAAGACTTCAGGGAGCTGACACTGATTACTGATGGGCTGTTTGCATTGGCTTGACTGCTCCTTCCTCTTCCTCCATTTAAAGTCCCAAATCTTCTCCATCTAAACCAGAGAGAAAGTTGTGTGCTCATAGCTAACACCTATAATCCTAGCTACTTGGGAGGCTGAAATCTGAGGATTGCAGTTTGAAGCCAGCCTGGGCAGAAAAGTCTGTGAGAACCTTATCTCCAATAAACTACTCAGAAAAAGCCAGAAGTGGTGCTGTGGCTCAAGTGGTAGAGCACTAACCTTGAGCACAACACAGAGAGGCTCAGGGATAGCACTCAGGCCCTGAGTTCAAGCCCCATGTCTGATAAAAATTAAATAAAATAGAAAGCAAAAATCCTTGAATCTGAGATTTTTTTATTTTTATTTTTTGGTGCTGGCCTTGGGACTTGACTCAGGTCCTAGGCACTGTCCTTGAGCTTGAGCTTTTTCTGGTTGAAGGCTAGCCCTTTATCACTTGAGTCACAGCTCCACTTCCATTTTTTTGGTGAGTAGTTGGAGATAGGAATCTCTTGGACTTTCCTGTCCTACCAGGCTTTGAACAGCAATCCTCATCTCAGCCTCCAGAGCACCTAGGATTACAGGTGTGAATTTTTCTTCTAAATTTAAGAAAACCAGGCCTGGGAATGTGGCTTAATGGTAGAGTGCTTGCCCATGCATGCATGCATGCACGCACGCACGCACACACACACACACACACACACACACACACACACACACACACATATACACACACATATGAAACAAAGGCAGGGTTTGACTTTAAGATGAGCGTGTCTCTTTGCTCTTAATTATTCTTAGTGTTGCACTTTTATTACTTAGGCTCAGGGTCTCTAAGAATGACCTGTTCTTTAAGTATGTGACCATTATAATTAGGCATCTCTTTTAGGAAAGAATGCATTCTGCTTTAAAACTGATGTTTAGCGGGGTGTCAGTGGCACACGCCTGTAATCTTAGCTGCTCAGGAGACTGAGATCTGAACATCCAGGTTCAAAGCCAGCCTGGGCAGGAAAGTCCGTGAGACTCTTATTTCGAGTAAACCACCAGAAAACCGGAAGTGGCATTGTGGCTCAAGTGGTAGAGCCCTAGCCTTAAGCTGAAGAGCTGAGGGACAGCACCCAGGCTCAGAGTTCAAGCCCCATGACCAACAAAAAACAAAAAACACTGATGTTTAGGGCTGGGAATGTGGCTTAGTGGTAGAGTGCTTGCCTAACATGCATGAAGCCCTGGGTTCAATTCCTCAGTACCATATAAACAGAAAAGGCCAGAAGTGAGCCGGGCGCTGGTGGCTCACGCCTGTAATCCTAGCTACTCAGGAGGCTGAGATCTGAGGATCGCGGTTCAAAGCCAGCCCGGGCAGGAGAGACAGTGAGACTCCTATCTCCAATAAATCACCAGAAAACTGGAAGTGGCGCTGTAGCTCAAGTGGTAGAGCGCTTGCCTTGAGCTGAAGAGCTGAGGGACAGTGCCCAGGCCCAGAGTTCAAGCCCCACGACCGACAAAAAAAAAAAAAAAAAGAAAAAGAAAAGGCCAGAAGTGGTGCTGTGGCTCAAGTAGTAGAGAGCTGAAGAGCTCAAAGAACAGAGCCCAGGGTTCAAACCCCACAACCAAAAAACCATCTAAACAAAAACCCTGATGTTTATCTTTGAGATAAAGAATGTAGGCTCCCTTAAACTAGATATTTATCCTTTATATTCAGAAACAGTGTATTTATAAGTGAAGAAGATAATGCTTCTGCCTTTCTAAACACATTGCTGAATTCTTGGGTGCTATTTATTGTATTTTCTGGACCAGGTGATAGATTTGGGCAATGGGCCTTTCTGCCCCAGACAACTCCCCCACCCAGAGTTCCCAAGGCAAGGATGATTTTTACCTTTGGGCCTTGCCCTGCTCCACGCAAAAGAGCCCACAGCCTCAAGTCCCCACCCAGCTAGGAAGACTTACTGCAAAAAGGTAAAAACATTCCAATTTTCCCTGTTCTCTTCTAATTCATATCCACTATAGCCAAAAGAAGGCTGCCTTTTTTTTTTTTTTTTTTTTTTTTTTGTCAGTCGTGGGGCCTGAACTCTGGGCCTGGGCGCTGTCCCTCAGCTCTTCAGCTCAAGGCTAGCGCTCTACCACTTGAGCCACTGTACCACTTCCGGCTTTTTTTCTGCTTATATGGTGCTGAGGAATCCAACCCAGGGCCTCATGCATGTAAGACAAGCACTCTACCACTGAGCCACCTTCCCAGCCCAAAAGAAGGCTTTTTCAAATGCCACCTTTTATTAATTTTTTTTTGTTTTCTTCTTTTTTTTTTTTTTGCTGGTCCTGAGCCTTGAACTCGGGCCGGGGAGCTGTCCCTAAGCTTCTTTTATTCAAGGCTAGTGCTCTACCACTTGAGCTATAACACCATTCCAGGCTTTTTACTGTGACTAATTTGAGATAAAAGTCTCAGGACTTTTTCCTTGGGGGCTGGCTTACAACTGTGATCATATCTCAGCCGAGAATAGCTAGGATTACAGGTGTGAGCTACCAGCACACAGCCAACACCATAATTTTGACCAAGGTAAAAACATCACAATTATTTTCCCTTTTATCTTTTCTAATTCATATCCACCATCCACCCTAGCCAAAGGCTTTTCCCAGATGCTGGTTGAGGGGCTTGAACTATGGACCTGGGCGCTGTCCCTCAGCTCTTCTGCACAAGGCTAGGGCTCTACCACTTGAGCCACAGTGCCACTTCCAGCCTTTTCTGTTTATGTGGTACTAAGGAATTGAACTCAGGGCCTCATGCATGCAAGGCAAGCACTCTACCACTGAGCCACAGCAGCACTTGCGGTTTTCTGGTGGTTTATTGGAGATTAGAGTCTCACAGACTTTCCTGCCTAGACTGGCTTTGAACCTGATCCTCAGATCTCAGCCTCCGGAGTAGCTGGATTACTGGTGTGAGCCACTAGCACCCTGCTCAAATGCCAACATTTTGACCAAGACATTTTTTGTTTTACCTTGATCCTCCCCAGGGAAAACAGGACCCACCCCCTCATAACTCCCCTAGTATTCTTCTTCCTAGTTGCTATCTCTGGTTCACTGTTAATACCATCAACCCAACCAAAACCACTAAAGAAAGCTCTTCCAGTCTCTAAGGGCACTGTTCCCCACTTCTTTCCTTCCAGCTTGCGCAGGCAAGCTTAGTCAACAGGTTATCCCACAGAGAACTAATTGGTACTTGAGGGGCAGGTGCTCTGTCCTTTTCCCAGTGTTTGGGAAAGATAAGCTGGCAGCCTTTCATCTAATAAAGGTGGTATAGAGTACAGCACTTTTTCCTCAGAATACTACTGATGTTTACTGAAAAACACTGATAATAGTGCTTAAGTCAGGCCCTTGGGTGGAGGCTCCAAGGTGAATAGAACTGCGCTAGGATAGAACTTCTATGTTCTTGTCTAGGCTCTGACAAGGAACTATCACCTTGAAGTAGTATATTCTTTACCAGATAAAGTCTCCCTTCCTCAGTGGTCAAACATTCTAGCATCCACAGAGAGAAGTCTGTAGATGGAAGTAAAGGGAATCCAACAATCTGAAATTGCTCAGTCTGTTTACCTTCTGTGGAGAGACAACCAACTACAGATTCTTAAAACAGCCAAGAACTGGTGTTGTGGACAGTACAGAGGCTCTCCAATTTAGATCCCCATGCCTATTCTTTGAAGGAGGGGCTGGGAGCAGCAGTGATGGCTGGTAGCGGGCTCACTCACTGAGTGCCATCCCAGCCTCATCAGAGCTGGACTTTGCCAGGGGAATTCTCACATGACCACAGGCGATTCAGCAATTCTCAGAACTTTGGTTCCCATAGCCCAGCATCAAGGTCTCAGCCAGACCTATACAGAACCTTCCTATAGGGTACCAGATCTGAAAGGAAAATGACTAGAAAGCAGAAACCACACGTGGTCTTAAAGTAGATAAAAGATAAGCTACATCTTCATCCAAAGCCGGCACTTCCTGAGCCCTCTCACAATTGCAGTACTCAGTCTTGGAAGGTTTATCTGTTTTTGTTTTTTAATCAGGCCAAAGGAGATTAAATCTTGTATCCCTCTCTCTGTTCTGCGTTGCCTGCCCAGCCAGAGAAGTTCAGGGTAGGTCTGGCCACATTCCCTCTTACCTGTCCCGTTTAAAAAACCAAAAAACGCAATTAGCAAGGGTCTGGACCGTGACTTGGAGCAGGCACCGAAAGAGGGAGGCTTCCAGATATTTCCAGCAGTTCTGGGGGCAGGCCACGTGCCAGGCACGGGACCGAGGTTCGAAGACACCAGACCAGGTCCCTCCTTCAACGATAACCTCAAACTGCCACCCCACCCCCACTAGCCCCAAATCGGCGCTGATCGGGGCTGCGGAGCGCGGGGCCATGGCTGGGGCCCCGCCAGGCTGGGGAGCCCCGGCGGCGGCCGGCCCGGGAGGGGTGAGGCCGGGTGAAGCGGGCTTCCCACCCTTCTTCCTTTTTTTTTTTTTTTTTTTTTACCAGGCGAAGGTCCCCGGGTCCGTGCACCACCAGTGAGAGGTTGTCGGCCTTCGCTGCCGCCGCCATGTCGCTTTCTCCCTCGCTCAGCAGTGCAGGCTGCAGCGGAGGCCGCGGTCTGCGGGGCAGACGGTGTTTCTGGTCAGTCACCCGCGGGGCGAAGGGTCCGGGGTCAGGGGCGGAGGCGGGGCCTGGACTTGGAGAAGCGCGCGCACTTGGGCGCGCGCGGGCCTGGAGGGCCAGGGGCGGGGTCACCCGCGATCTTGACAGCTGAGGGCGGGGCTGGCGCGAAGGGGCGGGGCCTCCTCCTCCTTGACAGACAGCCGGGGGCGGGACTGGCGCAGAGGAGCCCCGTGGGCTCGCCTGGCCCGGTGGTGGGGGTGAGAGAGGGTGCGCCGCGGGGTGGGCAGCCGTCTGCCACGTGCTCTTTCTGTCCGCAGCCCTTAGACCGGATTGCCAAAAAGGTGGCCACCGGCAACTCGCTGCAGAAAAATGGGCTTGGGGAATGTGGGCAGCGGTAGTGAGGGCAGGTTCTCAGGACCAACACTGTCAATCTAAGCCCGAGATGAGGCCCAAGGGTCTGTCACTAACGTGACAACCATGGCACTGCAGGTAGCACACTGTGTGCCTTGCAAGATGCAGGCCCCATGTTGGGTCCGTGACCCCAGCATCCAGCAAAAGGTCCAGCATGAGTCCGTGTGAGTGAATGAATGAATTCGTGCATCATCCTAGGGGCCAGTGCCTCGGTATGTACAGAAGGGAATGAACGGGCCCTTTTATTTGGAAGCAGCCTCTCCTCTCAGAACAACTGTGTGGTTTTTGGTGGGGTGCGAGCTGCCTTCCCAGTAGACTGCTCCCTCTTTCAAGGACTTCCAGGGACCCCACCCCCTCAGCCTGGGGAGGGGGGAATCTCTCCCCAGTCCTTGTCCCTGAAGATGTATCTTTGTGGCCCTGACTGCATGCTAGATCCAAAGGTCCCAAGCATGTCTTTCCAATAGGTAAAGCTGGAGGAGAAGGCTCTAGGAATGACTTAAGAGTTGAGGGCCACTTGAAATAGACACTTCTAGATTTTTATTTATTTTTTGAAGTTTTTTTTTTTAGCCTTTCAAAATTTTTGTTACTTCTTGATTTTTAGGTGAAAAAGCAGAACTCATGCAAAAGATAAAAGGATTAATTGGTAAAGATTCTAAGAAACTGATCTTCACATTTTTTAATTTAGAAACATTCAATCTATGAGAATGAGTTTTTAGTTAAAACAAAAGTGTGAAACCAGGGCTGGGAAGGTGGCTCAGTGGTAGAGTGCTTGCCTTGCATGCATGAGGCCCTGGGTTCAATTCCTCAGTACACATAAGCAAAATGAAAAAAGCCGGAAGTGGTGCTGTGGCTCAAGTGGTAGAGCGCTAGCCTTGAGCTGAAGAGCTGAGGGACAGCGCCCAGGCCCCAAGTTCAGGCCCCATGACTGACCCCTCCCCCCCAAAAAATATCAATATGTAGACACTTCTAGCCTTCTAAATGTAAGAGCTCTGAAAGTTATACATGGCAAGGGAAAGAAAAAGATATGATAGCAAGTAGCAAGACTGTAGGACTACAGTTGTATTAATAAGAAATTTAATTGTGGCATTAAAATATTTATTGCTGGGTTGGCTATCAATGGCTACTGCCTGTAATCCTAGCAACCAGGGAGACTGAGATGTTAGGATCAAAGTTCCAAGCTAGCCCAGGCAGGACAGTCCCTGAGATTTACCTCCAGTTAACCACCAAAAAAAACAGTAGTTAGAGGGCACCTGTGGCTCATGCCTGTAATCCTAGCTACTCAAGAGGCTGAGATCTGAGGATCTCAGTTCAAAGCCAGCCCAGGCAGAAAAGTCCATGAGACTCTTATCTCCAATAAACCCTAGGTGGTGCTGTGGCTCAAGCGGTAGAGCACTGGCCTTGAGCTGGAGAGCACAGGGACAGCACCCAGGCCCAGTGTTCAAGCCCCAGGCCCAGAGTTCAAGCCCCACAACCCACAAAAAAAAAAAAAAAGGAAGTGGAACTGTGGCTCAAGTGGTAAAGCACTAGTCTTGAGCACAAAAGCTCAGACAGTGCCTAGGCCCTGAGTTCAAGCCCCAAGACCAGGACACACACCACACCCACACAAACACACACCACAAAAATTTGTTTGTATGTGTAAATTCAGCACTGGTTGTGGGGCTGGGAATGAGGCTTAGTGGTAGAGTGCTTGCCTAACTCATGAAGCCCTAGGTTTGATTCCTCAGTACCATATAAACAGAAAAAGCCAGAAGTGGCACTGTGGCTGAAGTGGTAGAGTGCTAGCCTTGAGCAAAAAAAGCCCAGGGATGGTATCCAGGCTCTGACTTAAATCCCCAGCACTGGCAAAAACAAAACAAAACAAAACTCATGGTCTTATTTCTGGACAAGTTAAAAATGCCACCCAAACAATGCCTCAAACAAGAAAAAGGTTGTTTTTTTTTTTTTTTAAGCCTCTTGGAACAGCT
This sequence comes from Dipodomys merriami, assembly GCF_024711535.1. Taxonomy (NCBI): domain Eukaryota; kingdom Metazoa; phylum Chordata; class Mammalia; order Rodentia; family Heteromyidae; genus Dipodomys; species Dipodomys merriami. Next base: position 7,230,946 of record NW_027206279.1, on the reverse strand, counting down.
AGATTGTTGTTGTTATAGAATTCAAATGACTTGTGGCAGTTCTATACAATTTCCTAACAGAAACCAGTATTCATCACTGTGAGAAACAGACTTGCCCAGGCATTTTACTCAATAAACCATAAAGTGCTTTTTTTTTTTTTTTTGGACAACAGAGAGATAAAGTGCTTTCTTTGTCTCTGTGGTGGCCTGCCTGCTTGGCATAGTTTCTCTAGACTTCTGCTTGACTTGCTTGTTTGAGTTGCCCAGACATCACAGGACTAAGACACTCTTCTCCACTAAATACAGCTTTAACAAGTTGTCTAGAAACTTTACTTGGAATTTAAAAATTAAAATGCAGGATTCAGGTCTTGGGACATGGCTTAAGTGGTTAGAGTGCTTGCCAAAAAGAATAAGGCCCTGAGTTCAAACAGAAGGAGAGAGAGACAGAGACAGAGAGACAGAGAGAAAGAAAGATCATTCAAGCCCAGGCCGAGGTCTGAGGATTGAGGTTCAAAACCAGTCCTGAGACTCTTATCTCTAGTTAACGAGCAAAGAGACAGTAGGGGTATGGCCCAAGTAGTAGAACACTAACCTTGAATAGGAAAAGCTAAGCAACGATGTGAGGCCTTAAGTCCAGGCCCTAATATAGGCACAATTCCCCCACCTCACCCCTCCTCTTACCCCCTCCCCAAAATAGGATTCACTTCTCTGAAGCTACCTATGTAGAAAAAGGAAATGAACACATCATAAATATGGAGCCATTGAAGATCTAGATTATATAGTTTACTAACAAGAAAAATCAGTGTACCACAGGACTTTGATATTCCAAAGGTCAGAACAGTTGGGAAATCTTTGGCAGTACTTGGGAAAATCTCTTTCGAAACTTGGTTGTGGACAGTCACTTCAGCATAATGTAGACTGAACTTTCATCTTAGTCTAATCTGGGGTAGAATTACATCATGTCTTTGTTTTGTTATTACTATTGTTGTCATTTGAGGTAGGATCTCAATATTTAGCTCAGGCTGACCAGGATCTTAGTATGTAGTCCAGACCAGCTTCAAACTCACAGTCTTCTTGTTTTAGCCTCCCAAGTGCTAGGAGTACAGGTGTGATCACTACACCCTGCCACAATTCTTATGATTTATTAGGTTACTCTAAATGTGAAAAGGGTTGTTTTTTTGTGTGCCAGTTCTGGGGCTTGAACTCTAGGCGTGGGAGTTGTCCATTACATTTTTTTTTTTTTTGGTCCAGGCAAATGTTCTACCACTTGAATCACAGCTCCACTTCCACCTTTGCTTTTTTGGTGGTTAATTGAAGATAACAATTTCATTAACCTTCCTGCCCAGGCTGGCTTTGAACCTTGATCCTCAGATCTCAGCCTCCTCAGTAGCTAGGATTACAGGTATTAGCTACCAGCAACTCAGCCTACAAGTTCTTTTTTAGCTTTAAAGTAAGGAAAAATATTGACTACTCCATAATGCTCATCTGTGGAAATAGACAGTATGTTAGGATGAAATCCCAAAGTATCTTGAAAACTTAGAATAAATCATATGACTCAAATAAAAGGGATAATGTCAGATACCAATAGAAATAACATAGCTATTTTAGTTTGGATCTTGAGTATTCCTCAAAAGGTCCATTTGTTGGACATTTGGTTCCCAGTTTGGCACAGTTGTGAGGTGGGATAAACATGAAGATGTGGGGTCTAGCGGGAGGATCGTTAGAGGTGTACCCTTAAAGAGGACTCTTTGGCCTTCCTCATATCTCTTTTGCTTCCAGCCATGGATGAGTAGCTTTGCCTAGCTAAGTATTACTTCCCAGTTGTGTTGCCCCAAGGCCAGGTAACCTTGGACTTAAACTTCCAAAACAGTGAGCCAAAATAAATCTTTGTAAGTTGATTATTTCAGCCTTTCTAAAAGGATAAATCAAAATAACCTTTTTCTCATAAGTTGATTTCCTCAGATCGAAGAGCATGGGCCACCAGTGCCTGGCTCTCTCTCTTTTCATACTTTTTATGCTAGAACTAGAGCTTGAATTCATACTTGATGGGGCTAGGAATGTGGCTTAGTGGTAGAGTGCTTACCTGCCATTCAGGAAGCCCTGGGTTTGAATACTCAGTACCACATAAACAGAAAACGCCTGAAGTGGTAGAGCAAGAGCAAAAGCTCAAGTGGTAGAGCATTAGTCTTGAGCACAGAGAGGCTCTGGAACAGTGCCCATGCCCTGAGTTCAAGCCCCGGGACTGACAAAAACAACAACATAAAAAATCCAAAACCCACAAATTACCATTGAGACTCACTAGAAATGAAAACATACATACATTTGGAAATTATTAGTAGTATTGGCCAGTAACTCATCACTTACTTAATTCTGTAAAACCCTATACAAATCTAGAAAGAAAAAGAATCCAAGAGTGGAGTACCAGTGGCTCATGTCTATAATCCTAAATACTCAGGAGGCTGAGATCTGAGGATCAAGATTTAAAGCCAGCCTAGGCAGGAAAATCTGTGAGACTCTTTTATTCTTTTTTTTTTATTATTTTTTTGGTTGGTCGTGGGCCTGAACTCTGGGCCTGGGCACTGTCCCTCAGCTCGAGGCTAGCACTCTACCACTTGAGCCATAGCACCACTTCTGGATTTTTCTGCTTATGTGGTACTGAGGCATCGAACCCAGGGCCTCATGCATGCAAGGCAAGCACTCTACCACCGAGCCACTTTCCCAGCCTGTCTGTAAGACTCTTAACTCCAGTTAAAAAACAAAACAAAACTGGGTGTTTAACTGGTGGTAGAGTGCCAGCCTGGAGCATGAAAGCTCAGGGACAGTTCCCAAGCCTCAGTACCAGCAGAGAGAGGTGGGAGGGGGTGAGGAAGGGGATATAGGAAGAGAGGGAGAGGGAAAGTAAGAGATCAGTTACAAAGGATGAAAGAAGATGAAATAAAAATTACAAACTATTTTTGTTTTGCCTTTTTTATTTAGTTATACAAAGGGATTTCAGTTCAACACATCCATTTATGAATAGAATAAGAACTACACACAGGGACTATGAATGTGGCTTAGTGGTAGAGTGCTTGCCTAGCATGCATGAATGGGTTTGATTCTTCAGTACCACAGAAACAGAAAAATCTGGAAATGGCACTGTGGTGAAGAGCTCAGGGACAGCACCCAGGCCCTGAGTTCAACTTCCAGGACTGGCAAAAAAAAACAAGAGAGAGAGAGAAGCTGTGTTTGAGGGCACATACCTATGTGGAGGCAGGAGGCATACTTTTTTGTTGTTGTTGGTCATGGGGCCTGAACTCTGGGCTTGGGCACTGTTCCTCAGCTCTTCAGCTCAAGGCTACCACTTGATCCACAGTGCCACTTACAGTTTTCTATTGGAGATAAGAGTTTCATGGACTTTCCTGAACCTCAATCCTAGAACTCAGCCTCCTGAGTATCTAGAATTTTTTTTTTTGGGGGGGGGGGGTCCGGTCGTGGGGCCTGAACTCTGGGCCTGGGCACTTCTGGCTTTTTTTTTTCTTTTTGCTTATGTGGTGCTGAGGAATCGAACCCAGGGTCTCATGCATGCAAGGCACGCGCTCTACCACTGAGCCACCTTCCCAGCCCAGACTAAACACTTTTAACTCCAGGAGTTAGAGGCTAGCCTAAGATACTCAGGGAGACATTATTTCAAAAAAAGGCCTAGATACTAATGTTGAGACTGTAGCCTTGACATGTAGGAGAGCCTGGGAAATCAAGAAAGTCACATTGAGCCTCATGATGCCTCATGCCTATAATCCTAGCCCTTCAAGAGGCTGAGATCTGAGGATCTCAGTTCCTAGCCCTTCAAGAGGCTGAGATCTGAGGATCTCAGTTCGACATCAGCCTGTGAAGGAAAATCCCTGAGATTCTTTATTTTCTTTATCTTTTTTATTTCATTATTATTGTGAGGTTCTTTCTTTTGTGTGTGTGTGTGTTTGGTCGTGGGGTCTGAACTCTGGGCCTGGGCACTATCCCTCAGCTCTTCAACTCAAGGCTAGCACTCTACCACTTGAGCCACAGCACCACTTCCCCCTGCTTGTGTAGAGCTGAGGAATCGAACCCAGGGCCTCACGCATGCAAGACAAGCACTCTACCACTGAGCCACCTTCCCAGCCCATGAGCTTTTTGCTCAAGGCTAGCACTCTACCACTTCAGCCACAAAGCCACTTCCAGCTTTTTTTGTTTATGTGGTACTGAGGAATTGAACCCAGGGCTTCATGAATACTAGGCAAGCACTTTACCACTGAGCTACATGCCTAGACCCAAGAGACTAATTAACCAGCAGAAAGCCAGAAGTGGTGCTGTGGCTCAAAGTGGTAGAATGCTAGCTTGAAGGGAAAAAGCCCAGGGTTGTTGTAGAGGCCCTGAGTTCAAACCTCATGACCGATAGAAAAAAAAATTATATTGGAGTTTGGTTTAGTCCTCATTTATTCACACAGGAAGATACCTTCTCAGAGTCTTTACTTCCTCACAAAAAAAGGCAAGTGGGTTCTTCTCTAAGGTCCTTTCTAGCATGGTGATTTTAAGGTATACTGCGTGTTTATCTCAGGTAATATAATAGTTTATTATTTTTTATTATTATACATTTATTAGCAAAAAGCTATTCACATGAAATTATTAAAGTTTCACTCCCTGTGTTTCAAGTGAGAAGCAGAAAATCAGAATTCAATTTTTAAGTCAAAATAAGATGAATAGTATCATAAAGCTCAATATTCACAATAGTGAAATACATTGTATTTTATATTGTATTTAGTGAACAATATAATGGGATATTAGAACCAAAAGAATTATTTGACAGAGAGCGAGGCAGATGGGGGTGGGAAGGAGATTATAAAATAGTATGTTTCAGTGACAATCACTCCATGACAACTATGTACTTAAAATTGGTGAAACATATTACAAATATTATAGTCTGGGTAAAAAGTCTAGCCCAATATCAGAACAACCAAATGATTTTGAATTTCGTAAAGTCATATGTTGAGGAAGTTAAGAATTTTTCCCCTTTTCCCGGTGCTCCAGTCCTAAAGGGGAGCTTATTTTTAAAAATTACATACAAATCAGGGGCCAGTGTTTCATGCCTGTAATCCTAGTTGGTCCAGAGAGCCTGAGATCTGAGGATAGTGGTTCAAAGCCAGCCTCGACAAGAAAGTCCTTGAGACTCTTACCTCCAATTAACTACCAAAACAAAAAACAAAAAATACTCTACTACTTGAGCTGCTCAAGTGGTAGAATGCTAGCTAAAATGAAACAAAACAAAACCAAAACCCCCCACAAACCTCAGCGGTAGTATCCAGGCCATGAGTTTAAACCCCAGTACTGGAAAAAAATAAATTATATATATATATATATATATATATATATATATGTATATATATATATATATATATATGTATATATATATATATATGTATTTAGCAATATTTTATGGAAAAAGAGATACCCATGTGGAAGGACAATTTAACTTAGTATTTCTTCTTCATTTTGTTTTTTATAGCAGACATATTAATTTCATCTTGGACATGATATGCCAGATATCCTGAGCTTCCGGGAATGAAGTCATGTAACTCCCCAAGGTATTTCTTCATGGCATCAATTGATATATAATCTATAAATAACAGAAAAATATATTTGAAATCCTACCGTACTATCTGCTTTTCAGTGTCTTCTATTTGTTAAATTTTTTAAAGATTATTTAAAAAAAACTAAGAAGAAATAGTTTCAGTGAGAAGATTCTTTATGAAATCTATAGTTGATGAGAAATATACTCTTTCCTCACCCTGAACCTTCTATTTTTAAAACAAAGATTCCTGATTAGCCCTTTAACTACTGGAAGTGTGATATCTAGATGTAAGCTGTAACAAAATAACTAGAACCTAGAACAAAATAACTGACTGACTTAGAGGGTGACCACTTTGAACTTTCTGTACAAAGATTCACTAACAGCACAAACGACTTATCTTCCCCAGTAGAACAGGCCACACTTTCTGGTGCTGCAAATGTTGAGATAACAGGCTTTAGTGGGGGGGAAAAAAAGGGTAAATCTATATTACTCAACAAAGATTATGGGTGTGAGCAATTTTTATGTAATTAATAATCTGGAATAGATATGATTATCAAAGAAAGAAACCCTGTCCAAAAGCAAGGTCTCAATGTTATGTAACAATTATTTGAATGAATACACTTTATGTGTAAAGCAAATGTTCGTGGTTTACTCTAAAATTTAAATTAATTTAAAAGTAATTACTATGAAAAAAAATTCTAGTAGAGTTCCAGTGATTGAATTTACTATGAGGAGCCTGAGCTAGTACTACATCTTGTGAGGTATGAGTTATGCAGCTGACCATGAGCCCGACCTGGGAATGAGCAGATAAAAACAATTCCTGGCTGGGCTGGGAAGGTGGCTCAGTGGTAGAGTGCTTGCCTAGCATGCATGAGGCCCTGGGTTCAATTCCTCAGCACCACATAAGCAGAAAAAGCCGGAAGTGGCGCTATGGCTCAAGGGGTAGAGTCCTAGCCTTGAGCTGAAGAGCTGAGGGACAGTGCCCAGGCCCAAAGTTTAGGCCGCATGACCGGCCAAAAAAAAAAACAAACAACAAAACAATTCCTAGCAACTAGGGACATAAACAATCCTTGGGAAAACTGCAGGCAGGTGCTGGAGGGCGTGGTGACCCAGTAGTCAGACCACAGATGGTGTTTGTTTGAGAAAGGAACCCTGCAGTTCAGCACATATCTCCTAGAGACTCCCCTGTGGTGCCGGCCAACCAGTTTAAAGTAAGTCAGCCCTTTGATCTAACCAACAACCTGTTTCTGGTCCTTTCCCGCTTTGTAGTGGGACAATTACACTATAGAGTTGTTTTATGATTTTCCCACGATGTGTAGTGATATGTTACAAGATGCTATGATGTGTGCAAAGTCCCTGCCCTCCCTAAAAAGTCTATAAAAAGTGCTGTAACTCTGGGCTCGGGGCCTCTTAGCATCACCAGTTACCTGGTGCGCGGAGGACCAAGCCTGAGCTTGCAATAAACGCCTCTTTTGCTGTTTACATTGATCTTGGTCTCTGGTGGTCTGGGGGGGGGGGGGGGGGGAAGGTCCTCACGTCCAAGTACAACAACTGCAGCACTACCACCAATACCAACAGAATAAATATGTAATTTAAGTTCATAGGTTAAGAATTAACTTTGAAAAAAAAAAAAAGAATTAACTTTGAGGGGCTGGGAAGGTGGCTCAGTGGTAGAGCGCTTGCCTTGCATGCCTGAGGCCCTGAGTTCGATTCCTCAGCACCACATAAGCAAAAAGAAAAAAGCCGGAAGTGTTACTGTGGCTCAAGTGGTAGAGCGCTAGCCTTTAGCTGAAGAGCTGAGGGACAGCGCCCAGGCCCAGAGTTCAAGCCCTATGACCAACCAAAATAAATAAATAAATAAAAACTATACTTTTAGTCTAATCACATTTCAATACAGTTGTCTATGCTTCAGTTTTGACTATGGCTTCAATTTTGACCATGCAGTGAAGTCTCCCTAAAAATGGCAAACAGAGGCTGGGAATGTGGCTTGGTGGTAGAGTACTTGTCTATCATGCATGAAGTCCTGGGTTCAATTCCTCAGTACCACATAAACAAAAACCCAGAAATTAAACTGTAGCTCAAATGGTAGAGCACTAGCATTAAGCAAATGAAGCTGGGGGACAGTGCCTAGTCCCTGAGTTCAAGCCCCAGGACCAGAAAAAAAAAAGGCAAGCCAGGACCGGGACTCACACCTGTAATCCTAGCTAATCAGGAGGCTGAGATCTGAGAATTGCGGTTCAAAGCCAGCCTGGTCAAGAAAGGGACACAATACCCAGGCTCTGAATTCAAGCCCAGGACATGTAACAAACAAACAAACAAACAATCAAATAGTGGCAGTTTGGAGAAAGAATTGTAGATGTTCCTGACCCTTTCTCCTGTACCTGACTTTGTGCATGTCTTCATCCATATCCTCACTTACAATTATCTATATACTAATAGCCATATTTGATTGGTTGGTTTCCTTACATTTTATTCTCTCAATTTCAGCCTCGTTTATCTGTCTTCTCTTTTTTCTTTGGGTTGGTCATGGGACTTGAATTCTGGTCCTGGGTGCTGTCCCTCAACTCTTCAGCTCAAGGCTAATGCTCTACTACATGAGCCACAGCGCCACTTCCAGTTTTCTGAATGGTTTATTGGATATAAGAGTCTCACAGACTTTCCTGTCTGGGCTGGCTTTGAACTGTGATCTTCAAACCTCAGCCTCCTGAGTAGCTAGGATTATAGATGTGAGCCACCGGGGCCTGGCTCTCTGTCTTCTCATTATACAGGGTAACCATGTAGGAAAGCAACAAGCCATTAATGGGCTTTTCGATATCCATAAGTCTCCTTAAATTACATATAAAATTTGGCTGTTTTGCTTGTGTGTGTGTGTGTTCTCAGGTGTGCATGACTGAGGTTGTCCATATAATTTAGATTCCAAATTAGGGTATTTAATTAGGACATTACATTAACACAAAGTATTTTTGAGGCCCTGAGTTTCATTCCCAGGGGTCGAAAAACCTGACTTCAAAATAATGGGCATAAATTGTAACTGTGTCATATAAGTAGGGTCAAATGTTCACTTTATCTAAACAAGTATTTTTTTTAATTTTTTGTTTTTTGGGTCCAGTCATGGGGCCTGAACTCTGGGCCTAGGCACTGTCCCTCAGCTCTTCAGCTCAAGGCTAGTGCTCTACCACTTGAGCCACAATGCCACTTCCGGCTTTTCTTCTTTTTGCTTATGTGGTGCTGAGGAATAGAACCCAGGGCCTCATGCATGCAAGGCAAGCACTCTACCACTGAGCCATCTTCCCAGCCCTAAACAAGTATTATTATAAGTACAGAAAATATGAGTCCCATCCTGGGTCAATTCTGCAGGCCAATTTTTTTAACATATAAATGATGTCTTGCCATTATCACGTACAATAGAGGAGGCTACACATTTGAAGTACAATAGCAGTTTTATTCTTGACACTCTTTGTTTTATCCCTAGCTGGATTTACTCTAAATTTTATTTGAAGTTACCTGTTACCATGTTGTTCACGGGATAATTCTGAAGAGGGAAATACATCTGCTTTTCTATAACTGGAGTCTTTATAAAATGCTTTTCTGTGCTATAAAATGAAACATAGATATATGATATTGGATTATGTATTATAAATTTTGGATTTATATTACAAATTAAAAGTTATTCTAAACCGGGCACCTGTGGCTCACTCTTATAATACTAGCTACACTGGAGGCTGAAATCTGAGGATTATGGTTCAAAGCCAACCCAGGTATGAAAATCAGTGAGACTTTTTTTTTTTTTTGGGTCTGGTCGTGGGGCCTGAATTCTGGGCCTGGGCGCTGTCCCTCAGCTCTTCAGCTAGCGCTGTACCACTTGAGCCACAGCTCTACTTCCGGCTTTTTTTCTTTTTGCTTATGTGGTGCTGAGGAATCGAACCCAGAGCCTCAGGCATACAAGGCAAGTGCTCTACCACTGAGCTACCTTCCCAGCCCTTCAGTGAGACTCTTAAATAAACCACTCAGAAATCCAGAAGTGGCACTATGGCTCAAGTGATAGAGTGCTAGTCCAAAGTAATTTTTTAACTCATTTAACCTTCAGATTTGGGGAACATACTGGGAAGGAAAAACAGCACAGTGGTTGAGAGTTTAGAATATGGACCAGCTAGACTAGTTTTCAAATTCAGCTTCTGTCCTTGAATAACATTGGTATGTTTCCCCAATTGTAAAATGGGGTTGTATTTACTTATAAATGGAAGAAGCAAATGAAATGTTGTGAGTTTAGCCCACTAATATGTTGTATTTAGCAAGTTTTCAATAATAATTTACCACTTAGTAAGTGTTTAGTATAGCTAGTAGTATGCCTCTAAAATAAATGCTTCATAGGTAGGTTACAGATATATTTATGGTCACCATATACCTTTGATGGTTCTGACAAAGAAAAGGCTCCGAGCTGAGAAAGTGGCTTAGTGGTAGAGTGCTTGCCTAGTGTGCATGAAGCCCTGGGTTTGATTCCTCAATACCACATAAACAGAAAAAGCTGGAAATGGCACTGTGGCTCAAGTGTTAGAATGTTAGTCTTGAGCAAAAGACACTCAGGGAAAGTGCCTGGTCCCTGAGTTCAAGCCTCAGGACTGGAAAAAAAAAAGTTTCTAGATAAGACACTTGAGGTATAGTTATATACTTAGTGGTTTCTTCCTTTCCTCCCCATCTTCTCCCGGTTTTCCCCTTCCTTTTCTTTTTCTTTATCTCTCTCCAATTCTTTTTTTGACGATCTCACTAAGGATGTAGCCCAAGGCTCCCTTGAATTCACAGTTCTCTTAATTCAGCCTCACAAGTGCTGGGATCACAGTTATGTACCACCAAACCCGCAGTCACACTTAATCATTTTTAATTCTAGATTTCTTTTCCTGTAAATGGGATGATAATATCAATTCCACAGGAAACTCAGTGCATGAAGATAGCTATAATGAAGTATATAAATTCAATACCTTTTGAATAAGTTTTTTGTGTGCTCATTTGTTAGTTCACCACTTTCCCTCAGGGTTGTTACTTCATTTGATGCTACTTCCTCATTCTACAGACAGTAAAATAAATCACATTTGAAAAATTCAGTATACCAACGAACCAGTGTTTTTAAGGAAAAAAATAAAATGACAGATATACCAAAAGTCTTAAACATCTTTATACTTTTAGCCCCATTCAGTCTAGGGTTTTTTTTGTTTGTTTTTGTTGGTTGTAGGGCTTGAACTCTGGGCCTGAGTGCTGTCCTTGAGCTCTTCAGTTCAAGGCTACTGCTCTATCATTTGAGCCGCAGTGTCACTTCAGGAGTCCTGGTGGTTAACTGGAGACTAGAGTCTCAGGGACTCTTCTGCCCAGGCTGGCTTTGAACCTGGATCCTCAGATCTCAGCCTCCTGAGTAGCTAGGATTACAGGTGTGAGCCACCAGCACCTGGCTTTCAGTCTAGAGATGCTTACAACATTTTGTATACACACTGATACAATGATATATACTACACAACTTTAGTACAGAAAGAAGACCATATTTTTTTTTAATTCCAGGGTGAGATTATAATAGATAAGTAAAGCTTTGGTTGTGATGGTCTTATTACTTCTTAGTCTTTAAAAAATAAGGAAATAGGTATCTTGGATCCTGTATGTGATACCATCCCTTGGGAGGTTTAGGGAGAAGCACTGACTAGTTTGAGGCCTTCCTGAGCTAATATAAGCCATAGGTAAATTAATACAGGTAAATAAGACTACATAAAAGTCACAGGCACAACTAAATTTGAGCAAGATAGCAAAAACTAAAAACAGTATTTTATACATTTCTTGAGAAGTACTACTCATTTAACAAATGTTACAACAAGGAATTAATCAGAATTTACACTGGCAGGAAATAGCTGATAATTACCATGTACTTACTGTTCCCTAAATATTAGTGACAAAAAAATTCACAACTTTTTAACATGAGTCTGTTTACTCACAAAACAGGGCTAAAGGAATATAGTTCAGGTGGTAGAACAACCTAGCAAGCATGAAACGTTGAGTTCTAACCCTAATACTGCAAAACAAAACAAAAAAAACTCCTCCAAATCTTGAATTTTGTCAGTGTACTACTACAAAAACAATGTCTAGCCAACTAATATTAAAGAAAACCATGCCCTTTAAAATCCTTAATTTGGCTGATTACTACTAACATCTTGTAAGCAAACTGTGTCGTGTGTTTGTGCGTGCGTGCATGCATGTGACAGTGCTGGAAATTGAATTCAGAGCCTGGGCACTCTCCCTTAGGTTTTGGATTCAAGCTGGTACTCTAGTATTTGATCTAAAGCTCCACCAAAATCTTTTTGATTAGTTGGAGATAAAAATCTCCAGCCCTAAACCACCAGGGCACAGATGGTTCATGCCTGTAATCCTAGTGGCTCCAGCATAGAGCGCCTTGAGCTGAAGAGCTGAGGGACAGGGCCCAAGCCCAGAATTCAAGCCCCACAATCGGGGTGGGGTGGGGTGGGGGTGGGGGTGGGGGGAATCTCCAGCCCTGTGCTGGTGGCTCATGCCTGTAATCCTAGCTACTCAGGAGAGTGAGATTTTAGGATTGCAATTCAAAGCTAGCCCAGGCATGAAAAGTTTATGAGACTCTTTTTTTTGGGTCTGGGTCCGGTCATGGGGCCTGAACTCTGGGCCTGGGTGCTGTCCCTCAGCTCTTCAGCTCAAGGCTAGGGCTCTACCACTTGAGCCACAGCACCACTTCCGGCTTTTTTCTTTTTGCTTATGTGGTGCTGAGGAATTGAACTCAGGGCCTCATGCATGCAAGGCAAGCACTCTACCACTGAGCCACCTTCCCAACCCCTCCACGAGACTCTTATCTCCAGTAAAACACTCAGAAAAACAGAAGTGGTGCTGTGGGTCAAGTGGTAGAGGGCTAGCCTGGAGCTGAAGAGCTGAGGGACAGCGCCCAGGCCCAGAGTTCAAGTACCACAACTGACATAAATAAAAAAATAATAAAAATCTTCCTGTCTAGGCTGGCTTCAAATGATACTTCTCAGCTGGGCACTAGTGGCTCATACCTGTAATCCTTGCTACTCAGGAGGCTGAAATCTGAGGATTGTGGTTCAAAGTCACCCCAGGCAGGAAAGAATGTGAAATTCTTATCTCCAATAAACCACTCAAAAAACTGGAAGTGGTGCTGGTAGAGTGCTAGCCTTGAGCTGAAATGCTCAGGGACAATACCTGGGCTGAGTTCAAGCCCCATGACCTACAAAAACAGAACAAACAAACAAAAAACCCCACAGTCCTCAGATCTCAGCCTCCTGAGTAGCTGGATTACAAGAATAGGCCAGCAGTGCCTGGCTCAAGAAGATATTTTTAAGACTTCATTGCTTTCAGAAAATTTTCAAATGCTAGGTTTCAGAGAAGTATTCACATTTATTCTTACCTTTTCTGTCTGAAAATGTTGATATTGTTCCCAAATAAAACCACCAATTTTTCTTCTTATTTCTGTGGTGAGAACAGCAAATTCAATACAAGTAACTTACCAGTGGCTCATTCCTGTAATCCTAGCTACTCAGGAGGCTGAGATCTAAGAAACACAGTTCAAAGTAGGCAGAAAGGTTCATGAGACTCTGGTCTCTAATTACCACCAAAAGGGAGAATTGGAACTATGGCTCAAAGGGCAGAGTACTAGCCTTGAGCAAAAAGCCTCAGGAACAATGTCCAGGCTCTGAGTTCAAGCCCCAGGACTGGAACAAAAATAAAACCTAGTTCAAGCCCCAGGACTGGAACAAAAATAAAACCTATTTGTACTAATTGGTGAATAACCATTAATCTTAGAATGACTATCTGACCTGATCTGATCTTTTTTTTTTTTTTTTTGGTCAGTCGTGGGGCTTGAACTCTGAGCCTGGACACTCTCCCTCAACTTTTTAGCTCAAGGCTAGCACTCTACCACTCAAGCCACAGCACCACTTCTGGTTTTCTGGAAGTGTCACTGTGACTCAAGTGGTAGAGCACTAGCCCTTTTTTTGTTGTTGTTGTTGGTCATGGGGCCTGAACTCTGGGCCTGGGTGCTGTCCCTCAGCTCTTCAGCTCAAGGCTACCGCTCTACCACTTGAGTCACAGTGCCACTTACTTCCGGCTTTTTCTGCTTATGTGGTGCTGAGGAATCAAACCCAGGGCCTCATGCATGCAAGGCAAGCACTCTACAACTGAGCCACCTTCCCAGCCTGAGCAGTAGCCTTTAACACAAGGAGTTTCATGGACTTTTCTGCCCAGGCTGGCTTTGAACTGTGATCTTCTGATTTTAGCCTCCTGAGTAGCTAGGATTACAGGCATGAGCCATCGGTGCCCAGCTTGATTTTTTTTTTATTTATTTATCTATCTATCTATTTATTTATTTATTATATGTGTTTGTCTTAGGGCTTGAACTCAGGGCCTGAGCTCTGTCCTTGAGGACTTGTTCAGGTTATATTTTTGCTCTATCACTTGAGCCATAGCCCCACTTACATTTTTTTTGTGGTTTATTAGAAATAAGAGTCTCATGGACTTTTATGCCCAACTGGTTTCAAACCCAGATCCTTGTATCTCAGCCTCCTAAATAGTGAGGATTACAAGTGTAAGTTACTGGCACCCAGCACAAATAGTTTTTAATAGAGTTTGAGACCAATCTATGCTACATATTAGCACCTTGGGCTACCTAGCAGCACCTTGACTGGAACATTTTTGAATAAGTGTTTCCCATCTAGTCATTAATTGATTTGTATAATCACTGAACATATTTTAATATTATAACTAGGTCTCACTGGGATACCAAGTATGGATGAAAACATTTTTTCTGGGGTTCTAAATGCTCCTTGTAAAAGTGTTTTTTAAACTTTTTAGTTTAAAAAAGTTTGTCCGTCATGGGGCTTGAACTTAGGGCCTGAGCACTGTCCCTGAGCTGTTCTGCTTAAGGCTCTACCACTTTGAGCTACAGTGCTACTTCCAGTTTCCTGGTGGTTAATTAGAGATAAAAGGCTCATGGAGCTGGGCACCAGTGGCTCACACCTGTAATCCTAGCTACTCAGGAGGCTGAGATCTGAGGATCACAGTTCAAAGCCAGCCTGGGCAGGAAAGTCCATGAGACTCATCTCCAATAAACCACTAGAAAACCGGAAGTGGAGTTGTGGCTCAAGAGGTAGAGAGTTCGCCTTGAGCTGAAGAGCCCAGGGACGTCGCCCACGCCCAGAGTTCAAGCCCCAGAACCAACCAAAAAAAAAAAAAAGGCTCATGGATTTTCCTGCCTGGGTGGTTTTGAACCACATTGCTCAGATCTCAGCCTCCTGAGTAACTAGGATTACAGGTTGGAGCCACTGCTGCCTGGCCTTGCTTTTATTTTTAATACTCTTCTCACTAGGACATAATATATAGCTTCACTCTGTCTATCTGTATATAGACCCGTATTTTTCAGGTAAACAAGAGACACATCAAGAATTAGGCAATAGCCATGCAAGGTGGCTCACACCTGTAATCCTAGCTACTCAGGAGCCTGAGATTTCAGGATTGGGCTTTGAAGCCAGCCTGAGCAGGAAAGCCCATGACACTCATCTCCAATTAAACATCAAAAAGCCAGAAAAGGAGCTGTGATAGACTGCTAGCCTTGAGCAAAAAGCCTCAGGAATGGCACCCAGGCCCTGAGTTTAAGCCCCAGGACTGGTGCGCATGCACACATGCATACACAAACACACACACATACACACAGAACTGGACAATGTAAGACTTTAAAAATCTGATATTGAAGTTACCTCCGAAAAGCTAGGTAGAATCTGAACAGAACAGAATAAGATGTGCCAAGCAGGAAAATGGAAAGAATCAATCTCAGAAGCAAGTGTTTTTTGTTGTTGTTGTTGTTTTCTTCTTTTGTTTTGTTTTTGGTCACAGGGCTTGAACTCTGAGTCTGGATGTGTCCCTGAGCTCTTCTGTTCAAGGCTAGCACTCTACCACTTTGAGCCATAGTACCATTTCCAGTTTTGTGGTGGTTTATGGGAGATAAGAGTCTCATAGGCTGGGTGCCAGTGGCTCATGCCTGTAATCTTAGCTACTCAGGAGACTAAGATCTGAGGATCACGGTTCAAAGCCAGCCCAAGCAGGAAAATCTGTGACTCTTATCTCCATTAAATTCCTCAGAAAAAGCTGGAAGTGGCACTGTGACTTGAGTGGTAGAGCGCTAGCCTTAAACACAAAGAGGTTCAGACCCTGAGTTCAAGCCCTAGGACCAGGGGGAAAAAAGAGTTTCATGGAGGGCTTGGAAGTTAAGTGGTAGAGTGCTTGCCTTGAATTCATGAGGCCCTGGGTTCGATTGCTCAGTACCACATAAGCAGAAAAAGCCAGAAGTGGCGCTGTGGCTCAAGTGGTAGAGCGCTAGCCTTGAGCTGAAGAGCTGAGGGACAGCGCCCAGGCCCAGAGTTCAGGCCCCACAACCGACCAAAAAAAAAAAAAAAAATCTCATGGACTTTTCTGCCAACTGTGATCATCAGATCGTAGCTAGGATTTACACGCATGAGCCACCGGTGCCCAGCTCAGAAGCAGTTTTTCATTTGTCTTTGCACTTCACAGGGTTGCTGAAAAAAATATGAAAGTACTTTCTTTCTTTCTTTCTTTTTTTTTTTTTTGGGTCCAGTCGTGGGGCCTGAACTCTGGGCCTGGGCGCTGTCCCTCAGCTCTTCATCTCAAGGCTAGTGCTCTACCACTTGAGCCACAGCGCCACTTCCGGCTTTTTTCTTTTTGCTTATGTGGTGCTGAGGAATCGAACCCAGGGCCTCATACATGCAAGGCAAGCACTCTACCACTGAGCCACCTTCCCAGCCCCTGAAAGTACTTTCAAAAGTATAAAATATACAAATATGAGTTTATTAATCTAACTAATATTTTTGAGTGTGTTCTCAGAGCCTTGTAAACTCTTGGTTGGCTTTTTTGCTCAAAGATGGCACACTTCAACTTCTGTCTTTCTACTGGTTAATTGGAGCTGAGTCTCACAGACTTATTTGCCTGGACTGGCTTTGAACCATGATCCTCAGTTCTTAGCTTCCTGAGTGGCTAGAATTGGGAGCATAATCCACCAGTGCCTGGCTTGTTAACAAATATTTGAAGAAGAAATTTCAGAAGAATGGAAGAGATTCAACACTAGTAAAGAATGCATTTATTAAATGCTCAACGTGTCCTATACCTTAATATATTACCTTTTTTTTCCCTTAAAACAACTTGGGACATGATAGCTTTGAGGGCTATTTCCACGTCTGTCTTATTCATCATTGAATCCCCAAATGTGAGTTAGAACTTGCCATGGGGTGGGGTTTAATAAATATGTAATGAATAAATAACACCCAAGGTAATCTGACTCAAAGTCTATACTTTTTCCACTCATGTTAAGTGGTGCAAAACTCAATGCTTTCTGATTGAGAGCAAATATATAAGTAAAATTGGATGGGGCTATCTGACAGGGATTAGCTGGATTTGGCAAATAGAGATTAGTTGAGTGACATTTGCTAACCTTTTTGCAGAGAAGCAGGAGGAAGAATGAAATGACCTAAAGCCACAGAGTTTTTTATTTCAGCATTAGCTACCGCAGAGAGATAGTAGGCATGAAAAACAGTAGCATTATCTTCTATGTAGTCAAGGCTGTGATATATTCTAGGAGAAAGAAAGGAAACCTTTTAGAATATGAAATGAACAAGAATGTGTCAACTTTTCAAAAGAAAAAATAAATGACTGGAAATACAGACAATTATGATGACCTTTTCTCCCTAGCAAAAAGACAATCTTTTTATTTTTTTTTTTGGGGGGGGGGTCCGGTTGTGAGGCCTGAACTCTGGGCCTGGGCGCTGTCCCTCAGCTCTTCAGCTCAAGGCTAGCGCTCTACCACTTGAGCCACAGCGCCACTTCTGCCTTTTTTCTTATGTGGTGCTGAGGAATCAAACCCAGGGTCTCATGCATGCAAGGCAAGTGCTCTACCACTGAGCCACCTTCCCAGCCCAAGAAAATATTTTTAAATTTTTTTTTATTTTTTAGTGCTTTTTAGATGGAACCCCAGGGCCTTGCACATGCTAGGCAAGCACGATCCCACTGAGCTCCATTTTCAGCGTAAGAGTATACTACTACTTAGTTTGGTGGCCTGACTCTAGGCAAACCTCAGCTTTAGAGAGTTAAAAAAAGACTGTAAATTTAGAAACTTGACCCAAAACAGTAAGTAAGTGGAAATTAACAGTGGATTGGCCATCAGCAGCTTATAAACTGAGTTTCCTCATAGTGCCATTATGAAGGATCAGTTAATTATGAGGTAGGGAATGGGCAGGGCATGCCGTTAGGAAAGATTTCATAAATAGATAACGAGGCCTGTAAAAAAGTAGAAGAGGGAGGTCTTAAAGAAAAAGACAGGGGCTGGGAAGGTGGCTCAGTGGTAGAGCGCTTGCCTTGCATGCATGAGGCCCTGGGTTCGATTCCTCAGCACCACATAAGCAGAAAGCGCCAGAAGTCGTGCTGTGGCTCAAGTGGTAGAGCGCTAGCCTTGAGCCAAATTGCTGAGGGACAGCGCCCAGGCCCAGAGTTAAAGCTCCACAACCAATACACCCCCCCACTGTCCAGGAAGAGTTTAAGTGTGAACATCACAGGATGGGAAGGGCGTGAAGGGCACTGCTATGAGGTGGTCATCTGGGTTTTAGACATGGAGTACGCGGGTCCCCTGCAGTGCTCCCCGCGGGGGGACTGCTGGAACCACGAGGCACCGGGCACCGGGTGGAACCGGGGCGGGGCGATGGCGGGGACAGCACACGTGCAAGGCCGGAGCCCGGCGCGATGGCGGGGACAGCACACGTGCAAGGCCGGAGCCCGGCTCGACGACCAGGGGCCGACGGCGGCCGTCCCGGCTGGGAGGCGCCGCGGTGAGGGCCGCGGGTACCTCAGCGTGTCCGGGTGCGAGGCGTCGCTGCTGAACAGGAAGTCTGCGGCCCGCCAGTCACTGACCGTGCCGCCTTCGGCCACTGCGGAGGCAAGAGCGCGGGGTGAGCCTGGCGGACCTCCTGGAGCCACCCTTCCGACCCTTCCCACCTCACTCGTCCCCCTCCGGCCAAGCCGCCTACTCCAGAACTGCCTCAGGTCCTGGCCGACGCTACCACAGAACCAGCCCCGCTGCCCTTGAAACATGGCGGCTCCGGGACCGCGAGGAGGTGGGCGGGGAGTGGGGGGGAAAGGCCTGCTGCGGGGATCGCTGATTGGCTCAGGACCGAAGACCCTCGCGCTGATTGGTTACCGGCAGCAAAAGGCGGGAAAAGCTTGCCGCACGCCATACCAGACTGTTGAACTAAGCTGGGGAAGCCGCGAGGAAGGACGCTGGAGCTGGTGAGTGTTTGCACCCAAGGTGTAGAGATTGGGATGAGATTGTGTAGCATCAAGTCTTGGCTACTATTTCATCTACAAATACTTGGCACGCGCACGTGTGTGCGTGTGCGCGTTTTCAATCAAGGCTGGCACTCTACCACCTTTGGTTTGTTTGCTCATTGGAGATGAGAGTCTCACAGACTTTCCTGCCTGGCCTCAAACCGCATCCACAGATCTCCGCCTGAGTAGCTAGGATGACAGGTGTGAGCCATCAGTGCCCAGCTCATTTCTCATATTTTATTTGCACTTTCTATTTCCTAGTCTCCTTAGAGGTTTGTCGATTTTATTAGCCTTCCCCCCCCAAGAAAAAAAACACACTTTTGATTTTGTTGATATTTCCTGTTGATGTCAATTTCAGCAGTTTGTAATTTCCATGATTTCAAATTGCTGTTGTTGGGGCTGGGAAGGTGGCTCAGTGGTAGAGCGCTTGCCTTGCATGCCTGAGGCCCTGGGTTCAATTCCTCAGCACCACATAAGCAAAAAGAAAAAAGCCGGAAATGGTGCTGAGGCTCAAGTGGTAGAGCGCTAGCCTTGAGCTGAAGAGCTGAGGGACAGCGCCCAGGCCCAGAGTTCAGGCCCCACAACCGGACCCAAAAAAAAACAAACAAAAAAAACCAAATTGCTGTTGTTTTTTTTCCCCTACATTCTTAAAAGTTTATTGATTTTCTCCCTTTGGGGTTTTTGTTTTGTTTTGGCCAGTCCTGGGGCTTGAACTCAGGGCCTGGGCACTGTCCCTGGGTTTCTTTTGTTCAAGGCAGCAAGCACTTTACCACAGTATCACTTCTAGCTTTTTCTCTATATGTGGTGCTGAGGAATTGAACCCAGGGCTTCGTGCATGCTAGGCAAGCACTCTACCACTGAGTCAAATTCCCACCCCCTACATGTTAAAATGTACATGTATGTATGACTAGATATTTCTCTAAAACTATGTCTTACCTTTTTTTTTTTTTTTTTTTGGTCAGTTGTGGGCCTGAACTCTGGGCCTAGGCGCTGTCCCTCAGCTCTTCAGCTCAAGGCTAGCGCTCTACCACTTCAGCCACAGCACCACTTCTGGCTTTTTCTGCTTATGTGGTGCTGAGGAATCGAACCCAGGGCCTCATGCATGCAAGGCAAGCACTGTACCACGGAGCCACCTTCCCAGCCCATGTCTTAACCATCTTTTGAGATGCCATTTCTTATTACTCAGTTCAAAATATTTTCAGATTTTTGGTGAGCTTTTTGACTTAAACATTTAAAAAAATTCCCCAATATATATATACTCTTCCAATTATCTTCTGGTTATTGGTTCTGAATGACTTAGATACATTTTTAATATGATTTTTATGATTATAAATCCTTTGAAATTTGTTATTTGCTTTATAATAGAAGTAAATGGCCAGTGTCCTCTTTTTTTTTTTGTTTGTCGGTTGTGGGGCTTGAACTCTGGGCCTGGGTGCTGTCCCTCTGAGTGATTTGTTGGTGATAAGAATCTCACAGAGTGGGGAGGCTGGGAAGGGATGTGAAGGGTAAACAAAGGAGGAAGCTGCAATGCTTGATAAGAAATGTACTCATTATCTTGCCCATGTAATTGTAACCCCTCTGTACAGTATGTTCACAATAAAAAAAAATAAAAAATAAAAAGAATCTCACAGACTTTCTTTTCCTGGACTGGCTTGGAACTGAGTTCCTCAGATCTCAGCCTCCTGAGTAGCTAGGATCACCCTCCTGAGTAGCTAGGATCACAGGTGTGAGCCACCTGGGCCTGGCTGTTTTTTTTTTTTTTGAAGGGGGGGTTTGTTGTTTTTTTGTGGGATTTTTTTTGGCTGCTTTTGGTTGGTTTTGGGGCTTGAACTCTGGTCTTGGGCACTGTACCTGAACTCTTTTGCTCAAGGCTAGCGCTCTACCCCTTTGAGCAACAGCTCCACTTCTCGAGGATAAGTGGAGATAAGAGTCTCATGGGCTTTCCTACCTGAGCTGGCCTTGAACTAAGCCTCTTAGGATTATAGACATGAGCTACCAGCAGTCAGCTGTCCTCTGGGTTTAAAAAGAATAATCTGAAGCTGCTGGTGATTCTGTGGTATTGGGGTGCAGCGTTCTATATATGGCTCATTGGGTTGAGCTGATTGGTATGTTTTACTTTGTGTGTGTGTGTGGGAGGGGGGTCATTCATAGGTCTTGAACTCAGGGCCTAGGCACTGTGTCTGAGCTCTTTTGCTAAAGGCTAGCGTTCTACCATTTTGAGCCAGAATTACAGCTCCAATTCTGGCTTTATACTGTAATGGTTAATTGGAGCTAAGAGTCTCATGGACTTTCCTGCCTGGGCTGGCTTCAAACTGCTAACCTTAAATCTTAGCCTCTTGAATGGCTAGAATTATAGGTGTGAACTGCTGGTGCCCAGTCACTTAATATATTTTGAAGTTGTATAATAAATGCATGTTTATAACTACTTCCTAGTCAATTGAACCATTAACCTCTTAAATATAAAAGGCAAAACTTTGCTTGTAATTGCCTCCCTTTTTTCCTCTTACTGTTCTGGGGATTGAACTCAGGGCCTCATGCTTATTAGGTAGGTGCTTTACCTCCTGAACCACTTTGCTAGCCTTGAAAGGTAAAACTTTAAGACACATAAAATACAAGAGAATATCTATCTAGATCCTGAATGAATTTTTAAAAACTTTTATGTCAGTGGTGGGATTTGAACTCAGGGCCTGGGTACTGTCTCTGAGCTTTTCTGATCAAGGCTACCATTCTCCCACTTTGAGCCACAGCTCCATATCTGGTTTTCTGATGGTTAGTTGGAGATAAAAGTCTCATGGACTTTCCTGCCTGGGTTGGCTTTATATCCTAATCATCAGATTTCAGCCTCTTGAGATGGCAAGCTGGAGCCACCAGCTCTGGCTCTGAATAGGTTTTTTTGTTTGTCGGTCATGGGGCTTGAACTTAGGGCAAGGGCACTATCCCTGAGCTCTTTTGCTCAAGGTTAGCACTCTACCACTTTGAGCCACAGCACCACTTCTGGTTTTTGAGTGGTTAATTGGAGGTAAGAGTCTCATGGACTTTCCTGCCCAGGCTGGCTTTGAACCACAATCCTTAGAGCTCAGCCTCCCGAGCATCTTGGATTACAGGCATGAGCCACAGGATACCCAACCTGAATAAGTTTTTACCAGAAAAGAAATTACAGCTGGGTGTGATGATAAGCCCTGTAACACCATCAGGAGGTGGAATAACAGGAGCTTTTATGGCAGGGCATGAACTTCAATTCCTCAGATTTCTATCTCCCAAGAAGCTAGGATTATAGACTTGAGCCACTGTGCTGTATTTTTGATTGTTTTTCCTTTTTGCCATGTAGTCCAGGCTGTCCTCGAAGTCAGGATCCTTCTGCTTAAGTTTGTGATGTTCCTAAACATCACATTTCACCCTTTCAGAGTTCCTATAAATTGGGAATAGAATTGAGTGAGAGACTGGTAAGATATTTCAATACTTATTTAATAGCCTCTGAATGTATACAGTAGTATGACTAATTACTGTGGATGTACAATATACAATGGTTCTTTATTCTCTCCACTGTCATTAAGGCAGGGGCAGAAGTAAGGGTACAGTTTCTCCACGAAAATGCTACTGAAGGTATAAATGTGGGCCATGTTCTTAGCATTGTAGAAGGACACTTGCCCTTCCTCATAATCTAGGTAGATGCCCACCTTGTCAAGCTTCTTAGTCAGCTTTAGAATGCAAGCAGGCAAATCCAGTGCCTTTAGATCAGTTCGGTTCCTTAATCTTAAGAGCCAGAATCCTTGCTCAGGAGTTAGAGGACAGCTGCCCTTACGAACGATGGATTCTTTGGCGACACCTACTGTCCACTTGGTCTTATTTGCTACTTCTGTTTCCCAGTACCACTTTCCAGAGGTGAAGCCTTGGGAAGCCAGGACAGCCACACTTGAGTCAAACCTCTCTGGATTGTCAGTCAGTGCTTGCTTAATGTCACTGTGCCATACACTGGTGTAGTTTTTGGATAGGAGCAGATTTGGGTGAGCTGTTTTAGGGTCCAGAGTTAATGGAGACAGACCTAATAAGAAAAAAAAAAGAGATAGCTACAAATAGTGAAGAGAAGGTAAGCGTCAATTCTCATAGTAAAAGACTAAATGATCTACTCAGAAGCTTGCAATCTGAGGATCATGGTCTAAAGCTACTTGGGCAGGAAACTCTATGAGACTCTTACCTGCAATTAACCACCACCAAGCCAGAAGTGGAGCTGTGGTTACAGTGGCACTAGCCTTGAGCAAAACATCTCAAAGACAGTGTATAGGTGAGTTCAAAGCCTAGAACTGGCCCCCAACACACAAAGTATTTCCTGTTATTTTAACTTTGTGTACTCATAAACTCTTAGATAGCTAGACAGCTTCTTATATACTTTCTGTTATTTGTGTATCCATATTAATGTTTGTAGACTTTTTTTTTGTTAGTTGTGGGATACTAACTAGGGGCCTGGGCATGGTCTCCCAAGTTGTTGTTTTCTGTTTTTTTGTGGGTTTTTTTGGTCAGTCATAGAGCTTGAACTCTGGGCCTGGAAACTGCCCCTCAGCTCTTCAGCTCAAAGTTAGCACGTTACCACTTGAGTCACGGTGCCATTTCTGGTTTTCTGGTGGTTTATTGGAAATAAGAGTCTTACGGACTTTCCTGCCTGGGCTGGCTTTGAACTGTGATCCTCTGATCTCAGCCTCCTGAATCGCTAGGATTACAGGAGTAAGCCACTGATGCCCAGGCCCTGAGTTCTTTTGTTTAAGGCTAGTGCTCTACCACTTTGAGCCACAGCTCTACTTCTGGTTTTCTGGAGATAATTTGGAGATAAGTCTCATGGACTTTTTTGCCCAGGTTAGCTTTGAACTATGATCCTCAGATCTCAGCCTTCTGAGTAGCTAGGATTACATGTATGAGCCACCACTGGCTTCTAGGAAATCTTTCTAGTGAGAATATTTCAGTTGTGTTACAACATATATAAAATGTACTTTAGATGGTTGAGTAAATGGGGAAAAAAGAGTAGGTTAAATAGTTATGTTGGGAAGAAGGTAAGAGCTTGCCTAGTGGAGCTAGGTAACGTAGAACCTACAGGTCAATGATGAGAAATTTATATTTGGTTTAACAGATGAGACATTTGAGAAGAGTGGTTTATGTCACTAATAGTCAGAATTTGGTCCACAAACTGAGATTAAAATTCTGGAACAAGAAATTGAGAGTCAAATTTTAGAAATTTTCATAGGGTTCTGACCAATAGACTCTGTTGGCTTTAGTAGTTTCAGAATTGGGCTTGTACTTTGTAATAACTTTACATCTTAATGTAGTTAATTTATAATACATATTATATATATATTATATTATATTTTCTACAAAGATATAATTCCAGAACAGATTGGAATTTTAAAAATATGTAAATTAGGCTCCTAGAAGTAGAGTAGAATAGTAGTCACTATTGATTAGAAGGGGTAGGTAGGGTACAGAGGGGATGATAAGGCTAGATAATGAGTGTAGTTGGAAAGGAGGAATTTTTTTAGTATTTTGTAGCACAATCTATAATGATTTAAAAAAATTTTTATTGTTACTATAAAGGTGATGTACAAAAGGGTTACAGTTAAGTAAGTCAGGTAACGAGTATGTTTCCTTTGAACAATGTCATCCCTTCCCTTTGCTGCCTCCCAGTTTTTCCTCCCCCCCCCGCACCCCCCGCACCCCCCTCCCCCCTACACCTCCCCTCTTCCCCCCCTTTCCACCAGCCAAGAATCTACAACAATTAGTTCCATTGAGGATTGAACCCAGGGCTTTCCACATGCTAGGTAAGCCTTTACTGCTTAGCTACAGCCCAAGCCCTTATTATATATATATATATATATTTTTTTTTTTTTTTTGGGTCCAGTTGTGGGGCCTGAACTCTGGGCCTGGGCGCTGTCCCTCAGCTCTTCAGCTCAAGGCTAGTGCTCTACCACTTGAGCCACAGCACCACTTCCAGCTTTTTTCTTTTTACTTATGTGGTGCTGAGGAATCGAACCCAGGGCCTCAGGCATGCAAGGCAAGCGCTCTACCACTGAGCCACCTTCCCAGCCCTTATTATATATTTCAAAACAACAAGAATTCAAGTGTTCCAAACACATAGAAATAACATGCTTGAGGAAATGGAAATGGTTGCCCCAATTTGATCATTATGCATTGTACACATATATTGAATTAAAGTGTGCCTGATAAATATGTACAAATACCAAGTGTCAATTAAAAATTTAAATAATGTTCAGGTGCAGTGGCAGAATATCTGTAATCCCCTACTTGGAGGCTGAGCCAGAAGTAGCAGAAGCTTGAGGATAGCCTGAGCAATGTAGTAAGACTCTAAAACAAAACAAAACAAAACAAAAAAACCCAACCACTTATTTTTTTCCAATTCTGGGGCTTGAATTTAGACACCATTTGGAAGCTTTTATTGTTCAATGTTAATACTCTACTTCTTGAACCACAGCTCTGCTTCCAGCTTTTTGGTAGTTAACTGGAGATAAGAGTCTCATGGGGCTGGGAATGTGGCTTAGTGGTAGAGTACTTGCCTAGCATGCATGAAACTTTGGGTTCCATTCCTCAGTACACATAAATAAAATAAGCCAGAAGTGGCACTGTGGCTCAAGTGATAGAATGCTAGTCTTGAGCAAAAGCAGCTTGGGGATAGTGCCTAGGCCCTGAGTTCAAGCCCTAAAACTGCCCCTCCTTCCCAAATAAAAGTCTTTTGGAATTTCTTGCTTGGGTTGACTTTGAACTGCACCTCTCAGATATCACCCAGCTCAAAAATATGTTTTTGTATAGTGTAGGGGTTTGAACGCCGCGCCTCACACTTGCTAAGTATGAGGCTCTACCACTTGAGCCATACCACCAGCCCTACAAAGAATTTATTTAAAAAAATTGGGCCAGGCATTGGTGGCTCACGCCTGTAATCCTAGCTACTCGGGAGGCTGAGATCTGAGGACTGAGGTTCAAAGCCAACCTGGGCAGGAAAGTTCATGAGATTCATCTCCAATAAACCACCAGAAAACTGGAAGTGGCGCCGTGGCTCAGGTGGTAAAGCACTCGCCTTGAGCTGAAGAGTGCAGGGACAGCACCCAAACTCAGAGTTCAAGCCCCACAGTAGACAAAAAGAAAAAAAAAAAAGGCTGTAATCTTACCTACTTGGGAGATGATCTAAGGAATCAAGGTTTGAGGCTAGTCCCAGACAAAAATAATAATTAATGAGACTGCATTTCAATCAGTGACTGGATGTAGTGGCACACACCAGTCATCCCAGAACTTGGGGAAGCATAAATAGGAGGATCACAGTCCAGGCCAACTTGTGCATAAAGCAGACACTATCTCAAGAATAACCAAGACAGCCGGGCACTGGTGGCTCACGCCTGTAATCCTAGCTACTCAGGAGGCTGAGATCTGAGGATCGCGGTTCAAAGCCAGCCCGGGCAGGAGAAACCGTGAGACTCCTATCTCCAATAAACCACCAGAAAACCGGAAGTGGCGCTGTAGCTCAAGTGGTAGAGCGCTCGCCTTGAGCTGAAGAGCTGAGGGACAGTGCCCAGGCCCAGAGTTCAAGCCCCACGACCGACAAAAAAAAAAAAAAAAGAATAACCAAGACAAAAATCTATCATATTTGACATCCAAAGTAGTCAGAAGGGACACGTTTCCCATGCAACAGAATTCCAAATAATTTATGCAAATACTGGAGGGCAAATTAATCACTATTCACTCCTTAAAGGTAAGCTGTATTGGGGCTGGGAAGGTGGCTCAGTGGTAGAACGCTTGCCTTGCATGCATGAGGCCCTGGGTTCGATTCCTCAGCACCACATAAGCAGAAAAAGCCAGAAGTGGCGCTGTGGCTCAAGTGATAAGAGTGTTAGCCTTGAGCTAAAGAGCTGAGGGACAGCGTCCAGGCCCAGAGTTCAGGCCCCACAACTGGACCCCCTCCCCCGCCCCCCGCAATAAAAAAAAGGTAAGCTGTATTGAGTAGTTGCCTTCCATAGTTTATAGTATGGAAGGAGAAGAGATGATAGCTTTACAATGGAGAAGTCTAGCAAATGCTATCTTAGCCAGGTGATTAAAGCCAGCATCAACAGTCATAAATCATGTTAGGAGTGTATACACTTGCTATAAAGTGATGAAAATGGTAATTTAACACTATAGTCTTTTTAAACTTAAATGTTATCATGAGAACAGCACACAAATGCAATAGCACAGCATCGTATAAAATATATGAGTAGTACTCCTCAAAATCTTCAGAAATCAAGAATTTTAAGTACTACCAAGAGCAGCCTGAAAAAATATGACAGTGAAGAGCAATGTATCTTAGATGAGATCCTGGGATTTAGAGTGACATAGATTAAAAACTAAAGTAATCTAAAGAAACTGTGATCTTAGTTAATAATAATATATGTACTTTGTTTTGTTTTGTTTTGTTTTTAGTTGTAAAAAACTACATTAAGTGGATCACCTGTAATCCTAGCTATTCAGGAAGCTGAGATCTAAGGATAGGGAATCAAAGCCAGCCTGGGCAGGAGAGTCTGTGTGACTCTTTTTTTTTGGGGGGGGGGGTCCGGTCGTGGGGCCTGAACTCTGGGCCTGGGCGCTGTCCCTCAGCTCTTCAGCTTAAGGATAGTGCTCTACCACTTGAGCCATAGCACCACTTCCAGCTTTTTTTTTTTCTGCTTATGTGGTGCTAAGAAATCGAACCCAGGGCCTCAGGCATGCAAGGCAAGCACTCTACCACTGAGCCACCTTCCCAGCCCTATCTGTGTAACTCTTATCTCCCATTAACCACCAGAAAATGGAAGTGGCTCTGTGGCTTAAAGTGGTAGAGTGCTGGCCTTGAGTGAAAAAGCTCAGAAACAGCGCCAGGCCCTGAGTTCATTCTCACAGCTGACTGAGTTCATTCACACACACACACACACACACAAAATACAAAATGTTGAGAATTAGTTGGTAGTGGGGGGTTGGAGGCATGGCTCAGTTGGTAGAGCACTAGCCAGTGGTGAAAGTGTCAGGTACCTGTTCTCAGACCAAAAAAGAAAAGAAAAGAACTATTTAACATCACAGAAAAGGTCCCACAGAGGAAGCATAGATTAGGAATCACTAATCCATACACACTGGTACCTGGAGAGAGAATAGACTGCATTTCCCTCCATGTCCTGTACTGGATGGGACCTTTGAACTGGCCTGGGTTCAGACTTCTGGAGATAAGCTGTCTGGGTTCCAGTGTCATCGTTGTTTGCTCCAAGCTGCAGGGGACATAAATAATTCATGCTTAGATACCCTCCAGACCGAAGGAATGGTGAAAGAGTACCGTAAGGAAGCACTTACCTATCAAAAAGCTGTTTGATGTCCTAAAAGAGGAAAGGAGAAATACAGACATCAGATCCTGCTTAGGAACCCTAGAAACGTCTGTGGTGATTCTGACTGCCACATAATTTGATCAGCAGTACTTAGGATCATCCCAACTGGGCCCAATAACCTTTTTTGCAAAACCTTCATACGCCAGTTCTGATCTGACCCAGGATAAACTGGCTTTGCCTTGCTGTGATTTTCTTTTCAGGATTTCCTTTTCTTGGAATCAAGAAAAGCCATTCAGACAATAATTTAGAGTAAGCTAGTATTTTATGCTCCCAAGTACTCTTAGAAAACACACACACACACACACACACACACGCACACTCACTCACTCACTCACTCACTCACTCGATACTCCAGACCCAAGGCCACTCTTTAGAGCTTCCGATGCAAAGTGGCAACTAGCTTTGCAGATAGATCAGTTTATGATTACCATAAGCCAAAGCTTCAACACAGGCTGTAACTTTCTTTTTTTTCTTTTTCTTTTTGTTGGTGGTGGGGATTGAACTCTGGGCCTGGGCTCTGTCCCTCAGCTCTTCAGCTCAAGGCTAGCGCCCTACCACTTGAGCCACAGCACCACTTCTGGTTTTCTGAGTGGTTTATTGGAGATAAGAGTCTCACAGAGGGGCTGGGAAGGTGGCTCAGTGGTAGAGTGCATGCCTTGCATGTATGCGGCCCTGGGTTCGATTCCTCAGCACCACATAAGCAAAAAAAAAAAAAGCTGGAAGTGGTGCTGTGGCTCAAGTGGTAGAGTGCTAGCCTTGAGCTGAAGAACTGAGGGACAGCACCCAGGCCCAGAGTTCAGGCCCCACGACCGGACCCCCCCCCCAAAAAAAAAATAAAGAGTCTCACGGATTTTTCCTGCTGGGCTGGCTTTGAACCATGATCCCCAGATCTCAGCCTCCTGAATAGCTAGGATTACAGGCATGAGCCACCGGCGCCCAGCTCTTTTTTAAAATTTCTAAATAAAGCTTTAATGTACTTTATGAAAATATAAAAATACCCAATAAGTAGTATTACATGTAGTATTTTATTGTCTTGTTTCTAGGAGGCTAAAAGTTTTTACTCAGCATAAAACATGAGTAATCTTTTCTTTCCAGACATCAGCAAACACTAAAGTAGTTCTAATTTTTGTTTTGCTTTGCTTTGGATACCCCTAGTGGTGAAAAGCCACTACTACATCTTTCTCACACACATACATTCATACCCCTCCTCCTCCCAACTCCTAAGTAAACCCATAATGTTAATGTAGAGACTCACGTTGAGGAAGTCATAGTGGTTCTTCTCTTCCATCCTTTTCTGAATGCTCACCAACATGTCTTTGGCAAGGAAACATTGTTCCTGAAGCTGCTTCAGGTTGTGCTCCATCTCCTCGCTCAAGACTTTCCACTCTTCCATGAGGTCATTTTGAATATCCTTTTCTTTGCTGTGCAGGAACTGATGGAGCTTTAGAAACTCCAGGGAAATGTGATGCTGCAGTTGTACCTTGTTTTCCTGGAAACCTCCATGATCATCACCATGGTTATTGAGACTAGCATTTGGGGATGGGGACCCATACCACCATTACTAACACACATTGAGAAACACCATACAAATGGCTATTTTCTCTCCCTTTGGGAGACTTAACGCCTTTTTCTATAGCTAGTTTAGTGGTTAGAATGAAAGAATCAAAAAGTAGTATCTTGATTCTTGTTGCAGTACTGGCATGGTAACCAGTGCCACTTACTAGATAACATTGTGGAGTTAATCAAACATTTTATACCTTTCTAGATTGGCAAACCAGTAGATACCAAATAGTGTTATTAGACTAGGGTCAGAAAGAGCCTAGAAGAATTGTCCTTATCTGGAAATCAGAACTCGGGGATATCACTCCATTGCTAGGACAATATAAAAGAAACAGATATGAGCAATGTTGAAAGCACTGACAAACAATTCTACTAGGGCTGGGAAAGTGGCTTAGTGGTAGAGTGCTTGCCTAGCATGCATGAAGCGCTGGGTTCCGTTCATCATCAGTACCATATAAACAGAAGTAGTGCTGTGGCTCAAGTGATAGAGTGCTAGCCTTGAGCAAAAGAAGCTAAGGGACAGTGCCTAGGCTCTGAGTTCAAGCCCCAGGACTGGCGAAGAAAAATAAAATTCTACTATACTGTGGTTCTTTTCTTGGGTGACCACAAAAAACATAGGTGGACTATCTTACTGGCTTCTAATTTCTTCATTTTCCCCCTTTCTAATAATTTATACGGCTTTAGCCACTGATTCCCCTTCACACATGGGATTTTTCTCATCCCCAGCAATTACACTGTCTACAAAATAACTTTGTATGCTCTAGGCTTACTCAAGTCCCCCATTATAACAATTGTTGGATCTAATTGAAATTTTGTTTTCATTGACTTCTTCATTTCTTTTTCTTTTCTTTCTTTCTTTTTTTTTTTTTTTGGTCAGTCGTGGGGCTTGAACTTTGGGCCTAGGTGCTGTCCCTCAACTCTTCAGCTCAAGATTAGCACTCTACCACTTGAGCCACAGTGCCATTTCCAGTTTTTGAGTGGTTAATTGGAGATAAAGAGTCTCACAAACTTTCCTGCTGGGGCTGCCTTTGAAATGCGATCCTCAGATCTCAGCCTCCTGAGTAGCTAGGATTTTAGGCATGAGCCACGGGCACCCAGCTTGACCCCTCCATTTCTATTCATAAACTTCTAGCATCATATAACATATCCAACCTGGATTTATGGTCCATCATTATTAACTGCTTTCTTAAGATGGTCTTAACTCCTTCTCTTCTGTAGCTGTGGTCTCCCTTTCTCCCTCTCTTACCAGTATCTCTCAGTCTTCTCATTTAAAATTATTTGTTTTCACTTATTTCCTTGTGGTAGTTGGGTTGAACCCAGTGCATTACTCTTGCTTGGGAAGCCTCTGCCACTTGAACTATGCCTCTCATTCTTATTTTATTGGCTCCACTTTCCTCTCAACCCACTTTTAGGTTTACTTGATATTCTATCATAGGCTCTTTCTCCTTTACATTCTACATTGTCTTCCCAGGTAATCTTCTTTCTTTCCATGGCTTTAAATAATATCTATTATCTTTTTTGTTGTTGTTGGTCATGGGGCTTGGATTCTGGGCCTGAACGCTGTCCCCCAGCTCTTCAGATCAAGGCGATCACTCTAGCACTTGAGCCACAATGCCACTTCCAGTTTTCTGGTGGTTTATTGGAGATGAGAGTCTCATGGATTTTCTGCGCGGGCTGGCTTTGAACCACAATCCTCAGATCTCAGCCTCCTGAGTAGCTAGGACTACAGGCATAAGCCACCAGCTCCCAGTTTTAAATAATATCTATCTATCTATCTATCTATCTATCTATCTATCTATCTATCTATCTATCTATCTATCTATCTATCTATCTATCGTAATACTGGCATCTCCAGCTGAAACCAGCTGCTGATTTCTAGGCTGCTTTATCTAACTGCCTATTTGATACCCCACTCACTCCTCATATCTCATCATTTTATCCAGATCATTTTATCTCCAAATCATATACTCAAGCTGTTTATTTCTCAGAATTGACTCAGTAGGTCAAGACATTACCATCATTTTCTGAAACCACTCTATAGTCTTCTAACCACTGTGTTCACCATTGCCTCTCTCCAAGTATCCACCAGAGATATTTTCAAAGCAAGATGAAATCAGGCCCTATTTAAGTCCCTTTAATTATTTCTCATTCACAGGATAAACCTCATAATGCTAAATTGTATCTACTTAAGGGCTGATGGGATTGGAGCCATATCTTCCTGTGTAATATCATCTTGCACTGTTGGCTCATGCCTAGCTGGCTACTCAGCAGGTTGAGATCTGAGGACTGTGGTTCGAAGCCAGCTGGGCAGGAAAGTCCATGGGACTCTTTATCTCCAGCCACTCAACAGCTGAAAGTGACACCATGGCTCCAAGTCATAGAGCACTGGACTTGAGCAAAAAGAGCTCAGGGACTGCACCTAGGCCATGAGTTCAAGCCCCACGACCAACAACAACACACAAAAAAAGCTGTACTGGAAGTACATCTCAAGTGGTAGTGGGAGTCATGAATAAGTAAGTGTGAGGACTTGAGTTCAAGCCCAATACCAGAAAAAAAAAAAAAAAGAATCAGTACAGTAAGAGTGGAATGCCAATCTCTTCTATCTACTGTTGGAAACTTATTCTATGGAACATTTTTCTTTCCACCTTAAAGTGTCAGTTTTCTAATTGTACAGTCCATGTGTCATTCAGTATATTAGTGTATTGACATATATATATGTTAATACACACACATACACATATATATATACGATATACACACACACACACATACACACACACACACACACACACACATATACACCTTTGCACCCATGTAGCTGAAGTCAAAATGACAGTGTATTCCACTTCTATTTACAGCCCCTCTAATTTGCTTCTCACCTTGGACTCAGCAATAGCATCCTGCTGCATGTTTTTCAAAGACTGAAGTTCTTTCAGGCTTGCCTCCAGTTGACCTTGATAGATGGTAAGTTCCTCCTGGAATATCAAGTCGAATTAACCCACACAAACTTGGGAGATGAGAGGCACGAAGGACACTGCCAATAGCTCCATTGTGCCAGAAAAGTAACCTCTTCTACCAAAAATCTTTCTCCCGGGGCTGGGAAGGTGGCTCAGTGGTAGAGCGCTTGCCTTGCATGCCTGAGGCTCTGGGTTCAATTCCTTAGCACCACATAAGCAAAAAAGAAAAAAGCCAGAAGTGGCACTGTGGCTCAAGTGGTAGAGCGCTAGCCTTGAGCTGAAGAGCTGAGGGATAGCACCCAGGCCCAGAGTTCAGACCCCACGACCAGACCCAAAAAAACCCCAAAAATCTTTCTCCCATACTCTGTGGCTTCTATTCAGAACATATAAATCTTTTGTCTTTTTACTAAAAATCGTTTCCCTTTTCATTTGTCATAGTTCCTGTCTGTTTCAAAAATTGTGGCTCACACCTGTAATCATAGCTACTCAGGAGGCTGAGATCTGAGGATCACAGTTCAAAGCCAGCAGACTCTATTTCTAATTAAACAGCAAACAAAAAGTTGGACTGGAAGTATATCCCAAGTGGCAGAATATGAGCCATGAGCAAAAAAGCTGAGCAAGAGCTTGAGACCTTCAGTTCAAGCCCTAGTATGAGCACCAAAAATGAAAAAAGAAAAGAAAAAAAGAATTGTGAATGGGAATGTAGCTCAGTGGCTGAGCACTTGCCTAGCATCATGAATGCATGATGCCCTGAGCCCAGTCTTCAGCAGCACATAGACAAATAGATGTAACTAATGTACATTTATGTGCATATATACATACATATACATAATATATATATATATACATATATATGTACACATAGAACAATTTTATGAGATTAGGAGAAGGGAAAAGAGAAGAGAAGGATGAAGGATGAATAACTTCAAAACAGTGCAACTATGTGAAGAGAGCATAAGCAATCTCAGTAAAAGCTGTTGGTTAATTGGGGATTGGATGGGCAGGGGAAGAGAAAGAGAATTCAAAATGTGGTAGAGGGGCTGGGAAGGTGGCTCAGTGGTAGAGTGCTTGCCTTACATGCATGAGGCCCTGGGTTCAATTCCTCAGCACCACATAAGCAAAAAGAAAAAAGCTGGAAGTGGCGCTGTGGCTCAAGTGGTAGAGCGCTAGCCTTGAGCTGAAGAGCTGAGGGACAGCGCCCAGGCCCAGAGTTCAGGCCCCACGACTGGACCCCCCAAAAAAAAATGTGGTAGAAATCTAACTCTATAGTAGACTATCTCATATTCTGTTGTTACATTTGTTCTAAACCTGACCAGAATTGGGAGCTTTTATAAACAAGAGCAGTTTCTTTTATGTCCATATTCTTTCTACACCTTGTATAAGGACATCAGCCAGATTGTCCTTTCCTATATGTAACACCTATAGAGAAAGAACTTTATAAGATATTCCGAGCACTCTGAGCTTTTTGGTCATTATTTGAACAAAGGAGAGGGGTTGAAGGAGAGAAGAAGCCCAGCAAAAGATTTTTTCCTAATGTTGGGATTGCTCAAAGCCTAGGACTTACACACCGACAAGATATGGAAAGCATCACTGATTTGCAGGAACTCCTTGGATTCTCCCATAGATAACCGTATATCCTTGCATTGAAAGCACATCAGTTTTCTTTCTTGCTTACTGAACAGTTTCAGAGTCTCTCCATGCTCTGGACACTGTGGTTGACCTTTTATTAATTGTAATTTCTTGATCTTCTCTACCAGCTTCTCCAGCACAAGATTGTAAGTACAGTTGCTGTGCTGACATAGCATTTTACACTGAGGGCAGAATGTTTCTCTAGTTTGCACCTTCCAGAACTCTTTGATACAGGCTTGACAGAAGTTGTGGCCACAGCTTAGCATCAGTGGGTCACGGTACCATTCTTTACACAGTGAGCAATGAAGCTCCATAGTGATATCTTGTATCATCATCTTCGAGGGTATATGGAAGCCTGTATCACTCCCTTCAATGTAGTTTCCATTGATGTGGGAGGAAGACATGGATGATACCTTTGGGAAAGAATAGCTTAAATGAGTTTTCCCAGTATGGTTGGTTCCATTCCTAAAAGAGCTGAAAATTGATGGAAATAGAGTACAAACACCATAATCTCTCTTTTGTAAAAACAGTCCAAATAATGTGTGTGTATGTATATGTGTATTGTGCCAGCTCTACTTCTAGCTTTTTTTAGTAGTTAATCGGGGATAAGAGTTTCATGGACTTTACTGCCCAGGCCAGCTTTAAACCTCGATCCTCAGATCTCAACCTCCTGAGTAGCTAGGATTATAGGCATGAGCCACCAGCACTAGCTAGTGTCTTCTAACATTATGGTTTATGGCCCTATTTAAGCTTTAATAGAGAACCACAGCAAGGGAAGAAAGAGTAGGAGTAGGCAACCAAATGATTTCTCAGTTGAGAGTTTTATTCTCAGCTTCTCTTTTGCTATTTATTACCCTTTGTTGTTGTTGTTGTTTCTGGGGCTTGAACTCAGGGCCTGTAACTGTCCTTGAACTCTTTTGTTCAAGGGTAGCATGCTACCACTTTGAGCCACAGCTCTACTTCTGGCTTTTTGTTGATTAACTGGAGATGAGTCTTCCTAAGACCCAGGGAGGGAAGGAAGGAAAGAAGGAAGCAAGGAAGGAAGAAATGGAGGGAGGGAGGGAGGGAGGGAGGGAAAAGGAAAGAAAGAAAGAAAGAAAAAAGTAAGGAAGGAAGAAAGAAGAGGGAGAGAAGGAGGGACGGTACGGAAAGAGGACAGAAAAAGCAACAGTTAGCTGGGCGCTGGTGGCTCACGCCTGTAATCCTAGCTAGTCAGGAGGTTGAGATCTGAGGATCGAGGTTCAAAGCCAGCCCGGGTAGGGAAGTCCGTAAGACTCTTACTTCCAATAAATCACTAGAAAACTGGAAGCAGTGCTGTGGCTCAAGCGGTAGAGCACTGGCCTTAAGCTGAAGAGCTGAGGGACAGTGCCCAGGCCCAGAGTTCAAGCTCCACAACTGACCAAAAAAAAAAAAAAAAAAAAGCAACAGTATATTTTTTCTCTCTAGAAATGTTAGAGCCCTGTTTGCTTCAAAAACTAGGAACAAAGAAGGATAGGAACAAACCTAAAAGGTCCTATGATATTGAAATTAGAATATGATCTTAGTAATTAGTGTATATATAATGAAATTAAACTTTGTAAGAATTGGAAACTGGGACTAGAAGTGAGGCTCAAGTGGTAGTCGGATGTGAGTAAGAAGGTCAAGTAGGAGCGGAAGGCCTTGAATTGAAACTTAATACCAGCACAAAAATAATTATTTTTATGGATTAAAAGCAGTAAAAGCAGTTATTAAGATTTACACTATTTAGTATAAAGTTGTTGGCAAAGAGTAACTAACCTCCATGACACTTGATCGTTCGGCCACCAGGGGGCAGAAGCAGGCTACTTGGATCAGCTTAGCAGGCCTAGGCTGCAGCAGACCTGAAGTCCTAGACCAGCTTGTTTTCTAGGAATGGGCTCAGAGCCCACGAAAGGTGGAGGCAAAACTCAGAAGCTGGAGAAAAGAGCAAGGCTAGAGTGAGGTCTGGAAGATTCCATGACAGTTTGACAGTTGGTTTGATCCTCACTTACATAAGAGAAAGAGAATCCCTGACTGGAATGGCTAACCCCAGCCCATCCTCTCTCTGTCTCTGTCTCTGTCTCTGTCTCTCTGTCTCTCTGTCTTTGCCTGCCTGCCTGCCTGTCTGTCTGTGTCCCCACTGCACCCCCCCCCCATCCTGGGGCTTGAACTCAAGTTCTAGATGCTGTCCCTGAGCTTTTGTGCTGAAAGCTAGCACTCTGCCATTTGAGCCACAGCTTCACCTCTGGTGTTTTTGGTGTTTGATTGGAGATAAGAATCTTGCTTTGGGCATAAGTTGAAATCCTTATAGGAGGAAGAATTGTCCATGTGAAACTGTGACCTGGTGCATGATGAGATCAATACAGATTTGCAGCAGACATGGTCCAAACTGAGGAAGTTGAAGAGGAATAAAAGAGTGATTAGTAGCCACAGTCATTTTAAGAGTTGGACCGTAAAGGAATCCCACTATTCATACCTTCACCTTATCTATTAGATCAGAGGCTTGATTTATACAACCCAAGACTGTTCTTAAGATAATGCCATCAGGGGGCTGGGAAGGTGGCTCAGTGGTAGAGTGCTAGCCTTGAGCTGAAGAGCTGAGGGACAGCGCCCAGGCCCAGAGTTTAGGCCCCATGACCGGACCAAAAAAAAAAAAAAAAGATAATACCATCAGAGCAACATTCCTCCTTAGGTAGACACATGTATTTTCAGCGTCACAGGTTAATAGGGCCCTTCTATTTTGTAAAACAATGACTGCCAATGAATCAACTTGTTGGTCAGTGTACCTCGCCTCTGTTAGTTCTTTGAGTGCCTTGGCAAGTTGTGCTAACATATATATGGAAATGCTTCTCATGGTTGTTCCAGTCTCAAGATCCTACAAATTAAGGGCACTAGCATTGGTGCTATTGCTATCCACTATTGGCATTGTGTTGTCTTTTGCTATTACAAATCTGGGCAACCAGCTGTTCCATTAGCATATCTGAATCAGGGAGGAAGTGGGCTAAGGAGCACTTTCCCTCCCAATTGATAGGAAGGGCATAGGCTGAGTTACCACTGAAGAGTAGCTCCTATGTGGGACCCAACACTAATGATTATCTATAGCTAGCGCTCCCCTGTCTTCAGGGAAGGCTCCTCTTAAGCTTGTACCAAATGATACTAATGGAAGTTTGCAGTTTTTTCCTTCTTTCCTTCCTTCCTTCCTTCCTTCCTTCCTTCCCTCCTTCCTTCCTTCCTTCTTTTTTCTTTTTTTGCCAGTCCTGGGGCTTGATAACAGGGCCTGGGCACTGCCCCTGAGCTTCTTTTGCTCAAGGCTAGCCCTCTACCACTTAAGCCACAACACCACTTCTGGTTTATTCTGTTTATGTGGTACAATAGAATCGAACCCAGGGCTTCATGCATGCTAGGCAAGCACTCTACCACTGAGCCACATCTCGAGCCCAGTTTCCAGCATTTCTGAAGATGTAATGACCTTGCCCTCATTTGGATAGGTCTTAAGGAAAAAGAAAAGAAAAGGAAAAAAAGAGGGGGGGGGCAGGGAGAATGCTATTGGCAGTCTCTTTGCCAGAGGGACTGACAACAAAAATTTACTGAAATCCAGCCTGCCTGACAGGTTTTAATTTCTTTGGTACAAAATTGGGCCTTCCCATCGTTAGAAAACCTTGTCCTAACATGCACAATTTATTTTACTTATGAGGAATTGTTTCTCATAGGTAGAATTCTAGTATTGCTCCCTACTTATAGTAATCACCTGAAAGGTGAAGTCATACTGGGTGATCTTAAAGTTACCCATGGGCTGCCTGATTTTAGGTAGGTAGAGTTTTCAAAATACATGGGGAATTTAACATCTTTTGCAAGGGCAGAGTCAGTCACTAAAAAGAGCCGAGAGCTATCATCGGACAATGAAGAAAGGAAGAATTCTGCTCAGACTCCTCTACAGAGGCCATAAGAAACAAACTTGTATTGTCAGAGACTGCTATAAAACTTGCATGAAGCAGATGACATTCACAATTGGCTATACTGACAAAGGAGCCAGGACTTCTGTTCCTGTTCCGTCCTTCTCTGATCCAGGAGTATGTGAGACTGAAAGCTGTTGCCATTACTTCTATCCATGATAGTATTTGGGCCAAAGGGAACATAGAGGCTATCTAGAGGAGGGCTTAGAGAGGTATCATGGTGAGTGTACCAGAGGATAGACGCTCTTATTTTTAGTCGAAAAGAGAATCTTAACCAACTAAATCAACTCCTTTATGCACCAGTTCAGTATTAAAAGGACACCAAGGATAACTACAAGCCAAAACAAGAGATACCTTAGGATACCTGAGCCTAACATCATGTCCGGTGATATCCTTCAGTCCCACCTGGTCAGAAGGAATTTCTTCTGTATGGACTTAGCCCTGGAGAAAGGAATCCCAACTGTTCACTCTTTGTACTTTGATGGCTCCATGGAGTCCTTTCCATTTATACTGTAGTGGATCTAAGAGGACCCTTGGCTCTACATGTAAATGAGCACCTGTTCCCCTAGTTAAATCTGAAGCTCTCCCCTTTCCTCTTTGGTTTAGGGATGACCTTTTCCCTACTCTTTAATAGCTCATTGGGAATTGTCCCAGATGAGTGAGACATACCTTACCAAGCCACTGATCTCCAGGTCAACAGTCATTAGAAAAGGAATGGCCTGCCTTCTGCCATTTCCTAAGTTGAATGAGTTGAATCTGAGGTCTGGGAGTAGTCATGAGAGTGAACCAATTGTCTGAGCTCTTTTGTTTGTCTCTTTCCACCTTTGCTGAGGCTTGGGGCCTCCAGGTAGAATGTAGGTGGTAGTTAATTCCCTAAGCTTTGGCTACATCTTGTGTGATTCAGGAAATGATGCTTGGCTGTTGTCACTTTGGATGCATTGAGGCAATCCAAATCTTTTTTTTTTTTTTTTTTTTTTTACTAGTCCTGGGGCTTGAACTCTGGGACTGGGCACTGTCCCTGAGCCTGACCACTGTTCCTGAGCTTCTTTTGCTTAAGGATGGCACTCTACCACTTGAGCCTCTTCTAGATTTTTTTTTTTTTTTTTTGGTTGGTAGTGGGGCCTGAACTCTGGGCCTGGGCGCTCGCA
Source organism: Dipodomys merriami (assembly GCF_024711535.1). Taxonomy (NCBI): domain Eukaryota; kingdom Metazoa; phylum Chordata; class Mammalia; order Rodentia; family Heteromyidae; genus Dipodomys; species Dipodomys merriami. The sequence goes on along the minus strand of NW_027206279.1, from coordinate 7,191,376 downwards.
TCCCTCAGCCCTTCAGCTCAAGGGTAGCCCCCTACCACTTGAGCCACGGTGCCACTTCTGGCTTTTTCTGCTTATGTGCTACTGAAGAATCGAACCCAGGGCCTCATGTATGCAAGGCAAGCGCTCTACCACTGAGCCACCTTCCCAGCCCCTTTTTCTTTTTCTTTCTTTCTTTTTTTTTTTTTTTTTATTGTGAGAATACCGTACAGAGGAGTTACAATTACATGGGCAAACCGGCTTTTTCTATGTTTGTGGTACTGAGGAATCGAATGAACCCAGGCTTCATGCATGCAAGGCAAGCACTCTACCACTAAGCCACATTCCCAGCCCAGAGAATCTTCTTTTTATTTTTATTTTTTTTGGGGGTCCGGTCGTGGGGCCTGAACTCTGGGCCTGGGCGCTGTCCCTCAGCTCTTCAGGTCAAGGCTAGCGCTCTACCACTTGAGCCACAGCACCACTTCGGGCTTTTTTCTTTTTGCTTATGTGATGCTGAGGAATTGAACCCAGGGCCTCAGGCATGCAAGGCAAGCGCTCTACCACTGAGCCACCTTTCCAGCCCCGAATCTTCTTTTTAAGGAGAAATTTTACTACCTCTATGATTTTCTTCTAGTTAATTACTTTCTAGTACATAATTGCTTCCCTTCATAATTGAGATGATAGTTATACAACCTTGTAAATACATGATAGAAATGTGACAGCTGTGGATTTAGATGCAGGCCCCTTAGAACCTGGTGGAGACGTCTCTCTCCCCCTCAAAAAATAAGTGGATCCCAGAGGTAGGTGCCTCACCTAGCACTCCCCCATCTGTATGAGAGAACCTATTATGGCAGCGCTCCCTTTTAGGCTCTGAATCCCCTGCCTCCAACGGAGTCTACCTTCCCCTCTGCATTTTGTGACAGGCCTGTTCTTCCTTCCCAATCAGCACTGGGAAAGGGCTATTTGAAGAAGCTGGGCACCCCCAGAAAATAGAAGTCCCCATATATACAACAGTCCCACTCTTACTTCTAATAAGATCCAATAATCCAGGTATTTTGCCCTACCTTTCCCAGTTCTGCAGGAGCAGATACTCCAGAATTAATGAAAAGGAAACGATCCAGCCCATTGTTACTTGGCTTATTGGTCCAGATAAGGCCAAACTGAGCTGAAATTCCCCCCCACTTCCTGTCTCCTGTGGTCCAGGAAGGACAATGCCTTTGTGCCTGCATGCATGCATGTGTATGCGTGGATGTCTATTTGTGTGTGCATGCATGTATGTGTATTTGGCAGGGAGCCAGGGAGAGCAGTTGAATACATAGGAAGAAGCAGAAGGAGGGGTAGAGTGCCCGGGGAGTAAAAGCAAGGTCCTAAAGCAGGTTGAAGAAGTGCCAAGTCTTGACAAACACCGTCCACTCAAAACCCAGCCCAAGGTGGCTTACCGCCGGTCTCCCGCCAAAATCCTCCACTTTAGATTAGAAAGGAGACGTCCCTGGTCCTTATTTTCCTCTTTCCTCTAAGCCTAGTACTCTCTGAGAAAGGAAGGGGTGGATATTGCTCTCTGCCCCACCCCTTCTCTAGAGATTACATAAGCAGTTCTTCACTGTAAACAAGTGGTTCTCAACCAAGACTAGGCACTTTACCCCTCTATATGAGGTGGAGAATTCATGGAATAGTTTGGTTATTCCAGTGATACTAGTTGAACTATTTAGGAGCTGAAGGCCAGGCTCCCAACTTAAGTCCTAACCTCTATGCACGCACACACACACACACACACACACACACACACACACACTCTCTCTCTCTCTCTCTCTATATATATATATTTGTAATCTGAAGCTTACAGTCACATGCAAAAATGTGTTTAATTTTTCTATTATTTTATTGGTTGAATATTTGCTGACCACTTAATATGGCCAGCTCACATATGCTGAATTTCTTGGGAATGTAACTACTACTTCAGAGGTTTGAGGAATTTTACTTAAAGGTTTTTTTAAAACCAGTCCTGGGTCTTGAACTCAGGGGTTTGTACCCTGTCCCTGAGCTTCTTTTGCTCAAGGCTAGTCCTCTACCGCTTGAGCCACAGCACCACTTTGGCCTTTTCTGTGTATGTGGTACTGAGGAATCGAATGAACCCAGGGCTTCATTGCATGCAAGGAAAGCACTCGACCACTAAGCCACATTCCCAGCTCTACCTAGAGATTTTTTTTTTTATTTTATTTTATTTTTATTGTGAAAATACTGTACAGAGGGGTTACAATTACATGGGCAAGATAATGAGTACATTTCTTATCAAGCATTGTAGCCTCCTCCTTTGTTTCCCCTTCCCATCCCTTCCCATCCTCCCCCCTCCTCCCTGCCCACTCCCCCAAAGTTGTAAAGTTCGTTTTCGACATAACGACTTGTACATCTCATTGTTGCGATGGGTCCACCTGTATCCCTATTTAAACGATTTGTTTTTCCCCTTCCCCTCCACAAATTATACCGACATCAAATACAGTGAAAGCAGGGGTTATACTGTGAGGGAGGGACATACAAAGCAACAAAGAAATCATCTTATAAATGTGTTAGAAATAATCGCATGAAAGAAAAAAGAGATTTTTTAAAGCATTTTAGAGAATCACATCAGCGCCAGAAGTATCAAGTTTACTTCGGAGCCACTGTTGGGGCTCAGAAAACAACTCCAAATATGGTCCTTGGGGATGATGAGCTAAAGAAGCAGCTTTAACCCAGTGCCTTGTGCTTTCAGTTGGCTTTGTCTGCTGCTGATTAATTGGAGAGAAGAATCTTAGGACTTTATTGCCCAGGCTGGCATCCAACCTCAATCCTCAAATCTCAGCCTCCTGAGTAGCTAAGATTTTAGGCATGAGCCACTGGTACCCAGCCAAAAGGATTATTTTTAGGAGGTAAATCTAGAAGCTTCTGAAAAATGCAACTCTGTGAATTCTTTGAATAAGAAGGTCATTCTTGGAAATACTAAGCCACCAGAAGAGATTATCCTGCAGGGCTAAACTTGGGGGAAACTTCTAGAGAGATTGAGGACCATCTTGTTGCCCAAAGCCCTTTAGCTCAGTGTCAAGAGGTTTTTTTTCCTGGTATCTCTGCTATGCTTTTAGGTAATTTAATGAGCATTTACCTAAAGAGCCATTGGAAGTAAAAGTATTGCCTAGAACTTCACAGCTGCAAAGCCTTTCTTACCACTTTCTCCTAGAATAGTAGCTGGCATGAAATAAGTGCTCCATATTTATTGAGTAAATGATTAAAGTGAATGAAACAAATAAGCTGTGATATAGGAATAATGATCCTATTTTTATGGATGACTGTATTAGGCTTGTATCACTATAACAAACTACAGGACACAAGCCACTTAACTTGTTTTATTTAGCTCATGGTTTAGAAGGCTCAAAATCCAAATGCACAAGCTCTACAGTAAAGATTGCCTATCGCCTGTATCATGTTATGGCCTCATGCATGTTAGGCAAGCACTCTACCACTGAGCCAACTTCCCAAAGCCCCTTGTTGTGGAAGTTTTGACTTGCATATGTTTTGAACCCAGAGACAAATTTTAAGACTTTTTTTTTTTTTTGCCAGTCTTGGGGCTTGAATTCAGGGCGTGGGCACTGTCCTTGAGCTGCTTTTGCTGAAGGCTAGCACTCTACCATTTGAGCCACAGCGCCACTTCTGGCCTTTTCTGTTTATGTGGTGCTGAGAATTGAACCCAGGGCTTCACGCATGCTAGGCAAGCACTCCACCACTAAGCCACATTCCCACCTTTTAAGATAACTTTATTTTATTTTTTGTCAGTGGTGGGGCTTTAACTCTGGACCTGGGCACTGTCCCTGAGCTCTTCAGCTCAAGGCAAGTGCTCTACCACTTTGAGCCACAGTGCTACTTCTGGTTTTCTACTTCTGATTTATTGGAGATAAGAGTCTCACAGACTTTCCTACCTAGGCTGGCTTTGAACCTCAGTCCTCAGATCTCAGCCTCCTGAGTAGCTAGGATTACAGGCGTGAGCAGCTGGCACCTGGCTTAAGACAACTTTTATTTATTTATTTATTTATTTTTGGGTCCGGTCGTGGGGCCTGAACTCTGGGCCTGGGCGCTGTCCCTCAGCTCTTCAGCTCAAGGCTAGCGCTCTACCACTTGAGCCACAGCGCCACTTCCAGCTTTTTTTCTTTTTGCTTATATGGTGCTGAGGAATTGAACCCAGGGCCTCATGCATGCAAGGCAAGCGCTCTACCACTGAGCCACCTTCCCAGCCCTTAAGACAACTTTTAACAGAACACACAGTATCAACTGATGCCTTACTCAGATCTGGCTCTATAAAAGTTTTGCAAAATGACTTTGAAAATGATTTCAAATAACAGTGCTGTGGCAGCAAGTCTTCTGCTTTCACCGCTGTGGGTCAAAACAGTGAAAGAGGAAGTGCCCTACAGGGTGGAAAAGCCTGCTCCTCACTGTACCAGGCTTCAGTTAGGTCTGTGTGGTCTCTCCAATTTCTTAGATATGTAGAGTTTAGTATATAGTAAGGGGTTCCTATAGGATCAACTGTTACTTTTATTAGGCTTTTTTTTGTTTCTACTGACCTTCTGTGTCAAAATAGCTGGGTGCCAGTGCCTCATGCCTGTAATCCTAGTTACACAGGAAACTGAGATCTGAAGATCAAGGTTCAAAGCCAGCCTAGGCAAGGAAAGTCTGTGAGACTTTTATCTCCAATTAACCACCAGAATACCAGAAGTGGCGCTGTGGCTCAAGTGGTAGAGCACTCTTCCTGAGCTGAAGAGTTGAGGGACAGCAGCCAGGTCCAGAGTTCAAGCCCCATGACCCACCAAAAATCCCACACACACAAAGTGCCAAATTTTGTTTTAGGTTTTCAAGGTATTTTATTATTTTTTTTACAAGATACTTGAGACCAATGTTAGTCCTCAGTTTTATTTCTGAAAGTCTGGTCTACAGGAAGATAAACATGCCAATGATGCCTGAAGTGGAAATAAAGAGTAGATGGATGATACCTGTCTTTAAATGGTTATAACCTATTTGGTACATAAAGTAGACATGTATATCAGTAGGAAACATTTCCAATGAGACCAGTCATCTTTTCAAACCTGAAAAGGAAAAATAGAGAAAGTTAGTAATGAAATTTATTTTATTTGGATTACAGCTCAAACCATCCATTTTATCACATTTCTGTTGGGTAGAATACTTTTTAAAAAGAAGTAGCTGCAGACAACTCTTCAAATCCAATGATGCTCCTGAAACATTAGCAGTAATGCTGATATTAGAGTTTGAGTCTTACCCTCAAACTCTTCTTTCTCTCTCTCTCTCTCTCTTTCTTTCTCTCTCTTTCTTTCTTTCTCTCTCTTTCTTTCTTTCTTTCTTTCTTTCTTTCTTCTTTCTTTCTTTCTTTCTTTCTTTCTTTCTTTCTTTCTTTCTTTCTTCCTTCCTTTCTTTCTTTCTTTCTTTCTTTCTTTTTCTTTTTCTTTTTTTGCCAGTCCTAGGCCTTGAACTCTTGGTCTGGACATTGTCCTTGAGCTTCTTTTGTTCAGGATAGCACTCTACCACTTGAGCCACAGAACTACTTCTGGCTTTATCTGTGTATGTGGTACTGAGGAATCAAACCCAGGGCTTCATGCATGCTAGGCAAGCACTCTACTGCTAAGTCACATTCCCAGCCCAGCTCAAACTCTTAAATTAGATGATTGGGAAAACCACTCAACCTCTCTGATGCTCTCTCAAACCAATTCTCTGCCCTAGAATATAATAGACAATTCTAATGGATTTTTAGCATCAAGGTACCCTGGCCTAGAAGACTAAAAAACAAATACAGTAACTTCCCAGAGAGTCTGAACAGGAGATCAAAGGAATGAGACAAATGCAGAACTATGTCACCCCTTCTCTTTTCGGAGAAGAACAAAGCCACTGCTATGCCAAGGAAAAGAATGTGGTTCATTTTCGAAGAAATAGCAGAAATGCCCTCGCTGGAAATAAGGGAAGACCAAACCCTTGCAGGGGGGTTGGATAACTAATTGCCACGCTAGCAAGCCTTCTGCTCTGTCTTTAGAGGGTTAATGATGTTGGCAAAGCCACAGCCCTGCCAACAGTTAGACCTGTGGCTACCGTTCATGCCGCAACATGGGAGAAAAAAAAAAAAGAATTTCCATAGCATTCTTTTTTTGTCTGCTGACATGGTACTCTGATTAATGTACCAGTACTGAGGCTTCTCTTTAGGGCCTTACATTCCCGCTCTACCACTTGAGCCATAGGCTCACTTCTGGTTTTCTGGTGGTTAATTGGAGATAAGAGTCTTAAGGACTTTCCTAACCGGGCTGGCTTTGAACCGCAATCCTCATATCCTAGCCTCCTGAGTAGTTAGGATTACAGGAGTGAGCCACTGGTGCTCAGCTTGAACCACATCTTTAATCTAAAATGTCCCCCCCCCTTTTTTTTTTTTTGCTGTTGGGTCCAGGGGCCTGAATTCTGGGCCTGGGCGCTGTCCCTCAGCTCTTCAGCTCAAGGCTAGCGCTCTACCACTTGAGCCACAGCACCACTTCTGGCTTTTTCTGCTTATGTGGTGCTGAGGAATGGAACCCAGGGCCTCATGCATGAAAGGCAAGCACTCTACCACTGAGCCACCTTCCCAGCCCCTTTTCCTTTTTTTTTTTAATTGTTATTTTAAAGGTGATGGTACATAAAGGTTACAGTTATATATGTGAAAGAATACATTTCTTTTTGGACAATGTCATACCTTCCCTCTTATACAAAGCAATTTCTTTGTTGTTGTTGGGGTTTGTTTTTTTTTTTTTTGCCAGTCTTGGGGTTTACACTTAAGACCTGGGCACTGTCCCTAAGCTGCTTTTTGCTCAAGGCTAGCATTCTACCACTTGAGCCACAGTGCCGCTTCTGGCTTTTTCTGTTTATGTAGTACTGAGGACTCGAACCCATGGCTTTATGCATGCCTCGCAAGCACTCTACCACTAAGCCACATTCCCAGCCCCCCCCCAAACAAGTTCTTAAAAGTAAAAAACCCACCTCCAGGATGCTGGTTAGTTGTCTCGCTCTATGAAAAAGAAAACAGAAAGAAAAATACTTTAAGTTTTACTTATAAAATACTATGTGCTAACAGCTGTCCAAATCTTCTAGTGGTAAGACTGGCAGAACAGGCTAATGTTTCCTAACTCTTGAACGCTTGTTTATAATTACCCAGTAGGACTTACTCCCTGCCTACTAGCCTCAGAATGAAACCTAAACCAAGACAGAAAACACTAGGAGGGGCCAGGATTGTAGGAGGCCAGGATGGTGGGGTGTCAGGCTTCTTGATGCTAAGTGTCCATGAGGCTGGAGGAAGCCAGCGTGTGAGAAGAGTGTACACGCATGCCTGGGTGGGGCGCTGCCACTCCCGGTCTCATTGTGGGGGGGCTCCTGTGGCTCCGGGAGCCCGCGGTGCCAAAATCTCTTTAACTGGTGACACTGATCAGTGTTTTAGGCATTTTTCCTGACAGCCCTAGAAAACCTGCGTTTTCTAAAAGCCCAGTGACTCTACTCAAGTACAACTTTTCAACAGCTCAGAAAAATCGTTGAAAACTTACCCCACTTCACTACCATAGGCGTTTTCAGAGTGGAGTGAGTAACTTTGCATGCATATTCATCCCTGTCATTGGGAGTGAACTCGGTATGGACCAGAAGGTAGAAAGACCAGTCCCTGCTGAAAGCCAGATCGGACTGTTCCACTTTCTCTATCTTCTTTCCATTCTTCAGCAGTTCTATTTCGATCTGAGGTGGATGAAAACCCGACACATAGCAGTTCAGGTAATTTGGCTTCCCATTCTCTGCTGGGTGACGGGAATAGACTTGAACCTTTGGAACAACTGTGAAACATCAGAACAGAACATTTAAAAATTGCCAGAATAGCAGAATAATTCACTTGAGGCTAACTTGGCCTCAAGCTGAATCAGGCACTGAGTGTTAAATCTGGTCTTCTATTTCTCTCCTTTTCCCTCCCTCCCTCCCCGAGTGTGTGTGTGTGTGTGTGTGTGTGTCTGTCTGTCTGTCTGTCTGTCTGTCTTTCTCTCTCCTGATCCTTGCCCTTTAGCTCTGAGCCTGGGCACTGTCCCTAAGCATCTTTCCTCAAGGCACTCTACCACTTGAACTATGCACCACTTCTGTCTTTCTTTGTGATTAATTGGAGAGGAGAATCTCCCAGACTTTCCAGCCTGGGATGGTTTTGAACTGGGATCCTCCGATAGTAGTTTTCTGAATAGCTAGGATTATAGGTGTAAGCCACTGGTGCCAGTGTTGGCCTGGAATTCTTTTTTCTGATTTTTTTTTTGTCGGTCATGGGGCTTGAACTCTGGGCCTGAGCGCTTTCCCTCAGCTCTACAGCCCAAGGCAAGCACTCTGCCTCTTGAGCCACAGCACCACTTCTGGTTTTCTAGTGGTTAATTGGAGATAAGAGTCTCACGGACTTTCCTGCCCGGGCTGGCTTTGAACCGTGACCCTCAGATCTCAGCCTCCTGAGTAGCTAGGATTATAGGCATGAGCCACCGATGCTCAGCTGGCCTGGAATTCTTTAATGAATTTAATGAAATACAACGAGATTTTGCAAATATATCATCATAACTCTTCTAAGAAGGGATTGTGTGTGTGTATGTGTGTGTGTGTGTGCGCGCGCGCGCGCGCGCGCATGTGTATGCCAGTACTAGGGCTTGAACTTGGGGCCTGGGCATTGTCCCTGAGCTTTTGTGCTCAAGGTTAGAGCTCTACCACTTGAGACACAGCTCCACTTCCAGATTTTTTTTGTGTGTCCAATTGGAGATAAGAGTCTTAAGGACTTTGCTGCCTGGGTTGGCTTTGAACCTTGATCCTTAGATGTCACCTCCTTGAGCAGCTATCATTATAGGTGTGAGCCACAGGCACCCAGCTGAATCTGAGCTCAGCTACTTCCTAGCTCTGTATCTTTGGAAGAGTTATTTCAGCTTTTAAAATTAAAATTAAAAAGTTAAGCCATGCTCGCAGTAAAAATGCATAGATGATAATGGATATGGACCTTTTAGAGACAATTAACATTACACATGTTCAAATATTACCCAGAAATGGTTTAAATATAATATGTATGTATTTGGGAGTTTCCCAAATAATATTTTTTTCTTCTTCAAGCAGAGAAGATGAGAGCATATAGCCAGACATTTATAAAGTGCTCAAGAGCCAAGTGCTAGTAGCTCACACCTTTAATCATTGCTGTCAGGAGGCTGAGATCTGAGTCTGGAGGCTTAAAGCCAGCCTTAGTAGACAAATCCCCGAGACATTTATCTCCTTGTAACAACAGCGGAAAGTGGAGGTGGGCCTCAAATGGGAGCAGGCCAGATGCCAGCCAGCCTTGCCACAAAACAACAACAAAAACGAAGTAAGAACGCAAGGATCTGAGTTCAAGCCCCAGTACCTGACCCCCCCCCCAAAAAAAAGAGGCTCCAGATTGTGGGTCTAGAATAATCTTGGTAACTATTTGGATTGCCCTCTTCCCCAACTGACAAGTCTCCACTTTCTCAAAGCGGAAGGCAGACTGTACAGTTTGGAAAGTACCAGGCAAGGTGCCAAAAGGCCAGCCCTCTGCGAGGACATTTGGAGGATCAGGACTCTCCACCTTGCTCCAGAGAATCCCATAAGGGAAGGGGAAGATGCATGCTGGTTTGTTTTTGGCCTGGGGCTTGAACTCAGGGCCCAGGCCCTGTCCCTGAGCCTCTCAGTGCTCAAGACTAGCGCTCTACCACTTGAGCCACAGTGCCACTCCTGGCTTTTTCTGTGTCTGTGGTGCTGAGGAATCGAACCCAGGGCTTCAGGCAGGCTAGACAAGCACCCTACCCCTGAGCCACCTTCCCAGCCCCAGGAGGCATGCTTTTCAGACACGGATTCCAGTGCGTTTTGTGTCAGGTTCCACTGCAATCCCGACTTGTCATTTATCCCTGGTGTCACTTCAACTCCGGGAGCCCCCTCTCCCCCCTCCGTGGGGTGCGGGGAGACCCTCTGATGCTGGAGCATCCTGGGCCTAAGTGAGCGGGGGAGAGAGAAACTGGGGGTGGGGTGGGGGGGGCAGAGTGTCACCCAGATAAGAGAGTTCCAAAAGGGACAAAGGGAAGAAAAAGTGGGATTGGGGGTGGGGGAGGAGGAGGAGGAGACGGCACTCACGTTCCACCGCTTCCAAGCCCGTCAAGAAGAGCAGGGCCACCAAGGCGAAGACCACGGGGCGAGACATCTCCACCAGCCGGCCGGAGTTCGGAAGGCGAAGGCGAAGGCGGGCCCCAGCGCGCGCGCTTAAAGTCCCCCGCGCGCCCGCCAATCAGGAGCCAGCCCGTCCCCCGCCGTCAGCTGTCTCCAGGCAGGAGGGCGTCCGGCGGGTTGGAGAGGGACTTTTCCTGTTTTCAGTTTCAATTTCTGAACAAGTCCCGTGATGCCGAGGCCTGGGCTGGAGTGAAGGGGTGGGGGTGGGGCTCGCTGTGCCATCTCGGGGTGGTGGGCACCCCCGCTTGGCGCCCCTGGCAGCCCCTACTCCTATAGACGATTCCCTGGAAGCAGCTTGCATCTCTCCCTCTCTTGGGGGCAACTCTCAGCATGGAGAGTTCCTGGCACAAACCCGACTTCAGCTTGTCGCTGCAGACCGAGGATTTGCTGTAAGGTCAGGGTGTCTAGGCAAGAAATGGAATAAAAAAGAAATCCAAGGGACCTCCAGCTAGCTGTCTTGAAGGCAGTTCAGAGAACCATCTAGAGTGAATGAAAAGGATTTGGGGGTTTTATTTTTTTGCCTTTTGAATCCCAGCAGAGAGAGGTTTCTTTTCCGAAACTTCTTCGTGTGTAGCTTGGCTGTTGTTTAGGTGATGATCTTTGTTCAGTTGATGGGTGCAAAGGCCAGGACAAGGCCACTGATAAGAAATGCTGAAACTGCTTACAGCTTTCTAGATCCCTTAAGATACAGCCTTCCTTTTATCTTACCATCCTAGAACAGTACCTGGCCCATAGTAGCTGCTTGGTAGACTTGAGTGAATTCGTGAAGAGGTGATAGAATTATCCCCCACTCATTTGTGTGACGGAGAAACAGGCTATTCTCTTGGCAATCATTCTCTTGGCAATCAGCTTGGAAGACAAAGACCTTAGCCATATTACTCAAGAGTTTCCATTGATTTCCCATGGGCTTAGCAAGAAAGTTCACCCCCACTATAAAATCATGACAGGCATACAAGCTGAGAAAACCTACATACTGCAGGGCATGATGGTCCATGCTTACCCTCTTAGCACTGGAGAGACTGAGACAGGAGGATCACAAATATGAGGCCAGGCTGCTCCAAAAAGAAAGAGAATGTGGGCATTGGTGGCTCACACCTGTAATCCTAACTATTCAGAAAATGGAAACTCTGGAGGATGGAAGTTTGAAGCCAACCTGGGCAAAAAATCTGTGAGACTCTATCTCCAATTATATGGAGGTGTGGCGTAAGAGGAAAGGAAAGGGAAGGAGCAAGAACTGCACATTCCAAAGGCATCAATCATAAGGGCTGGGAATGTGGCTCCGTGGTAGAGCGCTTGCCTAGCATGCATGAAGCCATGGCTTCGATTCCTCAGTACCACATAAACAGAAAAAGCCAGACGTGGTGCCTTGGTTCAAGTGGTAGAGTGCTAGCCTTAAGCAAAAGAAGCTCAGGGACAGTGCCCAGGCCTCAGTTCAAGCCTCAGGACTGGCAAAAATAAATAAATAAATAAACAAATAAAAATAAAGATACCATAAGAAAGGTACGGTCTTTACATTGCAGCCAAGTCCAGGAATCTTTACTGAGTGAAACAGTAAAGAGGAAGTATACCATGGAAACCGGGAGGGACATCTTGGAAATCACCACAGTTTGAAGGGAGTTTGTGCTGGACTCCCCCAAGGATCACAACAAACAACTTCCTGCATTTCTTTCTTATTTTTTTTTTTGAGTCCGGTCATGGGGCCTGAACTCTGGGCCTGTGTGCTGTCCCTCAGCTCTTCAGCTCAAGGCTAGCGCTCTACCACTTGAGCCACTTGAGCACCGCTTCCGGCTTTTTTTCTTTTTGCTTATGTGGTGCTGGGGAATCGAACCAAGGGCCTCATACATGCAAGGCAAGCGCTCTACCACTGAGCCACCTTCCCAGTTCATGCATTTCTTTTACATAATATTGAACTTTCAATAACCTCTATTGTGGAGCCATTTCTAAGCTAGAGAAAGTAGCATACTTTCCACAGGTCTTGTGGAATAAAATAATGAACAGAGAGGTTCCTCCCACCATACCTAACATGTAGTGTCATGTTTAATAATTACTATTGTTTTTTGAGGTTTTTTTTGGCCAGTCCTGGGGCCTGAGCTCAAGGCCTAGGTGTTCTCCCTGAACTCTTTTTTACTCAAGGCTAGTGTTCTACCACGTGAGCCACCACACCACTTCTGTATTTTTTTCTGAATAGTTTATAGGAGCTAAGTGTCTCACAGACTTTTCTGCTGGCTTCAAACCACAATCCTCAGATCTCAGCCTCCTGAGTAGCTAAGATTACAGGTGTTATCTACAGTACTTGCCAGTGCCTGGAAAATACTATAAATATTTTTCTTATTGTGAAAATACTGTACAGAAGGGTTACAATTACATGGGCATTTTTTTTTATTTGAAAGGTGATGTACAGAGGGATTACGGTTAAGTCAGTTAATGAGTACATTTCTTTTTGAACAGTGTCATCCCCTCCATCATTTTCTCCAACCCCCAAGTACTGTACTTCTTAATGTTGTTATTTTACTTCTTTTTGTCCAAGATTGGGACTCAAACGCAGTATCTGACGCTTATTTTTGCACATTGGCTGGCACTTGACCACCTGAGTCACTCCTCCAATCTTTTACTAATTTTTCAGCTGCCCTTTCTATAACTTTAAAATGTAGATTAATTTTTATTCATAAAGTTAATAGATAAGACTCTCATTTAATATGCTTAAGACTTGAAGTGTTAGTGTTGAATTTTACTAGAAAATGTTAATGTTGCTGGGTGCTGGTGGCTCTCACCTGAATCCTAGCTACCCAGGCTGAGAGTTAAAGCCAGCCCTAGCAAAAAAAGTCTGTGAGACTTATCTCCAATTAACTACTAAAAAGTTGTTGGAGATGAAGGTAGGGCTCAAGTGGTAGAGCTCTAGCTTTGAGCAGAAAGCCATGTGACAGCTTAAGGCCCTGAGTTAAAACTCTAGTTCCAGCGCCAAAAAGAAGGAAAAAGTATTTTCCATTTTTGAGTACAAGTTCAGTATATAAGTGTATGACCATTTTAAAAATGTCACAATTGCTTGGTGCTGATGGTTTACTCCTGTAATCCTAGCGACTCAAGAGGCTGAGCTCTGAGGATCACAGTTCAAAGCCAGCCCAGCCAAGAAAGTTCCTGAGTCTCTTATCTCCAATTAAGCACTAAAAAAGGGGGAAAAAAGACGTTGGGCTGTGGCTCAAATGGTAGAGCCTGAGCCTTGAACAAAGAAAGCTCAGGACAGTGCCTCAGCTTGAATTCAAACCTCAGGACCAACACACACACACACACACACACACACACACACACACACACACACACACACACACACACACACACACACACACACACACACACACACACACACACACACACACACACACACACACACACACACACACACACACACACAACCCCACCCCCCCACAAAACTATAAACAACCCCTAAGCTTCTTGAATATCACTGTCCAACCCTTAGAAACAATTGTGAAGATTTGGATCATATCCATCCATCAGAAATTGTCCAGAACAATAAGGGTACCACTGAGGACAGTCCGAGCCAGCTCCCACAGAAGGGGCTGCTCAGCTGACAGCTCTTTTCCCAAAGGAGCCAAAAAAATACATGAGGAATTTGACAACTGTCAAAGAGTGAAACCCTACCAGACCCCCAACAACTCACCACTTTTAAAGGAAGAGTCTACATTAATGGGTGCTTGCAACAAAGATCTGTCCTTAGCATTCTTGACAGTATTTAACATTTCTTAACTCAGTCAAAATACTTGCAGAGAGTTTAGTCACTCTATCTCTACCAATTTAAATGGAACTGACTGCTAATTATTTTTTTTAAAGATTCTTCTCTTTGTCATACTTGGGTATTAGGCAGAATAATAGAAGATCTTACAAAGGTTTCCATAGTGTCTTTCCTAGAACCTATGAATTTCTCACTTTTCATGGTGTAAAATATATTAAGGGGGGGCTGAGTTCAGGTCCCACGACCGACAAAAAAAAAAAAGATATATTTAGGTTAAGGACTTTGAGGTGAGATTATCAGAGGTCATTTAAGTAAATTCAATGAAATTACATAGGTCCTTTGAGGAAAGAAATTTAGACTGGAGGTGTGGCTCAAATGCTATTCTTTCTTTCTTTCTCACCCTTTGGTCCAAGACCAGGATGTTCATTGGATGGCATATTACCAACTGAGCCATGCCTCCAGCCCCATCAAATGGTACTCTCTAATGAGCAAAAGGCCCTGAGTTCAATCCCCAGTAGCAGAAAAAAAAAAAAAAAAGGCAGAGAACATTTCATGACTGTGGTTATAGCAGAGTAGTCAATGAGACGCAATCTCAGATGAAGAGGCCATGAATCAAGAAATGAAGGCAACCTTTAGAAGCTGGCAAGGTCAAGGACATAGTTCCCTAGAACTTTCCGAAGGGAATGCTACCCTTCCTAACACCATGATCTTAGCTCCTTGAGACTTGTATTGGTCTGCTACAGAGATAAACGGCAAGTTGTGTTGTTTTAAGCCACTGGATTTGTGGAAATCCCTTGCAGCAGTAGTACAAAACCAATTCATCCCCCCTTTCTAGAAAAACACACATTTGGACTTGGTTACCATGAATCTACTTCAGTGTAAATATTTGTCTTTCCAAAGTCTAGTTCATCTTTTGGTTAGCCAGACTATGCCATCACAGAGTACTTAGGGTACACTCAAATTGGAAGCATATATCGTGGGCTGTGTAAGAGGAAGGGCTTTGGAATTGTGCTTGCTCAGGAGCTGGGTTCTCCACTCCTACCCTGATCTTATCTGGTCTGGCTCAGCCCCAGCGAAGCAGGCTCAGCACACGATGTGAGATTCACGGGAATCTCACCCTCTGGTGCTGCCATTTTGGGCTATTTCACAGCTACGGCAATCCAAAGAACTAGACCACTCCTGCCTTACCAGTGGTTGATGAGGTATGAGAGTAACACAGACAGAGGGGGCCCCAAAGCTTTGTCTTTGTTCTTCTTATTCTTGACTAAATGCTTTTAGCCCGTCTATATAGTCTCAGTGTTCAAAACAATCATTTAATTATTCAATAGTTATTTACTCCATGATACTATGATAGGCACTGGGGAAATCTCTCCTCCAACGAGGTCGCAGACTATAATGTGTAGACCCATAAATATATCATGATCTCAGGACAACAGCAGACCTTAAGGATGAGCTTACAGAGACCTGGGTATCAAGGACATAATGTGAACTTTAGACTGTAATTCAGTGCTAATATACCTAATTGGTGGGGGGAAGTGGGGAGGAAGTATTTCGATAATTTTCCCCCCTGAACTTCACAAGAGGATTACAATTTAACATCTGCAATCCTAGCTACTCAGGACTCAGAGGAAGCAGGAAGATTAAGTTCCAGGCCAACCCCTAGCAAAGTTTGATGAAACCCTGGGGAGAAAAAAGGGCTAGCGGTATGACTCAGTTGATATGGTGTTTTTGAGGCCTTGGGTACAATCCTAACAATAAAACTCTAACAGATGACCCTGAATGGTGTTATGGAATCAGGCCTGCAAAAAGAAGGGCTGGCCCTTCCTTCCTTCCTTCCTTCCTACTTTCCTACTTTCCTTCCTTCCTTCCTTCCTTCCTTCCTTCCCTTTCTCTTTTTTTCTTGTCTTTTTAAAAATTATTATCTATTATTAATTCTACAAAGGAGTTGCTCTTCTTTTAGATCAAATTCTCAGTCTTGCTTCTGCCTCCCAACAGCTGGGGGTACATGAACGACACCTGCCTCTAACTTACATTTCTGATATAGAGGAATTAACTGTTTTTAATTTGACTCAAAAATTCTACAGAGTCACGTGGATTGCAGCTGAACACAGGATGTGGGCACAAAACCCAGGATCACTAAAAAGTTAGAAGAGGCTCAGATAGGTTTACTAGCAATAGTATACTTTTGCTAGTACTTTTGCTTCTGGTACACTTGTTTTTGTTGTCATTAATTTGGTGGTGGTGTATTTCTCCTGAACTTTGGGACCAGTTTCCTACTAAAGCAGCTCAGAAGATATAAGTTTGGGTTATTGGATACAAGTGTTCTTTCTTTCCAGCTCTGGCTTCTCTATTCACAGGGGCTCCTCCTCTAGCAAGTGCAGCAGCAGATCGAAACTAATCCAGCACGGTGAAGTTCAAGCATCATCAGGTGTACTTGGCCGAGCCTCGTGTACTACCACCTGAAGCTGTAGCAACTTGGTTGTTCGACAACCTCCTTTGAATGCACTCAGGCCTTTTCTATCTAATGTTATTGGAGCAAAACCTGTGGATGAAGTAGGAGCAATTCCACAAAGTTCCTATAAGGGTATGAAAACAGGAATCCTGCCCCAAAATGTTAGTCCCAGTGAAGTGTACTGACAGACTTGGATGTGTGAACGCACAGCTTACATTTTTCCTTCCCCATTTCTTTATTAGAGTTCTCAATCCCCACCAAATCCCAGGAGTTCGGGAGTGCTGGCCCTTTATTGGGTGAGAGGGGAGGAGCTGGACCTTTAAAACCAAGAGCAGCCAGCGGGGTCTTGGCCCAGGCTGCCATGGCTAATCTGAAGGGAAAGGAGAGCCACAGTCAAGCGGTGGGTGCCTGTTACCAGGAGTCTCGGTGTATCCCTGGGTGGCATTCTTGTGGGAGAGTTTCTCTCTCCAGCTCCTAGGCCTGTTCCCAACTTCTGTCCATTTGCAGAGCAGCTCCTTATTGCTGGGCCGGGGGAGATGGGGAGCAGGGGTTTATGTCATCGAGAGCGCAGGGCTTCCCTTCTGAGCTTTGAGTCAGTAGGACTGAGGCCACCTTGCCGGGAAGAGGTTGTTCCATGCCACCCTTACTGACTGAGGAGGGAGATGTCTCTGGGTTTCTTCCCTGTTACAGGTTTACCTTCCAGAGGCTGAGCATGCTCTGACCGTGGAGGACACAGCCAAGGAGGAAGCCTGCCAGCCTGGCAAGACGAAACGTCTTGAAGGTATCACTGCATGGACCACTGCATCTACATAAAAGCCCAGGGAGGGCAGAGGCTGCGTCAGCCTAGGTTTGGCCATTTCACCCAAAGTGGCTCTAAACTCATCCACTTGCTGCCTAGTGACACTTTGCTGAGCTTTATTTTCCTTGCTCACTTTGGGGAATCAAAGTAACCGCCTTCATAGCTTCATTCGATGGACATAAAGATGCCAAGTATGGGCTGGGAAGTTGGCTCAGTGGTAGAGTGCTTGCCTTGCATGCATGAAGCTCTGGGTTTGATTCCTCAGCACCACAAAAAGCAGAAAAAAGCCGGAAATGGCACTGTGGCTCAAGTGGTAGAGCACTAACTAGCCTTGAGCTGAAGAGCTGAGGGACAGCGCCCAGGCCCAGAGTACAGGCCCCATGACCGACAAAAAAAAAAATCAAAAAACAAAAACAAGATGCCAGGTATCTTATCACACAGTTCAAATACAGTGAGTCAGGACAGCTGGCACTTTTGTTGTTTAAAGAGGCAGCAGAAGGGACTGTTGGGAGGAGAGCAGGTGGAGAGAGCTTGTGGTAGTCAATGAGGTCACTGAAGGGGGGATGTGTGTGTGTGGCAGCTGTCAGGCTGTTTGCTTTCATGGTTTGGTGAAGCCATGGAACAGAGATTAGTTTGATTTAAAGGTAGGTCTAGAGATGGCTGATGAACAGAAGTGCTACTGAGTGCCGTCCCCTAGACAAGAGTCCCCATCTCCTTCCACAGGCCCACACTCGCGCCAAGGGCCAGGTAAGTTCTATGGCTCCTTGGCTCCGGAGGAAGAACTGGTATCCTCATCCCAGTTGGAAGAGAATGAAGAGGAAGATCGTTCAGATCCAGATCTTGTCCCATTTCCAGAGCAGGAGGAGAATGTTGGGGATCCAGCTGTCCTCACTGCCATTCAAAGTCCCCAGGTACCGCGGCAGGAGGGGAGAAGAGTTGTCCTGAACTGTGTAAAGCTCAGACTATCCCTGAACACTTCTTCCCTTACCTTCAGCCCTTTCTGAGACAGGTGACGATGAACGTGTTCTACTTCAGCTCCCAACCTGAGCTTGGCACTGCAAGGATCACCTGCCCTCACTTACTATATGATAGAAACATGGCTCTGCATGGCAGGAATCCAAACACCAGGGAGAACTAGGAGGAAATCATAGTTGAGAGCTTCCGGTGTGTCAGAGGAGGCAGTGGAGCCCAGTCCTCTTGGCTGAAAATGCAGCCTGAGAGAAGACTGTTGGTACAGAGAAGAGAGTGAAAGGTGTTAAAACCCACAGGCCATCCAGCTGTCATGGACTGGAGAGATGCTTCCTAGGGGGTGACTAACTCTTAAACCAAGAGGAAGAAGCTGGGCACTGAAGCTGAGCACTGGTAGCTCATGTCTGTAATCCTAGCTACTCAGGAGGCTGAGATCTGAGAATCAAAATTCAAAGCCAGCCTGGGCAGGAAAGTGCATGAGACTCTTATCTCCAATGAACCACCAGAAAACCAGAAGTGGTGTTGTGGCTCAAGCGGTAGAGTGCTGGCCTTGAGCTGAAGTGCTCAGGGACAGTGCCCAGGTCCAAAGTTCAAGCCCCATGACCAGCAAAAAACAACCAGGGGAAGAGTTCTAATTGGGTGGCCTGACAGCTAGCTACTTCCTGATTGTGCAGTACAGCAAAATGTTAGGGGAAAGGCAGGAAAGGAGCGGAGCCAAGCCTCAGTAGCCATCTCTTCCCACACCTCTTAATTCCTCTCTCAGCCCCTGGACATGTCACTGGTTCTTTTCCAGCCGGTGCTTCCGAGTGCCAGCTCTCCAGCCCGACACTTTGGACTCCGACAGCCCTCTCCGGACCCGTCTCTCTTCTGTAGCCCACTGACCACGTGGCCCTCCAGGCTCAGGTACTAGTGCAAGGACTGCAGTGGCAGAAGAAGCTGCCTTCGTCCTAAGTGTCTCAGGAGGTAGCAGCCAAGGAGGGCGGGTGCCATTCTACCAGCTGTCACAGAAAAATAGCTACAGACATCTGAAACGTGGAACAGTCTTTCACAGATGAGGAAATAGAACCCCAATTAGACAAACACCTGCGACATCAGCTCACAGGACAGAACTAAGACTGGGACTCTGGGCATGCTATTTAGTCACTCTAGTTTTCCTGCTGTGCAGAGAATTTCTGAAGCCAGATTGTAGGAACCTAGATCTTGGGGGTGGGTTGTGGAGATGCTGATGTTTCCTATTGGCTGATCTGGGGAGGCATGTCACGGAGGCTCCCCTTGGATCTCTCCAACTGAGCTTACTCAAGCTTAATGAATGGAAGGTTTGGGAGGCACGTCGAGCTTCCTCCCACCCGGTTTGTTCCCTTTTTAAAGCCTTCCCAGTCATCTGACTCAACTCCACCCTCAGCACAAACGGATCTTGCAACTGCAGCAGCAAAGCCAAACAAGGTAAAAAGCCTAGAAGAGAGCTTAGAGGAGCCTGTCCGCATGCTTGTGACCATTTGCCTCCCCCCAGAGTCCCTGCACCCCGGGGACTCTCAAACCATTGCTCTCCAGGACACCCTTTGCATCCTTCCCAGAACATTCCACTTCCTGCTCACCCCTCCTTAGAACGTTCACTGTAGCAGGGGTAGGTGAGTCTAAAGGGATGTTCCTATTGGCTTGAAGTCCCCCAGTCAAGAAGCCTTGGTCTCCGCAGCCAGACCCCTATGCTAGCCTCATGAGCCGCAAGGAGAAGGACTGGGTGATCAAAGTTGAGATGGTTCAGCTGCAGAGTGAGAACCCCCACCTGGACGACTATTACTACCAGGTGAGCCCCAAGGTCACAGCTTCGGATTCAAATGAAGCAGGCAGGGCCTTTGCTCATCCTCTCATGAGGATGTGTGTCTGAGAGGATGAGGATCCTCTCATTGAAGCCCTGTGTGTCCTTGGAGCCTGAGCGTTGTTCCTGAGCTTTTTTATTTTTATTTTTGTCAGTTGTGGGGCTTGAACTCTGGGCCTTAGCTCAAGGCAAGCGCTCTACTACTTTGAGCCACAGTGCCACTTCTGGTTTTCTGGTGATTAATTGGCAGTAAGAGTCTCATGGACTTTGCTGCTCAGGCTGGCTTTCAACTGTGATGCTTAGGGATCTCAGCCTCCTGAGTAACTAGAGTTATAGGTGTGAGCTACCAATATCCAGCTGTCCCTGAGCTTTTGTGCTCAAGGCTGGCACTCTACCACTTGAGCCACTGCTTTGCTTCTGGCTTTTTTTTGCCAGATATTTGGAGATGTCTCATGCACTTAACTTTCCGTGGCTGGCTTTGAACCACAGTCTTCAGATCTCAGCCTCCTAAGTAGCTAGGATTACAGACGTGAGCCACTGGTGTCTTGCAGGAATCATATTTCTGAAGTTCATCTCAAGCTCCTATATTTCGGCCAAATGGGATTCTTTACAATTTCCTAGAGATTTTTGTGAGCCTTAGAAATGTCCTATAAGCTGGGTGTCGGTGGCTCATGCCTGTAATCCAAGCCACTCAGGAGGCTGAGATCTGAGGATTGTGGTTCAAAGCCAGCCTAGGGAAGAAAGGTCCGTGAGACTCTCATCTCCACTAAACCACCGGAAAACTGGAAGTGGCACTGTGGCGCAAGTGGTAGAGCACTCGCCTTGAGCTGAAGAGCTGAGGGACAGCACCCAGGCCGAGTTCAAGCCCCACGACCGACTTAAAAAAAAAAAGAAAAATGTCCTATAAATATTCACATCCATATATATATATACATATATACATATATGTATATATGGATGTGAATATATATGTATATATGTATATATATGGATGTGAATATTTATACATATATACATATACATATATGTATATATGTATATATATTTGGTTGGTCATGGGGCTTGAACTCTGGGCCTGGGTGCTGTCACTCAGCTCTTCAGCTCAAGTCGAATGCTATACCACTTGAGCCACAGCCCCACTTCCAGTTTTCTGGTGGTTAATGAGTCTCATGGACTTTCCTTTCTGGGCTGGCTTCAAACCATGATCCTCAGATCTTGGCCTCCCAAGTATCTAGGATTACAGGTGTGAGCCACCAGTGCCCAGCTGTTAAGAGAATCAAGATGAATTGGGTCTCTTTTCTTCCATGGACTCTCAGGAATACTATCGGAAGCTAGAGAAGAAGCAGGCAGATGAAGAGCTACTTGGACAAAGGAACAGAATTGAGACTTTGAAGCTGGTGACACCTTACATCCAGAAGGCAGAGGCTTATGAGTCTGGTAGGGCTGGGATGTGCTGCTGGCTTGGGTCAAACATTCAGCTGGATGTGAGTGGAAAGAGGAAAGCAATGTGCCTCTCCTGACTCCTTTTATGCAGTGGTTCGAATTGAGGGCTCCTTGGGTCAGGTAGCTGTATCAACGTGTTTTAGTCCTCGCCGAGCTATTGATGCTGTATCTCTTGGAACTCAAGAGCAGGTAGGAGCTTTTATCTTCCCAGAACCTATTTTTTTATTTGAATTCAGATTTTTGTGTCAAAAGATTGAGGAAGCAGTGCAATTAGCCTTGTGTCTAGCTTTTCTAGCTCCATTTCTAGATGGTCTGAGACCTGGCCTGCTACAGAAGGCTGTGAAGCCAATGGTCAAGGGATATCTTTTCATAGGAAACTGGAGCTGCGAGCAGTCAGAGGCTTCGAGTATTATCCCGGATTGAGAAGGTGAGACATCAGTTCTTGTTGGGGAGGAGCTTTCAATTTACTTTTTTTTTTTTTTTTTTTTTTTTTTTTTGCCAGTCCTGGGGCTTGAATTTAGGGCCTGGCACTGTCCCTGAGCTTCTTTTGCTCAAGGCTAGCACTCTACCACTTGAGCCACAGCTCTACTTCTGGCTTTTCTGTTTCTATGGTACTGAACCCAGGGCTTCATGCATGCCAGGCAACTCTTCTACCACTAAGCCATATTCCCAGCTCTCAGTTTACTTTTTGAGAAAGGGATATTTCTCAAAATGAATGTTCTCTGCCCCTTAGATGTTTCTTCAGTTACTAGAGGTAGAGGAAGAGCAGAAGGATGGGCCTCCACAGCCCTGCTACTCCGGGCAGAAGAGCTACCAGGTTGAGAAGCTCTTCCAGGCCTTAAACATTCAGGAACAGGACAACGTGGAGTGAGTGCGGGAAGGTTCCACCTTTACCCAAGAAGGGAAGGATGGCTGACACTGGCTTTGGTGCTGCCTGCTTTTCCTTCCTGGCATGTGACTTCTTCATGTAGAGCTCTGAAAAACGTTCTTCCTTGCAGGGAGGCAGCAGATAGCTTCCTGCAGGTACTGTCTGTGAAGAAGGGGAAGACCTTGGTGGCCAGGCTGCTCCCCTTTCTTCCTCATGATCAGGCTGTTAGTCTTCTTCTGGCTATCATCCACCACCTGCCCATCCTTGTTCAGAGAGACGTGGTGGACCAGGTACTGGGCATTGAGTGGACACGAGGATGGTTTCCTGCATAGGTTAGGGATCTTTCCTCCCCTTCTTCCTCCCAAAGATGTCAGCAGGGTGTCAGCAGTGAACACCTGTTCCCCCCTCAAGTGGGGATATTATTTTAGGAACAGTGCATTGTCTTCAGATATAATGAATGAATAAAAGACAGGTATGATTGCACAGTGTGTGCTGTGAGATTTGAGAGAAGACAAGTGTTGAGGCCCATATATACTTCATTTAGGGAAGACACTGTAGAACAGGTCTCATTTTTTTGTCAGTCATGGGGCTTGAACTCTGGGCCTGGGTGCTGTCCCTCAGCTCAAGGCCAGCTCTCTACTATTTGAGCTACAGTGCTACTTCTGGTTTTCTGGTGGTTAATTGGAGATAAGAGGCTTATGAACTTTCCTAACGGGGCTGGCTTTGAACCATGATCCTCAGATCTCAGCCTCCTGAGTAGCTAGGATTACAGGTGTAAGCTACCTGTGCACCCGGCTTAGGGCTCAATTTTAAGGATGAATAAGAGATGTCGGGTTTCTCCCCAGGAAAGTGCTTAATGCAAATCAGCCAAGTAAGGGCTTCAAGGCAAGCTAGGAGGAAAGGATTGGAGGAAGTTTTGAGAAAGCTTACTGATCTTCTTGCAGGCCCTACACATGTTATTCAAGCCTCTGTGCAACTGTATCAGAAACTTAACCTTCCGTGAACTTCTCCAAGGACTTCAGGGGCTAATGTTGCTGCCATTTGGCTCCTCAGAGCGTCGCATTGCTATGGTACTTCAGAACCAGGTAACACATCTGGGAGACTCTTCTTCCATAGATGGTTTTCTAAATGGTACCACTGGAAAGGAATAAATGAGGAGATGTTCTCACCTCTACACAAATCTTTTATCTTCAGCAATGCTTCCCAGCTTCTAGTGAGCACAGAATAGAAGAGAACCTAGTTAATAGACAGTACTTCCTTGGTTCCACTCAAATCACAAAGTGGGAAAGCGGCATCTTACACACCTGTTTTTTTTTTTTTCTTTCTTGCTATTTTTTTTTATCGTGAAAATACAGAGGAGTTACAATTACATGGGCAAGATAGTGAGTACATTTCTTATCAAGCATTGTAGCCTCCTTTGTTTACCCTTCCCATCCCTTCCCAGCCTCCCCCCCCCCTTTTTTTTTTTTTTTTTTTGGTCGGTTGTGGGGCCTGGGCGCTGTCCTTCAGCTCTTCAGCTCAAGGCGAGCGCTCTACCGCTTGAGCCACAGCGCCACTTCCGGTTTTCTATTAGTTTATTGGAGATAAGAGTCTCATGGACTTTCCTACCC
Organism: Dipodomys merriami; assembly: GCF_024711535.1. Taxonomy (NCBI): domain Eukaryota; kingdom Metazoa; phylum Chordata; class Mammalia; order Rodentia; family Heteromyidae; genus Dipodomys; species Dipodomys merriami. Next base: position 7,167,426 of record NW_027206279.1, on the reverse strand, counting down.
CCGCTGGCTTTGAACCTCAATCCTCAGATCTCAGCTTCCTGAGTAGCTTGGATTACAGGGTGAGGCACCAGTGCCGGCAACGAAATGAACCCCAAGATAGGGACACAAGAGGTTTTTTTTTTTGTTTTTTTTAAAAATCTCTGTCGCTTTTTTGTTTTGTCAGTTGTAGGGGCTGAACTCTGGGTCTGGGAACTGTCTCTCACCTCTTCAGCTCAAGCCTACTGCCCTACCACTTGAGCCACAGCATCATTTCTGGCTTTTTTCTGCTTGCTTGGTGCTGATGAATTGAACCCAGAACCTCACGCATGTGAGCCAACTTCACAGCCATTTATTTTTTTTTTTAAGAGCAAAGATTTAACTCACATTTTTCTTTTCTTTTCTTTTCTTTCTTTTTTTTTTTTTTTTGGGTCCGGTCGTGGGGCCTGAACTCTGGGCCTGGGCACTGTCCCTCAGCTCTTCAGCTCAAGGCTAGCACTCTACCACTTGAGCCACAGAGCCACTTCCGGCTTTTTCTTTTTGGTTATGTGGTGCTGAGGAATCAAACCCAGGGCCTCGAGCATGCAAGGCAAGCATTCTACCACTGAGCCACTTTCCCAGCCCCTTAACTCACATTTTTCAAGAGCAGACTCTGCCTTCCTATGGGCATAGGAAACAGTCACAGGAGAAGGGTGTGGTTGTGTAGTCATTCACCTCACAGTAGCCAGGAAATGGAAAGTACACGTCTGAGCCAGTTGCTCAGGCCTGTAATCCTAGCTACTCAGGAGGCTGAGATCTAAGGGTCCTGGTTTAAAGCCAGCCTGGGCAGGAAAGCCCGTGTGACTCTTACTTCAATAAACCGCCAGAAAATTGGAAGTGGTGCTGTGGCTCAAATGGTAGAGCGCTAGCTTTGAGCTGAAGAGCTGAAGGACAGCGCCCAGGCCCACAGTTCAAGCCCCATGACTGACCAAAGGGGAAAAAAAAAGTACACATCTGCTTTTCTACCAGGTTTCTTGATGCTGCTGTCTGTACAGAAGTCATCTCCAAATTTTCATATATACCTCTTTTAGTACGAAAACTGGAACCATAGCCTACATACGTTTTCAAACTGCATGTACCTAGGTGTAATAATATATTTGGTACCTAATAAATGCAAAGTAGAAAGGTTTCTTTGTGGTGTGGGATATTAAACCAAGGGCCTTGTGCATGCTAAGCATTTCTTCTATCACCAAGCTGTACTCTTCTAGCCCAAGTAACTTTTAAAGGATGAGACTAGATAAGAGAAACTATCACCCAATATGGTAGTGGATTTTTGTGTGTCCTTTAAAGATGTTGGCTTATACTTGCACTTCTTCAGGCAGAGTCATCCAGACTACCTGAATGAGTTCCCTGATTCATTCCTGATCTACAGACTGATTTCTTGGGGGTGGATTTAGGAGTGTACATGCAGTCAGCTCTCAGGAGAGCTTGTGAAAGTTAAGAACAGTGATTCCTTTGGGAAGGCCAGAGTTCTTTGTTTAGCCAGTGTAAATCTGACAGTACTGTACTTCTAAGTATTTGTCCCCATTTATAAATGTGAACCTGTGACTTAGTTGGAAAACTAAGATTTTTTTTCTTCATTTTTTTTTTCTGTTGGTTTGTGGGGCTTGAACTCACGGCCTGGGCATAGCCCCTGAGTCTCTTTGTGCCCAAGGTTAGTGCTTTACCACTTGAGCCACAGCACCACTTGTAGTTTTTGAGTGGTTTATTGCATTTATTAGGTACCAAAGTCTCACGGACTTTCCTGCCTGGGCTGGCCCTGAACTGCGATCCTCAGATCTCAGACTCCTGAGTAGCTAGGATTATAGGTGTGAGCCACCGGTGCCCGGCTGCTTTTTTTTTTTTTTTTAAGGCACTAAATGCCTATAGTAAACTCATTTTGTCTTGGATTATATATCACTTACAGTTTGGAATATCCTTGCTTTATGCTTTACTGAGTCATGGAGAGCACCTGCTATCCCAGGATTCTTCCCTTGAGGAGCTTGGTGATCACACAACTTGGTAAGAAAAAGGCCTTATCAGTATTATCTCAGTACCCCTGGGATGTGTGGGCTGAGTCACATAAGTTTCCTGAGTAGCAACTGAAGTATCAGCGAGGAGATGTACAGGGATTTTATTGTTGTTTCCCCTCCAGTACTGGATGTAACTTGTTTTGTGGTAGTACCAGGGATTGAATTCAAGGCCTTCTCAGCTATTCGGCTTCTTCACTCAGCTTCTTCTATCACTTAAGCCATGCCTCCAAGTTCAGAGGAGATATATATATATATATATTTTTAAAATTTAATTATTTTTTTTTGTGGTCATGGGGCCTGAACTCTGAGCCTGGGCGCTGTCCATTAGCTCTTCAGTTCAAGGCGAGTACTCTACCACTTGAGCCACAGTGCCACTTCCAGCTTTTTTCTGCTTATGTGGTGCTGAGGAATCGAACCGAGGGCCTCATGCATGCAAGGCAAGCACTCCACCACTGAGCCACCTTCCCAGCCCCCAGAGGATAAATTTTTTAAGGTTGTGGTTCTAGTTTAACTGATAGAGCTATCTACCTAGCAAGTGTGAGGCCTTGAGTTCAAACCCCATACTGAAAAAGACAAAAGAAAAAAAAAATCCTGATTTGGAAGGATAAGTTTTAGAGTCAATTTTGAGTTTCTGGTTCTGTCATTAGTAATGGAACTTTATGGTGAAGTTACTTCACGTAGGCTGTATTTTCTTTTCTTCCTCTTCTCCTTGTTCTCCTTCTCTTTTTTGGGTCAGTCTTGAGGCTTGAATTTATAGCTTGGATGCTGTCCAAGCTCTTGCTGAAGATTTGTACTCTGCCACTTTGATCCATAACACCACTTCCAGTTTTCTTAATTGGTGGTAAGAGTCTCACAAACTTTCCTGCCTAGGCTGGCTTTTGAATTGTGATCCTCAAATCTTGGCCTTTTGAGTAGTTAGGATTATAGGCATGAGCTACTGGTGTTCTGCTTTCTTGCTTTCCTTCTCTTCCCTTCTTCCTTCCTTCCTTCCCTTCTTCCTTTCTTTCTTTTCTTTCTTTCTTTCTTTCTTTCTTTCTTATTTTTATGGTGGTCCGGGGGCTTGAACTAGGGTCTGGTTGCTATCCCTGAGCCTCTTTTGCCCAACGCTAGTGCTATACCACTTGAGCCACAGCTCCATTTCCTCTTAGTCTGTATTTTCATCTACAAGGATACTGGTATTCTCAGGTACAGGAAGCTGTGTACATAGAAAGATATTTAAGCTCCAGTATTTGCTATCATTTAGTGCGCTATGACTTAATTGCTATCTGGGAATGGAGGCTATGACAGTAGTAATGGAAACTTGGCTCCTCTTACTTTCTTGTGTTAATGTGAAGACTCCAATGCATTTCTTCTCTCTGTCCTCCAGGACAGAGTTGGTGGTTCTGATAGCCTGGGAGATAGCCCGAATTCCTGCAGCCTCCCTGGCAGAACCTCTAGCCTTTCCCAGCAACCTTCTTCCCCTGTTCTGTCACCATGTGGACAAACAATTGGTTCAACAACTGGAGGCCAGGATGGAGTAAGTGATGGCAGAAACAAGATCACAGCCCCTTGTGCACGTTTAATTTAGGTTCTGTTACTCGCCTCCTTACTTTCCTATGAGCATGGAGGGTAATGTGCTTCAGAAGTTCTTCTAGACATCGACATTGATTTGAGGAACCAATCTACCCCCAATTAACACCTTGGTACCTGTTTCTTCAATTAAACCTTCTTTTCCCAAGTGTTTGGTCCTTGTAATGCTATTTAAAAAGTTGAATTACTCATTCAAGAAATATTTCAGAGATGATTCCAGAATATAAATGTGAAAACATGAAGAACGTCTGTCCCAAGAACTTACTATCTGCTAGAGAGAGCCAGATAATTAAATCACAGAGTTTATAAAATGGAATTGTGTTTGCAGTTAACATTGTTTTCTTTGTAGACTTGCCTGCATCTCCTGATGTTCTAAAATATGTGAGAAGTTTAATCATTATACACCAAGCTAACTGAATTGTCTACAGGGATCCAGAGTCTGAAGACATTGCTTTATGCCTTAATATCCAAACCATTTTTATATCCTTTTCTTAAAATCTAAATGATGTGCCCCAAAATAAGGTGTGGCTGAAGTTGTAATTAAAGAGGAAGTTGTTGAATGGTATTGCTGAAACTTCTTTGTAAATTGGGAGCTGCAATGAAGTTCATGTTAAGTGTGACTGTGTCAACAATGCTTGTTGTATCTTTTTTTTTTTTTTTTTTGCCAGTCTTGGGGTTTGAACCTGGGCACTCTCCTGAGCTGCTTTCTTTGCTCAAGGCTAGCACTCTACCACTTGAGCCACAGTGCCACTTTCAGCTTTTTCTTTTTTCTGTTTATGTGGTACTGAGAAACTGACCCCAGGGCTTCATGCACGTCAGGTGAGCACTCTACCACTAAATCTCCCAGTCACAGAGGTTATATTTAAACTGCAATGTTTGGATTATAGACAGAAGGGCCTTAAGGTCCTGCTACTAGGAGACGCTCCCTCAACGCCTTCTCTACGCTTTTTCTTCAAGCTGTCCTAGACATTGATAGATAAGATGAGGACTGTTAAGACCTTTCTTTCGTTTTTTTTTCTTCCCTCCCTGCCTCCCCTTTATTGTGCATGTTCTTGGGGCTGAAACTCGGGACCAAGGTGCTGTTTCTGAGCTTTTGTGCTCTTACCACTTGAGCCAGAAGCGCCACTTGCAGCTTTTTGGTGCTTCACAGAGAGGAGTCTCACAGGCTTTCCTGTCCAGGGGGGCTTCGAACCGGTCCTCAGCAGTCCGCCTCTGAGTAGTGAGGATTACAGGCGTGAGCCACTGCTACCCCACAGAAGACAAGGCGCTTTCGGCCTTGCCCGAGAGTCTGTAAACAAATAACAGCGACCGAGGGAAAGCTGAGAGGGGCAGGGCCGATCCGAACGGAGCACACCTGGGGTTAGACCAAGGAGGCCGCGGGTACTGCCCCGGAGCGGAAACAGCTGCAGTGGTTTGCTTCAAGGCTGCTGAACGAGGCTTTAAAGTATTCGTGGGACGCTGAGCCGAGTTGAGGGATGGAGCGCCGCCCTCTGCCCTCCACGCTGGGGAAGCCGCTGGTCCCACAGCCGCCCCAGGAGAGCCTAAAGGCCCCAGCTGCGCTGCGTGAGCGCCGCGCATGCCCAGGACGCAGGTCCCGACCGGTCCCGCGCACGTGACCGGAAGAGCCGGCTAGACCAGGATGGCTACGAAGCCCGGGGCCGGAAGTGCTGCGGTCCCGGGCCAGAGCCTCGGCTGAGGCGGCCGCAGCCGAGGTGGCTGTGCTCGCCCGAGCCATGGAGCGGGTTCTGCCTATGTTACTGGTGCCGCTCCCTCCCGAGGCGACGGCGCAGCTGGGGTGTGGAGCGCAGCTGCACAGGGGGCAGGAAGCCCTGGGGAGCTTGACGGCTTCGGGCCGCCTGCTAGTGCTTTCCCTGGCCCCGGGCCGCCGCGGCGGGGGCTGCTGCCGCCTCGAGGGGCCCTTCCGGCAGTGAGTGTCCGGGCCGGGGGGGGGGGAGTGAGTGGGGGGGGACGGGAGAGCAGGGACGGGGGGGCGGGAGTGCAGGGGCGGGGGGGGCGGGGCGGGAGAGCAGGGACCTGGGGGGCGGGTGAGGCGGCCCAGGGGTGCTTTTCCCCCTCGGTTTTCCCCGCCTGCCGAGGTGAAATCCCACCCGTGGCCCCTCGGCTGGAGCACGGATGGAGGCTTCGGTCCCAGCGCCCCTTGCTCAACTCATTCCCTGCATGCAAAGAAGCTAAGGTGGAACTCGTCTTGAAACCACTCCTCATACTTAATTTGGTCCCTGAAGTGACATTTTCCTGCACAGGCCTCCTTTTCCCAAGTCCAGATGGTCTGAATCACATCTATTCAACCAGTTAGTTATGTGCTTTTTTTTTTTTTTTTTTTTTTTGGTTGGTCATGGGGCTTGAGCTCGGGGCCTTAGCACTGACTCTGAGCTTTATTTTTTGCTCAGTGTTTTGCACCACTTGGTGCCAGTGCCACTTCCCTGTGTGCTTTTTTTTTTTTGAGACAGGATACATAATGTGGCTGTCTGGCTTGGAAATGGCTATCCTGCTCACCCCTGAACTGTTTCTTGCCATATCTTGACCATGACTTGAAGGCACAGAGAGGCATAATTAAAACAATACGTATTTTTCACTTCTGTCATTCTCCAGTACTTAAAAAGTTGGTAGGGAGTAGTAGCCAAGGAATATCTCACCTTAGAATAATCTTTAGGTCCTGTAAAAAGCACTTAATAGAGATGATTTAAGGGGCTGGGAAAGTGGCTCAGTGGTAGAATGCTTGCCTCGTATGCATGAAGCCCTGGGTTCCATTCCTCAGCACCACATAAACAGAAAAAGCCGGAAGTGGCACTGTGGCTCAACTGGTAGAGAGCTATCCTTGAGCTGAAGAGCTGAGGGACAGCGCCCAGGCCCAGAGTTCAGGTCCCATGACCGACCAAAAAAAAAAAAAATGAGTCAATGATGCAACAAGCTCTGTTTGCCTTATTCTTGGTCTCTACTTGCTAAGAGGAACCATATCTCCATAGAAATTTATTCACTGTTCTCAGGTAGTACTTGTGAGTGCCTGGTAAAGGGGTACACTATATCAAAAGGCAGCAGAATCTTGAATCCTATAGGAAAACCTATTGAGATAAGACATTAAGCTAGTATTGGTATTTTCACACTACATGGCTTTAAGATGGCAAAAACTTGCTGTCTAGTATGGTAGTCACTAGCTACATGAGGCTGTTAAAGTTAGGTAAAGTTGAGAAAAAAAATTAGAAAAAAGAGAAAAAAAAAGGAAAAAAATTAGTTCCTAAATTGAACTACGCACATTTAAATTACTTTTAGATACATCTAATTATTTACAGGCTACTGTCTTGAGTAACACTGATATAGAACTTTTCTACTGTCACAAAGTTCCCTGGACAGAATAGTTATACATCTATAGATGCAATGAATTGCTTTACTTTTTTTGGGGGCGGGGGGGGGGGATCCGAAGTGGGGCCTGAACTCTGGGCCTGGGCACTGTCCCTCAACTCTTCAGCGCAAGGCAAGCATTTTACCACTGAGCCACCTTCCCAGCCCCTGAATTGATTTACTTTCTAAAGTCTTCTAAAACATCCCAGGAGACTATTATTGCAAGTAGTACCTCATAAATAATATATTTGATAGCACTTATCCTTGATGAGTTTCTCTAACCAGATCAGTCAGGATTTAGTTGTAAAAGGACACATTATTTCTTGCTCTATTCCCACCTTTTAATACCCACTCTTAGCTCCTATGCTAGTAAGCAGGGGCAAAGGGATAAGAAGTGAGGAAGGGGAAAAGAAAACTATATAATCAAGTTGGAGTACAGAATTAAGATCATCATGTGAAACAAATTACATGCACCCTGCGCTTCCATTCCTGTGATTATAGATATAGAATATAATAAATCCATACTTTTTCCAGCTTTTTATGGGAGGATTCTCATAGCAGCACCTCAACGGACAAGCCCAAAATGCTTGCTCTTACTGAAAATTATGAACTGGTTGTCTACGAATTTAATTTGAAAGATGGGCAATGTGATGCAGCCGTATTGCACAGCTGTAGTGGGAAGACCCTGGAAAAACTCATTGAAGATCAGGATGTCAGTAAGTACCTACGACGGATGCTCTTCCAGTATGTATTTTTTTTTTCTTTTTTGGCAGTAGTGAAGTTCAAATCCAGTGTCTCAAGCTTGATAGGCACTATATTGCTTTAGTTATTTTGAATAGATACTGCTTTGTTTTTCCTTGGGCCTGTCTCAGATTTTAGTCTTCCCATCTCTGGCTTCCTGAGTACCTGGAATTATGGGCATGTGCCACCAAGTCCAGCTCAGTATATTTAAATATGTGACACTAGCATGTACCTTGTGTGTGTATACACACACATATACATATACATATATACATATACACACATATACATATACATATATGTATATATACATATATATATATATATAATTTTTTAATCCGGTCATGGGGCTTGAACTCTGGGCATGGGCTCTGTCACTCAGTTCAAGGCTAGTGCTCTACCACTTGAGCCACAGCGCCACTTCCAGTTTTCAGGTGGTTAATTGGAGATAAGAGTCTCATGGACTTTCTGCCCAGGCTGGCTTCAGATTGTGATCCTCAGATCTTAGCCTCCTGAGTAGGTAGGAGAACAGGTGGCCATTACTTTATATTTTTTGAGAAAGATTCTCACTTATGTTGCCCCAGCCAGCCTTGAACTGATGATCCTCTTGTCTCAGCCTCTTGAGTACTAGGATTATAGATAGGCATCAGCCACCAAACTGTCACATATTTTTATATATCTCATGAAACTTTTCAAGAGATGAATTTGGAGGAGGGGTACATTATTTAATGTGGATCATTGCTCTGCACTAACCATGTAGGGCCATTAAGGACTTGAAATATGGTTAATATGAATAAAGTTTGCTGGTTTTTTTTTTGTGGCACTGGGGTTTGAACTCAGGTCTTCATGCTTACTAGACTGGCATCATTTGAGCCGTTAAAGTTGTACTGTAAAAAAATTACGTATGAGCTGGGAATGTGGCTTATTGGTAGTGTGCTTGTCTAGCATGTGTGAAGCCCCAGATTCAGTTCCTCAATACCACATACACAGAAAAGGCTGGAAGTGGTTTTGTGGCTCAAGTGGTACAGTACTAGCCTTGAGCAGAAGCTCAGGGACAGTGCCCATGTCCTGATATCAAGCCTCAGGACTAGCACAAAAAAAAAAAAAAAAAAAAACCCAAAACCAAAAACAACAATTTTTTTTTTTTGTTCTTGTAGAAGATTTTATTTAGTGGTGCTGTGGTTCAAGTGGTAGAGAGCTAGCCTTGAGCTGAAGAGCTGAGGGACAGTGCCCGGGCCCAGAGTTCAAGCCCCATGACTGGGGAAAAAAAAACAAAAACCTTTCTGTTGGGGGCTAGGAAGGTGGCTCAGTGGTAGAGTGCTTGCCTTGCATGCATGAGGCCCTGGGTTAAATTCCTCAGCACCACATAAGCAAAAAAAGCCAGAAATAGTGCTATGGCTCAAGTGGTAGAGCACTAGCCTTGAGCTGAAGAGTTGAGGGACAGTGCCTAAGCCCAGAGTTCAGGCACCATGACAAACATACACACACACAAAAAAAGATGTATTGATTTATTTATTTTGTCGGTCGTGGGCCTTGAACTCTGGGCCAAGAAAAGAAATATTTTTGCAGTGCAGTTTTATGAAAGGCACTTCATCTACCACTGAGCTATAATATCCTTGGCATTAAGATGTGCTTCTTTGGGCTGGGAATGTGGGTTAGTGGTAGAGTACTTGCCTAGCATGCATGCATGAAGTCCTGGCTTTGATTCTTCAGTACCACATAAACAGAAAAAGCTGGAAGTGGCACTGTGGCTCAAGTGGTAGAATCCCACATCTGACAAAAAAAAAAAAAAACCCCAAAAAACAACAAAAAAATATCAGATACCAGATTTGAAGACAGTGTTTAAAAGGAAAGTAACATGTCTTATTAGCAGTTATTCATACTGATTAATACTTTAAGTATAATGAGCTAGCTAATACATACTGAAATTATTTACCTTTTTCTTTGGTGACTGCTAGCCATGTTGAATCATGTATGTTTCTTTGACAGTACTGATCTAGACTACAGCAGACTTGTCCATTATGTCCTGTCCAAATAGAGCAGATACTAAATATCAAGCTTCGGGGCTGGGAAGGTGGCTCAGTGGTAGAGTGCTTGCCTTGCATGCATGAGGCCCTGGGTTCGATTCCTCAGCACCACATAAGCAAAAAGAAAAAAGCTGGAAGTGGTGTTGTGGCTCAAGTGGTAGAGTGGTAGCCTTGAGCTGAAAAGCTGAGGGACAGTGCCCATGCCCAGAGTTCAGGCCCCACAACCGGACCCAAAAAAAAAAAAAAGTATCAAGCTTCTCTTTCCTCCCACCTCTACACACACACACACACACACACACACACACACACACACACACACACACACACACACACACACACACACACACACACACACACACACACACACACACACACACACACACACACACACACACACACACACACACACACACACACACACACACACACACACACACACACACACACACACACTCTCTCTCTCTCTCTCTCTCTCTCTCTCTCTCTCTCTCTCTCTCTCTCTCTCTCTCTCTCTCTCTCTCTCTCCCTCTCTCCCCCCCCCAAAAAAAAGTATCAAGCTTCTCTTTCCTCCCACCTCTACACACACACACACTCTCTCTCTCTCTCTGTAGGCCATCCACTTGCTTGCATTGGTACAGACAATAACTGCCCCTTTTTTTTTTTTTTTTTTGATTGGTCGTGGGACTTGAACTCTAGGCCTGGGTACTGTCCCTCAGCTCTTCAGCTGAAGGCTAGCACTCTACCTCTTGAGCCACAGCACCACTTCCGGCCTTTTCTGTTTATGTGGTGCTGAGGAATCGAACCCAGGGCCTCATGCATGCAAGGCAAGCACTCTACTGCTGAGCCACCTTCCCAGCCCCACAATAACTGCCTTGAGTTGAAATAAGTGGTTTCTTTTTTGTTCTACCTGTTGTTTTGTTGCAAGAGTTCATCAGTAGTAAAATTGTGAGCATTGAGTTTGAAATAATATCCTTCTGTTTCCTAGGTATTTCTTTACTGTCATTGAAAATTCTGTCATTTCACAATAACACATCATTTGTGTTCATCAACAAGTGTATGATCCTACACGTTGTATTTCCTGAGAAAGATGCTGACATTGGAGTACTCAGCTGTTTCATGCTACCCTTGCCCACACAGACAGTGGACACGATTATCGACATCCAGCTCTGCAGAGGAATTCTTTTTGTTTTGAGTAGTTTAGGCTGGATCTGTATCCTTGGCAGTAAGACGTTTGATCATGTAGGAGAGGACAGGAGCTAGAAAGATGAGCCATTTAGGCTTTTGCTTTGAAGGGTTGGGAGGTATGGAGAATGGTTAGTTTTACAGTAAGACCTTTCAGAAAAAAAATGCTTATAAGCTTAAAATACTCAACCATATCACCTTATATTTTCTAATGTGTAGATGTATTTTAAAGTTAGTTTTCTATGTGTTCTTTTAAAATTGTACATGCTCTGACTTTTTCATTTAAAATAAATATACTTTATATACTTTTTTTTGGGGGGGGCAGAACTGGGGCTTGAACCCAGGGTCTCTTTCTTTCTGAGCAAGCACTATACCTCAATCTTTCTGAGCAAACACAATACCACTTGAGGTATACTTCCAGTACTTGTTGGTTTTTTGTTTTTGAGATAAGGTCTCACTAAGTTTGCCCAGCTTAGCCTCAAATAGTGATTTTCCTTCTTTCAAATAGCTCAAAATATACTTCCTGAGCATCTGTTACATCCATGTTTTAAGAAGGATTTAAGTGATTGCTTATGATACATATGTTTTCATGTATGTATATAACATGACTTATCTCCTACAATGATTCTGTTATGTTTGTGTGTGTGTTCCAGTCCAGGGGCTTGAACTTAGGACCTAGGCACAGTGCCACACAGTGCCTGAGCTTTTTTGCTCAAGGCAAATGCTCTATTACTTGAGCCACAGCTCCACTTCAGCTTTTTGGTGCATAATTGTAACTACGTCTTATGGACTTTTCCTGTCCAGGCTGGCTTTGAACTGCAGTCCTCAGACCTCAGCTTCCTGAGTAGCTAGGTTTATAGGCTGGTGTCCAGCTTGTCAGTTATTTTGGGAGATGAGAGTGTTGCAGACTTTTCTGCCCAGGCTGGCTTGAAGCCTCTATTCTCTAGATCTCAAGACGAGTAACTAATTGAGCCTGGCCAAATCAGATTTTTCTGATGAAAGTTTAATATCCAAATTTAGGTCTACTATGAGTGCAAAAATTCTAGATTTTGGACACTTGTGAGCAAAAGTATAAAATGTTTCCACTTTTTTGGTCGGTCATGGGGCCTGAACTCTGGGCCTGGGCGCTGTTCCTCAGCTCTTTAGCTCAAGGTTAGTGCTCTACCACTTGAGTCACACGCCACTTCCAGCTTTTTCTGCTTATGTTGTGCTGAGGAATTGAACCTAGGGCCTCATACATGTAAGGCAAACACTCTACCACTGAGCCACCTTCCTAGCCCCAATATTTTCACTTTTAATATATTACCTGTTGAGATTATATTTTGTGTATATTGGATGAGAAAGTCTGAAATCCTGTTTTTAGTATTAGTTACATGTTGAAGCAATTTGAGCATATTGATATAAATGTTAATTTAGGGTTATCTAATTTCTTGGACAGTATTACTATAGAACCCTAGAAGAAAATATTAGTACTTGCTCAGGTTTTGGCATGAAGTGAGTATCCAGCAGAGACTATGTGTTTTTCCTTTGGAGACTGTCTTGCTATGTAGCCTTGGCTGGCCTTGAACTCTTGATCCCCTGCCTTGGTCTCAGCTGAGATTATACGTGTGTTTGTGTCCGCGCATTACCACATCTGGTTTGAACAGGAACTATTGAATAAACTCTGCATCAGGTTGTTTATTGTGCCATTAACTTCACTTATTTTGGTATGATGATGGAGACCTGCTTCAGTATCCAGTCTTTTGTTGTTATGCCTAATGACCTATACAGCCGATAGAGTTGTAGCAATGTCTGTAGCACTGTCCATCCTGTATTTTTAGTGGTTGAGTAATTGATGAAACTGATGTTTGAACTCTAGGGCCTCACACTTGTGGGTAGGTGAGCTCTCACTGACTGCTGTGCCCCAACTGACATTTATCTTTAACTCTCAACTCAGATATTTTTAATACTGTGGAAGGCACAGCTATAGCACATGTGGATTTAGCACTTCTCCAAGAAGTTATACATAATGAGCTGCAGCAGGAGCTGGCCAAGATTTCTTCCTTGGCCTCACTGAAAGTGTCTCAAGACCTAGATGTGGTGGTGCTTGTCAGCAGCTCCAGCTCTGCAATTGCACTTAACTTAAACTTGTATTTCAGGTATGTAGTTAACTGCAGTTTCTAATTTGGGGTTAATAACTAGGGACATAGAAAGTAAAAATTGACTTGTTAGCTTTTTCTTTTTTTTTTTTTTTTTGTCGGTCGTGGGGCTTGAACTCTGGGCCTGGGCGCTGTCCCTCAGCTCTTCAGCTCAAGGCGAGCGCTCTACCACTTGAGCTACAGCGCCACTTCCGGTTTTCTGGTGGTTTATTGGAGATAGGAGTCTCACGGTCTCTCCTGCCCGGGCTGGCTTTGAACCGCGATCCTCAGATCTCAGCCTCCTGAGTAGCTAGGATTACAGGTGTGAGCCACCAGCGCCCGGCTTGTTAGCTTTTTCTATGCAGTTAGATCATGTTACAGCTATGTCATAGTAAGATTGTACTATATACAAATGTATCCAAATGACTGTTGGACTATATTCTACATTGTACGTGAAAGTTTTGATACTTGTGTGGTATATAAAGTATATGAGTTATGTTACTACATTTTTAAAAGCTTTCAGAATTGTCCAGCATTAAAAGCTCCTTTTTGTTACACATCTTCCACTCACCTCTTGTCCTGCAGTGAGTTGGAAGAGAAATGGGATTTACCTTGCTGTTAAAATTGCTGCTTTTGGGGTGGGAGGTGTTGCTCAGTTGGTAGAGTGCTAGTCAGTGAGTGAAAGTGGCAGGTACCAAGTTCGAGTCCTGGTCTCAGACTTAAAATAACAATTGCTGTTTTTGTGATTTGGAATACTGTTTTTATTGGAATTCATGTTCCTTTTTAAGATATCTGACAAGCCAGGCACTATTGGCTCATGCCTGTAATCCTAGCTACTTAGGAGGCTAAGATCTGAGGATCACAGTTCAAAGCCAGCCATGAGACTATCTCCAATAAACCACCAGAAAAACTGGAAGTGGTTCTGTGTCTCAAGTGGTAGAGGCTAGCTTTGAGCTGAAGAGCTGAGGGACAGCGCCCAGGCCCAGAGTTCAAGCCCCACAACTGGCTCCCCCCCCACCCAAAAAAAAAAAAGACATCTGACAAGATGTTTTTTCTGGCTGGGGATTTACCATGGCTATTATTATTTTTAAATGTAGGCAATATCCAGAACACCTACTATGTGAAAGAACACTAGAAGACCTTCCAATTGAACGACCTAAGGGGATAGATGAAGATGATCCTGTTAACTCTCTCTACAACATGAAACTGACCAAGTTTTCCTTCCAGATTGATAGGTACTTGGATTTTGTTTTATTCTTTGTTTTTTGTTTTTCCATGCTGATGCTGCACTTTTCCATTAAAGGTCTTTATATGATAGATACTTAATTTTGAAAGAGCATATTTTGTAGAGCCTTAGATTCTCTGAACCAGAGGGTAGCTATTTTGGTCTAGTGGTGGGAAATCTTGGGAAGGGATGCACATTAAACAAGATCCCACTGTCCTCAGCCAGATAATTTTTCTTCTATAGTCCTAAAATTCATAATTATAATGCCTTTATTTAGTTCTAGTGTTTATTTAGCAGCCTTTTGTCTTTATTCATCTGTACACCAAATGTTACACATAATTATTTGTGGGCATTTAAACTTCATGTTTTTTATTAGTAAAAAATGCTATTCCAGGCACTGGTGGTTCACACCTGTAATCCTAGCTACGCCGAGATCTGAGGATCTAAGGATCAAAGCCAACTTGGGCAGGAAAGTCTATGAGACTCTTATTTCCAGTAAACCACCAGAAAACCAGAAGTAGTGCTGTGATTCAAGTGGTAGAGCTCTTGCCTTGAGCTAAAGAACTGAGGGACAGTGCCTAGGCCCAGAGTTCAAGCCCCATGACCCACCAAAAAAAAAAAAAAAAAAAAAAGCTATTAAATAAACTTGTAAAAAAAAGTGAAGAATGAAGAACATTTTTTTTTTTTTTTTTTTTTGGTCATGGGGCCTACCACTTGAGACTCAGCCCCACTTCTGGCTTTTTCTGCTTATGTGTGCTGAGGAATAGAACTGAAGGTCTCATGCATGCAAGGCAAGCATCTACCACTAAGCCACCTTCCCAGCCCCTTGAACATCTTTATCCTGGCTTAGTGCTTTATTTATATTTATTTATTTATTTATTTATTTTGGGGTTGTGGGGCCTGAACTTTGGGCCTGGGCGCTGTCCCTCGGCTCTTCAGGTCAAGGCTAGCGCTCTACCACTTGAGCCACAGCGCCACTTCTGGCTTTTTTTTGTTTTTTTTCTGCTTATGTGGTGCTGAGGAATTGAACCCAGGACCTCATGCATGCAAGGCAAGTGCTCTACCACCGAGCCACCTTCCCAGCCTGTGGCTTAGTGCTTTAATGCCATTCACTGTAACCAGATTAAGTGCTGTCTTTCAGATCGTGGGAGGCCCAGCTGTCATCACTGAATGAAACAATGAAGAGCTCCAAACTGGAGGTTTCCTGTAATGTTCCCTGGTTTCAGGATGTTTTACATTTGGAGTCCCCTAATAGCCATAACACAAGACTACCAAGCTGGGCTTTTATCCCACAGAGTATGATGTGTGGTCATTATACTTTGCCCCAGAAAGATCATGCCAAGACCAGTGATCCAGGAAAATCATGGAAGATAATGCACCTCAGTGAACAAGAGCAGCCCAGAGAACTGAAATGTATGTCTGTAACAGGCTTTACTGCACTATTTACTTGGGTAGAGGAGACTGCTGGCTACACCATTATCCTCTGGGATTTGGAGACCCAGGGCATGCAGTGTATTTCGCTTGGCCAGAAGTGTGTTCCTGTAGACAGTAGCGGCGACCAGCAACTGTGCCTCGTAGTGAAAGGTGAGAATATCTTCTATGAGATTCAAATATTTTGCTAAGAGGATTGCTTTCCTGATGTGTTTCACTTCTGCTGCCTTGGTGCTAACTGCTGACCACTTTTACCTCAAAAGTAGTGAAAGACCCCTGACTTCGGGTGTCCCCCAAATCAGGACCTCCCTGCCCCAAGCACCAGTCAGACGACAGCAGATGCAAAGGCAAGAGGGTTTTACTTGGGCATGCCCAGGCTCCCAGGTGCACGTGACCTCGAGATCCGCAAGGTTCGGGTCAGTGGCTGGGAGCCCCGAGCAGTCTCGGGGATGGTCTTTTATGGGACCCCTTAGTCTGTTACAGCTGAGCCCGCACTTTTTAGCCAGTAAATTTAAAGTATTACAACTAGGTCTGCACGCAGGCAGCCAATCCTTTTGAAACAAATCATATACCTTGGCCAATTACTGTTCTGATGGGGTCCCCCGGTGCCGAGTTGTGTGTCTCCAGTCCTTGGTAATGAGGAAGTGACCTTTATCCGAGTTAGCACCTGTCATTTGTTCATACCAGGGAGGCCGACTGCGGGGTGGAGTTAGTTAGCAGGATGTGGGGCTTATTGATTAACTGGTGAGGTTAGTTATCAAAGGGAGAGTGTGGGGTAATATAATTTTCTTAGCAAAGCATGTTACAGAAGCCAGAAATAGCTTGGTTAGATACAAAACTCTGTTCCCCTACAAAGAGGCTCAGGGCCTGGTTGGTTGGGGAGGGGGTCTTTCAGTAGTAATCATTCACA
The DNA here is from genome assembly GCF_024711535.1 of Dipodomys merriami. Lineage (NCBI taxonomy): Eukaryota > Metazoa > Chordata > Mammalia > Rodentia > Heteromyidae > Dipodomys > Dipodomys merriami. Next base: position 7,150,840 of record NW_027206279.1, on the reverse strand, counting down.
GAGGAATGATTTTTTTTTTTTGGGTCTGGTCGTGGGGCCTGAACTCTGGGCCTGGGCACTGTCCCTCAGCTCTTCAGCTCAAGGCTAGCAATCTGCCACTTGAGCCACAGCACTACTTCTGGCTTTTTCCTTTTTGCTTATGTGGTGCTGAAGAATCGAACCCAGGGCCTCAGGCATGTAAGGCAAGCGCTCTACCACTGAGCCACCTTCCCAGCCCTAATATCTCCCTTACTTTTTTTTTTTTGCCCATCATGGGGCTTGAACTCTGGGCCTGGGCACTGTCCCTGAGCTCTTCCAGAGGAATGATTTTTAAAACCAGTACTGGGAGATGGGTGTTGGACTCATGGCCTCATGCTTGCTCTGCTTGGCTTACTTTGCTGGTGTTCTTCTGCTTGAATGATGCCTCCTGCCTGACTTTTTGGAGATGGAGACTTGAACTTTTCTAGATGGGCTGATCTTGAATCACAGTCCTCTGGCTGTTAATCTCCAGAGTAGTTAAGATAATAGACATGAGCCAACAGCACTCTGCTTGATATTAGTCTTCGTAACATTGTCTCATGTATTTGATTTTTAATTAAGATCATTTTTTCCTGGATGCTGGTGGCTAATGCCTATAATTGTAACTACTCAGGAGGCTGAGATCTGAAGATTATGGTTCAAAGCCAGCTCAGGCAGGAAAGTCCATAAGACTCATCTCCAATTAGGCCCCCAAAAATTGGAAGTAGAGCTGTGGCTTAAGTGGTAAGTCACTAGCCTTGAACAAAAAAGCTCAGGGGCACTGTCTAGACCAGAATGTCAAGGTCTAGAACTGGTATACACACAACAAAAAAAATTTTTTGAAGGAATTGCTAAAGTTTGAAGAGCAATAAAGATTGAATTTTTTACCCTGGACCTTGAACTAAGGATTGGGTGCTGTCCTGAGCCTTTTTCACTCAAGGTTAGTACCCTAATTAGGCTTCAGCCCTAATGCATTGTTCTTATAAGACTTTGACTTATAAGTCATAGAAAAGCATGAATTAATACTATAATAATACAGGGTGTCTAATAAATTTATTTGTAATTAAGACACTGAAATAGTGATAATTAGAAGTAAAATTGAAGTCATAGATCCCAAGTTTAAGTCTGGTAATTTTCATTTTTCCTGTAGAAAATGGGCTTTCTCTGATTCTGTTTGGTTTAACTCAAGAGGAATTTTTAAACAGACTAATGATCCATGGAAGTGCCAGCACTGTGGATTCTCTTTGTCATCTCAATGGTTGGGGGAGGTGCTCAATTCCCATCCATGCACTAGAGGTAAGAATTCAGTGTCTGAAGGACTGAGAGAATTCATTTAGTCCAGCAGCCAAAAGAACTATAGTTTTTTTTGTCAGTTGTGGGGGCTTGAACTCTGGGCCTAGTTGCTGTTTCTCCACTCTTTAGCTCAAAGCAAGCACTCTGCCACTTGAGCCACACCACCACTTCCGGTTTTCTGGTGGTTAATTGGAGATCTGTCTCACAGACTTTCCTGCCCAGGCTGGCTTTGAACCATGATCTTCAGATCTCAGCCTCCTGAATAGCTAGGCATGAGCCATCAGTGCCAGGCAAGAACTAGAGTCTTTTTTTGGGGGGGGGACCTGAACTCTGGGCCTGGGTGCTGTCCCTCAGCTCAAGGCTAGTGCTCTACCACTTGAGCCACAGCGCCACTTCCGGGTTTTTTCTTTTTGCTTATGTGGTGCTGAGGAATCGAACCCAGGGCCTCAGGTATGCAAGGCAAGCGCTCTACCACTGAGCCACCTTCCCAGCCCCAAGAACTAGAGTCTTTACCTATTCATTTACTCAGGTTTAGTTTCTTTCTTATTCCACTTAACAGTAATACTATTTTAGAAAGACTGCTACAGAAAATGGAAGCAACAATATGCTAAGACTAAATGAAATGAAAGCAGGCCATGGAGAGCTACACAGTAATGATCTTCTGTTCCTAACTTATACTTCCTGTCTTTTCTATCCAGCTTTAAAAGATATAGTCTGATTATATATAGGACTGTATAATTCAGACATTTTCTGTAGACATTATTGAATTGTCTTATAAAAACTACATGAGCGTTGGGATGTAGTGCAATGGCAAAACACTTGCCTACCAAGTGCAGTGTCCTGGGTTCAATCACTAGTACCAAAAAAGAAAGCTCCCCCCCCCCCCAAAAAAAAAGGTACAAAAACAAAACAACCACCGCCACATGAGATGGATTGGGTAGTTTTGTTCTCTTGTTTTGTAGATAAACAGACTCATGGTGGTTGAGTGAGTGGCCCAGACCCATATTAATAAAGACAGGAACTCTTTCCTTTTTTTCTTGACAGTGTCTCATATAGTTCAAATTCCTAAAACTTGTGACCCATCTGCCTGAGTCTGGCTTTACTGCTAAAGCAACCTAGAGTCCATTCTGAGAGAGATGAGTGACAGTGAAGCAGGAAAGAGATGTACTTTTTGTGACTAACACTGAGAAGGACAGGCAGATGAATGTCTTAGTCTAGTCTTCAAGGAGCTAACAATATTTTCAGGATTATATATGGGAAGAACAAGGACAGAGCCAAGATGTTCTGTGTGGTTTAAATGGTTTTGGCTGAATGATTGTTACCTGAGGGTCTGATAATATGGGGGTCCTTCAGGCACCAGGGAAATGGTTACCACTTTGATTCCTGTCCTGGGGTGAATGTTTACAAAGTTAGCTGTTCCTGGAAATTAAGATAAAGTAGAAAGGAAATAACTCAGAGAACCAGGTTAGAGAGATAAAATGGAGTTTCTTGTAGTACCCATTGGTTCCTCTTTCAGGTACAGATTGCATCATCGTTTTCAGAGTCCTCACTAGAACCTAGCAAAAATAGTTTCGGCTGGGAAGGTGGCTCAGTGGTAGAGTGCTTGCCTTGCATACATGAGGCCCTGGGTTCTATTCCTCAGCATCACATAAGTAGAAAGTGGTAGAGCACTAACCTTGAGCTGAAGAACTGGGGGACAGTGCTCAGGCCCAGAGTTCAGGCCCCATGACCAACCAAAAAAAAAAGAAAAAAATCATAGTCTCATATCTACTCTAGTCTCAGCATACCAAGTTGTAAAGTTCAAAAATCTGTGTTCTAGGGCTGGAGGTATGGCTCAAGTGGTAGTCACTTGCTAGTAAGCAAGAGCCACTGAGTTCAAACCCAGTATTACCTCCTCAGCTCCTCCACCCCACCAAATATTCTGAATCCTGGATTTTATTTTTCCTATAGTAATTTTTTTTTCTCATTTCCTCCAATTTTAGGCTGGGATAGAAAATCGTCAGCTAGACACAGTAGATTTCTTCTTGAAGAGCAAAGAAAATCTTTTTACTCTGTCCCCCAAATCTTCTGTAGATGGTCAGTTTCATCATGCTCCATCAAGTTTATATTTAAAAAGTAAGTAAAAGATTTCTAATTCGAAGCTACCATTTCTAATCACTTTTAAATTACTGTTCCCTTCCTTCCTCCCTCCCTTCTTTCCTTTTCCTTTTCTTTTTCCTTTCCTTTTTTCTTTTTCTTTTTTGATTGTGGACCTTGAACTTAGGGCTTAGGCACTGTCCCTGAGCTTTTTCTTTTAGCATTTTGAGCCACAGTAACACTTCTGGTTTTCAGATGGTTAATTGCAGATGAGTCTCATGGACTTTCCTTGCCTGGGCTGGCTTTGAACTGTGATTCTCAGATCTCAGCCTCCTGAGTCGCTAGGATTGCAGTGTGAGTCACTAGTGCTTAGCTGCTGTTTCATTTTTCTGTTCTCTATTTTTTTGGCAGTAATTGTGGTTTGAATTCAGGGCCTCTCACTTTCATACCGTTAGACAGGTGCTCTAATAGAGTCATGTCTCTGCTGATAGGACTCACTCTTTTCCAGGGAGGGCAAGGCCTCTGACCACTGTGCCCTGTCCTGCCAGAGCTCCCTGTTGCTTGAACTTTTCTAGGGCACCATGTCTGACTGTCTAATGGCCATCTTTTACCCAGACACTGGCAGGATGACCCAAGTCTCCCTGACTGTAGTTGTTCCTTTATACTGTCCTAGTGGAAAACCTATGTTTTCTTTTTTCTTTTTCTTTTTTTTGGGTCCGGTCGAAGGGCCTGAACTCTGGACCTGGGCACTGTCCCTCAGCTCTTCAGCTCAAGGCTAGTGCTCTACCACTGGAGCCATAGCGCCACTTCCGGCTTTTTTCTTTTTGCTTATGTGATGCTGGAGAATCGAACCCAAGGCCTTAGGCATGCAAGGCAAGCACTCTACCACTGAGCCACTTTCCCAGCCCCCACAACCCATGTTTTCCATAATTGGTGCATGATTTTAAAAAAGAGAAAGCTAGGTCCCTAGACACACTGCCAAATTCACAAATAATGAGAGCAGCGTTTTGGAAAGAAGTAAAGCTTATTAATTTGCCTGCCAGATGAGATAGATGTGTTGTGACATGATTTCTCAAGAGCTGCCATAACCAAAAACTGCTGTATTTGCCCCAAGGGGGGACTGTTTTTTTTTTGTTGTTGTTTTTGTTTTTGCCAGTCCTGGGGCTTGAACTCAGGTCCTGGGCACTGTCCCTGAGATCCTTTTGCTCAAGGATAGCACTCTGCCACTTGAGCCACAGCATCACTCTGGCTTTTTCTGTTTATGTAGTACTGAGGAACGGAACCCAGGGTTTTATGCATGCTAGGCAAGCATTCTTCCACTAAGCCACAATCCAGCCTGAGGACTGGTTTTTAAGGGAAAGGTGAGGAGTTTTGGGCTCCCAGGTTAACTACCTACTGGATCATTGGTACCAGTCTCTGAAGCTGTATGTTCTGCTTAGAAAAGTTTACTTTTCTATGGCCCCCACAGAGAGTGTGATGACCCAGTCTAGAAGATGGCTGAAAGAATTTCCCAGCAAGAGGGAATTACAGGGAAGGAAAGACAAACTTAATCAAGTTCAGATTTTAGCTCTTCTATGTACTTTAAAAATTACCCTCTATGGGGCTGGGAAGGTGGCTCAGTGGTAGAGCGCTTGCCTTGCTTGCATGAGGCCCTTGGTTCGATTCTTCAGCACCACATAAGCAGAAAAAGCCGGAAGTGGCACTGTGGCTCAAGTGGTAGAGCGCTAGCCTTGAGCTGAAGAGCTAAGGGACAGTGCCCAGGCCCACAGTTCAGGCACCAAGATCGACAAAAAACAATAATAAAAAACACCAAAAAATCAGGAAATGGTGCTGAGGCTTGAAGTGGTACAGCACTAGTCTTGAGCAAAAAAAAAAAAAAAAAAATTACCTCTCTGAACATTAGTTTTCTTTTTCTCATCTATGTTAAGGGGAATACAACCCAGCCTCCTTAGGTTTTTAAAATAAACAAGGTATTAATATAATACCTAAGATAGGTGGTCAGAAAACTGGTAGTTAATTATAGCTATTGAATAATTATTAGAAAAAGTTTAATAAGTCTTCATGAAAGTCTTTTGAGCTTTGTAAAAATAAGTCTTTATATTTTATAATGCAATATTGTATTTTTGGATGTGTTAATTTGGGGAGAGTAATCTAGTGTTGTTCATGTTCATTTCCTTGGTTCTTTCTCAGATGTGGAAGAGTTGACGCCAGCATTGGACTTACTTTGTGCAGCAATTAGAGAAAGTGACTCTGAAACCCAGAGCAAACACTTTTCAGAACAGCTGCTTCATCTTACACTGTCTTTCCTTAATAAACAAATAAAGGAACTTTTTATTCATACTGAAGGTAAGACTACCAGCATGAACGGGACAATTGCACGGTTCTTGTGTCAAGACACAGATAGAATCACTGATGTTACATGGAAGAGCCTAAAAACCAGTGTAGTTCCATTTGCTAATGTAGAGTAAAAATGAGTAAGTGAAAGAGGTTTTAATACAAAGTTGGCACAAAGACATGAGACTTGTCACTGTGAAGAGTATGGAAAAGATTATATTAACACACAGCTACTTAGAAGTAGAGTAAACCCTCAAACATTGTTTGAAAATACTGATTTTGAATTTTGCCATTGTCTGGAATTCTTTGTAACAAGTCATGGTGTGTTTCTTACTTTTTCTCCCTTTTATGTTTGTGTATGTGCATGTACACACCCTTGCACTTGGAATGGCACATGGGTGATTTTCACAGAACTAGATGAAGATCTACAGAAAGGAGTAAACATTTTGACAAACTACATCAATGAACTCCGAACCTTTATGATAAAGTTTCCTTGGAAGCTAACAGATATTAAGGATGAATATGTTATCAATAAAAATATCCCCACAGTAAAAGAGAATGATGCATGGGAGAGACTCAGCTGTGAAGTAAGTATAAGTAATTATCATACGTGTTTTGTCAGATTCAAAGGATCTGAGAAAGCAACACAAGAAATAGAATTTAGAATTTTTACACTTGTGATTTAGAACCTTTACACTTGAGATTGAGAATCTTTGCCAAGAGTTTATTTTATTGGTTTGAGAATGTTTAGGCATAACTTCAAACTTATGTCTAACAAACTCTTTTTTAATTTTATCTGCTATATGGATTGGCTATTTCTTTTTTTTTTTTTTTTTTTTTTTGTCGGTCGTGGGGCTTGAACTCTGGGCCTGGGCGCTGTCCCTCAGCTCTTCAGCTCAAGGCGAGCGCTCTACCACTTGAGCTACAGCGCCACTTCTGGTTTTCTGGTGATTTATTTGGAGATAGGAGTCCCACGGTCTCTCCTGCCTGGGCTGGCTTTGAACCGCGATCCTCAGATCTCAGCCTCCTGAGTAGCTAGGATTACAGGCGTGAGCCACCAGCGCCTGGCTGGATTGGCTATTTCTTAATGCAAGAACTGCCATTTGGGTCAAACAAATTCATCTGAGGTGGCATTCCTCTAGCAATACTACCACACTGGATCAAGACTGGCACTTTGTTTCGTTTATTTGTTTTTGACGTTGGGTCTCAATGTTTAGCCTAGGCTGGACATGAACGTGTTTTGTAGCCTAGTCTGAGGCTTGTGATCTTTCAGCCTCCATCTCTTGATTGCTCTCCCTCTCCCTCTCCCTCTCCCTCTCCCTCTCCCTCTCCCCCTTCTTCTCCCTCTCCCTCCTTCTCCCTCTCTCTCTCTCTCTCTGTCCCTCTTTCCCCCTCTCCCCCCTCTCCCCCTCCCCTTCCTTCCCTCCCTCTCTCCCTCTCTGTCTCTGTCTCTCTCTGTCTCTGTCTCTCTCTTGCCAGTCCTAGAGCTTGAACTCAGGGCCACTGTCCCTGAGCTTCTTTTGCTCAAGGCTAGCACTCTACCACTTGAGCCACAGCGCCACTTTGGACTTTTTCTGTGTATGTGGTACTGAGGAATCAAACCCAGGGCTTAGGGCATGCTAGGCAAGCACTCTACCATTAGGCCACATTCCCACTGGCTGCTTTTTCTTATCTCTCATCCTGTTTTCTTCTCTTTAATGTTTTTTTTTCTAAGTTACTGATTTTTTTTTTTTTTTAATTGGAGAGTTACACTTCACTTTTTTCCCCCACCCCCACCCCGGTCTACACTTCACTTTGATGAAAGCTGTGGTCTGTCTTCAAAAACATGTCTAATATGTACATATAACATGCAATCTAGTTTTGTGCCAAGCTTGATACTTTATATTTCTTTAAATCCCTACATCAAGAATACTACCTGTCCTTTGGCTTTAGAGCTTCAGTTACAGATTTGCTTTGCTGTAATTTATTTTTTTTTTGGGTCCGGTCATGGGGCCTGAGCTCTGGGCCTGAGCGCTGTCCCTCAGCTTTTCAGCTCAAGGCTAGCGCTCTACCACTTGAACCACAGCACTACTTCCAGCTTTTTTCTTTTTGCTTATGTGGTGCTGAGGAATCGAACCTCATGCATACAAGGGAAGCGCTCTACCGCTGAACCACCTTCTCAGCCCCTCTTTTTGTTTTGGTTATGTTTCTTTTTTCTTTTGGCAGTACTAGCATTTGAATTTGGGGCCTTGAACTTCTTAGGCAGGTGCTTTACCACTGAGTCATATCCTTCCTTCTTTCTTCATGCCCCTCCTCTTTTATTTTTTGCCTATGTAGGTTTTGAATAGAGTATCACAGGTATGCTTGGACTAGCACTGAGCTATGAGCCTCCTGATATCTGCCTCTTGACTAGTTAGGACCACAGGTGTGAGCCACTGTGCCTGTCTGATTACCGCTCTTTTGAACTGTCTTCTTTAGTATTCTGGGATACTTGTGTCATAGTCTTTTTCAGGCAGCACTATAATTGCTCTATATCTTCCACTAGACTTCAAGTTACTAGAGAGCAGAGTCTGTTTTAGTCAGTTTCATATACTCTGTGCCTAGTCCCAAACCCAAGTTAAAGATTTTAAATAAAAGTTCCTTAGTTAGGTGCCCAATAAATGTGTATGTCCCACGTTGATAAAGAAGAGAATAAAATATATTTTTTGCTCCCCCCCCCTTTTCCTAGGAAGTTATTGCCCAGGCCATTTTAAATAATAAAATACCAGAGGCACAAACCTTCTTCAGGATTAACAATCATCCTGCTCAAAGACTACAGGAGCTTATCAAGATAGGCCTAGATTTGGTCTATGACAGTTTAAAGAACAACAATATAAAGGAAGCCTCTGAACTTTTGAAGAATATGGTGAGTATGTAATGCATTTTTTAAACATTTTAAAGTCTCCCCTTGTTTTTTGTTTTTGTTTTTGATTTTTTTAAGAAACTGGGTCTCACTATATAGCCCCATCTGACCTTACATTCACAGTGCTCACATTTCAGCTTCCTCAGTCCTGGGACCACAGTCATGCACCCCACACCCGTGAGACAGTGTTTTCCATAGGAGACTTCATATGTGCCCATGTTATTATTTGTTGGAAGACATTCTGGATCTTTGATGTGACCCCCTTACACCTCCACTTGAGCTTTACGGGCTCCTTGTTTGGGGCTTCACGTTCTATAATTTTGTTTCATTTGATAAGGCAAGTCCTAGAAGTAGGACTCCTGAAGCTGGCTCTAATCTACATAGATGGAGTCTTCCCTCATGATGAGTTTATGCAAGTTTAGGTGGAAAGAGAAAAAATGTTAGGGATTGTTGTTTGTAGCAACCTTTAAAATGTTCAAGTAAATAAACACAGCAAGTTGTTGTAGTCTTGGCCCTGTGGTAGGATGGTATCATCTTAAATTGGTCTATATAGGCTGCCTTTGTTCTCCCAAATGTTTTAGGGACTTGAGGATTAGCAAGTAAATGTATATAATAGGTGTGGGAAAATAAATATTTGCCTGCAACAGAAATATCCTGTTTCTAACATGTTTATATTCAACATGTTTATGTTTTGTATTTCCAATACAAAATGGTTTTCTGGGTTTCTTACAGGGCTTTGATGTGAGAGACCAGTTGCTCAAAATATGCTTCTATACAACTGATAAATATATACGGGACTTTTTGGTAGGTAAAGGTGAGATTTTGTAGCTTCCTCTTTTTTTTTTTTTTTTTTTTTAATTGTGAAAATACCGTACAGAGGGGTTACAATTTCATGGGTTCCTCTTGTTGTTGTTGTTGTTGTTGTTGTTGTTGTTTTGAAATAGGGTCATAGTATGTACCCTAGGCTTACCTCAGACTCACACTTGGCCTCCGCCTCCTGAGTGCTGGGATTATAGGTGTGAGCCACTGACACCAGACTCTTTTTTTTTTTTTTTCCTTGGGTCTGGTTGTGGGGCCTGAACTCTGGGCCTGGGCACTGCCCCTCAGCTCTTCAGCTCAAGGCTAGCACTCTACCACTTGAGCCACAGTGCCACTACCGGCTTTTTTCTTTTTGCTTATATGGTGCTGAGGAATCGAACCCAGGGCCTCAGGCATGCAAGGCAAGCGCTCTACCACTGAGCCACCTTCCCAGTCCTGGCACCAGACTCTTAAGTGGCATTTAATCTCATGAGTTTGTTTTGTTTTGTAAATGTGCTAAAGGTTTGTGAGGTTATTCTTTTCAATTTTTATTCAAGGTTGAAATTTTGAAAGAGAAAAAATACTTCTCTGAAAAAGAAAACAGAACTATAGACTTCGTGCATGAAGTTGAGAAGCTTTATTCAGGACATGTCCAAGAAAATGTGCAGATCCAGTCCTTTCCCAGGTAGTCTTATTAGTTCTCCCTTTCCCTTTTCTTTCCTATTAGTCTCCTATTGATAAAATTATAGATGATATCTAGTGTTGGTTTTTTTGTTGTTGTTGTTGGTCATGGGGCCTGAACTCTGGGCCTGGACGCTTTCCCTCAGCTCTTTTTTTTTTTTTTTTTTTTTGTCGGTCGTGGGGCTTGAACTCTGGGCCTGGGCGCTGTCCTTCAGCTCTTCAGCTCAAGGCGAGCGCTCTACCACTTGAGCTACAGTGCCACTTCCGGTTTTCTGGTGGTTTATTGGAGATAGGAGTCTCACGGTCTCTCTTGCCTGGGCTGGCTTTGAACCACGATCCTCAGATCTCAGCCTCCTGAGTAGCTAGGATTACAGGCGTGAGCCACCAGCGCCCGGCATTCCCTCAGCTCTTCAGCTCAAGGCTAGTGCTCTACCACCTGAGCCACAGTGCTGCTTCTGGCTTTTTCTGCTTATGTGGGACTGAGGAATCGAACCCAGGGCCTCAGGCATACAAGGCAATCACTCTACCACTGAGTCACCTTCCCAGCCCCTCTAGTTTGTATTATCAGCATAAATTTCTCAGAAGGATCTATGCTTATATTTTATTTTATTTTTTTGCTGGGCCTGGGGCTTGAACTCAGGGCCTGGGTGCTGTCCCTGAGCCTAGACCCAGAGTTCAAGCCCCAGGACTGACCAAAAAAAAAAAAGGCTTTCCCTCCCACCAAATAGAAAACAAAACAAAAACTTTGTCATTCATTCTGTTTCTAGGTATTGGATAAAGGAACAAGATTTTTTCAAGCACAAATCTGTCTTGGACTCATTCCTCAAATGTGATCATAAAGATGAATGTAACAAAGAAGACCACAGAATTGCGTTAAATTGGGCTCAGTGGTGGGATGAACCAACCCAAGAATACATCCTTTTTCCCAAGATAAGCCCAGAAGGCAAGTATGAGAAAGCCAAAATACAAACATATCGAGCAAACATTAAATTATGTGTTCATGTTTAACTGTTTTGGCATCTCCGTTCTAGAATTTTTTTTTTTTTTTTTTTTTGGTTGTGGGGCCTGAACTCTGGGCCTGGGCGCTGTCCCTCAGCTCTTTTGCTCAAGGCTAGCGCTCTAACCACTTGAGCCACAGCGCTACTTCTGGCTTTTTTCTTTTTGCTTATGTGGTGCTGAGGAATTGAACCCAGGGCCTCATGCATGCAAGGCAAGCGCTCTACCACTGAGCCACCTTCCCAGCCCCTAGAATACTTTTAGAGAGGGAGAAAGAAGAGAGTTGAATACACAGTGAAATGCCCAGCTCAGGAGACCCTGTTTCACTTTTTAAACACTAGTAATGTGAAACTGTAGTATTATAAAATGAACCATACAAAGAAAAGCATAAAAGAATTACTAAAGTTAGAAAAAGAGGACCCAGATAATTCATCCATTACATGAATATTAATATTCTGATTGTTACATCTACCTAGTAATTCGGTATTGAATTATGTGTTAATAATTAATTGCTCTTTTAAAATGTGTTTTGTTCTTCATGTAGAATACAAATCATATTCACCAGAAGCCCTCTGGAAATACCTCACAGCTCACCATGATTGGTTAAACATCACCTTATGGATTGAAGAATTTCAGTCCCAGGAAAATTACGTTTCACTCCAGAACAAGTGGCCTCCTCTAACTGTTGATATTATTGATCAGAATACCTGCTGTAACAACTACATGAGGAATAAAATTTTAGATAAACTGGCCAGGTATTGTAATTATTGAATTAATCCCCAGTGAGAAGAACAAAACAAGGAGCAATACTTAAAAAATGGTGTGGTAAAGAGGGTGTACTCAATGGTAGGGCATTTGCCTAGCATGAGCCAGGCCCTGCTTATGTTTGATCTTAATGCCATATTGTGTGTGCGCAGGTGTGTGTGCATGTGTGCACGCACTCATGTGTACACAATTCTCCTTTGAAAGCCCATAACTCTAGTTTGGTATCATTTCATATTAGAAAGTTTACACTGTTGTTTATTGTTGTCATAAACTGATGTTTTAAAGTTATCTGCATAATTTAACACTATATGGTGGTGAATAGGCTCTTAAATACAGATTCTTTTTTTTTTTTTTTTTTTTCAGGTAAGGGGTAGGTTTATTCAGTAGACTTGCTGGGACCAGGCAAGGTTGGCACTCCACGTGGCTGGGAAAGGCCTGGAAATGAGAAAGAGCTGGGAAAGAGAGGAAAGAGAGAGGAAAGAGCAAGAAAAGAGCAGAGAAAGAGCTAGAAAAGAGCAGCGAGAGAGATAGAGCTAGAAAAGAGCAGCAAGAGTTAAATACAGATTCTAAATGTAGATTCTTCCCAAAACATTGTGTATTGATGTAAAATTGTTGTCAGTGGGGCTATAAGAGCAAATGGCTAGAGCTAAGAGGAGGACCCTCCATGAGGTATCTTGGTGACTGTCTCCACTCTTCTTCATATTATCATTGTACTTATTGCGCTTTGTATAACTGAATTGCAGAGAAAATGTTGATGAATTTTTCAGTGCTCATGGAAAATTCAGATTCAGAGTTAATTACAATTGCCACACTGCTTTGGACAGAGATTGGGAGTGAGAGAGCGAAGGAGAGAGCTGGTGAGCTTAGTTTAGGTTTTTGAAATACCCAAATATCAAGGCTATAATTGCTGCCTTTCATGAAGTCATAATGACCTCTGCAGGGAACCAGAAAAGACAAATAAATGTGTCTCTGAGCATATTTATAAAGTTAAAAATGGCAGCCTTAATTTGTAAATAGTTTTTAAATAACGGACACCCTTTGGTCTCTTCTGAGCCTGTCAACTTTCTGACTTGTTCTACTTTAACTTGCCTCACAGGAATGGGATTTTTCTTCCATCTGAACTAGAAGATTTTGAACTCTTCCTCCTAAGACTAAGCCGTATTGGGGGTGTAATACAAGATTCACTCCCCGTTCAAAACTACCAGTCCAAAGAAGGTTGGGATTTCCATTCTCACTTCATTCGCTACTGTTTGGAGCATAGTCTGCAGCATCTTCTTTATGTCTATCTTGACTATTACAAGTGAGTTCTGAAAGCTGACTGTTCACACTTTGCATATTTCTTTTGAGTTTTATGAAAATATTAAGCATTCACATGAGGAATACTGATCTTTTGGGGCTACTTACTTGTCGGTACTAGGAACTGAACTCTCACAGTCTTGCGTTTGCTCAGATGGCCCTTTACCACTTGAGCCACACCTCCAGCCCCATGATCTTTTCAAGTATTTTCTCTCAACTCAATACTGGGTACTTACAGTTCAGTACCATGTTAAACTAAATGCATATGAGATTTTTGTTGATACTAATTCTGAAGCATCCTTTTAACTTTTTTTTTTTTTTTTTTGGGTCCGGTCGTGGGGCCTGAACTCTGGGCCTGGGCGCTGTCCCTCAGCTCTTCAGCTCAAGGCTAGCGCTCTACCACTTGAGCCACAGCGGCACTTCCGGCTTTTTTCTTTTTGCTTATGTGGTGCTGAGGAGACTTGTCTGTTTGGGCTGACTTCAAACTTCTATCCTCAGATCTTGACCTCCCGAGTAGCTAGAGTAGCTAGTATTACAGGCGTGAATCACTAGTACGTGGAGAGAACACTTTTTGAAAAAGGTTTTATGTAGGAAAGACTAGCAATTCAAACAATAGATTTCTGGTCCTTATCATTGAGTCTTTCTTAGACGCGGAATTGTTCTGTTTTGTTTTTGTCAGTCATAGGGCTGGAACTCTGGGCCTGGGCATTTTTCCTCAGCTCTTCAGCTTAAGGCTAGCTAGCACTCTACCACTAGATCCACAGCGCCACTTCCAGGTTTTTCTGCTTATGTGGTGCTGAGGAATCGAACCCAGGGCCTCATGCATGCAAGCCGAGCACTCTACCACTGAGCCACCTTCCCAGCCCAGACATGGAATTGTTTTCTCCAAAGCTACTGTGGCAACAGGAAAATTTTAAATCTTTATTTTCAAAGGACTGATTCTGAGCCTTAAGTGCCTAGTTTTAGTCTCGCTGTAATTCTGTAAAGGTTTTTGAAAACTTAAGGTTGAAAATGCTAAAAAGTTTTTATTGTAAAAGCCCCTCAAATAAATAGTATCTTTTTATTTCAATATGTTCATATATATAGTATCGTGTGTGTGTGTGTGCGCGCACGCACATGCACGTGCACACACCTGAACTCTGGGCCTGGGCACTGTCCCTGAGCTCTATAGCTCAAGGTTAGCTACTCTACCACTTGTGCTACAGTGCCACTTCTGGCTTTTTCTGCTATGTGGTGCTGAGGAATCGAGCCCAGGGCCTCATGCATGCAAGGCAAGCACTACCACTGAGCCACATTCCCAGCCCCGTATATATAGTATCTTAAAGTTTAAGGTATCTGTTAACTTTCTTAGAGTTGGTAAAATTTCATCATGGTATTAAACACATTCTTTAAAATCTCTAAAAACGTTCTCTTTCAGATCATAAAGAAAATGTAAAATAAAATACAAAAAATGGGAATATTTTGTGTTAAATTTATTTTGTAATACCAAGACTTTTTCTTTTTCTTTTTGTTTTTTGAGAGTGGTTCTTACTATGTAGCTCATGATTCTCCTGTATCATCCTCCTGAATGTCAAGATTCTTTTTTTAATGCAAACAATTCTGTCTGTCATATCAAGTATGTTACCAAAGAAGTATTATTTGCTTTTGCTTTGCTTTTTTTTTTTTTTTTTTTAAATACAGACTTAGTCCTGAAAATTGTCCCTGTTTGGAAAAGAAAGAATTACATGAAGCTCACCCTTGGTTTGAATTTTTAGTCCAGTGTCGACAGGTTTCCAGTAATTTAACAGGTATGAATATATTGTAGTCAAAAACCTTCTTTTTAGGTAATGGGTTTATTGAATGTAACTGTGGACTCTTTAAATCATTTGATTATAGTCATATATCTGACAGCAATCCAGGCTCACACTTATGAAACAGATCAAAAAATATTAACTTCTTGCCATCAAAAAAAGCAAGATTTGGGGCTGAGAGCTTATGAATTATGTTCCCTTTTCCTACCACAGCCTATCTTACCACATATCTTCTTAGGAATCTTTTTTTTTTTTGGTTGTGGGGCTTGAACTCAGAGCCTGAGCTCTTTTTCAGAAGGCTAGTGGTCTACCACTTTGTTTGTTTTTTTTTTGGTCTGGTCGTGGGGCCTGAACTCTGGGCCTGGGCACTGTCCCTCAGCTCTTGAGCTCAAGGCTAGTGCTCTACCACTTGAGCCCCAGTGCCACTTCCAGCTTTTTTTTTTTTCTGCTTATGTGGTGCTGAGGAATTGAACCCAGGGCCTCATGCATGCAAGACAAGCGCTCTACCACTGAGCCACCTTCCCAGCCCTGGTCTACCACTTTGAGCCTTAGCTCCACTTCTGGTTTTCTGGTGGTTAATTGGCTTTGAACTGTGATCCTCAGATCTCAGCCTTCTGAATAGCTCAAATTATAGGTGTGAGCCAACAGTGCCTGGCTATTAGGAAACTTTTATTGTTTTTATTGGTTTATTTTGCAGTATGAGGATGGAGGGCCTCTCATTTGCTAAGCATATACCCCCTGAATCCTTTGTTAAGGAGTTCCAGATGGAATGAAAAAAAATACATAGGATTGCTGTGTCCTCTAAGGTAGCTTCTGAGATCCTTGGTCTGGTTACAATCAGACAGAAAATATCTGTTAACTTAAGAACTTAGCTAGTGTTAAAAATTACTGCTGATGCCAGGCACTGGTGGCTCACGCCTGTAATCCTAGCTACTCAGGAGGCTGAGATCTGAGGTGGCTCATGCCTGTAATCCTAGCTTATCAGGAGGCTGAGATCTGAGGATCACCGTTCAAAGCCAGCCATGGCAGAAAAGTCTGTGAGACTCTTATCTCCAATAAACCACTTGAAAGCCGAAAGTGGTGCGCTGTGGCTCAAGCAGTAGAGCGTTCGCCTTGAGCTGAAGAGCTCAGTGATAGCGCCCAAGCCCAGAGTTCAAGCCCCACGACCGACAAAAAAAAAAAAAATTACTGCTGATTTGATAACTGATTCATGGCATCTGTTTGAAGTTTTTTCATTGCTAGTGAACTCTTTTGATGAGTTAGGCATTTTGCATTATTTCCTTCCTTGAAATTGGTTATTGAATCTATTTGGCTGTTAGTATTTTTGGCATTGGTTTGTATAAACTCCTTGTTAAGATCATTACTTCCTGAGATTGTCATTTGTTATAATTTTTGTATATATTTTTTGCTGGTCCTGGATTTGAATTCAGGGCCTGGGCACTTGCTGTCCTGAGCCTTATTATGCTCAGGGTTAATGCTCTACCACTTGAGCCACAGTGCTACTTCCTAGATTTTTCTGAGTAGTCTAGTAGAGACAGGAGTTTCTCAGACTTTCCTGCCTGAGCTGGGTTCAAATCCTGAGTAGCTAGGATTACAGGTGTGAGCCACCCATGCCAGGCTTTTTCTTTTAAGTACTATGCACTAACCGATTGTGCCACTGGAGTTCTGACCAATATATTTTTTTTTGTTTTGTTTTTTGGTCTTGGGGCTTGAACTCTGGGCCTGGGGGCTGTCCCTGAGCTCTTCTGGTTTTCTGGCAGTTAATTGGAGAGAAGTCTCAAGAACTTTTCTGCCTAGGCTTGCTCTGAACTGCAATCCTCAGATCTCAGCCTCCTAAGTAGCTAGGATTACAGGAGTGAGCCACTGGTGCCTAACCAGTTTTGCATTACTCTGTATTTTTTATTTTTTTTGTGCCAGTCCTGGGGCTTGGGTTAAGAGCTTGGGTGCTGTCCTTGATTTTTTGTTATTCAAGGCTAGTGCTCTACCACTTTGAGCCACAGCACCACTCATGGCTTTTTGGTAGTTAATTGGAAATAAGAGTCTCATACACTTTCCTGCTCGAGCTGGCTTTGAAGCAGGATCCTCAGATATCACCCTACTGAGTGTTACCTTTCTGTTTTCTTTGCCTGAAATCTTTTTTTTTTAAATACAAATCATCCTTTCCTTCGTGATATATTTCTATTGCTTTTAAACTTACAAAGTTATTTTCCTTTCTTAGAACAATGTACCCTTTAATTTAGTATTTATCCCTTTTAAGGAGACAAAAAAATTACCCTTTTATTTTCCAGATCCCAAACTGATCTTCCAGGCTAGCCTTGCAAATGCTCAGATTTTGATTCCCACCAATCAGGCCAGTGTAAGCAGTATGCTACTGGAAGGGCATACCCTCCTGGCCCTTGCTACTACAATGTATGCTCCTGGGGGGGTCAGCCAGGTATGGATAGCACTTTTATGTATTATGGCGAAATAGAACTGATTTTAGGTTCAGCAGAAATATCTGGATTGTGTAGCTCTCACTTGATGCTAAAATATAATCACTGAAGTATTTTATTAGGTTGAAGAACATAAAATGAGCATTAACAATTTTTACATCCTAGGGGCTGGGAAGGTGGCTCAGTGGTAGAGTGCTTGCCTTGCATGCCTGAAGCCCTGGGTTCGATTCCTCAGCACCACATAAGCAAACAGAAAAAAGCCGGGAGTGGCGCTGTGGCTCAAGTGGTTAGAGTGCTAGCCTTGAGCTGAAGAGCTGAGGGACAGCGCCCAGGCCCAGAGTTCAGGCCCCATGACCGGACCCAAAAAAAAAAAAAATTATTTTTACATCCTAAATTGAAAGGGAGCTAGTGCATTATAGAGATTCTTTTTCCCTATTAACGTTTTTGGAGCTCCAGTTTGTCTACAGGGTAGAATGAGTCAGGGTCTGATTGCCTCTAGGAATAAGTATATTTTAGATTTATTGTGGCTGATGAGTTATTCTGTTGTTTTCCTGTTTTAAAGAGGTAAAAAAATTAAAGCATAAGCTCTAGCTACCCATATAAATTCTTTAGAGGGCCTTACTGAAAAGTGCTCCTTTTTGCTTTTTGACGTGTGCTTGGTGAGAAGAAATTTTTTGTTTTTGTTGGTCATGCCGTCTGAACTCTGGGCCTGGGCACTGTCTCTTAGCTCTTCAGCTCAAGGCTAGGGCTCTACCACTTGAGCCACAGCGCCACTTCCAGCTTTTTCAGCACCAGCTGAGGAATCAAACCAAGGGCCTCATGCATTCAAGGCAAGCACTCTACCACTGAGCCACCTTCCCAGCCCTGTGTTGGAGGAAATTTGAGGGTATCATTCATCTAATCTTCAAAAGTTTCATGTTGCCAAGCTAGTGTTAACATAATCTATTTTAGATTCTGCTTTTGCTCACCCATCAGAAATTAAGACTCAAAATTATATCAGCTGAGAAGGAAGGATATAGGAATCATCTAGTAGTTTTTAAATATTTTAAAATACTTGATGTTTAATATTTGAATATTTTAAGCGTTATAGTAACAGTCTTTTTTTCAAAAGCATATAGTTTGAAAGCAATGGATTATCTCTCTCATCTTCCTAATTTTGTTCAAATGGAAACAGGCTTGATATATAAATATCTAGTCCAAAGTCACACAGCTAGTTTGCTTTTGAACTATTAACCTGGTACTATTTTTACCAATGTTACTCTAGTAGGAATCATCTGTGTTGGTAAATAGTCTGTAAATCCTTAAAAATATTTACTATCTAAACATTATGTCTGATCTCTTTTTTAATAGGTTGTTCAGAGTGAAGAAAATGAGATCTCTTCAAAGAAAGTGGATCCCCAGCTACTGAAGATGGCCTTAACTCCTTACCCAAAGCTCAAAACTGCTCTCTTCCCACAGTGCACTTCTCCTACTGTTCTGCCACCTGATATTACACTCTACCACCTCATTCAGGTACTTTGTTTAGAAAGCCAGTTTTCTTAGCCGGGCGCTGGTGGCTCACGCCTGTAATCCTAGCTACTCAGGAGGCTGAGATCTGAGGATCGCGGTTCAAAGCCAGCCCGGGCAGGAGAGACCGTGAGACTCCTATCTCCAATAAACCACCAGAAAACCGGAAGTGGCGCTGTAGCTCAAGTGGTAGAGCGCTCGCCTTGAGCTGAAGAGCTGAGGGACAGCGCTCAGGCCCAGAGTTCAAGCCCCACGACCGACAAAAAAAAAAAAAAAAAAAAAAAAAAAAGAAAGCCAGTTTTCTTTTCATATGCATCTTTTAAATGGTGGACATTTAGCATACAGCATGATTTACACATGGTAAAGTAGAATGTAGGTATGATATAGCACACAACCTATAACTCTGCTTGTATTTTAAAGAGATTCCTAAAAGCCTGCTTAGAGATTTCAGTCAAGAACACCTTCTTGGGGCTGGGAAGGTGGCTCAGTGGTAGAGTGCTTGCCTTGCATGCCTGAGGCCCTGGGTTCGATTCCTCAGCACCACATAAGCAAAAAGAAAAAAGCCGGAAGTGGCGCTGTGGCTCAAGTAGTAGAGTGCTAGCCTTGAGCTGAAGAGCTGAGGGACAGCACCCAGGCCCAGAGTTCAGGCCCCACGACCGGACCCAAAAAAAAAAAAAAAAAAAAGAACACCTTCTTTTGCTCATTTCTCAGTTCAAAGGTATTTCCATTTTCTCCTCTGACATACTCATTCTTATATGCTCTATAATTCTATAAAGGTACAAAATCTTTTTTTGTTTTGTTTTGTTCACATACTTGTGCTTAAAAACTCAGGGCCTGAGCACTGGTCCTACATTTTTTTGCTCAAAGCCAGTGCTCTACCACTTAAGCCATAGTTCCACTTAGGGCTTTTCAATGGATGATTGAAGTTGAGTCTCACAAACTTTGCGGCCTGACCTGGTTTCAAAATGTGATCCTTAGATTTCCGCTTCCTAAGTAGTTAAGGAATACAGGCATGAGCTATTGGCTCCTGGTTCTAAAGTAGGTTTACTATATAGTGATAGATGTTTTTTAAAAAAAAATGGATGCCAGTGGCTCATGCCTGTAATCCTAGCTACTTAGGAGACTGAGATCTAAAGATTGAAGTGCAAAGCCAGTCTGGGCAGGAAAATCCGTGAGACTCTTACCTCCAATTAACCAACAGAAAACTGGAAGTGGTGCTGTGCTCAAGTGGTAGAGCTCTCGCCTTGATATGAAGAGCTCAAGGACAGCACCCAGGCCCAGAGTTCAAGCCCATACAAGAACAACAAAAATATTTAGAGGGCTGGGTAGGTGACTCAGTGGTAGAGTGCTTGCCTAGCATGTATGAAGTCCTGGGTTCGATTCACCAGTACCACATAAACAGAAAAGGCTGAGTGGTGCTGTGGCTCAAGTGGTAGAGTGCTAGCCTTGAGCAAAAGAAGCTTGGGGACAGTGTCCTGGTCCTGAGTTCAAGCCCCAGGATTGGCCAAAAATTAAAATTATAGAGTGCTAGGTGCTGGTGGCTCACACCTGAAATCCTAGCTATTCAGGAGTCTGAGATCTATGAATTCCAGTTCAAAACCAGCTGGGATAGGAAAGTCTAAGAGACTCTTGGCAGTTAATTGGAGTGTCAATTGGAGATTAGAGTGGTAGAGGACTAGCCTTGAGCAAAAGAGCTCAGGGTCCAAGTTCAGTCCCCATGACCAAAAAAAAATTTAATGATCAAACCTAGAGACTTACACATTTTTATTTTTTTGCCAGTCCTGGAGCTTGAACTCAGGGCCTGAGCACTGTCCCTGAGCTTTTGCTCAAGGCTAGCACTCTACCATTTGAACTACAGTACCATTTCCAGTTTTCTGAGTGGTTTATTGGAGATAAGAGTCTCACACTTTCCTACCCAGACTGGCTTTGAACCTCAGTCCTCAGATCTCAGCCTCCTGAGTAGCTAGGATTATAGGTGTGAGCCACTGACGCCTAGCTGCAATAAGTTTTTTACATTTTGTTCAAGAAGGGAAAACACATCGCCTTTTATGTCATTTATTTTTGAATGAGTGACCTTTAACTCTGACTTTTTCTCATTTTTAGTCCTTATCGCCATTTGATCCTGGCAGGTTGTTTGGCTGGCAGTCTGCCAACACACTAGCCATAGGAGGTAAGTTATTATGAGAACTTCTTACTTTAGAAGCATTTTAGTAGTGTGGAAGGTAGATACTAACAAATGTGCTTCTATTTTTAAAAGAAAAGCACATTTCAGTGGGAAACACGGGATACTAATTGAAAAATGTATTGTGAATTCAAAGTCAGTATATTAGGTTACTAGTGCTAAACTTGCTGGGAAATATATGTACTTGTTTATATTATAGCTTTCCAAAAAAAATCCCTTTCTTTGCAGTATAGTATCATAAAGGTTACTACTATTAGTATTGACATTAAACTCTTGCTCTGCTAAATAATACCTTTATGGCCTTGGGCAAGAAATTTAACCTTTTGTCACTTCTCTGAATAAGATTAATAGCACAGTGCTCATGGTACATGTTACTGAGAGAGTGAAATGAAATAAGGCATTTGTAAAGCTTTCATGAAATGAGTACCAGCTGCCCCACACATTTCTCTCTATATACTATAGGAATTTTGAGTGTTGTGTCATTCTTGAACTCAGCTATTTGTTTTTCTTCTAGCTTTGCATTCAGGCTTAGCCTTTGACATGTTGCCTGTGATGCTATTATCTATATTGCTCTATTTGACTAGTAATTTGTACGTAGAAGTAAAAATATGTCATACTCTATATGCAAGTGTATTTCAAGTATATTGACATACCTAAAATCAAATTACTTCTGTGTGTATTTGTGCACAAGCAGATGCGTGTGTGTGTGTGTGTGTGTGTGTGTGTAGTGTGTAACAAACACTCTACCATTGAGCTATCTAATTTTTTATTATTGACAGTCTGGCCTTGAATTTGTGTTCTCCTGCTTCTGCTTCATGCTGGGTTTATGGGCTTGTGCCATGCCATCTTTTTTTTTTTTTTTTTTTTTTGTCGGTCGTGGGGTTTGAACCCTGGGCCTGGGTGCTGTCCCTCAACTCTTCAGCTCAAGGTTAGCCCTCTACCATTTGAGCCACAGCACCACTTCTGGTTTTCTGGTGGATAACTGGAGATAAGAGTCCCAC
The DNA here is from genome assembly GCF_024711535.1 of Dipodomys merriami. Lineage (NCBI taxonomy): Eukaryota > Metazoa > Chordata > Mammalia > Rodentia > Heteromyidae > Dipodomys > Dipodomys merriami. The sequence continues at coordinate 7,128,812 of NW_027206279.1, read as the reverse complement.
AGACTTTCTTGCCTGGGCTGGCTTTGAACCATGATCCTCAGATCTCAGCCTCCTGAGTAGCTAGGATTATGGGCATGAGCCACCGGTGCCTGGCTCCCATGCCATCTTTTTAAAAATGATTTGTTTTTTTGTTGGTCGTGGGCTTGAACTCTGGGCCTGGGTACTGTCCCTCAGCTCTTCAGCTCAAGGCGAGCATTCTACCACTTGAGTCACAGTACCACTTCTGGCTTTTTCTGCTTTTGTGATGCTGCGGAATCGAACCCAGGGCCTCACGCGTGCAAGGCAAGCACTCTACCACTGAGCCACCTTCCCAGCCCTAAAAATGAATTTTTTAATGTATCTGTCTTAGAAGGTAAAAAAAAAAAAAATTTTTTTTTTTTTTTGTTGGTCTTGGGGCTTGAACTCTGGGCCTGGGCACTATCCCTGAGCACTTGAGCTTAAGGTGAGTGCTCTACCACTTGAGCCACAGCTCCACTTCCAGTTTTGTGGTGGTTAATTGGAGATAACAGTCTCACCGACTTTCTTGCCCAGGCTAGCTTTGAACCGTAATCCTCAGATCTCAGCCTCCTGAGTAGCTGGGATTATAGGCATGAGCCACTGGTGCCTCGTTAGAAGTTCACATTTCGAGGTATTGAATTTATCTTGTTCCCAGAGCTTAGTGTAATAAACATTTGTCAATTACTGACCAAATGTAGCTCTTAGTGTATTATGAAAATGGATGTTCTGATGTATGTGCAATTAGCAGAGACTTGGTAACTAAGATTTTGTAACTAAAGGGTTCTTGCCATTATGAAGGTAAATCGTTTATCAAATATAGGACAGAATCCCCTGTCATCATGGCTTCAACCCTATCACCTAGCTGGCATCTTGAGTGCTTTGCACGGTACATGAGAACAGAAAGGTGAAGAAGGCATGTTCTCTTTCTTCTCTTTAAGTGCTGTTGTGTGGGTTTAGGGATGTTTCAGAGACTGAGGATTCTCCTCATTGGCGCCTGAAACAGATGTGACACTTCATCTAGGAAGTCCAGAAATCCTTGCACACCTGCCGTAGTCATTAACCCAGCTCCACCGGCAGTGGAACAGACCTCGACCAAACCACAACTGTGGTAGGAGGAAGATGCCATGACAAAAAATCATGCAGCATATCAGCCTTGAAGGTTCAGTGATCTTGCTCAGTGCTATTTTACTTATGAGGAGCAAAAGTCTAAAAAGGACGGGACAGAGCTCTGCTGAGCTAATTGTGGATCCTAAGAGAATCTGGGAAAAATAAAACAAAAGCAGATAGAATTACAAGTAGGTTTAATGGGGGAGATGCAACTTCAGAGCCCCTTCATTTTAATGGGGATTACCCATAAAAATGAGGACTAAGTCTGTACACTGAACTAAAATAAAGCTACTGTGTTTTGACTGGTTTGTTGTGATACAAGTGTGATAGTGGTGTAAAATGATTGCAGCAACCAGTTTCCTTTTACCACATAATCTACCTTGAGCACATCTGGTCCATGTTTCATTCTCTCCAACAGATACGCTGAGTCATCTCCCACATTTCTCTAGTCCTGAGCTGGTGAATAAATACGCTATAATGGAACGTCTAAATTTTACTTATTATTTATATCATGGACGCCCATCATTTGCCTTTGGTACTTTTCTGGTCCAGGAATTAATTAAGAGCAAGGCTCCCAAACAGCTGTAAGTATTTGAAAATGTAATTGTACTCTCTTCTTTTTTTATTTTTGTTGGTACTGAGATTTGAACTCAAGGCTCTTTCCCACTTGGCTTGCTTAGCTGGAGCTTATCACTTGAACTACATCTCCAGCCCAGTTCTTTGCTGGTTCTTTTGGAAATGGGGTTGGTAGATTTTCCTGCCGAAGCTGGCTTCAGATGTAATCTTCTAGATCTAGAGTAGCTAGGATGACAGGCATGAGCCACTGGTGCCTGACTTAATTATATTCTGTAAAGAAGTATATCTGGCGGGGCACTGGTGACTCATGTTTGCAACTCGAAACTCAAAGCTGGCCAGGGCAGGAAAGTCCATGAGTTTTTGTTGGTTTTTTTTGTCACTCATGGGGCTTGAACTCTGGACCTGAGGGCTGTCCCTCAACTCTTCAGCTCAAGGCTAGTGCTCTACCACTTGAGCCACAGTGCCACTTCTGGTTTTCTGGTGGTTTATTGGAGATAAGAGTTTCATGGACTTTCCTGCCCGGGCTGACTTTGAACCGTGATCCTAAGATCTCAGCCTCCTGAGTAGCTAGGATTACAGGTGTGAGCCACCAGCGCCCAGCTTCAATGAGATTCTTTGTTTTTTGGGTTTTTTTTTGGGTCCGGTCTTGGGGCCTGAACTCTGGGCCTGGGTACTGTCCCTCAGCTCTTGAGCTCAAGGCTAGCACTCTACCACTTGAGCCACAGCGCCACTTCCGGCTTTTTTTTTTCTGCTTATGTGGTGCTGAGGAATCGAACCCAGGGCCTCAAGCATGCAAGGCGAGCGCTCTGCCACTGAGCCACCTTCCCAGCCCCTTCAATGAGATTCTTATATCCAATTAACCACCAAAAAAGTCATAAGCAGAGCCGTGGCTCAAATGTAGAGCATTAACCTTGAGAAATATGCTAAGGCCCCTACTTCAAGCCCTAATACTGGCACATACCCCAAAAAGTGGGAGAAAAAGGGCATATCTGGCTGAGTACAGCTGGTTGTAATAGGACATAAACTTTGCAATTAGGATCTTTTACTTACTTACATATTTAATTTTTTCTGTTTTGTTTTTGTGGGGCTTGATCTCAGGGCCTGGGCATTGTTCCTGAGCTCTTTTGCTCAAGGCTAACACTCTACTACTTAAGGCATAGTTTTCACTTCCAGTTTTCTGGTGGTTAATTGGAGATAAGAGCCTCACAAACTTTCCTGCCCTGGCTGGCTTTGAACTGTGATCTTCAGTAGTAGCTAGAATTATAAGTGTGAGCCACTGGTGCCTAGCTAATTTGACTTTTTTGTGTGTGCTAATACTAAACCTTGAATTCATGGTCTGGAGCACTTGGCTTGGCTTTTTCATTCAAAGCTGGTGCTATACATGAGCCATACCTCCACTTTGGGCTTTTTAGTGGAGTTGAGAATCTCAAGGATTTGTCTGCTCAGATCCTTAGACCTCAGCCTGCTGAGTAGCTAGGATGACAGGTGTGAGTAACTGGCTCCTAGTTATAATTCATTTTTTTTAAAGAACAGGGTTTGGAGAAGTATTTCATAAGAATCAAATACTATTTGATGTGTAAGTATAGACTTACTGTACTTTTTTTTTGGCCTGTTTTGTAGTGAAGTAATGCATTTTATGGCAAAACAGTCAAATGACTTGAAAGGTAAATGGGAAGGTAGTAGTCTCTAATTTACCTATTCTGCAGAGCAAACATGGTTGACAAAATCTTGGGAATCTTTTAGGAAATATCCTCTATGCTTACGATGTACATTTTAGTTAAGATGTGCTTTAAAATAATCACACTTTAAATGTTCTTAAATTTCTCCTTAGCTTGTGTTGATGATTTTCATAGTGGCAGTGTTTCTGAAATTCTCTTCCATGTTTTCTGGGTGAAACTGGAAGAAGGAATACTTTGGACTTATGAATAGGTCATTAGGAGAAGACAGTCCTACGGGAATGTAGGCAGCTACCTGGAACCCAAATGCCTATGTATGAGAAAGAAGGGGGAGGGAATGAAAACACACATCTAGTTCTCTGTGTATCATTGATGTCATTTCCTTTCCTTGGTGAGAATAAGTTTTAGTCTGCTGATAGGATTTTAATTTCTTTTTCAGGACCCAGCAAGTAGGCAAGGAAGTCTATACGCTAGGGCTGTCCTCCTTCTACATACCTGCAGTCGGAGCTGCCTGCATTTGTTTCTTAGAATTGCTTGGTCTTGACAGCCTCAAGCTCAGAGTTGACATGAAAGTGGCAAATGTAATTGTGGGCTACAGGTGTAGAAACGGAGCGGCTCAGTACACTGTTACCATAGAGTCTCTAGGTATGGCGCCTTCTTTTTATACAGCTTGCTTTAAAATTTGGAAAAGGGCAACAGATGTGAAGATCCCACTGAACTATGAGTCATTGGGGGGAAAGTTATTTTCCTGTTTCTTCCTTTTCTTTTTCTTTTTTTTTTTTTTTTTTATTTGCCAGTCATGGGGCCTGACCTCTGGGCCTGGGCGCTGTCCCTCAGCTCTTCAGCTCAAGGCTAGCGCTCTACCACTTGAGCCACAGCACCACTTCTGGCTTTTTTTGCTTATGTGGTGCTGAGGACTTGAACCCAGGGCTTCATGCATGCAAGGCAAGCACTCTACCACTGAGCCACCTTCCCAGCCCTGTTTCTTCCTTTTCTCACAGCGTATATATTTGTTCTTTTTGGTACTTTCTTGGGTACTTTACATTTAAATGGCCTGAGCCACACTTTCCAGTTTTCCATATTCTGTTTTCTCTTGACTGCATATACACTGTGTGTGTATGCATATACACACATATAATTTTTTTTTTCCTGGTCAGTTGTGGGACTTAAACTCAGGCTTGGGTGCTGTCCCTGAACTATTTTGCTCAAGGCTTTACAGCTCCACTTCTGGTTTTCTCACCAGAAATGCTAGAGATAAGAGTCTTATGGAGGGGCTGGGAAGGTGGCTCAGTGGTAGAGTGCTTGCCTTGCATGCATGAGGCCCTGGGTTTGATTCCGTAGCACCACAAAAGCAGGAAAAAAGGCTGGAAGTGGGGCTGTGGCTCAAGTGGTAGAGCGCTAGCCTTGAGCTGAAGAGCTAAGGGACAGCGCCCAGGCCTAGCATTCAAGCCCCATGACCAGCAAAAAAAAAAAAAAAAAAAAGTCTTACGGACTTTCTCGCCTCTATTGGCTTGAATCACGATCCTGTTCTCAGTCTCCTGAGTAGCTAGGATTATGGGCGTGAGCCACCGGTGCCCAGCTTTCTTTTTTTTTTGTTTTTAATTGGATCTTACTATGTTGCTTAGACTGGCCTTCAGTGTCTAGGCTCAGATGACTGACGATGAGCTTCCTGAGTAACCCAGACTATATGCTTGTACCACTGTGCCCCACTCATGGTTTTGTTGTTTGTGTTTCTTAAAGCTGAAAAATTATCTAAACTGGCAGATGGTGAAAAGGCAACCACAGAAGAACTTCTTGTTCTCTTAGAAGAAGGTACTTGGAACAGTATTCAGCAGCAGGAAATAAAGAGGTTCGTGAGTGCAGTCCCAAACATCTTCCTGATTGCCTAGTCTTCCTGATAATACTTCTGGTAGTTTTTACCAAGATCCCTATAGGTGTGATTACTCATCTATTATTCAGCACACACTAAAGAAACAGAGAATGATATTTCGTTGCATCTTGCCAGTAGTGATTCTTTGTTTAGAGACAGTCAAGAAATTTGCCACCTCTACCAATTCTGCAGGTCATAGAAGTATTTCAAGTGTTACATGTTGCAGAAAATATAGAATGGCCCTCAGAAAATTTGATTTTAAGTAATGTCTTATAGCTGATAATACCTGTCTACAGAACATCATGCCTTCTTTTCTATCTGCTCTGCTCCTAGGAACACAGTCCTGTCACTGTAGCAGAACATGTGTCCTCCTAGGAGGAGGCCTAGGTATCTGCCAGGGCAGGCAGGCACTTTATAAAGTGAGTCATAGAATCAAATGAAGCTTCACGGAAGTTGACTATTTTTTTTTTCAGTTCTCCTAAGGAGGAAACATAGCTAGAATATGTACTTGTTTGATGATTAGAGTATGCAAACTGTGCCAGTGAGCTAAGAAGGCTATTCTGCTCTAAAAGCAAGAGTTTCTCCCCCCCTCCCCCACAAAAAAAATAGCCTAATAAATATTTGGTATTTGTTAAAAGGCTTTTTAATTTTTTTTTAATTGTGAGTCAGGTGCTAGTGGCCTATAATTCTAGCTACTCAGGCTGAGATCTGAAGATTGTGGTTTATAGCCAGCCTGGACAGAAAACTCTGTGAAAATCTAATCAAGTAACAATAAAAAAAAAACAAAAAAAAATTAGAAGTGGAGCTGTGGCTCAAAGTGGTTTTACCTTTGAGCAGAAAAGCGTAGGGACAGGGCCCAGGCCCTGAGTTCAAGCCCCAGGACCAACACCACAAGTTTTTGTGGCACTGGGGATTGAATTACACATACTAAGTACTGCTGAAAACATACACCCTTGCCCCATCCAGCTCCTGGTTGAAAGGCTCTTAGAGAATACATTGTGACTAATATTTGCTAATTTTCTAGTTTTAAGCTAGAGCCATATTTTAATAAGATCTTTATCTCTATCTCCCTATCCTTAATTCTAATTGTAGATTATCCAGTGAGTCTAGCAACCAGTGGGCACTAGTGGTACAGTTCTGCAGGCTCCACAATATGAAATTGAGCACGTCTTACCTTAGAGAATGTGCCAAAGCAAATGATTGGCTGCAGTTCATTGTTTATAGCCAACAACATAACTACCACCAGGAAGAGGTAAAGTATTATTGTTTGCAACTACTCAAGAGGAAGTTGGAATACTTCTCAGAAAATACTGTTCTGTTATGTAGACATGTAGACACCACCTCTTGTTTGATTTGATGCTTTATTTTTTTTATTTTTTGTTTGTTGGGGCTGAACTTGGACTGGGCGCTGTCCCTCAGCTCTTCAGCTCAAGGCTAGCACCTTACAACTTGAGCCACATTGTCAGTTCTGGCTTTTGTCTGCTTATGTGGTGCTGAGGAATCAAACTTAGGGCCTCATGCATGTGAAGCAAATGATCTACCACTTAGCCAACTTCCAGCCCAGATGCTTATTGAGTTGTGGTGGTAACACCAGGCTCTGAGTTTCTGTGGCTTCAGACCGAATGTGCACATTTACTTAAAAGAAACAAACAAGCTGGCTCACGCATGTAATACTATGTAATACTAACTACTTAGGAAATTGAGATTGGAGAATCTAAGTTTGGAGCTGGCCTTGGCCAGACAAATCCAAGAAACTTTTTATTTCTACTTAACTAACAAAAAGTGAACTGGAGGCAAGGCTAGTGGAGTAGAATACCAGCCATGGTACTGAGTGAGAGAGGCCCTGAGTTTTGGAATCAGTAGTAGCATATATGCATTAAAAAGGAGTAAACAGCCAGGCACTGGTGGCTCATGCCTGCAATCTTAGCTACTTGGGAGGCTGAGATAAAGAGGTTTGCGGTTCAGTCAGCCAGGCAGAAAAGCCTGGGATACTTGTATCTTTAATTAACCACCAAAAAGCTGGAAGTGTTGCTGTTATGTAGTAGAATGCTAACCTTGAGCAGAAAAGCTTAGAGATAGCACCCAAGTACTGAGTTCAAGCCCCAGGATCAGCACACCAAAATAAAAGGAACAATCTAGTATGGTAGCTCATGTCTATAATCCAAGCATTCAAGAAGCAGAGGTGGGAGGATTGCAAATTTGACTACAGTCAGCCTAGGCTACATAGAGCCTTTTTTTTTTTTTTTTAAAGCAACAGATCATTTTGTAAAATTATGTGGTCACCACTGACTGTACTTTTGAGTAAGAAAGAATAATTCTCTGATTTTCAATAACATCGTTTAGCTGAAATGGAAAGTTGGCTGTTTTAATGATGTAACATGCATTCCAGGTGAAAGCGCTTCTTCAGTACTTCAGCCCTGTCCCTCAAGACCACTTACGGCTGGCTTTTGAGAAGTTGCCATTTGTGTCCAACTGTAGAGTGGACAGCAGTCAAGCCTACAAGCCCCTCGAGGAACTGCAGACGAACAAAGAAGAGACAACTGATTTCTTTGCAATTCTTCTCCGGTGCTCAGAGGCACCAGACTCCTGGCACTGGCTCCTGGCTGAGGCCGTGAAACAGCAGGCGCCTATCCTCAGTGTTCTGGCCTCATGTCTCCAGGTGAGAGTCAGGAAGAGCATGAATTAAGGAGCCAGAGAGCCCCAGAAACAGCAGTTAGGGACCATGAAGCAGCCAGAAGCAGGTGGTGGTGACAACACAGTGCACATCTCCAAGGCATGGAAGCTTTGTGTCTGCAGCCTGGGTTTTGAGCCATTTAGGGCACTTCTTTGTGCCTTGTGTTCATTAAGCTCAGATAGTCAGTACTGTGGCTCCTGCTCCTTTAGCACCTTTAACAGGAAAGAGAGCATTCGTCATATCCCCTCAATCAGCAGACGGTGGAGGGCAGTCTTACTAAAAGGTCCTTGGTCTTATCAATTTAGAAGCTTTTTAAGCCATTTTAACTAAGTGAGATGACTTTTTTTAAAGAAGAAATAGACTGGGAAGATGGCTCAGCGGTAGAGTGCTTGCCTTGCATTCATGAGGCCCTGGGTTCGATTCCTCAACACCACATAAGCAGAAAAAGCCAGAAGTGGGGCTGAGGCTCAAGTGGTAGAGCGCTAGTCTACAGCTGAAGAGCTGAGGGACAGCGCCCAGGCCCAGAGTTCAGGCCCCATGGCCAACAACAACAACAAAAAATAGTCATCTATAGCATTTGTTAGGAAGTTATTTTATTTTGGAAATTTCTTGTCAATGACAGGATGCCAGCACTGTTTCTTGTCTCTGTGTCTGGATCATTACTTCTGTGGAGAACAGTGTTGCAACCCTAGCAATGGGACACATTCACGGCTCAGTGGAGACCCACACGTGGGACCTTGAGGACCTTGCCATTGTCTGGAGAACATTATTGTCAAGGCAGAAGAGCAGAACTCTCATCCGAGGTTTCCAGCTTTTCCTTAAGGTAGTCAGTGTTTAATACTGCAGCCCTTGTTGGCTTTTTCTTATTCTCCTACTTGAATTTTTTTTTTTTAAACTGGTGCCAGTCTTGAGGCTTGAACTCAAAGCTTGGGAGCTGTCCCTGAGCTTTTGTGCTCAAAGCAAGAGCTCTACACTTTAAGCCACAGTTCCACTTCATGCTTCCCCCTGTCCCTCTCTGGTGTTTAATTGGAGGTAAGAATCCCACAGACTTTCCTGCCTGGACTGGCTTCGAACCACATTCTTAGGTCTCAGTCTCATGAAAAGCCAGAATTACAAGCATGAGCCAATGGTGCTTCACTGTATCTGGAATATTATTTTTTTTGTCGGTTGTGGGGCCTGAACTCTGGGCCTGGGTGCTGTCCCTCAGCTCTTCAGCTCAAGGTTAGCTCTCTACCACTTGAGCCACAGCTCTACTTCGGCTTTTTCTGCTTATGTAGTGCTAAGGAATTGAATCCAGGGCCTCAAGCATGCAAGGCAAGCACTCTACCACTAAGCCACCTTCCCAGCCCCTATACCTGAATTTTTTAAGCCAACAGATGATAATGGTGATAGAACCACCATTTATTTGTTGATTTTATGTATTTATTTTGCTATGCTGGGTACCAAGCCCAGGGCCTTATTGTTTACCAGTCAGCTGTAGCCCCAGCCCTACTGCCCATTTAATGATGTGCTTCCTATAGATTATTTTCGTTAATTCTCATAACAGTGCTGTACAGAACTATGTGAGGCTTTTACAAAGTGCTGTTACTTCCTCTAACAGACTAATAAACTGATGGTCACTCTAGTCCGCAAAGGATTTTACTAAGTGGTGTACTTATAGTTCAGATTCATACTTTTTAATTCACAATTTTTAACTCATTTAATTTCCACTTTGTCCCAGCAGCGCCCACTGAATGCCATAGAACGGGTGGGTTGCTGCAACCGTAGGGGGATGTGTTGCTGGAGCCCATTCTCCAGGAGTGTTTGTTAGACACACGCTCCCACCTAGTGGGTGTGTATCCTGCCAATGCAGTCCATCATAGAATAGAAGAAATGGATTTGTGGGAACCTGTCCCTGGCTTGAATACTGGTTTTTTTTTTTTTCTTTCCAGAAGCAACTTTCTTTCATTTCTTAATATGTATAACTTAATTCTTCTAAAAAGCTATTAACAACGTTTAATGTGCTCCCATTTGGCATTTTTCATTTGAGAAAATACCAACTTCAAAATTTTCTAATTTTAAACTGTTCCTCAAAGGATTCCCCATTACTACTGATGCTAGAGATGTATGAACTGTGTATGTTCTTCAAGAATTACAAGGATGCCCAAACTAAACTCCTGGAGTTCCAGAAGAGTCTTGAAACTGTAAGTTGGAGTGTTCTTATTTATCTGAAATGGACTGTATGGCTGTCTTGAGCAAGCAGGGGGCTAGTGGTTATGTTCATATTCACTTAAGCCATTCCTGAGCTGGAGAAGCAAGGACAGAAGTCATCCATTTTCAGGAACAGAGACTTTGTTGGAGCCAAGTACAGTAGGAAAAAATTCATTGATCAGATACCATTGTCTTTGCTGTGGACAGCAGAAGAGGAGACACACGGGACAGTTCCAACAGTGTTGTTAAGCATGTTCAGTACTGCTTTAGTCTCTGCCCAAGTGACAGAAAGAGTGGCTCAAGTGGTAGAGTGCTTATATAGTTATCCCAAGGCCGCAAGTTGAAAAAACAATGGGTCAGTTTTAGTCTTTAACTTTGAGCTACTTTCCTCAGGCCTATTTATCATGCTGAGCTTATCAACCTTAAGAAAAATGAAGTTTTAAGGTAGGAAAGAAGATGCATCTTTGTCCTGCTTGGGGTTTTTGGCATTTTTGCCTTTTAGATCCCAAAAGTGCTCTGTGAAAAACAAGACAAGGGCACATGCACATTCTCTGCTCTCACATCGATCATCAGGGGGAGAGTCTGCTTTTGCTGTCTGCCACATTGGTCTTTTACATTAAACGGAGACTTTAAAACATATACTTGAAAATGCTGAATCAGTTATTTGACTGTAGCTGGGCTTTGTGAAGCACAGAAAGTGTGACGCTACCCTGAGCCCTTTCCCAGGTTCTGTTCAGGAACAGGAGATCATTTCTCAGGACATCTTGCCTTTCTTCTTCCCAAATTTGGACGTTTTGATTGTTTGTTCCTATGAAGCACTCTCCCTAAGCCTCTGTTGTTTTCCAAGCTTGATACAGCAACTGCCAGCATCCTCCCTGTCATTCCTGTCACATGGCTGAAGGATCAGATGTGTTTCCTATTAAAGCTTATGCCACAGCAGTGCCAGACGCAATATGAGCTGGGAAAGCTTTTACAGCTGTATGTTGGAACAGAGCATCTCTTCAGTGATGGTAAGACAGTAAAACAACCTTTATCCTCAAGTTGCTGTTAAGAAGTTAGCTTCCTTAAGCTTAAAAATATTTTAGCAGGGCAGTCAGTATATTAAAATGCGTAAGATAGGTTACGTTATATTGACAGTCCAGCATGAATATTTGTAACTTCAAATTTGGGTAAAATATATTCAATACCTTACAGCCAGATGCAGTGGCTCACACATGTTATCTTAGCTGTTTGGGAGGCTGAGGTTTGGAGGATTACGGGATCAAGGCTCACCTGAGCAAAAAGTTCACAAGATTCCATTTCAACCAATATATATCTGGGTACAGTGGCACGCACCTGTCATCCCAGCTTTGGCAGGAAGCATAAATAGGAATGTGGTCTAGACTAGCCCTGGCAAAAATGGAGACCCTATCATAAAATAACCAAAACAAAGAGGCATGACTCATACTGTAGAATAGCTAGCAAACACCAAGAAAAAGCAGCAAATAACACACATTCAAAACACAGCACCATGGCACCCCCCATGAATAACACAACCCAGCTTGTTCTAAGCCGTGTCATACAGCCACATTTCCCCCTGACAAGCCACTATAATTACCATGTCACTGTCACTCTCTCTCAGAAGTAACCTTAACATGTCATCACTGCTCAGGGTCACAATGTTTGAGGACTGCACAGTTCATTTTGGTTATTTCAGACAAACTGCACATACTTTTCTCAGATTCCTTCAGTCTACCAGATTCCTGGCAGTGTCTAAGCTTGTGGATGACTACATCAAGCCAATATTGCCTTACTCTTATCTACTTATTTGATAGTTTCAAGTTTTTGTTGACAGGTAATATCCCTCTATTCTAGATTGTTAAATGTTCAAGGCTGGGATATTGTTATTTTTTAACTTAACAGATGTTGAGTTGGATGGCTTAGATTTGCACCAAACACAAATGCTGGGCTCAATGCCAATTTAGGCTGTGGGTCTGGAGACAGGAGAAAGTATGTTTCTAAAATGTAACATTTATAAGACTTATATAAGGTTTAACTACATTGTTAGCCATTACTATACTACTTTTATTTATATAAATTACTTTTTTCTTTGGAACTCACTTTATAGCCCATGCTGGCCAAAAAAGTCACTACTAACCTCAAACTTGTGATTGTTTTCTTTAGCTTCCCAAGTGCTGTGATTATAGGTCTGTGCCGCCATGCCCAGATGAGAACTTTGTGTGTGTGTGTGTGTGTGTGTGTGTGTGTGTGTGTGTGTGTGTGTGTGTGTGTGTGTGTGGTGTGTGTGCACCCTTGCACGCGCGCACGTGCACACTGGTACTGAAGCTTGAACTTGGGGCATGTGTACTGGCCCTGAGCTTTTTGCCCAAAGCTAGTGCTCTACCACTTGAGCCACAGCTCCACTTCCAACTTTTTGGTGGTTAGAGAATCTCATGGACTTTCTGCCCCAGCTAACTTTGAACTGCATTCTCAGAGCTCAGCCTCCTGAGTAGCTAAGATGACAGGTCTGAACTACCAGTGCCTAGCTAGAATTCTTTTTTCTCCCTCTTACTGGAGATTGAACCCAGAACCCCAAATAAGTTGGAGAAATACTCCACCACGTGTTAGGCCAAGTGTTTCTATGACTCCAGCCCTTTTGTTTTTGTTTGTGAATAGGGTCTTTGTAACTTGACTTGTACTGGTCTTGAACTCATGATCATCGCACCAAAGCCCCCCCACCCCCCACCCTGTAGTTGGCCCAGTTGAGAATTTCTGTATTACCAGAAGTAATGTTCAGAGACATCAGGAAGAGCTCTGCTGGGTCTCCTTATGTTAGACAGCCGGAAGGAGCAAATAATGCTCTGCTCTGACCGCAGAGCCATGTGCAAACCTGTGAGAGTGGCCAGTACAGTTTGAGTTATCAAACACATATTTTGTGTCTTGATCCACAAGGACTACACAAATTTGATCTAACCACACAAATCTGATCAAGGTAAGAGCAAAAATTAGAGAAGGATATGACTAATGAGTGAATGGCTAAAAGCTTCTCAAGCTTACTGTATATTGCTATTAAAGGCCACCATCATATGTGTAGGTTAAATAGGGTAGGCAGGGTCAAGAGACTTTTACTACTAAGGACTTCGCATGGCTATTTTTTGGCATCTTTGGTATATGAAGAATGACCTATTGGGCTGGGAAGGTGGCTCAGTGGTAGAGCGCTTGCCTTGCATGCCTGAGGCCCTGGGTTGGATTCCTTAGCACCACAGAAGCAAAAAGAAAAAAGCCAGAAGTGGCACTGTGGCTCAAGTGGTAGAGTGCTAGCCTTGAGCTGAAGAGCTGAGGGACAGCGCCCAGGCCCAGAGTTCAGGCCCCATGACCGGACCCCCCCCCAAAAAAAAAAAAAAAAAGAATGACCTATGGCTTCTGCCAACTAAACTGAATTTTTTTTGGGGGGGGGGGCGGGGGGGTCCGGTCGTAGGCCTGAACTCTAGGCCTGGGAACTGTCCCTCAGCTCTTCAGCTCAAGGCTAGCGCTCTACCACTTGAGCCACAGGGCTACTTCCGGCTTTTTTCTTTTTGCTTATGTGGTGCTGAGGAATCGAACCCAGGGCCTGAAGCATGCAAGGCAAGCGCTCTACCACTGAGCCACCTTCTCAGCCCATAAACTGAAAAGTTTTTGTTTTTCTTTACTCACACTGATATGTAAACATACTTTTCCCCCCTAATACTTTGTTGTTCTCAAAATAACAGCAGGATTTGATGATTTGTATCTTTTCTTTGGCACAGGTCCAGATGTGAAGAAGCTGTGTGTCCTTAGCCAAATTTTGAAGGGTACATCCATAGCTATTAATCACGTAATTATTACCAACTACAGCATTGAGAATTTCCAGCATGAATGTAAATCCATTTTGGAAAGACTGCAGATGGATGGGCAGTTTGCTTTGGCCAGAAGAGTAGCCAAATTAGCGGAGTTGCCTGTGGACAGCTTGGTTATTGAAGAGGTATCATTATTCCTTTATACTGGGTAGTTTTTATTTTGTTGGCAGTGTTAGGGTTTGGAACTTGATAGGCTAGCATGATACCACTGAGCCATACCGTTGGCCCCGTTTTTCACTGGTTAATTTGGGATAAGGTTTCCTTTCTGCCTAGGCATGCATCTGAGCCATGAGCTGCTTGCTTTTTAGGCTTTTTGCAGGTATCATAACCGTACAGTTTTTTCTGCTCAGCTTGGCCTCTGGTACTGTGATCTTCCCAATCTTAGCCTTGCACTTCGCTTGGATCAACAGGTGTGCCCCAGTGTGTCCAACTATGGCTTCAGAAGGGGTCTTGTGAAATCCTAGGCTCACCACAAACTATGATCCTTTTGCTTTTAGATGTCCAAGTAGCTAGGATTATAGCCTCTGGTCTATACGTACAGAGAAGCAAATGAGGTACAATTTATAGGAAATGAAGCCTTTTAACTTTGACACATACATTGCTTTCAGAAATGGATGAGCTAAGATGTCTGTTATTGAACACTGTGCTTTAAATGTGCTTAGATGCCTTCAATTATTTTCCTTTAAATCCAAATTAAATATAAACAGGGTGGATTCCCTTTTGACCTCATTCAGTTATGTAAGTTGAGAATTGCTCTTCAATTCATGTGTGGCCAAGAATCATGGTCTCTTGATTTGACTTTTTGTTTGTTTGTTTGTTTTTTCAGTCGTGGGGCTTGAACTCTGGGCTTGGGCGCTGTCCTTGCGCTCTTCAGCTCAAGGCAAGCACTCTACCGCTTGAGCCACAGCACCACTTCCGGTTTTCTAGCAGTTTATTGGAGATAAGAGTCTCACGGTCTTTCCTGCCCAGGCTGGCTTTGAACCGCGATCCTCAGATCTCAGCCTCCTGAGTAGCTAGGATTACAGGCGTGAGCCACCCGCGCCTGGCTTTGACTTGTTTTTTAACTCTGTATGTGTAAGTATACAGAGCATTAACCTGTATGATAGGTATCTAGGAAAGCCTAAAATTTGCTTTGTTAAATTTCAGACAATAAAGGAAATGCAGACCCTAAAACACATTGCACAGTGGCCCTTGAAACAAACAAGAATTGACTTCTGGAAAAAATGCCATGAGAATTTTAAGAAGAATTCCATTTCAAACAAAGCAGCCTCTTCCTTCTTCTCCACGCAGGCCCTCGTGGCCTGTGAGCATCAAGCTGGACCAGGCAGCACTGCGGAGCGCCACTTGCTGCTCACCCTGGCAGGGCACTGGCTTGCCCAGGAGGAGCCAGTGCCATTGGAGCAGCTGGAGGAGCTGGAGCAGCAGATCTGGATCTGCCGTATCACACAGCACACCCTGAGACGGAATCCAGAGGGAACAGAGCCTAGGTTTTCTCGACAGATCTCAACAAGCGGTGAACTTTCTTTTGGCAGCTTAGCCAGTGAGTTTTCCTTCTCCAAGTTGGCTGCTTTGAACACGTCAAAATACCTAGAGCTTAATGGCCTTCCTTCCAAAGAGACATGTGAAAATAGACTAGACTGGAAAGAGCAGGAGTCACTGAACTTTTTGATTGGGCGCCTACTGGATGATGGCTGTATTCATGAAGCCAGCCGAGTATGCCGGTATTTTCATTTCTATAGCCGAGATGTGGCGTTGGTGTTGCACTGCAGAGCTCTGGCCTCAGGGGATGCCAGTATGGATGACCTGCACCCAGAGATCCGCACTCTGCTGCAGAGTGCCAGGCTGCCTGAGGAACAGGAGGACCTGGGCATTCCTCTAAGGAAAGCCCACAGCAGTAAGTGAAGATCACACTGGCCTGGCTGCCAGATGCTACTGTTGACCATTTCTTCAAGAGAAGGGCTTAATAGTTATACTAAGTTAAGGGGGAAACAGCTTTTTCTAGGTAATCCATAACTCACATAATTAGCTATACAATTAGACCTAAAAAATACAGTATCAGTTACCTTACTTGTAACTGGTCCACTGATATTTATTCCATACAAATATATTTCTTTTTCTTTTTTTTGCCAGTCCTGAGGCTTGACCTCAGGGCCTTAGTGCTGTCCCTGAGCTGCTTTTTGCTCAAAGCTAGTGCTCTACCACTTTGAGTCACAGTGTCCACTTTCAGCTTTTTCTGAGTAGTGTATCGGAGATAAGAGTCTCACGGATTTTCTTGCCCAGGCTGGCTTTGAACCGCAATCCTCAGATCTCAGCCTCCTGAGTAGCTCGGATTATAGGGGTGAGCCACCAGCGCCTGGCTAAAAAACAAATGTGTGTATGTGTGTGTGTGTTTTCTTCTTTCTTTGCCTGGGCCTGTGCACTGTTGCTGAGCTTCTCTGTGCTCAAGGCTAGTGCTCCACCACTTGAGTCACAGCACTAC
The DNA here is from genome assembly GCF_024711535.1 of Dipodomys merriami. Taxonomy (NCBI): domain Eukaryota; kingdom Metazoa; phylum Chordata; class Mammalia; order Rodentia; family Heteromyidae; genus Dipodomys; species Dipodomys merriami. Next base: position 7,112,389 of record NW_027206279.1, on the reverse strand, counting down.
TTCTGTTTTTCTGAGTAATTTATTGGAGATAAGAGTCTCATGGACTTTTGTGCCCTGACTGCTTCCTGAGTAGCTAGGATTACAGGCGTGAGCTACCTGCTTTCAACTTGAATATGTCACTCTTACTACCAAAATAGATCTCTTTCCTGTTATTCCTGTAATGCCTTATACTTTGAAAATCCCATCAAATAGTGCTAAAATGTTGGATTTTAACTGAAATATGTTTTTTACAAACTCAAGAGATACAAAATCTATTATACAAAACTTTCCTCCTCTCTATTCCTTATGTCCCAGGTTTCTTTCTGAGGATCTTCTTTAGACATTCTTTTAAAACCACTTAATAGCAACAGATTCTTAGATTTTTGGTCATTTTGTTTAGTTTCATTTTTCATTTTTTTTCTCCCAGTTTTTCCTTTACTCGAGTGTCTATTACACTTTCACTTATGAAGAGTGTTTTTGCTGGGTATAGGAAAAAAAACTGAAGCACTTAGAAATGTATTACTTTCTTTTGGCTTCCATTGTATCGCATACAAAAAAATCCCACAAGCTGGGCGCTAGTGGCTCACACCTGTAATCCTAGCTACTCAGGAGGCTGAGATATGAGGATCATGGTTCAAAGCCAGCCCGGGCAGTAAAGTCCATGAGATTCTTAAATTAATCACCAGAAAACCGGAAGTGGCTCAAGAGGTAGAGTGCTTGCCTTGAGGTGAAAATCTGATGGACAGCACCCAGGCCCAGAGTTCAAGCCCCACGACTGACCAAAAAAAAAAAAAAAATCCCACAAATCCTTGGTTATTTGAGTTATTGTTACTTATACATTACTACATATTTCTTTGGTTGTTTTCACTGAGTTTATTTGGAGTTCACTGGGCGTCCCTTCCCACCCCACCCCCGTCTTTTTTGCAGTATGAGGGTTTGAACTCAAAGCTGCATGCTTGCTAGGCAAGTTTCACTGGTGAGCCATTCCTCCAGCTCTTTAGCCATAGAGTTTTGAAAATCAATTTTTAAAAAATAGGTTCTTGCTGTGTAGCCCAAGCTGCAATCTTCCTGCCTCAGCCTCCAAAGTGGTGAGACTGTAGGCTTGGTGCACCCAACATGCCAAGCTGAAGCATCTGTTTAAACTCCATAGCCTTTCTTCCCTTCTGCAATTTTGATATTACAACTTTAGGACTTTTCATTATTTCTCAGAGCTTGCTTTGCACATGTTTTCTTTCAATCTTTTTTTTTTTTCTCCTCAGACTGGATGATGTGTTACCCTCTCTTCCATTTCACTGACCTCTTCCCCTTTCATTTTCGTTCTACAACAGATTCTTAGCAGCTCCTGATTGTTTCCTTTGCCCACGTCCACTGCCCCCTCCTTTCACTGCAGTGCTCAACTGTGGCTGTGAGGCAGCACTGTATTCAGGCTAGGGGTTACCAGACTGGGGACTAATTCCAGCCATCACATGCAGCCACTGCATGCAGTATTAGGTTTTCTTGAGTTCAGTGGGAGACAGAAGCAGCCCGTCTATTGCATTTTAGCTAGATGGATCCTACCATGAATGCTGAATAGCAACAACGTGATCTGAGTTGCATTGTTTTCAAAATATATTTTTATTTGTATTCAGGTATTAAATGCAGAAGTTTAATATGCTTAGTACAACAAGAACAATACGTAAGTATGTAAAGTAAGAAATCTGCCCAGGCTCTAATGGCAGACCTGTAAACCTTGGAATGCTGAGATATGAGGATCATGGTTTGAAGCCAGTTTAGGCAGGAAAATCCGTGATACTCATCTCCAATTAACCACTAAAAAGCTGGTGGTAGAGTATCCTCCGTCTTGAGCAAAAAGGCTGAGGGACAGTACGCTAGCCCTGACTTCAAGCCCCAGGACTGGTACCAAAAAAAAAAGAGGGATGCCCTGTCCGAAGTGGTCCCAGATTGAAGAGTGCAGGCTGCTGCAAGCAGATACAAAAGAGCCCCGGGATCTGTGAGCCTGATCTTACCATCCTACCGCACTGCCTTGAGACCTGACTTGTGCTTGCTTCCAGCTTCCAGCCTGGATAGCCAGCCATTTGTGATGGTATCCCGCAGTGACGAGGCGGTGACAAATCTGGAGACTCTGACCAGCACATGTCTCAATGGAAAGAACTACTGCCGGAAGGTCCTCTGTCTATACGAACTTGCTAAGGTATGTGGCATGGCAGATGGGTGCCAACCCGACAGAAATCCCACTGAGAGGGCAGCAGTTATTTGGAGGTAAACTTTGGACACTGCTATGACAGCCCTTCAGCTAGTAATCATGGCCTTATACTCTTGTGAGATGCTTGCCCCTGCAGTCCATGTTTTGGGAAGACTGGAGGACACCAGGCCCAGTGTGAGGCCAGAGGAGTATCCCCTGAAGCTCATCCTAGAAAAAGCTAGGGCAAGACACGTCCACTTCCATGGGTTTCTCACTCTTCATGTATGACGACTGGAACTGTTCCAGCTAGATCACAAGTGTTGCTTGAGTAGGAACTGTCCATAGCTCTCTACTGATTGAGGGAGAAAATGAGTAGATAGGATGGAAGAACTTGAATCAAAGCCAAGTGTTACAATCTTTTTCCTTAGAAGACTGATTTTTTTTTTTTTGGAAATTGAGGGTTTTGCTGCTTTATCTTACTTTCTCAACTTTCCTAATGTTTGAAAAATGGTCAGTGTTCTACAAGAGGTGGTCACCTGATGCTTTGATGACATACTTTTCTTCTGCTTAGATCTAGCTTTGGCCAAAATGATAGTAGTGCTTTCCATTCACTTCTAAGTTTCTTACTCAGAGTGTGGGATCTTTAAGCTCAGAAAACAATGGTGCCTATCCATATCAACTTGAGAATGAGCCTTTACTTTTACCTGGCTTCTAAAAGTAACTGTGGCCTTTACCTTCCTCTCAGGAGTTGGACTGTTCCTATGCAGATGTAGCTGCCCAAGATGGCAAGACCACTCTTCGGGCAATCTTGGCCTCTCAGAAGCCGGACAGGTGCAGACGAGCCCATGCCTTCATTAGCACCCAGGGCCTTCAGCCAGAAACTGTAGCTGAAATTGTGGCTGAAGAGGTGACATGGGAGCTGCTGGCCCCATCAGAGGGCACAGGTATCTTGCCTTCCAGATTTCCTCAACCTCCCACTTGTTATTTTGAGGTTCCCAGAATTAAGTTTGGTTAAGCTCATATGTAGCTTGCATGTTATCTTTGCAAGATTCCTGATTACATTCTAAAAGGACACATTGCACTAATTTTATTGCTTTTAACTGTTTCATAATAATGCTTAGTTTTGCCTCTCTAAGCAAATTCCCAAAAGTTGACTGGGTGCTGGTGGCTCACGCCTGTAACCCTATCTATTCAGGAAGCTGAGATCGGAGGTTTGGAGCCAGCCTGGGCAGAAAGTCTAGCAAAAGCTGAAAGTAGAGCTGTAGTTCAAGTGGTAAAGCCTTGAGGAAGGGGGTGGGGGGGAGCTAACCAAGAGCTCAAGCCAAAACAAAACTGAAAGGGAGTGGTTACCACAAAGCTGCAAGGGAGTGGGCGCCATCTTGTAATGGCGTTTACCCTGGTTCCCTACACTAAACCACCCCAACAATAGCTTGAACTCAGGGTCTGGGCATTGTCCCTGAGCTTTTTTCACACATGGCTAGTACTCCACCACTTTGAGCCTCTGATTTTCTGATTATTTGGAGCAAAGTCTCCTGGCCTTTCCTGTCCTGGGTGGCTTCAAAGTGTGATCTCAGCTCATAGCTTCCTGAAGGGCTAGGATTATAGGCATGAACCATCAGTGCTGGGCTAGGCAGGGTTTTTGAACTCAACTGGGAGAGTTCTAGAGGGAACTGTGAGATTACTTCCCTGGTGCCTTTCTCATCATTCTGTGCAGGACATAAACAAATGTTCAACCCAGCAGAAGAAAGCCAGACCTTTCTGCAGCTGACGGCTCTGTGTCAAGACCGCACGTTGGTAGGCATGAAGTTGTTGGATAAGATTTCCTGTGTTCCCCAGGGGGAACTGTCTTGCAGTAAGTCTTTAGTCTTCTCTTTACATGTTTTGGGCCTAAAAAGTTCACAAGATTGGGGCCAGATTTGTCTTTTTTCCTGATCTGGACAGCTCATGCTCCAGTGAAAAGTACTCTAGTGTTCCCATTTTTTAATTTTTTTTGGGTCCGGGTGTGGGGCTTGAACTCTGGGCCTGGGCACTGTCCCTCAGCTCTTCAGCTCAAGGCTAGTACTCTACTACTTGAGCCACAGTGCCACTTCCAGCTTTTTCCTTTTTGTTTATGTGGTGCTGAGGAATTGAACCCAGGGCCTCATGCATGCAAGGCAAGTACTCTACCACTGAGCCACCTTCCCAGCCCATAGTGTCCCCATTTTAGAAGGGAGAAAACAAGTTTGGAGGAGGATCAATTTATAGCTGAGCAGTGCATGGTGTTAACAGCTTGAAATCCCAGTACTTGGGATTTCAAAAAACTTGTCTAACATGTCCATGGCCCTGGATTCATCCCCCCATGCTACAAAATGGAGACAAAAAATTGAGTGGTGGTGGTGGTATTTTAAGGCAGTCCCTGAAAACTTTTCTAAAGACTTCAGAAACTCCGTGGTATGGTTTCTTTCTCTGCATGACTAGGGTGATCACGGGTGTTTTATTGTTGTCTAAACAGGCATTATATGGGACAGAGGTACACCTTGGTGGCAAGCGTGCTTCCCACACATGCAGAGGCACGGGGTTCTGGCCCCACTACCTGTGTGTAATACATATTCATTCACATAGCACATGTCCCTGAACTTCTATAAAGCTCTCATCACTTGGAGCCACAACTCCACTTGTGGTTTTCTGGTCATTAATTGGAGATAAAAATCTCCTGGCCTGCCTCTGAACTATGATCTAGATCTCAGCCTCCTGAGTAGCTAGGATTACAGGTGAGCCAGCGGTGCCTGGTTGTTGTGATTATTTCAGATTTGTCTCCATTTTTTTCCGGTTGTAAACATGTTGATAAGGCCCTCAGGACTAAGTGCTCTTCAGGGTCAACACTGGTGGCCAGCAGTTATAACCCCATCTTACCAGTGTCCTACCTGCCCAGCCACAGAGCTCCTGATCCTGGCCCATCACTGCTTCACGCTGACTTGCCACATGGAGGGCATCATTAGAGTCCTGCAAGCTGCCCGGATGCTCACAGATAACCACTTGGCCCCCAATGAGGAGTATGGACTGGTGGTGAGTAACCCTCTTAGCTTCTCCCTCCATTCCAAGGCAGCTTTTGTGAGAAGCTGGGAGCTGGCTCAGGGAGTTCTGCCTCTCTGAACAGTTGGTGGGCAGCCCAGTCCTCTCCTCAGGTTGATTTCCGTCAGAATTGGGTATTACTCCAACGGAATAGGAAGTCTGCCATGTTCCAGGGCTGCCATCCTCTCCTGCAAGGAGTTTTGCTCTTCCAGAGGCCAAGACAGCTACACTTCTCCCAGAACAATAATTTAGGTCATCCTCTGATCTGTGAATTTCCTACTCAAGCCCTGTTTGCCTCCCTAAATTCTGACCTGGCAAAGTGAGCAAACCTGTAGCCCACTGAAAGGAAGAGTGAAGAGGAAGAGCTGCCCAGAAGGCACATAAGTGTCACGTAGAGAAGGGAGCCAGCCAGTGGCATTCCAGACTAGCGTTTCCAAATCCTGCACAGAAGCTCCCTTGTTGCATGGGAGTCAGCGAGGCATACATAGCAGCTTGCCCATTCGATGGAGCAAGATACCCTAGACGGAGCTTAGCATCTGAAAGCAGCCAGATGGATGGGGGCAATGTTCTGGCCTGGTGAACTCAATGATTCTGATGCAAGTGGCCTCTCCACAGGTGCGTCTCCTCACTGGCATTGGACGATACAATGAGATGACATACATATTTGATTTGCTGTATAGAAAGCACTACTTCGAAGTGCTGATGAGGAAGAAGCTGGATCCGGTAGGCATGAAGAAATGACTGCCAGACAGGGTGACATTCAAGAGTTTTAACTTCTTAGGAAGAAGCTCAGAGTGAACCATAGCTTCTTTAGGGAGGGATTCGGGGACCTTCCTGGGACATACACAAATAAGTTAATGATATCGTTTGGCCTCAGCTTCTCTCCCCTGCCTTACTAGTTTAACATGTCTAGCAGGGGCAAACGGTGAACGTGAATGGTCAGCTCTGATGTGGAAAACTATGTCACTAGGAGTCAAGGAGCCATTTATATTGACCTGGCCTCCTGACTTCACCTTATCTGGAGCCTACGTTGTTTCCAGTCATGCAGCTCATTTCTGCTGCCTCTGTTCGTTTCACTCTGAAGAGTTAAAAACCAGAGTGGATTTTTGGCTTCCAGGAACAGGGGCCCAGCCAATCAAGATTAGGCGACAGAGTAAAAAAGCATCTCTTTAACGTTGGGCCAGTTTAAGGATAGACCAGTCCCACTGACAGAAGCAAACAGACACAGGTCCTTCTAGAGGGTTTCTTAAATTGCTTTTGAGGCAGTTTTTTGATTTAAATATTTAATAACTTTTTTATTACAAAAGTAATGCATATTTGACAAGACACTTTGAAAACAATACAGAAGGTCCTCAGTATTACCCACCATCTAGAGATAGCCACTGCTAAAAATATGGTAAAGGCCCTTTCTTTGTACATGTACCCAAAAACGTGTATATATATTTATGCTTTAACAAAATGTATATCATGCTGTGAAAATATGAAATTGTCTATATTATTAGTAAGTGGACCATGACTATTCCTTAAACATAGTCCTTTTCATCTGTTTTAATGGCTATAAGATACTCCTAGCCCTTATTTGAAATCTGGATTGTTCCTAATTCTAAATATCTTTGTCACATTCACATTAGCACTCTTCTCTGCTTCTTTAGGATAAAGTCTTAGAAAAGAATTGTTGGATGTGTGTATGTGTATCTTTAAGGCTTCTCTCCCTTCTGAAAGGATTGATTCACACAGCATAAACTTTTATTTTTGATCATCTTTTCTTGGAATACTTTCAAGGAACTTTCAAACCAAGGGATTTGGCCAGTCCTTCCTTGCAGTCTCTTGGTGAGATTTTGGTACTTTTTTTCCCCCCTGGGCAGAATGGCACCCTGAAGACAGCTCTGCTGGACTACATCAAACGCTGCCACCCTGGGGACAGTGAGAAACACAATATGATTGCACTGTGCTTTAGTATGTGCCGAGAGATAGGGGAGAACCATGAGGCAGCTGCTCGCATCCAACTGAAATTGATTGAGTCGCAGCCCTGGGGTAAGGTCACAGCAGCACTTCCAGCACCATACTGCTGGCCACACAAGGCCCTTAGGACTAAGGCAACAGCCCATGAGTTTGGTCCTGAGAGGCTCTGCTGGGTGTTTTGTCATTCAGTGGCATCTTAGTACCTGTGGCATTCCAGTGTCATGTTAAGTAACCTTTGTAATTTCAGAGAAATGAACTAGAGGCTCTGAATCCTACCCCCTAATGTAGTGAAAGCTTTATCTGAGCGTGGGGCATACCTGCCTCCCCCGGAACACAGCTGGGGTTTTCTTTTTAGCCTACCATTAGCTGTTCCTGGGTGGGTCAGCTGACTTGGTGAGTGACAAATGTCCTTCATTCTCCCTGCAGAGGACAGCCTCCAGGACACACCCCAGCTGAAGCAACTGCTGCTGAAGGCCCTGACTCTGATGCTGGATGCAGCAGAGAGCTACGCCAAGGCAAGTGCAGTTATTCCAGACTGGTCTTGGGCTCTTGCAAGTGAAGAGGGAAGGCGACACGGGCCACACAAGGGCAGAGTGAATACAGCCCAAACCTTTTTCTCCCTCCACTCTGCTCCTCCAGGACTCCTGTGTGCGACAGGCCCTGCACTGTCATCGGCTCACCAAGTTGCTAACACTACAGATTCACTTTCTGAACACTGGCCAGAACACAATGATCATCAACTTGAGCCACCAGAAGCTGATGGACTGTATCATGGCCCTACCTCGGTTCTACCAGGTATCCTAGGAAACCATAGCCAGCCCTGCATTGCCACATCCTTCTTCATTAGCCCAACATTCATACTGGCACACCCAGGATGGCACTAAGCTTCAAGGCTGTCCAGAGACTGCTTGTCCTTGTCCTTTATTGAAGGGGGATACAAGGAATCGGCCCTTTCGCTGTTACACAGTTGGGTTAGTGGGACTAATAATACTGCCTTTGATTAATCCATGTGAGAAAGATTGAGCCTTCTATTTTCTATCCCATGGATTCACGTCTCTCCCTTTTAAGGCATCTATAGTGGCTGAGGCCTATGACTTCGTTCCTGACTGGGCTGAAATTCTACACCAACAAGTGATTCTTAAAGGCGACTTCAATTATTTGGAGGAATTTAAGCAGCAAAAGTCATTAAGACCTAGTATATTTGAAGAGATTTCCAAAAAGTAAGTATAAGAGTTGACCATAAACCAGACATTGTGGCAGGAGGCTGTGGCAAGAAACACTGCTTGAGGTCACAGGAGCTTGAAAGAGAGTCTGGGCACGACAGCAAATACCATCTGTTGGGGAAATAAGGGTCAACTATGTAGGTTTTCTTGCCTCGGCTTTGAAGTTAGGTCAGAAATAAGTAATTTATGGCTAGGTACACCACATACCTCATACCTTCAGTTGCCTTTCTGCTTAGAATGGCAGCGATGTCAATCTCCAGAAGACTGTTGAGGCCAGCCTGGGCTACACAGCAAAAGCATCATTTTTTTAAAAAAAAACCACCACACACAAAACTAAAGCAGCAAAAAGCAAACCTGGGTGTAGTGGCGCATGCCTATAATCCAAAGGATTGTCAGTGAGCCCACATCTTGCTCATGTAACTCTAGCTCCAATAAGGTTTGTAAGTTGATAAGATCACAGTCCAAGGCTGGCCTCAGGCAAAAGACATTATTTGAAAAACTAAAGCAAAAAAAAGGCTGGTAGTGGTAGTGTGGCTTAAGTGGTAGAGGTTCTGAATTCAGATCCCCCTCTAAACAACAAAACTACAAGAAAATGATACTTAGATTTCTGCAACAGATGAATGAGAAGTTTGCTTATGATGCCTTTATAAGCATGAGTGTCAAAATGGCAACCCTAACCCAGATGGGCCTTTTGGTATACTAACTTTATTGTAATTAAAGTAAGCACTGGCACTTCCATTTAATGAAACAATTTATCACATACAAGTATAGGGATACTTGTATGAGGAACTTCCCAGTCTACAATATCCTTTCCTGTACAGATAGTGGTACTGAGCTAATAGTCCTTACTTAAGATAAAAGTGTCTTAACACCACCTTCTCTTCTATTCCTTTGTCTAGATATAAACATCAGCCTACTGACATGGCCACAGAAAACCTGAAGAAGTTGCTCTCATATTGTGAAGATATCTACCTGTACTACACATTGGCATACGAACATAAATTCCTTGATATTGTGAATGGGCTTCTGAAGGACCCTCAAACAGGTTGCTGTCTAAAGGATATGCTTGCAGGTTAGATTCCAAAGGTGGTAGTTTCCTGTACTGAGTGAACTCCCAACAGATGTCCTCCAAGATCAGAGTAACTTTTAATCTGAACTGACAGCCAGATCAGTCCTTTGTGGGTGGCAGGAACTTCATTACCTACGTGAAGTGACTATTCATTGACTTATGTAACTTCATATATGTATATTGGTATAAAGATCAAAATCTTCCTCTTATTCAAGATGTAATGATTAAAAAAGCCTGTGCCTGCAGATTCCAGTTTCAAAGAAATTTAATTATTTACACAGTTAAGGAATAGGTGATACATGTTCATTTGTTAGCTCTTTCTATTAAAATAGGCTTTAAAGTTCAGTGTATGTCATTATTACTGCCATGAAAATCTTAGCTCTTGTCTGCCTTTAAACAGTATTTACGTAATTATTGCTGTGTGGTCCTGTTTTCCACTTAGTAGTCTACAGAGCTTTGAGGTTTCTATTTCCTATGGGAGAAAAATTAAACATTTTTTGTTCTGGTTGTTTGGAAGGGACAAAGAAGACCACACAAAGTTGGTTAGATGACTTAGAAAATAATCACTCAATTTATATGCTTATAGCAGTAACCTGAGTTGTAGGCTCCATTACTCTATAGTATGTTCTTAACTAAGCCTTAGTGTCTATCTAAAGAGAATAAAATGATTCTGCAAATAAATAAGAGGAAGGCAGCTCACCTTTGTTGCTCTATAGTGATACTACCAAAGGCCTGGCCAATCAGTCTTAAAGCTGTAACTACATCAACAGTGATTAAGTTTTAGTAAGAACACAGGGCGCTCTAGTCCCTAGAGAGACTGTGTTCTGTACTTTCAAATATTTCTTGGGAGGTAACACGAAATTTTAAGTCCTCACAATAGTGATTTTATTAAATTAGTTGCTTTATAAAACATTGCAGATGTCATAATTGTTAACATAACAATTTACCAAACTGTAGTTAACTGATGCAGCTTGCTGAGCATGTTTTATAAAGAAAAGGAAATGCCAAAACCCTGTTAAAAGTTATTTCATTGCAGCCTAGGAGACAAGAGATTTGTTTCTCAGACACTTGAATCAAGCAAATAAAAACAGGTAGTTTCCCTCCCTCAGTAGAAAGTCTGATAAATAAAAACTTAGACAGTCTGTACACTGAAATTCCGTAACTTGTCCTGTGATAATGGAGAGGTTTACCTTCTTCAGCTTCAGAGGTGGTTTTGGTCATTGAAATTTTAAGTATCAAACCAGTACTTTTCAGCCGCAGTATCTTCACTCTGAGATAAGTTTTCTTCACAATGTACTTAATATCCTCACGCTCAATTCTTAGACAAAGCAATTTTAATACTAGGTGCACACCACATGCCCTGGCTGCAAACTGCTTTTCTTGACAAGTATGAAGTAGTTCAAGGAGGTATGGTTAAGGCTGTATTACTGAACCGTGCTGGTAAATACTACACAATTTTTTGTCACGTTGCAACCTTTGTTTCCAATTTAGTGACTGCTGCTATGGGATTAGACAGCAACAATGACAACATTATTAGGTTTGTTTTGTTTTTAGACTATGATTTAGTAGCAACTTAAGTTCCCAATTTTAACCCCTTGGCAGCAAGATCCAAGTTCCCTCATTTGCACATTAGCACCTAAGTGTCAAGGGGTTAAATAACCAGCACAAAAGATACTGCACTTCTGATTGTAGCATTTGGCAGAACTGAAAGGAAAAGAAGTTGTGCTACATGTTGAAGGGATTGTGGGCAACAGAAAGAAGACACTAGGAGAGAGAAACTGTCACATGAAGTCTTCATAGTCTTGTACATATCCTCCATCATAACCACCATAATCTGCCAGATCGTCTTTCATGGTGGCCTTTAATCCCCCTCCAGGAACCACGCCTTTCTTCTTCTTTTTGGCTTTGCTTTGCTAAAGATGAAACAGAGTTAATTCATGAAACCTTATCTGCCATGGGCATTTTATCTGGTATAGCAGCCCTCACAAAGACACCAAAGCCTCTGGTCCCAGAAAACAAGTCTTTTAAAGAATTCCTATTAACTCAAAGGAGAAACACACAGGATGTCCATAAACACAATGATTGACAGTAGGCATTATAGCATCCCCTTCTATCCCAGCTTTAAAGCATTCATGAACCCCACTTAAGTTTCATCTATTGAGAATAAGTTGCTCACAACCCCACTGTAATGTGATAAGCGTTTCCCTGTATAGCTTGCTCTTACCTTTTCTTGCTTCTGTTTTTCACTGCAAAGCACAGTCAATGAATTGGTAATCTTTTTCAAGTCATCAATTTCCACTGAAAAAGGGAGGAGTGAGTATATCACTAACCTTCAATTTGGAAGTATTTTGAAAAAAAAGCAAAATAGACACCTGCGACTACAAATGAGAAACCTAAGTAACTTTACCATCTTATTTCTCCTTTTATAAATGTAAGATGTTAAAACCATTTAGCCTAAGGTTAGGCTTTTAGATCAAAACTACTTAGGGGCTGGGAAGGTGGCTCAGTGGTAGAGTGCTTGCCTTGCATGCATGAGGCCCTGGGTTTGATTCCTCAGCACCACATAAGCAGAAAAAGCTGGAAGTGGTGCTTTGGCTCAAGTGGTAGGGCACTAGCCTTAAGCTGAAGAGCTGAGGGACAGTGCTCAGGCCCAGAGTTCAGGCCCCATGACCGACAAAAAAAAAAAAATTAAAAAAAAAAAAAAAACTACTTAAACTTGTAAACTCAGCAACCAAAATTTATAATGATGAGGGCTGGGAAGGTGGCTCAGTGGTAGAGTGCTTGTCTTGCATGCAAGAGGCCCTGGGTTCGATTCCTCAGCACCACATAAGCAGAAAAAACTGGAAGTGGTGCTGTGGCTCAAGTAGTAGAGTGCTAGCCTTGAGCTGAAGAGCTGAGGGACAGCACCTAGGCCCAGAGTTCAGACCCCACAGCCAAAAAAAAATTATAAATGACCAATCACAGCTGAAACAAAGAGAACCTGTGTCTTAAAAAGTCCCCCTAGCAAGCTGGGCGCTGGTGGCTCACGCCTGTAATCCTAGCTACTCAGGAGGCTGAGATCTGAGGATCGCGGTTCAAAGCCAGCCCGGGCAGGAGAGACCGTGAGACTCCTATCTCCAATAAACCACCAGAAAACTGGAAGTGGCGCTGTAGCTCAAGTGGTAGAGCGCTCGCCTTGAGCTGAAGAGCTGAGGGACAGCGCCCAGGCCCAGAGTTCAAGCCCCACGACCGACAAAAAAAAAAAAAAAAAAGCCCCCCTAGCAAAAAAGTCCCTGAGCCTCTTATCTCCAATTAACTGCCAGAAAACCGGAAGTGGTGCTGTGGCTCAAAGTGGTAGAGCGCTCACATCTCCCAAAACAGGAAAAATAGCCCATATAGAAAAGGATAAAATACAGCCTTTCTGGGAATATATAATCACAGACCAAATTTAGAACCCCCAGTATAGTGATCATTTCTCAAAACTCAATTTACAATTTACTGTGTAGTACTCCTTGAAAACGTCTCCAAACACTAGCAAACTAGTTCTTTCCACATTAGTGCTACACCACCCATGCTGTCACTCCCATCTATCCTGCCCTGAAAGTATGACTCCACAAGGTGTGGCGCCACAGCCACAGTCCCCGAGAATGAATGTGAGCTCTGTCAAGTACCTTGTCTTAGGCTTTCTCATCTCTCATCTCTAAAATCCTACAAAGTCCAAGATCATTCTCCTAAAAGATACCACTTTGTAGCCCATTTCAAGAGACAACTGGATAAAATGAACTGGTGTGGTCACAATCCCACAACTTTTTTTTTTTTTGGTCGGTTATGGGGCTTGAACTCTGGGCTTGGGCATTATCCCTGCGCTCTTCAGCTCAAGGTAAGTGCTCTACCTCTTGAGCCACAGCACCACTTCCGGTTTTCTAGTGGTTTACTGGAGATAAGAGTCTCATGGACTTTCATGCCTGGGCTGGTTTTGAACCGCGATCCTCAGATCTCAGCCTCCTGAGAAGCTAGGATGACAGGCGTGAGCCACCGGCGCCCAGCTTCCCACAACTTTTTTTTAAGGCAGTCTGTCCCAACATACTATACATACAAGAACATTCCTAAGAGTAGCTACTAAAAAAATCAAATCCCAGGTGTGTATTACTAACATCACAACCCCTCCATCTTTGCCCATACTTGAAGCTACCCACAGGGGCTAGAGACAATTACTTACACGAAATACACACATCTCGAACTAAGGCTTCCAAAAAACTGGCATAATATAATGACTTTTCATACTGTGTAATTTTATCTTTTAGTAACTTCCCAAATTCTGTGAAATCATCTCTTGAAGATGGGTTCATAGCATCTATTCCACAAACTGTATTATTAACACCTGGAGGGCAGAAGAAGTACCAAAAATATTAGTAAGTTAAAATTAAAAAAAACAAAACCTAAAACCAATTACCCCACTGTCCCACTCTTCAGACAACTCTATTTTTAACCTAGGCTCACTGAAGTCCAGGGACGTAATTCATAAGGGGGCCTGTAACTTTGAGTAAGAAAAAATATTACATCTTCAATTTTTACTACAGGCACAAATCTGACTTACCAATAGAGATCAGATACTACTGTCATGTCACACCATGTCACATTATAGTTGAGACATTATATTGAAATATTGTCCAGTCATTACTTCAGCCACTTGACGGCATTCTGTTAAGCACAATAGCGCGCTCTCTGTAGCTCAGTGATAGAGGACTGACTTGACCAGCATGTAGGAGGCCTCAGGTTCAATCTCACCACCACAAACTAAAGCACACAATTCAGTGTTGTTTCAGTTTTAGTACCTTTGTAAATAAAATCCTGAGTTTGGTGTTTTTCAGTTTTTTTAGTTATGATAAAGGTGATGTATACAGGGGTGATGTATACAGGGGTTGAAGTTACATTAGTCAGAGTACAATGTCACCCCTCCCCTTGTTCCCAGTTTTTCTCGCCCATCCCTATCCACAAGTTGTATCGTTCATTTTCAACATACTGTCCAGTAATTACCATTGTTGCATTTGCTCACCCTTTTGAGTTTTGTTTTATTCAGTTAAAAATCTATTATGAAAGGATACATAGAACTCACCAGCTGCCAAAGGAACTCCATGGAACAAAAAGAAAGTGCTTAAAGGATTTGCCTAAAAATAGCCCCAGAGTAAGGTAAAATAACCTGCTAACAAGTTATTAGCTACCCAATAACTTGAGATGTAAGGGAATTCTAGACTAAAAGACAAGTATGCTTCTTTCTATATTCCTTTCAATATTAAAAGCTTATCATACCAAAGATGCAGTATTTGATATGAAAGACAATAATAAAATCTTATTAGCCAAATAATGACTTGTATGAATGCCTATTGTTGTCATGTGTTCTGTCCTATTCCCTCCCTCCACCCTCCCCATGGGGCTTGAACTCTGGGCCTGGGCGCTATCCCTCAGCTCTTCAGCTTAAGGCTAGCGCTCTACTACTTGAGCCACAGAGCCACTTCCAGTTTTCTACTGGTTTACTGGAGATAACAGTCTCATGCACTTTCCTGCCACGGCTGGCTTTGAACCATGATCTTTAGATCTTGGCCTCCTTAGTAGCTAGGATTACAGGGGTGAACCACTGGCACCCAGCTGTGTTTTTTTTGTTTTTTTTTTTTTTACTTCTTAATCTTATTTTTGGGCAGTACTACTAGGGCTTGAATTCAAGGCCTGGGTACTGACCCTTTATCACTCAAGGTTAGGGTTCTACCACCTAAGCCACAACTCCATTTCTGGTGTTTTGTGATTCTTTTGAGAGTCTCATAGCCTTTACTGCCTGGGCTGGCTTTGAACCATGATCCTCAGATCTCAGCTTCCTGAGTAGCTAGGGTTACAGGCTTGAGCCACTGCCAGCTGGCTTACTTTTTAGTCTTAACTGGTGTCCCATGCTAGACTGTGAATATGGAATAAACCTGCCCCTTTAATAACTACATGGGAAGCTTTAACATCCATAAAAGCACAGCATCGTGGCCATGTGCCTCTAATTAGGTGAGTACTCTTAGGACCTTTCAAACACACAGGAGCATCAGCAGCCAGATAGGGTAACACTTCCCTAAGGAAAGGGAACAATTCCTATAGTCTTCTGATGTAAAATGGAAGGGACCACAACAACTAGAGGGTTCTTGGTTACAGATTTCAATTTCAGAGTTGTTTCAACATGACCTCCTCTGAAAAGCACGCAACACCTGTTAAGAAGCTTGTTTAAATGAATACAGGCTCTATCCTCTGTGTCAAGTTACTTTTTTTTCCCTTTTTTTTTTAATGTGGTGCTCAGGAATCAAACCCAGGGCCTCATGCATGCAAGGCAAGCGCTCTACCACTGAGCCACCTTCCCAGCCCTCAAGTAACTTTCCTACAACATTCTGAACGTATTTTTAGGGTCCTGAAAGTTTTTCTCTTGTCCACTAACTACAACTGCAGACATGGCAGACAGAAATGGTAAAGGCCAAGAAGGATCAAAGAAAGAAAAGAAACCAGAATGCAGAAGATGACCAAGCTTGGTCGAACATGGTCTGCATATGGGGACTTACAGCCTCCCAGTCATCTCAGTATTTAAATCACAAAGCCAAATCCTTAATTTCATCCAGCTCATAAATGTACTCTACGTAACAATATACTTCATTAGGACTAATGACTTTATTCTTTTTTTTTTGAGAAACAGGATCTCTCTGGCTTTGACCTGGAGATCTTCCTACCTAGCCACTCAAGTGCTGGAATTATAGGTGTGTAACACCACACCCAGCAAGTACAATAACTTGAGTCCTTTGATGCTCCAAACAATGAGTCATAAACCTGAATACATACATCTACTCAAATACACACAGATTAATATCAAAATTAGGCAGTACACTTCCTTTAAGACATGTTTTGTCAGTCAGTTGTGGGGCTTGAACTCAGGGTCTGGGCACTGTCCCTGAGCTTTGCTGCTCAAGACTAGCGCGCTCCATGTAAGCAGCAGCCTCCACCACTTCAGGCTTTCAGGTGGTTAACTGGAGGTCTCCTAGACTTTCTTGCCGGGCTGGCTTTGTACCACAAACCTCAGATCTCAGCTTCCTGACTAGCTAGGATTACAGGCGTGAGCCACCAGTGCCTGTCTGACATGTTTTCTCAATGTTCACAACTAACAAGTATTGTCCTGCAACCCCCCCACCCCCCCAACTTACCAAATGTTTCTTTTGCTAGTTCAAGGTCTGACTCTTCCTGTAGTTTCTTTAGCCGCAGTTTATCTGCTAATTGTTCTTCTGGTGTTAGCACTTTAGGTTCTTCAGGTTCTTCTAACTAAGATGAAAGAACAGAAAATTTCACAAAGATATCCACTGAAATATTATTTATACTTTCAAATAAATTTAATTACATCCTAAATGCCTAATAACCACGAGTTAATGGCAGATCCACTAAATAATGTAAATACTATCATAACAAACGTGACAGGATATAACAATAGTAAGAAAAGTTGTTTTCACTTCTTTCCAAATCTCATTCCTTTGAAAGGACAGCAGTTAAATGTCTTTTCTATATGCTGTAACTTTGTATTAATACATGGTATTATTTACAGCAAGGAAAAATCCTCATATTTACTGAGGAAAAAGGTGAAAGGAACCTGTGCTCTTTATACTTATTTTCCCCTGTGCAGTTAAGATTTTCATTTTGAAATCTGCTTCTGAAGTAGATCACGTTTCATTTCTCATGGAGAGGAAATGGGAAAGATCATTACGACAGGTTAAAAAAGCTCAAAAACACTTTTTTTTTGGGCGGGGGGAGGGGGAAATCAGTCCTGGGATCTGAACTCTGGGCCTGGGCGCTGTCCCTCAGCTCCTTAGCTCAAGACTAGAGCTCTACCACTTAAGCCACAGTGCTACTTCCAGCTTTTTCTGCTTATGTGGTGCTGAGGAATTGAACCCAGGGCCTCGTGCATGGAAGGCAAACACTACCACTGAGCCACCTCCCAGCCCCTCAAAAGCACTTTTTAGAAAGAAAAAAACTATTTGACTGTCTTAGTAGATTGAACATCATTACATATTTTCTGCATCAAAACTAACCTCAGTGCCAGGCATATTATTAATTCAGTACACTCCAATTAAGATTTCTTCATATTAAGAGACTAACATAAAAATGTAACACAACAATGTGATTCTAACCTCAATGGCCCAAAGAGATTTAGTCAGTATAATTCCTTAGACTTCAGTTACAATTCTATTATTTATTCTGATAGTAAAAGGGTATTTTTAGACAAATTATTACGATGTGGTACCAGCTGTGAGGGTTGAGGGCCTGAGACTTTTTTCCTCCCTCAAGGCTAGTGCTCTACTACTTGAGCCACTGGCTCAACTTCTGGCTTTTTTGGTAGTTAGAAATAAGAGTAGCTAGGATTCAGGTGTGAGCCACCAGTGCTCAGCTAACAAATTATTATTTCTTTATGCCAGTACCAGGGCTTGAATTTAGGGCTACTGCTGTACCATCTGAGCCATGTCCTCTTCTGGCCTTTTCTGGTTAATTGAATGTATCAAGGCATCAAACCTTGATCCTCAGATGGTAAGCTTAGACAAATTATTAAGTAGCTAAAATGTTTTAAATTGGAGGGGGAGAACAGGAATTCTATCTTGCATATATATTGTGAAATGATTGAACCATGGAATAGCTGTCACTTCAGATACTTAATTTTGTAGGGTTAGAACATTTAAGATCTACTTGCACCAATCTGAGACTTTTCTGAGGATAGCATTTCTGTGTAGTGTAGATTTCTGAACATATATTCAAAAATATATTAAATACCAAAAACCCTCAAACTGAAACAAGGTAGACAAAAAGGAAATAGGGAAAATATTCAAATGATATCAGAACCTAGAACTCAATACAGTGGAACATATTCTTTTTTTTTTTGTCGGTCGTGGGGCTTGTACTCTGGGCTTGGGCGCCGTCTTTGTGCTCTTCAGCTTAAGGCAAGCACTCTACCACTTGAGCCACAGCACCACTTCCGGTTTTCTAGCCATTTATTGGAGATAAGAGTCTCATGAACTTTCCTGCCCGGGCTGGCTTTAAACTGCGATCCTCAGATCTCAGCTTCCTGAGTAGCTAGGATTACAGGAGTGAGCCACCGGCGCCTAGCTTATTCTTTTTTTTTTTTTTTTTTAAGTTGATTACATTCTAACTCCAAAAGAACTGCAAAGAAATTCTAAATATGCTGAGACATTTTATACTGTTAGTAGTAACACTAGTATTTTAGAAAAAAAGCAAACATTAAAAACAAGGATTTTCAGTATAAGAAAATGTTGATATGAATTAGTGATTACACTCACATACATACACGTGCTTTCATGAGGCAAGCTACCTTAATACTAATGAATAACCATAGCAGCTAGATTCAGTCTCTTAAATATAAATTCCTTATAACAATAAACCACAAAGCATTGACTACATAGTGGGCCCTGGCACTGGTGGCTTATGTCTGCAATCATAGGCTGAGATCTAAGGACTGCAGTTCAAAGCCAGGTTAGGAAAACCCATGAGACTTGGACTAGTATATACTAAACCAGAAATAAGCTTTCCAAGATGAATGGAATCCTGTGGAACAGATGGGCATGAATTGGATGTCTGTAAATCTAGCTTACTCAGGAGGCTGAGATCTGGGGATTAATTACAATTCAAAAAGCCAGAAAAGTTGGTGAGACCCTTATCTCCAACTAACCAGTAGAAAGCCAAAAGTGTAGCTGTGGCTCAAATGGCAGAGTGCCAGAATTGGGTGAAAAAGTTAAGGGACAAAGCCCAAGTCCTGAGTTGAAACCCCAGTACTGGCACCAAAACCCCCAAAACTGTAAAACACACTTTACAACATGTTAAGTCAGAAATGTTCACCATAAAGTCATAGGTATAATTAGAAGTTGATCATCAACTGCATTAAAAAAACTGAGTGGCTTGTACCTGTAACCCTAGCAAGTTAAGGGGCTATGATCTGAGGATTTTGGTTCAAAACTAGCAAAAGGAGAAAAGTTCAAAAGATCTCCAATTTACCATAAAAAAAGCTGGACTGCAAATATGGCTCAAGTGGCAAAACAGTAGCTGAAAGCAAGTAAACCAAAGAATGAGCGCTCTGCCCTGAGTTCAAGCCCTGATACTGACACACACATTCAGACACACAAGGGAAAGAAATGATGTAAAACAATTTCTTGTAAGAAGATAAAAATAGTGGTATAACCAAGGAATCAGGCTGTCACCACTTTAATCCAGTCATCAATTTTAGTTATTAGTTAATATTAGTAATACTTATTTTTAGTTTTTAATTGTTAGACATTAAATCTTGATGTGATACAATATGAAGCACACCCTATTAACTTCATAGGTGAACTTTTCTCCTTTTTATAGTATTCCCTTCCATCATTCTCCCCACTCCCTTGAAGCACTCAGCATCCCAATTTGAAATGTCTAACCTGAATCTAATAAAAGCTTGATAATTAGCTGGCAAGATGGAGGAGACTGCAATTTACAAGGAAGCATTCAGAAGGTAGAAGCTGTACAAAAGGCAAGTACTCTGGTCTCTTCAACAAATGAAAAAATAAAAACCAGGGTGTGACTCATGTTTAATTAGAGCACCTACAAGCACAAGCACAAGACCAACTAGTTCAAGTTCCAGTATTGCTAAAAAAAGAAAATTTTTTTACTGTGGTCACTGTGCAACCATGAATGCTCCTGTTTGTCAAAACTTAAAAGGCTTAGCCACTCAGGAGATGGAGCTGATATTGTGGTTCAAAGCCAGCCTGAGCAGGAAAGTCTAAAAGACTCCATTTCCAATTAACCAGCAAATAGAGACGTGACTCAAGTGGTAGAGTGCCAGCCAAGCAAGCCAGCCAAGTAAGCTTCAGTCCCTGAAGTCAAACCTGGTACTGGCCAAAAAATGAGAGAAAACCTTAAAAGGCATTCTAATGAATAAAATAATATTAAAAATTTAAAAAAACCCTTCTGGGTACTTTCTTTGCAAAAGTACAAAAAAACGGCCTATTTGGTGTTCACCTATCTTGTGCTATCCATTTATATAGTCTCTATGCTCTTAGACCTGTACCCACTGATGTAAGAATTCTGCATACACTTTAAAGAAGAACAGAACTTACTCTCTTTTTAATTTCTTCTTGCCTTTTCTTCT
The DNA here is from genome assembly GCF_024711535.1 of Dipodomys merriami. NCBI lineage: Eukaryota > Metazoa > Chordata > Mammalia > Rodentia > Heteromyidae > Dipodomys > Dipodomys merriami. Next base: position 7,091,756 of record NW_027206279.1, on the reverse strand, counting down.
GTTGTCGTTCTTTTTCTTTTATTTTCTCCGCTATTTTTTTCTTTTCTGAAATTTTTATTTCTGAAAGAAATGTTTTATTCATAAAGTAAATCCAGTTAATGGACAACTGAAGAGACCAAACTGTTCCTGACTTTTAGACACATACAGTGATAGCTTGAAAAATAAGAAGAGCAAAATTCCAAGGCTCTTCTTTGTCCTCTCTAATTTGACTCTTAAAAATTTAAACATCTCCTTTGATATTTCTCCACCACATATAATCTAATTATATTTTGAGGACAGAAAAAGAGAATTCGGAGGGAATGGAAGGTTGCTTAATTTCAGAAAACTAACATTTAAAATTTTGTGAGCATTGTGTTAAGGACCAAGTACCTACACCAAGATATCAAACCAAATGTAGGAGCAACAGTGACTCACCTGGTTTTACTTCTGCCTCTTCTTTTTTTTCTTCATCATCATCATCCCAGTTATCCTAAAGAAAAAGACCTCAGTAATTCTTATAAGTTTGATCTTCTATGTGATCTTTATATATCAATTTGTCTAATTCCACAGAAACAAGCTTATCGACATTGTGGGCACTACATTAAACAACACATTAATGTAGGATGAACGGATATATTTATAATGTTGAACTGATTTATTTATAGCCCTCTTTACTCATCTGTCCATTTTTCATTTACTTTTACATCTTTCAGTAGTGTGAGGGAACCTTACCTTTTGAGGTTGTATTACACATTTCCTAAATAGTTTTTGTAAGCAGGGTATTTTCTACTATATTCCTTATTTTTGTACATTAAAGCTACTGGTTTTTGTGTGCTAATTCTGTGTCTTGCCACCTCACTAAAACAATTTATCATTTACATTGGAATTGACTTATTGATAATCAAGGTTTTTAGGTTTTTTTTTTGAACAAAAAGGAAATGCAAATCAAAAACAACACTAGATTCCATCTCACCCCAATTAAGAATGGCCAACATCAACAGTACAACAACCAACACTGGAGGGGTGTGTGAATAAAAAGGAACACTATTATATGGTTGGTGGGGAACTCAGGAAGATGATGTGGAGGTTCCTCAAAAACAAAACAAAACAAAACATAGAACTTCCCTATGATCCAGTAATACCACTCTTGGACATCTACCCAGAATATCACAAATCAAGATACAGTAAAGACCTTTGCGTATCCATTTTCATTTCTGAACCGTTCAGGATAAATAGGACATAGCAACAGCCCAGATGCCCTACAACAGGTGAGTGGGTCAAGAAAGTGTGTGTGTGTGCGTGCGTGTGTGTTTTACTACTCTATCAGAATATGCCATTTTCAGGAAAATGGATAGGTTTAGAAAAATATGGCGAATGAAGTCATGCTCAGAGACAAATGGTGCATATTTTCTCTTATGTGAAAGTAAGACCTAACATATAAACATGTATAGTAACATATACAGGATTATATGCATACACATAAATTGACAGGATACTTAGTGTAACTCCTTTGAACAACAAAAATTTAGGAAGCTGAATAACGTTACGACGAGGACATCAAGAGGAGGACGGAGAGGAGGAACACCAAGTATGGAAGAAAGGTGAACAAATATAAACATTACTTCAATTTACACTATGTAAAAACTGAGCTGTGTAACCTGAGGATGGGGATGGGAAGACAAGGGGGAGAATGGCAGAAGGCGTGACATGACTAAGATGCATTGTACTCATTACTTGACTTCTGGAATTGAAACTTGTACAACTACTTAACTAAAAATAAACCAGGTGCCAGTGGCTCATGCCTGTAATCCTAGCAGGAGGCTGAGATCTGAGGATTGTGATTTGAAGCCAGGCTAAGCAGGGAAGTCCATGAGACTTTTAAATCTCCAGTTAACCACAAAAAAGGTCAAAAGTAGAGCTATGACTCAAGTTCTAGAGCACTAGCTTTGAGAAAAAAGCTCAGAGACAGTGCCCAAGCCCCAGGACTGGCACATACATAAAAAAATAATAATTGAGAAAGTGTAAAAATATATTTAAAATATATGCAAGTACATCTTTAATATAAAAAATTTGAAGTCGGCAATGCCATAAAATTCAGAAAATTTTGGTTACTAACATGCTACAACACAAAGCTTCACACCTGACTCATCAATGGATCATAGACAAAACACAGATGCATTAAAAATCTTGAAGGGGCGGGGGAGAGTATCTGTGGAGACGGGAGGGCAGGGATGGTAGGGGAAAAACTCAGGAGGGGGCAACCATGCTTGATAAGAAATGTACTCATTACCTTGCTCATGTAACTGTAACCCCTCTGTACACTATTTTCACAATAAAAAACATATTTAAAAAATCTTGTATAAAATTACCTTCAGGTTATATGTATAAGGCATATATATATAAAACATAAGTAATTTTCACCTCCAAAAATCTCAATGTATTTGCAAACATCCCAAAATCTGAAAATTGAAACACTGCTGGCCCCAAACATCTTGGAGAGGCATATTCAACCTGCATCCTTACCCTGCCCCCTTCTTAACGTCTCTAGCATTACCCTGTGAAGTCCTATCTACCATACCATGCTGTAAAACTGATCCGCCATTTCCTTTCACTGCCTTTGGATTTGGGCCACTTGGAAAATCTTACACCAAAAAAGAATACACAGAGTTTCATTACTATTCCACTTAGATCCCTAGCCCATCTGCCTTTCTGTCTTTCTCTCTAGTTTGGGTAATTACTTGGAGGTAGATCTGTAGTCTTTTCTATGCCTAACTCATATCACTGAGCTAAATATAAGTCAGCTGCTAGACTGAATTTTCTAAGGGCTCCATAGACTTTAGAAGATTTCAGCTTAATGTGGACAGAGAGACAGCCTTGCGTTTGAATCAGACTTTGAGCACCGTCTCAGCAAACACCAGGCACACCATACACCATACACACGGCGTAGAGATGGGCTGGAGGATGGTAGCAGCCATACAGGAGGCCCTGACGGGACTAGAAAAGGCAAAGGCTGAAAGGCAAGTTCTGACCAATGTGCCCATCTATGACACACGCTTCTGGTTTAATTGCAAGACAGATCAAAAATCTAAATCAGTCTAGGCATATAAATGAACTAACCCTGCTTCTAAGTCCAAAAAGAATTAAATATCCACCATCCTTTCTAAGGCTGCTATAGGGGCTGCAGAAGTAGAGTAGGAAGAACATTATATAATCACCTTGGCAATTTAAGCCAAGATTCAGTATTTATTTTTGTCAATATTGGGCCTTGAACGTGGCCTGGTCTCTGTCCCTTATCTTTTCTGCTTAAGGATGGTGTTCTACCACAACTCCACTTCTAACCTTTTGGTGGTTAATTGGGGTTAAGAGTCTCATAGAGCCAGGCGCTGGTGGCTCACGCCTGTAATCCTAGCTACCCGGGAGGCTGAGATCTGAGGATTGCGGTTCAAAGCCAGCCCGAGCAGGAAAGTCCATGAAACTCTTATCTCCAATAAAGCACCAGAAAACTGCAAGTGGTGCTGTAGCTCAAGTGGCAGAGCGCTCACCCTGAGCTGAAGAGCTGAGGGACAGCGTCCAAGCCCAGAGTTCAAGCCCCACGGCCAACAACAACAACAAAAAGTCTCATAGACTTTCATGCTTGGACCAGCTTCAAACTGTAATCCTCAGATCTCAGCTTTCTGAGAAGCAAGGTCTACAAGTGTGAGCAACTGGCACCTGGCTTATGGTCCAGTTTTGTCAGTCATGGGGCTTTAACTCATGGCCTGGACACTTTCCCCGAGCTCCTTTGCTCAAGGCTAGGGCTCTACCACTTTGAACCACAGAACGAACCACTTTCGGTTTTCTGGTAGTTTATTGGAGATAAGAGTCTCACAGGGGTTGGGAAGGGTCAGTGGTAAAGTAGTTGCCTTGCATGCATGAGGCCCTGGGTTCCATTCCTCAGCACCACATAAGCAGAAAAAGCCAGAAGTGGGGTTGAGGCTCAAGTGGTAGAGCGCTAGCCTTCAGCTGAAGAGCTGAGGGACAGCGCCCAGGCCCAGAGTTCAGGCCCATGACCACCACCACCACCACCAACAACAACAACAAAAAAGAGTTTCAGACTTTCCTGCCTAGGATGGCTTTGAACCCCTATCCTCAGATCTCAGCCTCCAGAGTAGCTAGGATTACAGGTGTGAGCCACCAGCTCCCAGCTCATGGTTGTTTTGTTGAAAACAAACCCATCAGTCATTATTTGGATAACTAACACTAGAGTCTGAAATTAGGGATCAAATGTTTATGTTACCTAGATGACTTGCCTTCTAAGTATTTATATCAAAACACCACAGTATAAAAGGAAGCAAAGTGGGGGGAGGGGGGAGGCGGGGAAGGGAAGTGAAGGGTAAACAAAGGAGGAGGCTGCAATGCTTGGTAAGAAATGTATGCATTATCCTGCCCATGTAATTGTAGCCCCCCTGTACAGTATGTTCTCAAATAAAATAAAAAACAATTAAAAAAAAATAAATAAAAGGAAGCAAAGAGCTAAAAATAAAAGTTAAGCAAGAGGCAAATCTACTGTTAGTGGTAGAAAACAGAGAAGACTGGGTTTGGTCAGCTGCTTTAAGAAGTGCTTCAGAGGACCCTGTGCTCACTTTATAGGGAACACATATTTACAACGTCTAACAATGGTGACAATGACAGCACTTAATGAGATGCTCACTTTGCACCCAGCATTATGCAAAGAACTTTATATGGAGTAACATGGTTAATCCTCACAACAGTCTTCAAAGGAAGGTGGCATCATCCCTGTTTTACAGATAAGGAAACTGAAGCCCAGACAAAGCCATTGTCTTCAGTATCATTTCTTCTCTGGGTCCTGAACTGTAACTACTTGGGAACTAAGTTCTTCCACATCAAAATCCATTCTTCCAATTACTTTTGGAATGAGCTCACTGGTATTATAGGGAATCATATGGCTGGGCACTGGTGGCTCAAGCTGTAACCTCAGCTACTCAGGAGGCTGAGATCTAAGGATGATGATTTGAAGCCAGCCAGGGCAGGAAAGTCCATGGCTATGGTAGAGCATTAGGTTTGAGCAAAAGCTCAGGGACAGTGCCCAGGCCCTGAGTTCAAGCGCCAGTACCAGAACACACAAAAAAGCTACAATATGTAACAAGTATTAACTATCCATCTTCAGAACTCAGATTGTAGCCAGGCACCAGTGGCTCACATCTATAATTCTAGCTACTCAGGAGGCTGAGATCTGAGGATCCCACTTTGAAGCCAGCCTGGGCTTCATCTCCAATTAACTACCAAAAATCTGGAAGTGGAGCTGTGGCTCAAGTAGTAGAGCACTAGCCATGAATAAACAGCTCAGGTTAACAAGGTCCAGGCCCTGAATTTAAGCCCCAGAACTAGCACCAAAACAAAACAAAACAAAAACCTTAACTGGAACTGGTGGCTCACACCTGTAATCCTAGTAACTAGGGAGGATGAGATCTGAGAATCACGGTTCAAAGCCAGCTGGGGCAGGAAAGTCCTTGAGACTCTGGTCTCCAATTAACCATTAAAAAACTGGAAGTGATTTGTCTAATCTGGGGAGGGGAATAACAAAACACTGAAACAAGGACACAGGATGATCCATTGCAATGATACTTACAAGACAGTACATTGGAAATGAATTTTACAACTTCGAGGTGGGGGGGGCGAGGGAGGCAAAGGATAGTGGGAGAAGAACAAGGGAAGGGATAACAATGCTCAAGAAGGAATGTGCTCATTGCTTTACTCATGTAACTGTAACCCCTCTGTACAGCACCTTTACAATAAAAATTTAAAATAAAAAAGAAAAGAAAAGAAAACCAGAAGTGGTGCAGTGGCTCAAAGTGTAGAGCGCATAAAGCTCAGGGATCATGCCCAGGCCCTGAATTCAAGCCCATGACTATCACCACCAACAACAAAAACAACAACAACAAAAACCCTTCAAACTGGACTCAGTGGTAGAGCGCTTGCCTTGCATGCATGAGGCCCTGGGTTTGATTCCTTAGCACCACATAAGCAGAAAAAGCTGGAAGTGGCGCTGTGGCTCAAGCATTAGAGCACTTGCCTTGAGCTGAAGAGCTGAGGGACAGCGCCCAGGCCCAGACTTCAGGCCCCATAGCCAGCAAAAAACAAAACAAAACAAAACAAAACCTTCCAACTGCCTATAGTGATTTTTTTTTTTTAATTAACTCACATTTGTTCTATGTGAGGTTGGGGTGTTTACCACCTATTCCAATCAATCTTCCTCGCTGATTTTCCACAAGTCTAAAGAAATTGGTTTAGAAGCCTTTAAGGGCAAAAGTAGAGAAACTGAAATACCTTCAATGCGGAGAAACCAGTATTGGCGCAGTCCTGCTGGGTGTGGGCATTCCTTCGTTCTCTTTCGCAGGAGAACATCAGCCTGCTCACTCCTGTCACTGCGCCTGCAGCACCTCCTATCACAACAACATCTATCCCATCTCTACCACTGTCCCTAGTGTCTCCCAACAAAACACGAACCTTGCACAACTCTCAATGTAGAATATGAAGCTACCTAGAAACGCTCCAGTCTATTCCAAAATGAATTCTAGTAGCAAAATAGTTCCTGCCACCTAGAAGTTATGACATTTGTTCTTCAGTTCATAAAGGGCCCATGAAAGGTGAACTTTATTTGTCTTATACCCTCACCTAAACTGTAGGCCCTGAAGTTACTACCAAGCTAACACCCAGTCCCCAGATAAGGTAAACAGCAAAAAGAAATAGCCACACCTGCAAACAAATAGCTGTAACCACAGAAAGATAGTTAGCTTTCCTTAGGATCCTAAATATTTTGTTTCTTTAGTTATGAAATCAGTGGGTGTTGGAAAAGCAAATATAGGATAGAATGCTTGCCACAACACTTCTGAAAAACCTATCCAAGTTTTCTGGTAAACATGAGGACTTTGTAAATGCTGGCAAAGTTTCAGATAATATGCAAAAAGATTTCCTAAAGAAAGACCCAAAATTCGCACTGAAAATAGGAAGTCTGTAACTCACTTCAAAAGAGCCCTAAATGGTTATGTGGTTCAAGATACTACATACTGTTATGCAATTAAAAGTCCCTCTTATTTTTGGAACCCAATAGACTTTCCAACTCTGATATCCAATTTATCTATAAAATAGTCATGCTGGCTGTTCTCCTAAAATGGTTAGCTTCCTTAGCAAAAAAGTAGTTTATAAACTACTTATCTTGCCAATACATATACATATCCACTATCATTTGAACCATTTCTCTGAAAGAGATGGTTGCTTTTCAAATTTAAAACCCACTTCCTAGAAGGTGCTGGTGACTCATGTCTGTAATCTTACTCAGGAGGCTGAGATCTGAGGAGTGTGGTTCAAAGCCAGCCCAGGCAGGGGAAATCTGTGATCTCCAATTAGCCATCAAAAGGACAGTGGCTCAAGTGGTAGAGCACCAGCCTTTAACAGAAGAAAAGCTGAGGGACAGTGCCCATTTCAAGGACCAGTAGCAGCACCACAAACAAAACAAAACAAAACAACCAGGCTGGCGATAGAGCTCAGTTGGCAGAGTGCTTGCCTGGGTTTGATAGCTAGCATTCTACCTAGCATCCCAAAGAATCAAGCAAACTACAACCTGCTTCCCAATTTTACATGACTATTAAAAACAAAACAGAAAATTTTAAACTGCTAGTTTCTTTTAGTATCTAACAATGCAGCTAGCAGTTGACTGGTTCTGTCATTTTATGATACAGAACCACAAAATGTCACATGCAATGAGAGAACACATTTAGGGTTGAAAATGTTTTCCAAGTTAAGCAAGATATATTTATAGATTCTCAAACAGAAGTAGCTTCAGAAGAATAGTAAGTTGTCCTGTCCCACAGTAATAGCCGAGGAACTAACACATGCATATTCCTTCCCTCTTTTTCTCTAAATAACTTGATTCAGATACAGCATAGTCTCTAACTGGGTAAGTTTTCTTCTTGGTGTTTCACAAGCTGTGCAGGTTCTGCTCTGAGTGGCCCCAGAATTCTGAAATGAGATTCTGGCAAGGCTAGAAAAATTTCCCATGAAAAAAAAAATTTTTTTTTTTTGGGTCCGGTCGTGGGGCCTGAACTCTGGGCCTGGGCACTGTCCCTCAGCTCTTCAGCTCAAGGCTAGCGCTCTACCACTTGAGCCACAGCGCCACTTCCAGCTTTTTTCTTTTTTCTTATGTGGTGCTGAGGAATCGAACCCAGGGCCTTGAGCATGCAAGGCAAGTGCTCTACCACTGAGCCACCTTCCCAGCCCTCCCATGAAAAAATTTAAAAAGAAATCCAAATATGTTGGGCACTCCTGGCATGCCTGTAAATTTAGCTCCTCAGGAAGCTGAGATCTGAAGACTGTGGTTCAGAGCCAGCCAGGACTACAGGAAAGTCTGTGAGATTCTTATCTCCAAGTAAGCACCAAAAAAGCTGAAGGGGAGGTATAGCTCAAGTGGTAGACCTATAACCTAGAGCAAAAAAGCTCAGAGAAAATGCCCAGACCCTGAGTTCAAGCCCCATGACCAGCAAAAAAAAAAAAAAAAAAAAGTCCCAACAATCTACTATTATACCAGAACTGTGCTGATCTCTCAAGCCAAGGTCTTGCCTTAGTATATTCTACTTAATTCAATTATGTCTGGCTCAGAACTTGTGTTCCATATTACAATGCCAACTGTCTCATATTAGGAGTAGTTGTCAGTTAATTCTACTTTAAATTCTTGGCTAAGCAATACCAAGACCAAGACAATGAACACTAAATAAGTCATTTATTGTGACTGGACAAATACAAAAGGGAAATACTCTTCAATACAAAGACTGGGGAGGTAGCTCAGTGGTAGTGCCTGACTAGTTGTTTATCTCCCAGAACTACAAAAAAAAATTTTTTAAGTAATATAGACTCTTAAGACTTTTTAATTGGACATTGATCATTAGTGTAAGCAGCATTACCTACAAAGCAAAAGTATGTCTGCTGGTGATGCCACACAGGTGTTCAGACAGCCAAAGCTAAGGCCATAGTGCTGTCATCAGAAGGCTGAGATCTGAGAACTGAGGTTCAAGATCATTCAGAATAGGAAAGTCTGTGATACTGCTATCTCCAATGACCACCAAAAAGCTATGTATGGCTCAAGAGACAAAGCACCCACCTTGAGTGAAAAAGCTAAAGGACAGCACTCAGGCTGTGAGATCAAGTCACACTATCAGCACACACACATAAAGAAAGTACAGACAGGTACTGGTGTCTTATGCCTGTAATCCTAGCTACTCAGAAGGGTCAAAAAATTTAAATAATAAACACACTATTTATAAAAATTGCTAATTATTGCAATTATATGACTAGGTTTTTCTTCAAAATAATGGGATTGGAAGAAAATAGGGATGATAAGAGAAATAAACCTGTTCTGAGTGCATGCATGCACACAGGTCCTAGAATCATAAACTCAGGGCCTGGGCACTTTTCCTTGAGCTATTTTTGCTCTCTACCACTTGAACCATAGCTCCACTTCCAGCTGGTTTTTTCAGTTGTTAGATGGAAATCAGACTCTCACAGATAGACTTTCCTGCTGGTGCTGGCTTTAAACTGCAACCCTCAGATCTCAGCCTCCTGAGTAGCTGGGATTACAGACATGAGCCACCAGCACCTATCTTTGGATCTCATTTAAAGAAATTGTAATGCACTTAGGAAGCAAATGGGTGAAAAGGTTAAGCATAGGAAGTTTCCTCTACTGTATGGATAGTCTATATACCCTTTGAATAAACTATTTCTAATCTGTTCCAGTAAAACACTAAGAGTTGTCTCTTCTTCCACTACGAACTTACTGTCTGCTCAATCAACACATCCTACATATCACTCTGTAACAAGGACAGAGTCCACTCATACTCACCAAGTGAATAATCCCTCCCACTGACTGTACACTGAGTAGTACAAAAAGTAAAAATAAAGCCAGGGTTTTTAACTGGAAAAAGTATAGACAGCCCTTTCACTATGATGAAAAGCTTTCCAACTTCACCTAAGTTCATTTCTGCCACTGTCCCAGATGGCTTTTTGGGGAGAGGTGGTGGATGAAGGAGCCTTGGGGTTTGTACTCAGGACCTAGGTGCTGTCCCTGAGCTTTTTTGTTCAAGGTTAGCACTTTATCACTTAAGCCATAGCTCAACTAGGGTTTTTTTTGGTGGTTAATTGGAAATATGTTTCACAGACATTCCTACCCTGGGTGGCTTCAAATGATGATCCTCAGATCCCAGCCTCCTGAAGTAGCTAGAATTACAGATGTGAGCTACCGCCTCCAGCTCAGATGATTATTTAAAAAGTTTACAGAAAGCAAGGTACTGACATGTGCTGGTGCCTCACCCCTGTAATCCTCACTCATCAGGAATCTAAGATCTGAGGATGGAGGTTTGTAGCCAACTTGAGCAGAAAAACCATGGCTCTTATCTCCAATTAACCACCAAAAAGCCAGAAGTGGAGCTGTGACTCAAGTGGTGGTAAGTGCCAGCCTTGAGTAGGAAAAACTAAGGGACAGGGCCTAGGCCCCGAGTTCAAGCCCAGTACAAAAACTTGTGGGGTAGGGGGAGGAACACAGAGAAAGAGACTGTAAAATACTAAGTCTACTGTCTATTCAATGTCTGCAAAACTATTAGAGCAGATTTGTAACAAACACTCCAGAGTTTTTTCATTTCTCCAGATATTACAAAAGATATTAAACTAACACGTGAGAAGGTTAAGCATTACAAGGTTGAGATAAATAACTTACATTCATCTACAGACTTTGCTTTTAAAGACTTTTTTTTAAATAAAAATTTACATAGTGGGGCTGGGAAGGTGGCTCAGTGGTAGAGTGCTTGCCTTGCATGCATGAGGCCCTGGGTTCAATTCCTCAGAACCACATAAGCAGAAAAAAGCTGGAAGTGGTACTAGCCTTCAGCTGAAGAACTGAGGGACAGTGCCCAGGCCCAGAGTTCAGGCCCCATGACCGACCAAAAAAAAAAAAAAATCACATAGTGAACTGTTTAGGGACTACAATTATTCCTTATAACTAGACCTCATCAAAACAAGTTCCTGCATATATCCTCCCACAAACAGATTAAGTGCTAAAACATTAGAATTTAGAAATTTTGTGATATAACTACTAAGAGAACAAATTTAATTCTAGACTAGTAAAAAAGCAAAATTTTTCTTGATAACCATGGTCTTCCACTCAAAGCAATAACCTCAGAGTAAAAAGACAATATATAAAGTGCTTAATTTTTGGCGTCAAAAATTATAAGCTGGGGCTGGGAATGTGGCTTACTGGTAGAATGCTTGCCTACCATGCATGAAGCCTTGGGTTGGATTCCTCAGTACCACATAAACAGAAAAAGCCCGAAGTGGCACTGGCCTTGAGCAAAAGAAGTTCAGGGATAGTACTCAGGACCTGAGTTGAAGACCCAGGACTGGCCAAAAAAAAAAAAAAGAGAGAGAGAGAGAAAAGAAATTATAAACTGGCCAGGAACTGGTGGCTCACACCTGTAATCCTAGCTACTTAGAAGACTGAGACCTGAAATTGCAGTGCAACGGGCACTCTTATCTCCAATTAATTACCAAAAAACATGAAGTGATGTGGTGGATCAAAGTGGTAGAGCAGGGCTGGGAAGGTGGCTTAGTGGTAGAGTGCTTGCCTTGCATGCCTGAGGCCCTGGGTTTGATTCCTCAGCACCACATAAGCAAAAAGAAAAAAGCTGGAAGTGGCGCTGTGGCTCAAGCAGGAGAGTGCTAGCCTTGAGCTGAAGAGCTGAGGGATAGCACCCAGGCCCCACAACCGGACCCAAAAAAAAAAAAAAAAAAAAAAAGTGGTAGGGCACTAGCCTCAGGCAAAAGAACTCAGGGACAACGCCTAGGCCCTGAGTTCAAGCCCTACAACCAACCAAAAAAATATATATATATAAATTGTAGTGCAAAGTAGTCCCAGATACTAGTATCCTAACAGCCTAAACATATTCTCAATTAGCCAAAGCACAACATGAAGTGACAAAAGAATTAGCATTTACTGACCACCAAGTGCTGGCTAGCTAGCCCAGCTTATGCTTGGCAAAGCATTTAAAATGCAAACCACCCTCTGATGTGGGTCCTAAAATGAGACTTACAGATTGGGAAAGTATAACTTGCTTATTGACCACAAATCTAGAAAATATCAAGGCAACCTTATAAACTAAAGTTTGACTCTAACACTCACTGCACACCACATTGTAGGAATCAATGTAAATAAAGCTAGTATTTCAACACAAAAGGAACCAATTAAGACTTCAATTTCTAAGATCAATTTGAAACTTTATGCAAAAGAAATAACTACATTAAAATGTATGCAAAGGAAGATTAAACAAGATGTTCTTTATAGTCTGACAGCTCCAAAATTCATTCCATGTGATCACAATTGACTCCTCTCAAACTTAACTTTGAGACTTTTCTCCTAAACTCTCTAATCATCTCTATATTTAACCTATTCCCAATTTTTATGAGACGACCACTTCCACATTAGAAAAAGTGAAAATTCAAATCTAACCCAAACCTTGGAAATCTGTTACAATGTGGTAACGTTGTAACGAGGCTGGCAACACAATCTACTGCCATGTCTATGCAGCATGTAAACAAAGCATCTAAATATCCCCCAGTCAGCAATAGTACTCCCATTTAGTAACTTCAATGTGTGCAAAGATCACATTGTTCCTGAAATTCAAGCTGTCTGACAAACTGGACATTTACCTCAACAGTTAGCAAAAAAGGAAAACCAAACAGTTCATTTAATCCAGACAGAAGGATTTACAGGATACTCAGTTTATAAAGAATATGAAGCTATGAGGGTAATACACTCACTAGATTCACCAAAACCAAGAAAAGAAAAAAAAAAGCATTTCCAATTCATACAAAATGTTACCTATCATGGTTTCAAAAACTTTTTAATGCTCATCTTCAGATTCTGGACTTGATACTTTTAGCTATGTTAAAAAAAAAAAAACAAAAAAAAACAACCAGAATGTGATCACAGTAAATCGTCTGTGAAGTTGTCAAAAACAAACGATAAAGCTGAATATAATACAGAATTACAAGGCATCGATCAGAAAAATAAAACACTAGCCCCTGGCCGGCTTCAAGTATTAAACCTTCAGTATTTGCATAGGCCTCGTTCACGTATCAATGAAAAACGGACACTCCATTTTTCAGAGTGCTGTGCAGACCAACCCAGCTTTCGGCCAAGGTAACTGCTGATTTATCTCGGTCTCAGTTCACCCTTTTTACCACAGGGTGGGGGAAGGGAGGGCTAAAAGTTATTTTACTCTACAGTTCTATTCAGCTTGTACAGAAAAGGCTGGGATGAAAAAACCAAGGTGACTTCCCTTATCTAATCCCTGGCACACACTCCACCAAACAGGCTTTCGGGCTCATCAGTTAAATGACTGAACCTGGGGAGTAGACCTGAGCGGCTTTCCAGACTTTCCATATGGGAGATCAACCACCACCAGGTTCAACTTCCACGTCGGCCAAGTCTCACTCCGACCCGAGGCTCCGGCCTGCGACGCCGCACGTGGGCCGCGGCCTCCCGGGGCTGCTGTCACCTCCCGGCGCCAGTTGGCGGGTGGGATCGGGGCCCTGGGAGCCGACTCTCCCAACCAGGGCCAGCGAAGGGGGAAAGGGAGAGGTCCAGGCCGCCACCGCCCTCCGCGCGGCAGCAGCGGGGCGGCGCTGCCCGGCCCCGGCACATGGCCGGCGGGCGGAGGGGAGGAGGGCACGGCGGGTCCCGAGGCTCGCGCGGGAGCTCCACGGCCCGCAGCAGGCCCGGGCGGCGCCCCTGGGCCCCGGAGTGGTCCTCCCACCGCCCGCCCCGCAACTCCGCCCGGCCGCGCCCGCGCCGCCGGTGGGTCTCGGGCCCGCTCCTACCTTGACGTCCTCGTCCTCGTCCTCGCCTTCCCAGCGGTCCCCGCCGGCCGGGCCGCCGCTGCCGCCGCCCCCCACCTTCCGCACCGCGTCTTCCACCGAGAACGTGTCCGCGTCTACGGGAGAGAGCCAGCCGCGTTAGTGCCTGTTTGCCGGTCCCGCCCGAGGGTGTGTGTGTGGGGGAGGGAACCTGTCTCCGTCCCCGGAACTTTCTGCTCACCCCAAGAGTCCGAGTCCCCCGCCGCTGCCGCCGCCATCTCGAGCCGGGTGGCGAGCGTGTGTATGAGGGAGCGCGAGCGCCGCGAAGAGTTGGCGCGGCGGAGGTGAGTCACCCGGCTGGCTCTCGTTGGCCCGCGCGGGGCACGCTGGGACCGTGGCTGACTTAGCGCCCAAGCCCGGACCACACCCCCTCCCCTCGGGGCGGCGCCGGCGTTGCACGCGGCGGGGAAGGGGCGGGGACTGAGGCCGGCGGTGGGGGGGGAAAGGGGCGGGGACTGAGGTCGGCGGGAGGAAGGGGCGGGGACTGAGGTCAGCGGGGGGGGGTGTGTGTGTGTGTGTGGAGGAAAGGGGTGGGGGCTGAGGCCGGGACGGGGAAGGGGTGGGGACTGAGGTCGGTGGGGGAAGGGGCGGGGACTAAGGCTGGCAGGGGGTGGGGCTAGGGGGCGGGGACTGAGGCCGGCGGGGGGAAGGGGCGGGGACTGAGGCCGGCGGGGGGGGAAGGGGCGGGGACTGAGGCCGGCAGGGGTTGGGGGCGGGGACTGGGGGCGGTTCCCGCGGCTCGCCGGAGACCGGGAGACTGTCAGCCCAGCCCGGGCCGCCGGTGGGCCAAGTAAGTGGGGAAGTTATCGGGAGGTCCTCCGCCGGGCGCGAGGCTTTCGCGCGTCCTCGCCACCGCGCTCGGCCGCTTGCCCGCACCCTCCCTCCGGTCCCCGGAGCCCCGAGCCACCGCCGGGATGCGGGTCCTCTGTTCTCACCACTCAGCGATCGGAACGGTGGCCAGGCCTCCCCGGCCCCCAGAGGCACCCCACTTCCCTGGGAGCCGGCGGGGAGCGAGCGGAGCGGACCGAGGGCGGCGTTCCTGCGGCCCGGTGCGGGGAGCCAGAGCGGGGCGGACGGGCGTCGAGTCAGCGGCGGGGAGATGGAAGGCCGCCGGCGTCCTCCGGGCTTCTCCGGTCCCCAGAGCCCCGCGACGCCCGCGCATCGATTCTTCGGCCTCACAGGGACTCCTCCGTCTGCGCTCGGCATAAACAGACTCAAACCTTATCCTCGGCCAAGCACCGCGGAGAGAGACGCCTTGTAAACAAATTTGGACAGTGCGATGACTGCAACAAAAAGCAGCATTATGAGGTGAAATGTAAAAAAGATACTTTAACGGCAGCCGAGGTTTGCAGGTGAGACTGGAGTTGGAGAGACCGTGGGGGAAATGTGCTCCAGGGTGTTTCCGGTAGAAAGAAGGCGGTGACCCCTGGCCTGGAGAGAGCAATCCGAGAAACACTGAGCCAACAGGTAAACTGATCCTAAAAGTGCGGAAGAAGAGCTCAGCTCTTGGCCCCTTGAGCCGCTGGGCTCCTCTGCAGGGTCTGACGAGTTGTATATACTTGTACTTGGCACAACGTCCAAGTTAAATAGCGACTGGCCACTCTTGTTCTTTCTAGTGCAAACTGGGCCACGTTCCTTGCATACTTTTAGAAAGCTACGAATAAACGTTCTATAAAGATGGCCTTCCTAGAGTTATTCTACAGCCCAGTTAAAAGTAAGAAACAGTGATCTATTTATAAGGCAACCATTTATAAAGGAGGGTTGAAAATAGGCGAGAGAGAAGGCAGGAACGTAAGACCCGGAGGAAAGTTTATCATATTCACAATGGTATCACCCAACATTTGGTGTAGTGCCTGCATACACAAATATTTCGTGATTTGCTGTACTGAGTATAAAATCCAGAGCCACATATCTACCACTGAGATAGACCTCTAGCCTGAATGAAGGAGAATGCGAGCCTATAGTAAGGCAATGTTAATGGAGAGGAAGGAACCAATCTCAGAAGTAAAGGTCAATCTTCTTAGTGACTATAATGGTTAACTTGAATAGGCCCAGACACCAATGTTGCCCAGTTTTAGTTACTGTAAATGTGTTACATGTGATTAACACGTAAATCTAGTTAGTAAAAGCAGATTACCTTCCATAATGTCTGCAGATCCATCCACTGTGTCCAAATGAAGATCCTCAGAATGGGAATTCTGCCTCCAGACCACAGCATCAAATCTTCAGTCTGCTTGCCCAGCACTTACAAACTAAGCCAATTCCTTAAATCTATAAATACATCCTCTATTGATCTGGTTCTCTGGAGAAACCTAACAGTGACCAACAGACTATAAAAGAAGGAAAACATGATACTTTGGGGGATTAAGTGGTGGCAACACACATCTAGTAGTTGCTTAAGTAGAAACCCTGAGCATTATCTTTGAATTTCTAATGCTCCTGGCCCCCATTATCAAGTTCTGAGGATGTACCCAGTTTTCTCCTTGGAGCCATTTATCTCCATGTCTCTTGTTACTACCCTACTCAAGATTTCTCTTGCCAGACACCGGTGGCTCATACCTGTAATCCTGTCTACTCAGGAGACTGAGATCTGAGGACCAAGGTTCAAAGCCAGCCCAGGCAGGAATGTCCTGAGATTCTTCCAACTAAACACCAGAAAACCGGAAGTGGTGCTCTGGCTCAAGTGGTAGAGCACTAGCCTTGAACTGAAGAGCTCAGGGACAGTGCCTAGGCCCAGAGTTCAAGCTCCATAACCGACAAGACAAAAAAAAAAAATCTCTATACTGCTTTTTAGCCACCCAGTGAATCTACCTTCTCCTACTTTCTCGGCCTCAATCCATTCACTATATAGCGTGCAGCAGGCTGCCTGGGCTGGCTTTATATCTGTGACGGCCAGCTACTAGAAAAATGAGGAAAATCACAGTATGAGGTCAGACAAGGCAAAAAGTGGTACACATCTGCAATCCCAGCTAAGTGGGAGTAATAAGTAGGATGATTGCGGTTTAAGGTAGGCCTCGGCGGGAAAAAAAAAAAGTGAAACCCTATCTGAAGAGTAACTAAAGCAAAAGGAGTTTGGGGTCACAAGGCCTCAAGTTCCAACTCCAGTACTTCCAAAAGGAATACACATATTATGAACCAAGCCAAGTGCAGTGACACACCGCTGTAATCCCAGCACTCAGGACGCTGAGACAGGAAGATTTAAGTTTGAGACCAGTCTGGGCTGCATAGTAACACCATATCTCCCCTACCCCCAATTCAGTGTCTATATATAATCATTTAAATGGTCACATTTTGTTGACCTGGACAGGTAAATGGAAATGTATGTGGGACTGCTCACTAAACTTTCCTCATTGTTTTGCAAACTGGCATAGTATACAAAAATAGGTGGGCCTCCTAAAGCCGTCTGCGGATTTACCACAGCTGATTTACAGGTTAGACGTAGATTATTGAAACTTTAGCTTCAGGACCCCCTCACTACCTACATGGACTATTATTTTTAAGAAAGCTCCAGATCCTATGTATAAAACACATGCAATTTGGACCAGCCCCTACATAGAATATAAATCAGTTACCCCTGGTAATCATTAAGTTTATGGTCACTGATCTCAAATGTTGGCCATTTGAACAGTCTTGGGTCTTGACTACCTTCTCATTTTTTATTAGAATAGTACCAACATTTATACCCAAGCCTAGGCTGTAACATGACTGTAGCTTCCCACCTATCATTGGAAATGCTTTGGTAGAAGCTAGTTAGATACCCCTTAAGTCTTCTACCTTAGGGCCACCAGTACACTTAGAAGCTAGTTTACTTTTAATTTAAAAGTGGTACTTTCAAGTAACCATTTATCTTCCTTATCTTTGAAAACATCTTATTGTTCAGTTTGACTTACAAGCTTGAAAAAGTTTTGTATGCATGCAAAGCCACGATCATACAAAAGTGCTAAGATGAGGATATAGCATGTCATAATTCAGGTTTCTCAAAATCAGAAAGACCTAAAACTTGGCTTCAGGCCATAGCCCTCTCTAAAGCCAGTTTCCTGAGGATCTGTTTTTTTCATCTGTATATAGCTTTTATATATATATAGAGAGAGGCTATATATAGGTTTGTCCTGAAGATTACTATAAAAAGGCAAGGTGGAAAAAACTGTACATGAATTGTTAGAAATTACATTGCTTCTAATGGCTGAAAAATCATCATCGAAGAAAAGTACTTCCATAAAAGTTTTATTTATCCCCACAACAACCCTGTGAGGTAGGGTGATCAGGGCATTTGAAGATGAGAAAACTAAATCTACATACTTGTTCACGGCTATACTGCATAGTAAATAAGTAGGAATTAAATTGAGATTTTAAATGTTTATGACTTTATATTGATTCACGTGGAAATAGGTGGGGAGAATATTAATTCCCCCCTACCTTAATGCTGAAAGGACACTGCCTTGAAAAATTCCATTTCAAAAGATGAAAGCAGCTTCTCATTGCTTATTTCTACAAAGATTTATAAAATAAAAAAATAGTGAAATATTTGTTAATATATATAATGGTCTCATTCAGGGACATGTCCTTCAGCTGTGTGTATGATCAACTATTCCAAGTCCTAGAAATGCAAACTATTAAACATACGAAAGACAAAAATAATGAGCAGTAGCCTCGATCTTTTTTATTCCTCCATGTATCTTGAATAAGTGAAATCTGGTCCCAGTTTAAAAAAAAAAAGAAGAAGAAGAAGAAGAAGAAGAAGAAAAACTCTACCACAGAGATGTCTGGTAAACCTTTATTTTGTTACCTACTCTCAAACCACTGTCACATTATTTAAAACAGGGATTTCCCAAACTTGTCCATCAGAATTACCCAGGAGAGCTTTAAAAAATACAGAACTCTCAGGCCCAATCTAGACACAACAGATAGTTTTTCCAGGGTAGGCTTTGGGAATCTGTATTCTAAAAGCTGCTGAGTAATCCTAGTGAACAGTCAGGTTTGAGAACCACTGATGTATCTTAAAATGCTAGTATCAAAACCATAAGCTAGTATAAACTTGTTGCTCTCTTAACCCCTTTTTAAAAAGATCTTGAAATATGTTCTATCTACCCCCAGAACTCTTACCTCTGGAGCAAATAATTTCAAGATACAGAGAAACATTTTATAAAAATGTATCCTAGGTTAGTGAGACTTGGATTCCAATAATAATTTAAGTAGCATTTAAATATAAGTACTGAGGTTTGGTTCTTATTCTGAAAATTTTAAATGTATTTTATACAAACTCCTAGCAGGCTTTCAACTCAGGGAAGACATGAAAACTAAGGACATAATCAAATACATCAGCACTGAAAAAATACTATACTCATTTATAGCTCATGAGAGGAATAAGAAAGTGAATGACAACCTAAGGCCTTTTGGCCCATACATTTTTGTTCCCAGTCCACTCTTCCCCTATAAGGGGAAATAAAATAAATATTCTTTCCTAGTTGCTTGGCATAGTTATTCGGTGGGTAACTATAAACTAAGTTAATTTAGACATACAGATTAAAAGAGGTAAAAAATAAATACCTAGGAAGACAAAGAGAAGTCAGGTCAGAAAACCTTAACTATCTAATGATGTAGTATATAACACCATATTAGTACAAGTAAATGAAGGCTTCATTGTCCTTTACATTTCAGATTTTATGTGACTGACACAGATGTGGAAGTGATCAGGTCCTTATGAAGAATTCTGTGCTCGCTGGAAAGATCTGTAGGAATAATGAAATGTTTTCTTCATTGGTGAGATGAAGTCTCTGTTAGGCAAGTTGACAATAAAACAATGGGAAACAAATGTCTTTAGAAAGTTGAATGAAAGTTAAATCTAGCTGAAAAAGTCACTGGCAAATGATAATGTAAAAAAAAAAAAAGCGCCACTCTTATGTTAACCCTAAGAAAAACAAATGAACAAAACTACCCCAGAGAAATATTTTTTTTAAGAAAATGTACACATCCATTTCACTGACAATTACAAGAAAATAGCCATTTATAGAAGTTACACAATGCTTTCAACAAATCCCAAACCAATTTTGGGAAACAGATAAAGCCATTGGATAAATAAATATACATACTAGCTAATATAAAACAATTTATGGTTATGAATTGTCATCAGTCCTCTTTTTAGGACCCAAAGAGAAATGCAGTGATAAATCTGATTAGGGCTACATATATTACATGGAATTAAAAACACAACCAATGAAAATATCCACTGTAACCATGATACAAATATTTAAAAGAATGTCTTGAAAGTCAGATATTGTTACTGGGAATAGCACGATTTTAATAGATACTTTAGAGCTGTAATGTGTACACAGGTCACTTCCTGGGTCACCTCAAGAATCCATCAATCCTGCACTATTATTACAGTCATGTTTCCTGCGGGAGCTGATGGGCTGGGCACATCTCATTCAAAAGACACAAACACCTCCAACAAATAAACTAAATGGAAGTGTTCAGTATCTATCAAAAAGGTACGATGGGAAGATAAAACATTAAGGTGGAAGGAAGCTGGCTAAATTTTTGTTTCAACAACTTTACCTGAATAAAGTAATAGAAAAAAATATTAATTTGGTCTCAAGAAATCATCTTAGGCTACATAAAATTTCCCTTATTTTTTTTATAGAAGCTGGTTATATTTGATTTTATCAATTGACTTAAGGGAAGTTTTCTACTATAGGATAGAAAACAACTTTACCACTAATAAAAGATGATTAAAAGTTGCTTTTCATTATTAAAGTGCCCACGGGCACATTTTCCTTTAAGTTATGGGAAGACCCTTTGAGTATTCACTTCATCAGAAAACTTTCAGCAATTTTGAAGTGTTCTGAAAATTCAGATATTATATAGGTTTTGGGGTTTGCCATTTGAGCATAAAATAGGAGGGATGGGGGAAATGTAACTAGGTTCACAATTTTGAGCAAGCGCATATGTAAAGGTAACATATGTACATTTTATTTCAAGAAAGACAATAAGACAAACAGCATAAAGATGCCCAGATGCCCTAAAGATAAATACATTTCAAAGATTCTCATTAAAATGAATCTGTAGTATTTTTCCTGCAAGCAAAATACCTTTCTTTAAATAAAAAAAAAAAATCAGTATTCTGAATTGCAATGCTTTTGCTTTTTTTTTGCAGAAAATCTGCCATGATTATTTTTTAAGTGAATAAGGATTTTCCACAAAACAGGCTTGCTCTACATGCTAGATTTTTAAACAGTTCAGTGACACAATATGCTAACTACATATACAACAGATAATATAGTAAGAAAACACTCAACCTGATGAAAAGTTAAAATCTTCATTAATACACTGAAAACTTGACATAACTCATGCCTTTAAAATCAAAAATACAAAAATTAAATGTTTTCCTAAAAAGATTTCCTTATTTTAAGGATTCATTTGAAAATGAAGCTGCATGTAATTTGTACAATAAGTTGTACAAGTAAACAGGTAATATACATAAAAAATTAACTGACATACTCCTCAATTATCAGTTGTCCACCTTTAATTTCCAATACTGTACTTTCTTAACAAGCATACAAAATATCAAACTTCTCTTTAGAAAAAGTGCCGTTCTTTGACATCCTTTACACAAAAACAGTCTGAGCCTGTGGCATGTTAATGCAGTTGAGAGGCAAAGCATACTAACTTTTACAAATTCTACCTTCCATAAAAAGCCCCCTGAAAAGGAGATTACACGCCACTATAAAAATATCAACCTCTTGTGGTAGCTGCATTAGAGAACCAAGGCTTGAAGACTATTTTCATATAACATAGAAAACCACTATGAGAGCATTGGTGGCTTGGGAGTGTACTGTGCCACAAGACTATGCATAGCTACTGTGAGGTACCAAGACTGTTACACAGCATTTTAAATTGATTGTAACCAAGAGCATAACAGAGGTACTACCAGCCCATGCAAAGTAACTAAAAATACTGAGCCACTGTGCTGAATACTTCCATTCCTAGAGAAAACCAAAGGCAGCAGTAACTAAATCAAGCCCAACAGGTGACCGAACTCCTTCTCCTCAAAGATTGGTGAGCACAGTGAGGTCTGAGGTATACCTTTATCCATTAAATCTGTGTGCCATTGCAAGATATTATCATTTGGGAATACATGCCATCACAATGGTTTAAACTTTTGAATATTTGTCATTCATATTTTCTTATCTACCCAGTCTCTTGATTTTTGAAAAGATTTCACCTACAGTAGAATATTACAGAAACAAAATATAAATGCATATCTTTCTAAATGAAACTTACATGGACTAAAAGTAGAGAATATTTTTAAACAAATATACAATATGCAGGCAGACAAAGCAGGAAAACGGCCATTCAAATGTATAATAAAAAAACTAAAAACTGACTATTTCCAGAAAACTATGAAGCGCCTCAACTAAAAGGAATGCATAATGAAATTCTAATTTACTACAGGTCAAAAATGTAAAAAGGTTATAAACCTTAACAGGAAAAATAAAACAACTTTTACTGGCCATTCCTGTTGAAATGAGAATCGTAAAGTAACAGAAAAGTGGCTACAAACCCACTTAGAGCACCAAACAGAGAGAAAATAAAAGTCCATTTTCATCTCTGTTATTATCATAAAATCCTGTGGAACTACAGGTCAAACTGCTGGTGGCAGAAACAGAATTCTTTATAAACTGCAGATGTCCTGTACATAAAAAAATTTCACTGGAGTTGCACTAGTTCTAAAGACTCTTCTGTTTTAGCCTACCTACTGTATGTATTCAATCTGAGATAGATAAAGTCTCTTTCTGTAACCCTTGATTATTATTGGGCACCAAAGATAAGAAAAGCAAGACGGGGTACAAAAATGCAAAATTTCAACAGTAATGGCAATGTTTTTGTCTTAGTCCAAAAGGGTCCTGCATTCTTTCCCCCTTCAGTGATTTGACAAGTCTTTGTATTTAATCTGGGGGCAGCAAATCATGCAAGCGAAATCTGTCTCTGATGTGAGGCCGGACATCTTCATTCTGTGGAAAAAAGACAAATATTTAAAAAGACAATTTAAAAATATTATCCCTGTAACATTATAAACCTTTCTTTTTAGAAAAAATATACCTTAATCTTGCTTTATGACTTGTATTACTGTGCTTGCCAAATACAGTTAGCCTTCTAATATCCACAGTTTTGCATTTGTACATTCAACCACTGTTGGCTTTAGAGGAAATGTAATAGTAATATATGTACAGACTTGTTTCCCAGATGATTCACTGGCAAATAGTCTATTTAGAGAGTATTTACATTACCACTATGGTAATTTAGAGATGATTTAAAAGCGTTTGGTAAGATATGCATAGGATCCACACAAACACTACTATTCATTATATAATGGGCTTAAACATGATTTTATTCAGGAGATCTGGTAACCAATCCCAAAGGGATATCAAGAGATGACTATATAGAGATATAACACAGACACAGTTAACTTGGAATTCAATTTAAATTAAAACGTTTTCATTGAATTTAATTGAAGTTTCAATTCATTACAACCATTAAAGTTAAAAATCAACAGATAGATAAAAGGGTTAAATCTACTATATTCTACTTTTTATATTTGTCTTAAAATTTGAGAAGAAAATATTCTTAGAATAAAGTTTCAGTGACAAACATTAATTTTAGATATAAATTATGAAAGCAAAACAACTCAGTGACTTGTAAGAGAAAGCTCTCTGAAATAGTGAGGCATAAGAATTTAAATGTGAAATACAGGCAGGCATACTATTAATATGTTATAATTTTAAAGTACTCATTTTCTGATGCTAGTCCTGGGTTTTGAACTCAGGGTCTGGCTGCTGTCCCTGAGGAGGGCTTGAACTCAGGCCCTAGGCGATCTCCCGGAGCTATTTTGCTCAAAGCTACCACTCTACCACTTTGAGCCACAGCTCCACTTTAGTTTTTAGGTGGTTAACTGGAGATAAGAGTCTCACAGACTTTCCTGCTTGGGCTGGCTTCAAACTATGATCCTCAGATCTCAGCCGGATCCCAGACCTGAGCCACTGGTGCCTGGCTTAAACTAACTTTTTATTTCTGTACAAGATGGAAACCTGAACTCAGTTATCTGATGTGTTTTTCTCACTGGCTGGTGCTCTACCACATGAGCCATGCCTCCAAGCCCTTAAAATAGTGGGGGTTTTTGGTAGGTAATGGAGTTTGAAATCAGGGCCTGGGTGTTGTCCCTGAGCTCTTTTGCTCAAGGCTAGTGCTCTACCACTACGAACCACAGTACCACTTCTGTTTACTGGTGATTAACTGGAGATAAAGACTTGATAAAGAATTACAGACTACGCTGGCTTTGAACTATGATCCTCAGATCTTAGTCTCCTGTGTAACTAGAATGACAAGAGCATGCCACCAATGCCTGGCTAAAGTAACTTTTTTTTTTTTTTGGTCAGCCATGGGGCTTGAACTCTGCACCTGGGCGCTGAGCTCTTCAGCTCAAGGCGAGCACCCTACCACTTGAGCCACAGCGACACTTCTGGTTTTCTGGTAGTTAATTGGAGGTAAGAGTCTAATGGACTTTCCTTCCTGGGCTAGCTTTGAACCTCAATCCTCAGATCTCAGCCTCATGAGTAGTTAGGATTACAGGCATGAGCCACCAGCACCTGGCTTAAAGTGGCTTAAAGTAACTTTTAAATGCACCTAAGAGACCATGGGAACCCTGGTGAGATCCCACTTCATTCTGAGCCCCATTCCTTTCCCAGGGTGGCCTTTGAACATCCCTGCCTCCAACCTAGCAGTTCTCTGCCACTGCATGTGGAAGAGAAGCCCTGTTCAAAACTTTACTCTTCCCTAATGCTACTGGCCTATTTATTTTACTTATCAATCACTTCTTCCTTTGCTTACATTAAAGATCTTTCCGTAGTCTTTTGGTCCAAATCACTAGCCACTGATTCATTTCTCTAAATACCAACTATCATCTGGAGATGGGGGGGCTCTTTCTTTGCCCCTGCCCCCCATGCTGACCTCCCATTCATTCATACATCTTACAACAGAACCCTAGCAGTTACAGGTCATGATGCTATTTAAAACCTGTTCCCAAATCACTACTCTGGGATCTGCCAATATTTGTGTATCCAGTGACTCCCAAGTCATTAGCTCACTTTTCAGGAGTCTCTTCTGCATTTGCCACGCTGTCCACTGCCTCCATCTCTTGAGAACATCTGAGAGGCTGCTAATCATGTTTTTGGCTCCCTAAGGCTAACCCTGAGCCATAGGGTTGACAAAATCTCTAGATTTTGGAACTAGAGACCAAGGCCAACCTCATTCTTATATTGCCATCGAGGTCCCCAAAAGAGAACTCTTCATACTTCTGTTTTCTGTATGTTTTATTATAAAGACTCTAAAACAGCCAATCAGACCCTTTAGCTCTCAAGCGTGCAAATGTAATACAGGACCCTCTCCCCTCAATTCTTGGGATTAAACCCAGAAACTACTGGAGCTATATTCTCAGCCCTTTTGTTTTGTTTTGAATGTACTCGAGTTTAAATTCAGGTTCTCGCACTTATTAGCCTTGTGCTCTACTACTGACCATGCATCCAGCCCTGCTTTTCACTGCCTATCTGAGTTGCAATTGTCTTCTTCAGGCTTCCCATCATGCTAGGACTACAGGCATATGCCACTGCACTAGCTGCTCTCAGTCTTATTGCTGTCTGGGCTGGCCTACAATTACAATTGCCTGGTCTCAGCTTTCCACATAGCTTGGGATGATATAGATTGGGCGTCATCATGTCCAGCTATTGGTTAAAAAGGTATCTCATAAACATTTCTGCTCAGGCTGGCCTCAAATAGCTAGAATAACAGGTGAGCCACCAGCATCTTCCTTGATTTCTGATAGAATGTCCAGGCTGAACTCAAACTCACGATTCCTTTGCCTCTACTTTCTAAGTAGCTAGTATTAAATGTATTGTGCCACTGTTCCTCACTTGGGAATGAGCCTGTTTGATTTCAACTGCACGTCTGTATTACGTTATAGTACAGAAAAAAAACCCACAATTCTTTTCAACCTTTGCCCCAATATTTATATGAACTATTACAGAAAGAAAACATATAATTCTTTTCAACCTTTGCCTCAATATCTCCCACCAGTTAACTTTTTTTTGAGACATCTTCACTACGTGGTCCAACAGGTGGAACTCATTCCTGATTCAGCCTCCTGAGTACTGAGATTACAGATGTTGTGTCACAGTTAGCTCACAATTAACTTTTTATTCAGTATAGCTGGGTGCTGATGGCTCATGCCTATGAACCTAAGTATTCAGGAGCGTGAGACCTGATGATTGTGGTTCAAAGCCAGCCTGGGCAGAAAAGTCCTTGTGAGACACTGATCGCCAATTAACCACTCAAAAATCAGAAGTGGTGTTATAGCTCAAATGGCTTTGTACTCTTTGAGTACAAAGAGGCTCAGGGACAATGTCCAGGCCCTGAGTTCAAGCCACAACCACCACCAACAACAACAAAAGTATAAAATGGATATTTACTCAATATTATTTAATTTTTTTCAATTTTTAAAAATTTTTATTTAGTTTTTATGTGGTAGGGAGGAATCAAACTCAGGGCCTCATGCATTCTAGGTAATCACTCTACCACTAAGCCACATTCCTAGCCTCTCAATATTACTTTTAATGAATAATTATTGTTACTTTTTTGTGTGAATTAGTAGTGGGGCTTAAACTCAGGACTTGGGCACAGTCCCTTTGCCTTCTTACTCTAGGCTGGCACTTGAGCCACAGCATTACTTCCTATTGGATATATCTGAGCAAACAAAATCACAATGGAAGGATTGGAAGACACACTTACCAGTTCTACAAGCTTCTCCAGAAATGGAATCAATTTTAGGAGTTCATTGTCATTTTTATCCATAAACCAGCTTTCTATAGGGATTCCATTAGAAAGCTAAAATAATAAATAGATGATTAAATTCTTTTTACTTGTATTTTGCTACTTTGGAAAAAAATTTTAAAAATAAACATACTTAACTAAACAGTAATCTAAAAGTTCCTTTGAAAAGGAATACCACCAGAATTTTCTTTGGTGAACAGTATTACAAGAGACAAGAGGTGGTATAGGTATAGATTGAAGTCTGATTTTTCAGTTTCATTTTTCTCAGTGCATACTAAGCTAAATAAGAAAGTTCTATTAAAACAAGTTTTGCAAGGGCAATTAACATAACTTTAAAAGCTTCCTTTATTCATTCAAAAAATAGCTACTATGTTACAGTGCTATGCACTGGAGTGCATATTGCCAGTATAAACAAAGAATACTAACAGAAAACATACACATTTTTTTGTTTGTTTGTTTTTGGTCATGGGGCTTGAACTCTGGGCCTGGGCGCTGTCCCTCAGCTCTTCAGCTCAAGGCGAACGCTCTACCACTTGAGCTACAGCACCACTTCCAGTTTTTTAGTGGTTTATTGGAGACAGGAGTCTCACAGTCTTTCCTGCCTGGGTTGGCTTTGAACCTGGATCCTCAGATCTCAGCCTCCAGAGTAACTAGGATTACAGGCATGAGCCACCGGCGCCCGGCAGCATATGCATTTTTGGGGGGGGGGGGGAGGGTCCGGTCATGAGGCCTGAACTCTGGGCCTGGGCGCTGTCCCTTAGCTCTTCAGCTCAAGGCTAGTGCTCTATCACTTGAGCTACAGCACCACTTCCGGCTTTGTTCTTTTTGCTTATGTGGTGCTGAGGAATTGAACCCAGGGCCTCATGCATGCAAGGCAAGCACTCTACCACTGAGCCACCTTCCCAGCCCAGCATATGCATTTTTATACAACTATCACATCCTATTTATTGTTCTATTTGATTTTTGCTTTTTAAGATTACTTACTCAAGTTTTCCTTTTAATACGCCAATTTATGTATACCTTAATCAGTGACTCCTCTCCTTTTCCCTCCCCTTCCCTGTTCCAGACCAGTTTTAACAAGCCTCCTTATTCTATTGTGCCCCAACATATATAAACTATTTTGACCCTATTTGTTCTCCTTCACTCTCCCTTTGCCTGCACTGTTCACTTTTTTTTTTTGGGGGGGGGGGAGAGGGAACCTTTGAACTCTAGGCCTGAGCACTGTCCCTCAGCTCTTCAGTTCAAGGCTAGCGCTCTACCACTTGAGCCACAGCGCCACTTCTGGTTTTCTGGTGGTTTATTAGAGACAAGAGTTTCATGTACTTCCTTGCCTGAGCTGGCTTTGAACCTCGATCCTCAGATTTCAGCCTACTGAGTAGCTAGGATTATAGGCATGAGCCACCAGCACCCAGCTGTTCACTCTCATTCTGTCGGAGTGTGTGTATGTGTATGTGTGTGTTTGTCCTGGGGCTTGAACTCTGGGCCTGGGTACCGCCACTGAGCTTGTTTTTACTCAAGATTAATGCTCTACCACTTGAGTCACACTTCCAGCTTTTCAATGATTAATTGGTGATAAGAATCTCATGGACTTTACTGCCCTGTCTGGCTTCAATGTTGTATTTGAAATGATATTTATAAGTCAAGTTGAAATTCTCTGGTTTTGATTTGGGATTTTTATTGAGATGTCTCACTATGTAAATAAAGGCTATTTTTTTTTGGGGGGGGGGTCAGTTGTGGGGCTTGAACTCTGGGCCTGGGCGCTGTCCCTCAGCTCTTCAGCTCAAGGCTAGTGCTCTACCACTTGAGCTACAGTGCCACTTCCAGTTTTCTGGTGGCTTATTGGAGATAAGAGTTTCACAGACTTTCCTGCCCGGGCTGGCTTTGAACCGTGATCTTCAGATTTCAGCCTCTTGAGTAGCTAGGTTTGATTACAGGCGTGAGCCACCAGTGCCGGCAATAAAGGCTATTCTTAAAACTCCTAGGATTAAGCAATCAAAGGACATATGCAACTAAGCTTGAGTCAAATTGTTAAAAAACATTTCAAATGCAAAAAACCAAAAGTAGGCACTTACAGCTGGGCATATAGTACAGTGGTAAAATCTTGCACTCAAAAATCAACATTACCGGAGTTGGGAAGGTGGCTCAATGGTAGAGCGCTTGCCTTGCATGCATGAGGCCCTGGGTTCAATTCCTCAGCACCACATAAGCAAAAAGCAAAAAGCCGGAAGTGGCACTGTGGCTCAAGTGGTAGAGCGCTAGCCTTGAGCTGAAGAGCTGAGATGTGACAGTGCCCAGGCCCAGAGTTCAGGCCCCACGACCAGACCCAAAAATAAAAAATAAAAAAATCAACATTGCCGGGCGCTAGTGGCTCACGCCTGTAATCCTAGCTACTCAGGAGGCTGAGATCTGAGGATCGCGGTTCAAAGCCAGCCTGGGCAGAAGAGACCATGAGACTCCTATCTCCAATAAAAACCACCAGAAAACCGGAAGTGGCGCTGTAGCTCAAGTGGTAGAGCGCTCGCCTTGAGCTGAAGAGCTCCAGGCCCAGAGTTCAAGCCCCACGGCCGACCAAAAAAAAAAAAAAAAAAAAAAAAAAAAAAAAAAAAAAAAAAAATCAACATTATCCAAAACCTAAAGTGAACACCTTTCAATACTACATAGCTTTTTCCCTGTCTCCACTTATTTTTAGAGAGAAGATATCACTATGAAGTTGAGGCTGGCCTCAAAACTCATGATCCTCTTGTCTCATCCTCCCAAATGCTAGATTGAAGGCATATACCACCAGGCAAACCTCCCCATCCTCCTTTTTTTGGTGCTGGTACTGGTACTTGAACTCAGGGCCTCATGCTCTGGCTTATTATTTTTTTGCTGAAGGCTGGTAGTATACCACTTGAGACACACTTCCATTTGTGGGTAGTTGCTGGTTAATTGTAAATGAGTCTTTCAGATCTGTCTACCCAGACTGGCTTTAGACCACAATCATGAGATCCTAGTCTCTGAATAGCATTACAGATGTGAGCCCCTGGTGCCCAACAACTTTTTCTTTTTTGAAACAGAAGCTACAAGGCCTACACCCCAATTCCTATTTTACACTGACTATGAAACAAATTTCACAAATGATACCCCAAGGACATAGTTATAATACAGACACTATATTTTGTAAAGAAAACATCTTTAGCTTTAGTTACAAGTCAAAGAAATATTAACAAAAGGTACAAATGTTTTGACAAAATAGTCTAAAAACTATTTCAGAATCAAGCAGATGAGAATATGCATAGGCCAATTATAATTCTCAAACATGTTGATAACTACTGATTTAATAACTAATAAGACTGCTATTAAATGATGTATTCCTACAGCTCTTTTTCATTTTGATTTACTACTAAAGAGTTTTCATTTCAGATTTTCTCCATTTATGTTGGAAATGCCATCAGGAAAAATTCTATTATCTCCTATCATATTCTTTTTAGCAAAATGTCATCATTATATTTTTTCCAGTTTAACAGTCCTTTTCCTACCTGATATGCAAAGGCTTGCGGTGAGTTGTCAATTATTATTGTTTTTGAAAGATCCCTTCCAAGGATATTTAAGTCCTTTATATAGTTTCCTTGTACACAAACACAATGTTCACGGAAAAGCCGATGCCTAAACATAAAAAATAAAAATAAATTAAACAAAACAGAAGACCTCCATACTACATATACTCAAACATATACATTCCACAGGTTATGTAGGTTAAGTCATTATTTTTTCTCACAAAGGAAATTTAAAAAATACAAATACTGGACATAAACTTTGGACTATAGCTTTACTATATAAATTCTTAGCAAACTGAAACTGTACAACCAAACATTGCCATGCCTTAAAGAACTTTGCTTTATCCTAACATGTCATATTAAATTATAAAGGGGGTCAAAAATTCTGAAGTGTTTTTGTAATTTATTTACCCAGGAAAGCTCAGCTCAGATGCAGCATCTGGTTGTCAGCGAGGTCCTGCTTTTTAACCAATTTTCCAGATGGTTGACTGACGCACAAGTGACTTGCCCAAGGTCACACAGTAAGTCAGTGGTTAGCCCCGCATTGGAACCCAGGATCCTCCTGGCTCCCAGTCCTTTGCTCTAACCAGTAGACCACACAGCCTCCCTATCCCTGTACACGCCAGAATAAAAAATATGAGAAGGAATGTTTTTGTATTGGCATTTAGTTGTTTGTTTTTAGTTTAGTTTTCCTTTCAGTTTTTGCGAAGAGGTGCTTCTGGGGCCAAACTTTCCATCATATCAACTTTTCCTAAACAGTTGTTTTCTTTTAATTTAGTGTATGTGTATGATCATTTAAAAAAAAAATCTGACTGGAGGGAATGGCAAATTCAGACTTAGGTACTATAAACATAAACTGATACTTCACCAATTTTAGATGCTAAATAAAAAGTATAATTTTAAAAGCTATTAAAAATTTTCATAAGACATACTATAATAATTATAGAACCTCCATATATACTCAAAATACTAGTCCCTATTACGAAAAGTTGACTCAAATATACTGTTTTTTCACCTTGAAATACTACATTCCGTATATTAGTCAATTGGTAGTTTTTGTTTTTTTGTCTTTTTTTGGGTCCAGTCGTGGGGCCTGAACTCTGGGCCTGGGCGCTGTTCCTCAGCTCTTCAGCTCAAGGCTAGCGCTCTACCACTTGAGCCACAGCGCCACTTCCAGCTTTTTTTTTCTTTTTGCTTATGTGGGTGCTGAGGAATCGAACCCAGGGCCTCATGCATGCAAGGCAAGTGCTCTACCACTGAGCCATCTTCCCAGCCTGGTAGTTTTTCTTTCTTGTCTTTTAATTCCACTAGAGAGTTTTCCAGGAACTACAGACTACTCATATATGTTGTGGCTGATGGTGCTTATTTTTATTTATGTTTTTGCTGGTACCAGGACTTCAACTCAGGGTCTCCATCTTACTCAAAGCTGGCTTTCAGCCACTTGAGGCATACCTCCAGTGTGGCTTTTTACTGGTTAAATGGAAACTGAAGTCTCAAGGGCTTTTCTGCCTTGGCTGGCTTTGAACTATGCACCTCTAGATCTCAGCCTCCTGAGTAGCTAGGATTATAGGTGTGAGCCATTAGCACCTAGGAAACAGTCTTTTGTGTTGTGAGTTTTGTTTTGGAAGTACTAGAGTTTGAATTCAGGGCCTTAAAACTCACTGTGCTTGCCCTCAACAGGTACTCTTACCACTTGAGCCATGCCTTCAGTCCTCATTTCTACATTTTTAATTATGCAATTTTAGGAAGTAGTTTCTTCTTTTTTTATTTTAACTTTTATTTTCTAATTGTTATTATAAAGGTGATATACAGAGGTGATTCCAACAGCTGCATAAATCGGTAAAGAGTACAGTTCTTTTTGGACAGTGTCACTCCTTCTCTTGCTATTTCCCAGTTTTTCCTTCCCATCAATGTCTAGTTGATTACCACTCTTGCATTTGTTTACCCTTTGTCCCTCCATTAAAAAAGTATTTTCTACCCCAAAATTCTGTTACAGATCAAAAAACCCTAAAAAATTTTTAAATAACATAAGCAAACGCAAAAGTACTTGTACAAATTGGGTGCTGGTGGCTCATGCCTATACTCCTAGATACTCAAAAGGCTGAGATGTGAGAATCACGTTTGATGCCAGCCTAGGCAGGAAAGCCTTCAAGACTGTTATTTCCAATTAACCACTAAAAATCTGGAAAGAGAGCTGTGGCTCAAGTGGTACAGTGCTAGCCTTGAACACAAAAGCTCAGGGACAGTAACCAAGTCCTGAATTCAAGCTCCAGGCAGGAGTGTGCAAGTGACACATGTGAGTGCGCATATGTACACACACACACACACACAAAATGGTGATGGCAAAGAGGAAGGATTTTACAGATAAAGTAGTGACAAAAATTTTCCCCTTACTTGTAAGAAATGTTTCATTAGTCAAATGATCATCTGCCTTTGGAAGGGTTAAAAATGACAGATATTTATATAAACATTTAGATCTGAGGTAACTGGGGAGGCAAGAATAGAATGCAAATGCCTCCTCCTCCTTGCCAACAGTGGCAAAGTTCACCAAGACAGAAGAAAAACCGGAATCTGACAATGCTTAGGAATCTGAGCATTAACAGCATGCACTATTACTTTAAAGGAAAAAAATTACTTGTGCCACTCATCTAACAACACATAGAAAATCTGCATTTAAACATCAGTTTCAGAGATTTTTGGAATATCTTAGTCTACTTTAAAACTAACATACAACTCAAATATATTCAAAAACCTTTTCTTGTTTCAAGTTTAAAACCATCTTAATCTACCAAATGTTTAGATCTTATAAATCTAGATTTAAAAAAGGATAATTTACAACATAATATAATAGTATAACTATGATTTATTTCTCAATAAAATGAAAGCTTCAAGAGGGAAGGGCTTAGACTGCTCACCACTTCCCTGGAATATTGGAGGTGCTAAAGAAAAATCTTCAGAATGAATAAAATTATTAAAGCAAAATAATATATATATATATTCTGTTAGTAAAAATTAGGTTGAAATAAGCATAACTTGCAATATATTTTCATCAGGAAAAACATTTCAATGTAGTTGCAACCATTCAAGAACAAAGGAATTATTAACAGCAGAAAAAGAAGTTTACTAAGAAAAATAAGTTTTACTAAGTTAACATGAGAGAGAGAATACATGAAAATTAATAGCCAGCCATGAAACCTTCAATGAGCCTTTTGTCATCATCTCTCTCTGTTCTTGGCCAAAAGGAAAAGACTAACTCCTACATCTTGGAAAATGAAGCAAGACTGCTGGAGCCTCAACTTAAGTCTCACCTCAGATGGAAGAAATAATGGACATAAGTTTCCAAATGTTTTAAAATCACCCAAAGTAATCCTATCTAACCAGGAATACACTGCATCTGTTATAATTCAGGGCACATACAAGGAAATGAGTTCAGATAAGCTGATTAACTAAATCAATATAATTTTTGTTGTTGTTGTTGTCGGTTGTGGGGCTTGAACTCTGGGCTTGGGCACTATCCCTCAGCTCTTCAGCAAGAGCTCTACCGCTTGAGCCACAGCACCACTTCCATAAATCAATATAATTTCTAAATAGAGTTGTATACCATTTTCTTTCGCTAGAAGATGAGTTTACTCTCAGAAAAAGCAAAAATATAATTTGATCCTATTAAAATTAACTCTAATTTATGCCATTAAAAAGGTAGTATATAACATGCATCATTTCACAGATATAAGAAGGTAAAACATGCACACAGTAAAAAAAAAAAAAAAAAAAAAACTACACCACCCTCTCTCCCCCCAATCCCAAAAGAAATGAGGATATAGATGTCACAGTGAATAAATACATTTCATCTTTGTGTTTAAAGAACGTCTGTCTGGCAGTTTTATAATTAGGAACTCTTTTTAAAGAGTTTTTGGGGCTTTAAAATTCATTATTCACTAACTTTTACCATTCAACACAGTAAATTTCTATTATAACAGCCAACTGAAGATGGCCATTAATATTAAATAGAATCAGAAGAATTTCATAGATCAGTGTGACAGACATTTCCACTATTTCTTAATTAAATTTACCTGACCAGTTGCTTTTTAGGGTCTAGTATGTTCAGTAACTTGTCTGCATACACCTTCTTAGAAGCAGTAAAAAGAATGATCTACAAATTCAGGGAAAAGAAGTAATCATTATACATGATCTAAATATGGGCACTACATTGAACAAAATATAAATACATATATAATGAGTTTAAGCACACTTACCTCATACATCTGAGACATTCGTTCCAGGAATTCCCTGAAGAATGGTCTTAATCTCACATAAACCTGAAGAAATATAAAGATAGTTTTCAGGAAATAAACATAAAATAGAAACTACTTTTTAAGATGTGTTACACTCTAACTTTGGGCATTTATAATTTAAAAGTTCATTATTTTAAAGTAACAAATATTTTCTAAGTGTCATTCCAATATTATTTCACATGATTTTTAATGTGATAATCATAACTAGTGATCATTTTGTGGTGTGTGTGCGTGTGTGTATGTGTGCTAGTACTGGAGCTTGAACTCAGGGCTTGATCACTGTCCCTGAGCTTTCTGTGCTCAGGGCTAGTGCTCCTCCACTTGAGCCACAGCTTCAGTTCTGGCTCTCTAGTGATTAATTGGAGTTAAGAGCCTCATGGACTTTGCTGCCCGGGCTGGCTTTGAACTGTAATCCTCAGATCTCAGCATCCTGAGGATTAGCTATAGGATTAGCTACAGGATTAGTTATAGGCATGAGCTATTGGCATCTGGCTGATCATTTCATTCTTAATAAGTAAATAAATGCATACAATATAATAGTACTTCATTGGAATGGAATTTTAATAAACATTTAAACTAAACATTGAAGGTCTCCCTCTGAGATTTTGATCCACCAATCAGCTCCATCTTCCAGCCAGTAGCATCCATCCAATTAGGCAAGCAATGTGTCCATCTCTAATCTGACCTGTCTCAATGACCTTCCTCATTAATTCTTCATAATTTCTTCTCAAGCACCTGCTAAAAATACCTTTGTTTTATATTTCGTATTTCTATTAAGGTAAACAATTTTCAAGAGGGAGATATCTGGATTGGTGGGTTTAAATATAACTGCAATTTTTTAATATCAAACTCTTCTATATTTAATGATTCAGATTTAATAACTAATTTAATATTACTTAAGAGTCTAAAACGAACTCAGTTTTCAAAACCAACTATATTAGGAAAATATTCCCCCTAAGGTGTTGCCTTGTATACTTTATTTTATTTTGCCGGTTCAGGGGCTTGAATTCTAGGCCTGGGCACTGTCCCTGATCTTTTTTTGTGCTCAAGGCTAGTGCTCTACCACTTGAGCCACAGCTCCACTTCTGACTTTTTTGTGGTTAAGTGGAGATAAAAGTTTCCTAGTACTGGTCTCAAACCACAATCCTCAGATCTCAGCCTTCTGAATAGCTAGGATTACAGGTGTGAGCCACTGGTGACTGGCTTATTTTCTTATTTCTATGTTTAGCTTCTTGCCTAAAATTTACTGTTGTCCTTGTAATATTCACAAAGCACAGAAATAAGCCATGAACAATACTAAAACTATTTACAACACATTTTAACTTCTCTAAATTGTATTCCTAACAAAATTTTCTAAAATGACAAATTTTATATGGTACTCAAAGATCACTCTAAATTCAAATTAACATATATCTTAAGCCAGATCCAGAAAAACAGAAGCCTGTGGAGGCTATAAAATCAAATTCAGCCTTAGTGGAGTTTAATTCTAGCATCAACACAAAATGTCTCCAAGACAAAAATCCTAGTTCCAGAGAATTTATGGAAAAACAGAAAAAGTATACAAAGGATGGTATTTTGCCAAACTTTATAATCTACAAAGCCCCAAACCCATGAAACAATGTCAAATATAGAGGAGGCACCTAAAGATATTAAGTAAATTAGAACTACCCACGGTTGGGCAATATAGGACAAAAACAGAATCAAGGTTACATGGTACATAAGTACAACTATTGAATTTTCATAACTGACCACTTTTGAAAGGCTATTTTTGAATGATTGTTATCACATAAATAATATCATCCTTCCCCCATCTCTAAGTTTAGATTACTTATTTATAATTCAACTAGTCAAGCATATTTGAATTCTTTGACCAATCAAAAACAAAACAAAACCAAACAAGCCACATATTGCTACTGTTAGCAAACAACCAAATCCTCCATATCCAACTATAATCATCTAGGATGATGCATAAAAAATTCAGTTATTCTTGTTCGTGTAATTCAGTAATTCATTTTAACATTTTATCTTAAATTGTTTGGTATAGTTTGAAACCTTGATTGAAAACCCAGGAGCATTTTTTTGTTTGGGAAACCAAGCAGATTTTAATACAGTACACTTTAGTGGGAAAATCATTCCTATAAACTCTGGGTCTTTTCAAAATAGTTTTATGATAAAACAAAACAATTTCATTTTTGCAAAAATATTTCCCTTATTTTTATTATCTCTGTTCTATATAGCAAACAGATAAGCAGGGATTTGTTTCCTGTGTTCACAACATACTTCTACTATACAACATACTCTAAGTAGAACACTTGTTCCAAAGTGACATTTACAGGCTGGGAGTATAGCTTTGTGGTATAAAGTCTGTCTATCATGCATGATGGTCTGACTGAAGTGGAGTCCTTACACCAAAGCAAAGGAGTTAAGGGGAAGACTTAAAAAAGAAGGAAGAAAAAGAAATGTTACTTTTTCAATGGCTTCCAGATTAGTTCAAAAGTGTAACTTCACTATGTGTTCTAACTCCCTTCCTCGATATTTACATATTAACACACATCATATAATTTAACATTGCTTTCAAAATGCATTTGTTTACTGAGGATTCATGGTGGCAATAAAGATGGAGGGATATATTGTTAGATTGTTTCCTCACCAAGAGAACAGAAAGACTATTGGTTGTAAACGTTTCTATTATCAGAACAGATTCACCTTTTAACTGATGTTTCAGAAGGAGTAAGAAATACAAGGTATTAGGGTGGATAATGGGAAAAAAATACAGAAAGATACGAAGTAACAGTCCATCAGGTCTTAGGTAGGGCTGCATGTAGTTCTGCCTGTGCTCTAAAGAGAAAAATCTCACAAACAGAAATAAGCCCAGGAATGTCTAAGTCACTTAGATATATAAAAGGCAATAATAGGCAGAAAATGTTAGTCAAGATGTATTATTCTCTTGTATTCTCCTTTAGGAAAAAATGAATAAATATATGTATAATAGAGTTTAATTTTGAGACTAACATTACATTTTGCGTTAGGGAACAGATAACACATACACACATATATGCCTCTAAATACATCAAAATCTGTTAAACTATGTTTTCCTTCTAGGTCCTAACTGTACTTTCATACAAAGATTTCTTTCTGTGCCACCTACAATCCCATTTTCTAACAACCATCCTTCAAAATTTAAAATAAAAAAAAAAATTGGGGGGGGGTGGAAGGGGTAAGAGGATACTCAGTTTGATATCAGAGCTTTGCACTTGGTAAACATGCGCTTTACCACTACTTGAGGCCCTCTACCAGTCCTTTTTGTGTTATTTCCAAGCTAAGACCTTAACTTTATGGCCATGCTCACCTATCTGGAGTACAATTCTCCACTTGTGCTTCCCCAATAACTCAGATGACAGGTGTGTACCACAGGGCAGTTGAGATAGAGTCTTTTAAACTTTTTATTTTGGGGTGGGGAGAAGAGGGGACAGGACACAAACTATAATCCCCTAATCTCCACCTCCCAGGTAGCTAGGATTATGTGTTTAAACCACTGTCCATCCTTCAAATTGATAACTATATATAGTCTTCCAAAGATTAACATATTCATTTTAGTCCAGCATACATGTTTTTCCATAACTACAGTAATTATCCAATCATCATTTTCCCATTATCAAATAGTTTAAATCTTTGCTCAAAGATATATCAGAAGCTTATAATGCCTATAATGCTATAATAATTACTATATACAAATTTAACATTCACTATTACCTGAAGAGTAGAGATTTAATACTTACATTATGATACTTTTTTTTTTTTTAGTACTAGGAATTGAACTCAGGGCACTCAGTATTCTACCCCAGCCCTATGTCAAAGTTTTATAATAAAATGTTAAGAGTTGGGGGCTGATGGCTCACACCTGTAATCCTATTCAGGAGGCTGAGGATCACAGTACCAAGCCAGTCCAGACAGGAAAGTCTTGTGAGACTCTTATCTCCAATTAACCATAAAAACTGTCACAAGTGGAGCTGTGAGGCTCAAGTAACAGAGCAATAACCTTGAGCAAAAAGCTCAGAGACAGTGCCCAGGCCTGGGTTCAAGCCCCAGTACTAGCATTTAAAAAAAAAAAAAAAAAAAAAAAAGAATAGTATCTACAAATAGTGATAAGGAAGCTAATCTGTTCTGGGCTGATTTTACTAAAATTCAAATTTTATACAAAAAAGCAGTGAAACATACAATAAAAATAATATTATTATTTTTTTTTGGGGGGGGGGTCTAGTTGTGGGACCTGAACTCTGGGCCTGGGTGCTGTCCCTCAGCTTTTCAGCTCAAGGCTAGCACTCTACCACTTGAGCCACAGCACCACTTCCGGCTTTTTTCTTTTTGCTTATGTGGTGCTGAGGAATCGAACCCAGGGCCTCAGGCATGCAAGGCAAGCACTCTACCACTGAGCCACCTTCCCAGCCCCAAGAATATTATTATTAACAATACAATAACACTGCTTGATATGAATACATGGTAACAATAATTTCCTGTTTATAGATAGTGCTAAAACACCATTAGTGGTTAATAATTAGATTTAATAAAATCAGCCATCAAAATAGAAATCCACTTAAAAACTGATTATAAATATTGTGTAGTAAAGTTAAAAACCTTCAAGGGCTCATGCCTGTAATCCCTGGCAGATCACAGTTTGAAGCCCGTCTAAGCAGAAAAGTCTCCTAAGCTCCATACCCAGAAAAAATTAGGGATGGTAGTATGGCTCAAATGGAAGAGCACCAGCCCAATAAGCTCAAGGCCTTGAGTTCAAACCTCTGTACCATTAAGAAACAAAACAGAAAAAACCTACTTCTCTTGGGCCAAATTCACCTAAGTGATTTTACGAAATTTACTGATTTTATCAAATCTTAATCTGCTGTCATAACAGAATAATTAAAGAACAAAACATGCATGATTTTTTAAGACCAGGCAGTATGACTGTAACATGAAAAAACATCTTTGATATTCTTTTCACAGTATCTTTTGAGCTTATTGCTACATCATAGTAACAGGTTTTATTTTATATAGATATATTTTTTTGTTGAGTATGGGGCTTGAACTCAGGGCCTGGGCACTGTCCCTGAGCTTTTTTGCTCAAGGCTAGTGCTGTACCACTTTGAGCCACAGTGCCACTTCCAGTTTTCCAGTGGTTAATTGGAAAAGTCTCATGGACTTTTCTGCCCAGGCTAGCTTCAAACCATGATCCTCAGATCTAAGCTTCCTGAGTAGCTAAGATTACAGGCATGAGTAACTGGCACCCTGCTAGAAACAGGTTGTAAAAATGTAAACTCAGAGGGAGCGGGTAACAATGTGCAACACAAAATGTACTCATTACCTTAGTATATACTGTAACACCTCTGTGTATACCAGCTTGACAATAAAATTAAAAATAAAAAATGTAAATTTATAGTGCTCATACACCTCAGGGGTACAGTGAGTGTTTAGCATGCACTGGGTCCTGGGTTTAATCTCAATAACAAAAAGAAAAGAGAAAGAAAAAGGATAAATTCCATAAATCTCAACCATTCAACAGTATGCCATCTGCTAAGGTGGCTGGTGTATCCCTGTAGTCCTGGCACTTGGGAAGTGGAAGAGGAGGATCCAGAGTTTGAGGCTAGCCTGAGCTATATAGCAAGACCTTGTCTCAAAAGAGAAGAAAAAAGAAAACTAGTAATACTAGTATTTTGAAGAATGAAATTTACAATTGAGTAGATACACAGTTGATTCTGTGGCTTTGCCTACTTTTCTGTACACCTTACTTTCTTTATCTGTAAAATGGATATTACAATACTTATATCTCATAGTCTAATTTTGGGGATTGAATTCATTAGTACATGTAAAGCATCTGGAAAAGTTCCCAGCACATTTAACATGCCAAGAGCTATTAACTGTTATTAGTAACCACCTCACTACTGGTCAGTTATAAGCTAACTAGATTGAGTATAATTCTATGAGATACAATTGAGCAACCCCAATCCAACAACAAGAAAAGCCTTCCTTCTGGTTACGACCCATACTTGTAAAAATAAATGCCAAATGTTAGGAGACGGTTTACCCATTTGACTTTGCTAACATTTTCTTAGCTATCAATAGCAGAATGTAAAAACAAATCCAAACTTTCTCCAAGGAAAGCAGGTTGCTCAGGTAGGTCCTGTAGAAACCTCAGCTTCATAATCTATCGAGTTATTTTAGTTATCTTTTGCTTCATAAAGTTCTAATAAGAGATAGATGGATGCTGGGGATGGGGTAGTATTCGTAGGTGAATACTGGGGATGAATAGGGAAATACTAAAATAACCAAGAAAAATATACCAAAAATACACCTTACTTTTACTGAGTAGAAATCAGTTTGGAAAGGGATTTTCCTAAAGTTCAAGTGGAATAAGTAAAGCTTAATGTGTTCAAATAGATAATATATTAAAAGTTATCAATGAAGGATAATGTTCAAGTAAAAATTGACTATTGGATTTATATGTACACGTAAATACATATATAAAACTTCTGATATATTTATA
Organism: Dipodomys merriami; assembly: GCF_024711535.1. Taxonomy (NCBI): domain Eukaryota; kingdom Metazoa; phylum Chordata; class Mammalia; order Rodentia; family Heteromyidae; genus Dipodomys; species Dipodomys merriami. The sequence goes on along the minus strand of NW_027206279.1, from coordinate 7,050,579 downwards.
TTAAGTTTATTTTAGAAGAAAAATGTGGTCATTGTAATAAAACAAAAATATCGCCTTTAAAATCACACATAGTGGCACACATTTGTAATTACAGGTGTGATTACAAGTTTGAGGTCAGCCTGAATGATCTAGTGAAGCCCACCATTAAAAAATAAATAGATAAATAAATGATGAAGATCACTTTTAAGTAAGCAAGAGTAATAAAGCCTCTAATTTAATATACTTTGTAATCAACTGTTATATCTTTTAAATTTATAAAACATTTTCAGGTGTTAAACAAGAACTTTCAGACTGGGGATAGTGCTCAAGTCATAGAGCTCCTGACTAGCTCAAGTCTCAGTTCAAACCCCAGTAAGAGGAAAAAGAAAAGAAAAAAACAGAGTTTATGAGATAGGTTGGCCTTAATCTGTATTAGAATTATAGGTGTGCTCTACCACAACCTGGTGTTGAATATTTAAGGAACTGTTCTAACTTTCAAAGAAAAAAATTTAAGACAAAAAATTCTTTATGAAATATATTTTCTTATTTTTGAGAAGTAGAAAGATGTAAGTTCCATTTTTATTTTTAACCTAAAAATTGACCATAATTAGTATGAAAAAGTATTGCTAATTAACTATACTATGGGAAACATTTTTAATTATTCTAAACTACTACTTTTAATATTTACTTGCATCAAAATACTGTTCTCTACCTGTTAAAAATATCATCAGTACAAAGGGTCTATGACCCTTTATACAACAAAAATTATGCATTATGAAATAAATGCACAACCAGACTAGGGTGTGGCTCAAGGTAAGAAACTCAACAACAAAATGCTTCTAGGTTACTATTAAGTATATACTACAAAATTCTTCATTTAATTTCTTTTTTCTTTAATTTTTCTAGGAAAAAAAAGTTGTAGAGAAGTGATAGACTCTGTAATTCTATTATTCTGTAGTATGAAATTTATCCTAAGCTATAAGATTCCTAAGAAAACAAACTATAATAATAGGAAAAGGCTCAGCTTTGCTAACAGAGTTCTTTACCCACCTCTTCCCCCCAACCTTTCCCACAAAAGCTAACTCTACCAATAAAACAAAGCATCTTTTACAAGTAGCTCCCTACAGGATCCTATCTCTCCTTGAGTGCTTACCACAATCTGATTTCTGGACAGCTGACCCAAAGTTTGTTGATTTTACTGATCTTCAGAAAGCCACTGACTGGCTAGTCTTATTGGTGAACAGAGTCAAAAATCAGATGCCCCTGCCATACTTTACAGAATGAGGAGTTGGACAACACAGTTACGTTTGGTTGCACTGTGGTGAAACATATGAGGTTTCTTCTTTTTGTCTTCAACCAGCCACATTTGGGCTGAGTAGCTCTATTACATCTTCAAAAAACTGAGCTCCAGTTCTTGATGGAGACAGAGGAAGGTCATTGAGGAAGTGTTTCAGCTCAAGAGCTAATTGAAAAATGTCTTTTGATTCAGTCCTGCTTGTGGATAGAAGTCATCTTCTGGATGGAAGAGGGAGTGAGATGACCTAGAGTCTTGAATTGGTGGATCTGCAGGAACAGAAACTAAATACAGTGGAGACCTCTTAACTGAGTAACACCACGAGATGGATTTCCTGACAATGTGTCAATATAAACTCAATATATAAAGATTAAACACGTGCATTGGAAATGATCATGCACTTGTTTTTTCTATCAAATATATTTGTACAGTTTTATGAATAAATGCTTTCCTAATAACTCATTATAAAGTAATTTTCAGGAAAAAAAATGCCAGTTAAAAAAGATACACCTATTCAAACAAAAGACAGTATACTTTTTTGCCTTTGTGAATGCCATATCCTCCCTACCAAAGAACCAGTTCTCCTTTTGAGTGACTTTTTCTCAATATACACAAACTATAATCTTGGTCTTATGCTCTATAATCTCTATATTGTTAGTACTAACATACATCAACTTTTAATTTGAAAAGGATTGTTTTTTATCCTCTAAGATATAGAATTTAAGTACATAGTAACTTCAGTCTCAATCTCCCTGCTTGAAAATTTTAAGACTTGAATTAATCAAGCTTATTCCTACTAATCAGTCCAAAAGAATATATATCATGAAGTCAGATAATCATTAAATGTGAGTAGTGACTACCTCAAAACTTTCCTCAAGCTTTAATCTGAAAAAAGCTAAGAAAGCCCACAAGAAAACTGTTAATCTAATTTAAATTTTCAACATGTACAAAGAATTTAACATTTGATTATTTGCTTGCATTTATAATTTGAATATGCAAATTTACAGTATATACTCTTATAATGATCAGATCACATGTAGTAAACTGTAATCTGTTGATCAAATACAGCCTACCACTTCTTTTGTAAGTAAAGTTTAAGCAAGATACAATACTTTTTCATTTATAGCTACTTTCATGTTGCAATGGCAGAAAGAAATAGCTACAATAGAAATATAAAGTCTAAAATACTGAGCTGGGGTGTGGTTTAAGTGGTAAAATGCCTGCTTAGCACCTGTGAGTTCCTGAGTTCAAAATTCCACTACCACAAAAACCAAACTGAAACAATAAAAAAAATCCTTAAAAATATTTACAGCTTTTTGTAGAAAGTTTATAAACTCTTGATACATACAACTGTTAAGATAAATGTAATACCTTAAATTGTTTTGAATAAAACAAAACAAAAGTGAAATTAAGTCATAAGAGGACACTTCATCTGATCTTGAGAGTCAGATAAAGAAGTTGATGCTATCTTAACAGTGGGGGGGGATGCTATGGAAATGACATTGTATATACAAATAAATGTCATAGCTGTGTCATGTAAATTTCATATCAAAAAAGTATTTTAATAAGAGTATATACAGTAGCTTACAAGTTTCTACCTTTAAGTGGGCCACATTATAGTACAGTGGTTAAATATGTAAGTTACATCTTACCTAATAATGTGGTTTCTCCAAAATCTCTTAGATCATCTCAGACCCTTGTGTATATTTTCTTCTTTGCCAGCAGATGGAGACAACACCACTGAAAGTTTAAAAGACATCATTCCCTGTTTAAAGGGAGCTTGCTGGTCTGAAAAAACTGGGGAAACCCTAACCCAAAGAGTTCTTCATTTTTAAAAAGTAGAATGACTATGCCAAAACTAGAAATCCAAGGGAATGTACCCAATATTAACCATGGACAACCTCAAAAATTTAGTAAAGGTGAACTAAGTCTGTACTTGATGTAGTAAATAAGTCATAATATTAAAATGCAACCATCTCTGTATCTTCTAATAGTCAAACTTCCTGCTCACTGCTGTTGTGGCTAGATCACTTATTTTTCAGATTAAGAAAGTATACCTCAAAAATTCACAAGGAAAAAGAGTTCCTAGAATTCCACAAAAATAGATGCAGTACATACATAACTGTTAAGTAATATCATATGTACTGATACAAGCCTTTTTTCAAAAGACAACTATCAGATCCACATGAAAGAACTTTTAAAAAGAAGAGAATTAAAGGCAGAAATGGTGGAAGGAATACGAAAAAAGTTCTATTTATGGTTATACTGAAAGAAAAAAACCAAATCTACATTCCAATTTCCCTAATTCTCTGCTAAAATTACATGAACAACCCAAAAGTCATCTGTAAGAAATATCCTGAACTGGAAACCTAAGAAGTAATGTCAAAATCATTATTTACCTATATTTTTCAAATATCTTTCCTTTCCAAATTCAAAGAACTAAAAGCCACTATTTTCAAATGCAACCTCCCCAAAAAGCCTAATTTAAAAAAAAAAAAAAAAGCAACAAAACAACCAAGTTACTGAACTAAAAAGAGAAGCATTATTTTGCTATAAAATTCAATTTCCAGTAGACTCCTGTCCTTGAAATGCACTAAACAAGAGCAACCTGTTTGGCTGAAAATACACCATTTGCCTTACAGCAGTTAACTAACGAGTTAAAAAGGAACAGAAAAATATAATCATCACCTGCTTATATATCAGGACTAAAATCAAGTTTACTAAATAAAACAGATGAAGGTAGAGTTCAGGTACTTAAAAATCTATCTAGATTAAATTAGAACTGACAAATACTGCTAACGTAAATCTTCCTGATTTGTTTACTGTATGAGCTATTTAATAAAGTAGCCCTGAAGAACAAACTTCTGTTTATCTCTAAAATCTTATGATTCCATGAGAAAGCAACTAAAATCTGCTAAGAAAACTAAAACCACTAACTGCCGGTCAAGATCAGATAACTGCCTATCAAGATCAGATAAACAATCAAGGAACTTTTCATTATTCACATGATCAATGCTCTGTAGCGTTCTTTATTAATGTATTAATGCCCAGGATGGCTCCCTCTTGACTAACAACAAACTTTTAGACTCTTGCCTAATTTTCCAGCAACTGGCAATACTAATACAAAAACTGCCAACACAAAAAGGCACTATGAAGTTTTCAAAACATATATTTAACAAGTCACTCTGATGATAAGCTCTTAAACATAAAGAGGTATGGCCAACACAATCCACAATGAAATCTTGAGTCTTTTACCATTTTGCACTATCACTGTTCACCACCATATATGAGAATGTTTATACCCAATTTTTTCACATAAAGCAATAATTAGAAGAGTGTCTGGAATTTCTGTGGTTAACATTAAGTATGTCCAACAAACTAACTTTACAGATAACTCCTATAGGAAATAAAAGTGACCAACAAGGAATGAGTTTGTTTGTTTTTTAAATGAATTGGCTTTATGAAAAAAACACCAGATGTTAACTTGGCAAGTTCCTCTTGGGGGATCTATGTCAGTGCTTCTGCCTCCACCTGCTGGCAAAGATTATGAAAGTAGCTGATATCACTAGGTAAAAAAATCAGGGGGGTTTTGGTAATAAATGAATGTTCTTTTATGTAACTAACTAGCACAATACTACTTTGTGTTACAGACTATTAAAATACTGGTGAAATCCATTAGAAAGTCTACAGAAAAACACACTGAACACCAATGTGTTCAATGACTAATAGGCCAAATATCAAATTTTTAAAAATTTAATTACCTGATAAATAACATCTTGGAAAAGGACTGGAAAGGTAAGTGCTGCATCTTCTAGCTCATTTAGACTACAGTGCACTAGTGTTTCATCCTTAAAAAAATAAAAAAAATTAAATCAAGACATTAAGTTAAACTTCAAGTCTCTTGTTTACACAGAAACCCATACATATTTTTTGGGGAGAGGAGAGGGTGTCTTTAAGAAATGGCCTTGCTATGTGGCCCCAAGCAGCCTCCAACTCACAATCCTGCCTTTACCTTTCAAATGCTGGGATTACAAACATACAAACACTTGAAATCATAATTTTAAGTGGTCATGATCACCAAAAACATTAATTTTAAAACGTACTCATTCTTACATAGAATTTTAAAATGCTATATGTGGCATAGCAATTTAGGATAGGATTTTCTGAAGTCAATGATTCTCAAGTATAGTTCCTAAACCAAAAAACATCACCAGAATTATCTGGGAAGTATTTGGAAATGCAAATAAAATTCTCTAGCTACAATTTGAATGAGTCACTCAGTAAGGGTTGCAGTTCAGCAATCTTTACTAACCTATTGTTCTGATACAGACTCCAGATTGAGAACCACTGCTCTTAGTTTTGCAGCTGCCCAAACCACATGCATAATATTTCCCCTTCCTCCCTCTCTTCCTTTTTGCGGTAGCTCAGACTGGCCATACACTTGTAATACTGTTACCTCAACTTCCCAAGTGCTGTGATAACAGTCATGCACCACCATGCCTGGCTTTATTTTCTGTTAGTGGCATACCAGACTACACATTTCAATTCTTTCCTAGAACTGAATCATACCTAATTCTTCTACTTCTTCTTCAGCTTATTTTTACCTATTTCCATAAAATTACTTCTCTTCACATTAGACTCAAAATAATTTGGTCACAAGTTAATATCATGACCACTTCAACTCCTAATACCAAAATGGGAACAAAAATCACTTTCATTTTATCTTCTACTTACATATCAAATCTAAATTAATCATCAGTTCTGAAATTTCTTTCTCTTTTAAATAATCCCTTTTAGGGGTAGGCGAGCAGTACTGGGGACTGAAATCAGGACCTTGTGCTTTTGCAAGTTAGGGCTTGAAGGCATGGTTTAAGTGAGTGTGCTCAACTCTACCAGTTGAGACTGGCCCTACACCCTTTTTCTTCTACTGGTTTTTCAAATAGTGTCTTGCATTTTGCCCAGACTGGCCTGGTTCACAATCCTACAGTTTATGCTTCTTTCCTAAGCTGGATGATAGATAGGGTCTACCACACCCTGCTTACTGGATGGGGGCTAACATTTTGTTTGAGCTATACCAGTCATTAGTAGAATTGTAGTCCAGTCTGGCCCAGGGGGAAAAGTATGAGTCCTATAAGAAGAAATAATGAAATCTCCCCCTAAAAAAAGAGGGATTGGAGACATGGCTCAGGTAGTACAATAAAAGCATATCAAGAATTTGAAACCCCGCCAGGCGCTTGTGGCTCATGCCTGTAATCCTAGCTACTCAGGAGGCTGAGATCTGAGGATCAAAGTTCAAAGCCAGCCTAGGCAGGAAAGTCCTTGAGACTCTTATCTTCAATAAACTACTAGAAAACCCAAAGTGGTGCTGTGGCTCAAGCAGAAGAGTGCTCGCCTTGAGCTGAAGAGCGCAGGGACAGCGCCCAGGCCCAGAGTTCAAGCCCCATGACCGAGAAAAACAAAAACAAGAATTTGAATCCCAGTCTCGAAAAAAAAAAAAAAAAAAAAAAAGGACTGACAGCTTTGAGTGGTAGAGTAGATGACTAGTAAGCACAAGGCACAGAGTTCAAACCTAAAACAAACAAGTGAAACAAGAAGACTTTTTCCTTAAGATAAATTTTCTGAGAAATTACATCTTTAAATATAGGACAATAGACATCGTTTTTGCTAATATGAAATTATAAGTAGATGATAAATGTGGATAGCAAAAGATTTGAGACATTGAGTTTTCAAAGCTCTCCTGTGACTCAAGGGAATATAAATTTCATAATGAAATATAGAAATTTTTTCATGCAAGGGCCTTGCTTATTGTCCAGGCTGGCCTTGAACTCCTGGACTCAAGCTATCCTCCTACCTCAGCTTCTCCAGAAGCTTAGAAAACAGCTATGGACAATGACATGTATGTTAGACTCTTAAAATCGTATCAAGAGAGCATATTGAAAGACTTTAATAGTGATAAGAAACTTTGCTGTAGGCGCCAGTGGCTCACGCCTGTAATCCTAGCTACTCAGGAGGCTGAGATCTGCAGTTCAAAGCCAGCCGGGGCAGGCAAGTCTGTGAGACTCTTATCTACAATAAACACTAGAAAACCCGAAGTGGCACTGTGGCTCAAGTGGTAGAGTGCTTGCCTTGAGCTGAAGAGCGCAAGGACAGTGCCCAAGCCAAGAGTTCAAGCCCCACAACCGGAAAAAAAAAGAAAGAAAGAAACTTTGTTTTTGACTCTATTAATAAAAAAAAAAAATCTAAAATTTAGGAATGATTCAAATTAAATTAGAGATTCTTGGGAAGGAAATAAAATAACGTAAGCTGGAAATATAGCTCAACTTGCTAGGCAAGCACTGGAATTTAGTACAAGGCCCTAAATTTGATCTTTATCATCATAACAATCACAGCAGTCTCAAGAATATAGGGAAGAATGGGTACCGTGGCACATGCCTGAAAGCCTAGCTACATGGTAGGCACAGGTAGGAAGATCACAGTCCAAGACTAGCCCAAACAAGCATGACACTATCTGAAAAATAACTAAAGCAGAGTTGGAGGCATGGCTTAAGTGAGAGTGCCTGCCTAGCAAGTGTGCGGCCCCCCAAAAAAAGAAAAGAAGCAAACAAACAAAAGAAAGCAAAGAAGGGTTTTGATGTGGCTCAAGTGGCAGAGTGCCTACCTAAAAAGCATAAGGCCCTAATTACAATCCCCAGTACTACCAAAAAAATGGTAAGAATATAGAGAGGAAAACTCCTTTAAATCTAATTCTTAGAAGGCAAAATCCAATCAAACTAGGGATCCTAGCTTAAGACTATAAAAACATTTCAGGGCTGGGAAGGTGGCTCAGTGGTAGAGTGCTCGCCTTGCGATGCATGAGGCCCTGGGCTCGATTCCTTAGCACCACATAAGCAAAAAAAAAAAAAAAAGCCAGAAGTGGCGCTGTGGCTCAAGTGGTAGAGCGATAGCCTTGAGCTGAAGAGCTGAGGGACAGCGCCCAGGCCCAGAGTTGAGGCCCCACAACCGGACCCCCCCCAAAAAAAGAAACATTTCAGAATACTCAGAGAGCATATTATAGTGTGATGGCTACTCATCATTTGCTTTCTTTTAGGCATTTTAGACTGTTAAAAAAACAATTTAACTTCTTTTTTCTCTCTGGCTCTGAAGGTAATATGCTTACCAAGTCTAAAACTAGGGAGAATTCTGGTGTGCTTCTTGTTTTCAATGGAAGAGCAGGTTTCCTGTTGAGTTGTTCTTCTGTCAGTGGTGGAACGTGTTTGATGAAATAATACCTGTTAAGTGAAATTTTAAGAAAATTTCAACGTATCTCCTTTTGTTAAACTCAAACATATTACTAAATTCAGCCCATTAAAAAAAATTGTTAATTAGCCCCACTATGGTACCTATATACAATGGAATATTATGCAGCCATTAGAAAGGAGGCATCTGCAGGGAAATGGATAGAACTAGAAAAAAATCATGTTGAGTGAGGTAAGCCAAGAACAGAGACAAACAGCACACGGTCTCCCTGATACAACAAAGTAAACAAGACTCAAGAAACAAAGGACCTCCACTCATCTGGTCGTATCATTACTAAATGACCTCATGCTGCTGACCACATATATGGTATATATGTGCACATCAGAGGGAAACTAGGAGGAGCGCACAGAAAGAGGGGAACAACAGCGGAACCCATCAGCTGCATTGGATATTGATCAAAATGAACTACGCAACTCAATGAAAGCAATGGGAGGGAGGGATGAGAGGGAAAGAGAACAGCTGACACTAGCAAAAGGAAAGAAATGCACATATCACCTGATGTGGAAGAAATAACTGTATTGTGAAAGCTCAAAGAGAATTCACAAACTTTATAAACCACAATAGAGACAATTTTCCCCATGGGGGACAAAAAAAAAATACTATTCCTAAGTGACTGAGTATTTTATCTCTAAACACAGTACATGAAATCAAGATAAAAAAAAATTGTTAATTAAGTAAAGTACATTTAACCCAGCAAAGAAAGCTTATAAAACAGAAGTGAAAATATACACCTGAGTATCTCCGTAACTCAGTATTAAAAGCATTCACCCCTCAAGGTCAGAGATTCGTCCTAAGAGATTTTCCTCTTTTACTTGTGACAAACCCATCAAGGTAAATGAAAATGCATTTAATAGATCTAATCTGCCAACATCAACACTTAGAAAGAATAACTAGGGAATAAATTAGACAGTGCAGAGTACTAGTTGTTTACCCTTATGATCACATGGTTGACTGGGAACTGCAGCTCACTGCCCAGCAATGTGGGAGGCACCCTATCTGTATCCTGTTAACCCCAGAAGGGGAGAGGAGGAAGAGGTTTGGAGGTGCTGGGGAGGATCAAAATTCAATGCACATCTTTTTTGGACCGTTGAAAAATTATTAAGGAAAGATGAATTTCATCTATTTATACCTAACACTGTCTATATTTGAAAGAAGGCTGAAAATGAACTGATGACTGGCTGGTTCTATGTCCATGCCATGAAATAAATCTTTCAATGAAAAAAGAAACAAAACAAAACAGAAAATCAACTCACGGGTCAAATACTTCCCAGTCTTCTTCATATGTGGCCTCTGCATGGGCTGATGAATAACCACTCTCTGGAGTAACTGGTGCTATTAAATGAAGTGAAAAAGAAAATGTTACTTTTTATTCACTGAATTATTCATTTTTATTGCTTCTATGCAAAACCTTTCCCAAGACCCTGTGTATTTTAGCTTAAAGATGCAACTAATTCAGAAAGTTTTCAAAAGCCAATTTAGTAACATATAGCTTTAACTGTAAAAATTTACTATCAAAGACAAACTGGCAAGGGCTGGGAAGGTGGCTCAGTGGTAGAGCGCTTGCCTTGCATGCATGAGGCCCTGGGTTCGATTCCTCAGCACCACATAAGCAAAAAGAAAAAAGCCGGAAGTGGCGCTGTGGCTCAAGTGGTAGAGCGCTAGCCTTGAGCTGAAGAGCTGAAGGACAGCACCCAGGCCCAGAGTTCAGGCCCCATGACCGGACCCCCCCCCCCAAAAAAAAAGACAAACTGGCAAGCTACAACACGGTTAGTAGAATTAAGATCCCTATCAACTAAGTTAATCTCTCCCTATCAACTTGTGTTTAGAAAATAATGTTGGGGCCAGGTGCTGGTAGCTCTTACCTGTAATCCTAGCTACTCAGGAGGCTGAGTTCTGAGGACTGCAGTTCAAAGCCAGCCTGGGCAGGACAGTCTTTGAATCCCTTAACTCTAGTCAAACCACCAGAAAACTGGAAGTGGCGCTATGGCACAAGAGGTAGAGCGCTAGCCTTGAGCTTAAGAGCTGAGGGACAGCGCCCAGGCCCAGAGTTCAAGCCCCATAACTGACAATAACAACAACAACAACAATGATGATGATGTTGGAGGAGAGGGGATAAAACTGAATAAAATTAAGTTTCTGTGGTTTGTTGTTGTTTTGTTAGTACTGTGATTACACCCAGGGACTCAAGATTGCCAGATAGGCACTCTTCCTACTGAGCTACCTCTCAAATCTGCAAAATTCAACTTCAAACTGAGTATATTTGATAACCATAAAATTTCATGTTGCTCTGGTAACAGTAATAACATTACAAAGTAGTTACTTAAGCAGTCAATAAAAGGCATACTGATGACAAGAGATACAGTATTAAGTGTTGAGATCTGTGATACTGTTTTGTTTTTTCGGTCCTAGGTCTTGAACTCTGGGCCTGGGTACTGTCCCTGATCTCTTCAGCTCAAGGCTAAGCTCTACCACTTGAGCTACAGCACTACTTCCGGCTTTTTCTGTTTATATGGTGCTGAGGAATCAAACCCAGAGTCTCAAGCACTCTACCACTGAGCCACCTTCCAAGCCCCTGTGATACTGTTTAAGAAGTTCGTTTGTAACAACAGGAATGGAACTAGACGAAGATCATTATATTGAAGATCATTATGTTAAGTAAAAGAAGTCAGGCACAGAAAAACAACTTTATCATCCCACTTGCATGGCATCTAAAAAAGTTAATCTCATAGAAATTGAGGGTAGAATGGTTTCTAGAAGCTAAGGGAGGGGGTTGATCAATAGGTACTAAATTTTGGTGTGCTATTGCTCAGCAGGGTGCTTACCAATAACAATACATACTATACTTTTCAAAAAGTTAGAGGAAAGGATTCTGAATATTTCATTAAGAAATGACACTTGAGCTGTACTGTTGGTTCACATCTGTAATCCTAGCTACTCAGGTGACTGAGATCTGAGGACTGTGATTCAAAGCCAGGCTGGGCAGGAAAGTCTGTGACACACTTATCTCCAATAAACCATCAGAAAACAAGAAGTAGATCTGTGGCTTAAAAGTGGTGGAGTGCTAGCCTTGAGCAAGAGAGCTCAGGGACAGGACCCAGGCCCTGAGTTCAACTGATACACACACACAAAAAAATGATAGTTGGAAAGATTAAAAAAAAAAAAACTTTAACCTGAAGTAAGAATTAAACAATGTACACATGTATTGAAACATTACATGGCATACCTCATTAATATGTATATGAGAGGGGGTCTTCTTATGTAACTTAAGACTATATACAAACACAACCTGTAGACTATGCTGGTCTCAACCTCCTGAAGAGTAAAATACCATACCTTGCTGTTTCTGAGACAAAAATCATACTATATATTTCAAGCTGGCCAGCAACTCCCAATCTCCATGCCTCATCAGCCTTCCAAGTACAGGAATATGTATAATTTTTATGATTTTATGTATTATAGGTTTTTTTTAAAAAAGAAGTCCATGAACTCAAAGTTTTAAAAACTGTATTTATGCTTTTCTAGAAATCTCAAATCTTAAAAAGGCTGCTATATATATAAATCAGTCTTAGAACTTATTTTCCTTCTATCATACAGCAACTTAAAAAGTCAAGAAGCAATTCTATTTCCTATGCCACATAGTTCATTCTGTTTGAGATAAGATTGTGTTGTTTGATAAAACATTAGAGATATTATGCTGAGAATGTTTTTTTGTGTGCGCATGAGTACTGGGGCTTAACCTTTTTGCTTGGCTTATTTTGCTCATGGCTGGCACTCTACCACTTGAGCCACACCTGAATTCTAATGTTGAAAACTTTCAAAGAAAAATTACTATAAAAAAATTGAAGGAGGGCTGGGAAGGTGGACCAGTGGTAGAATGCTGGCTTTGCATGCATGAGGCCCTGGGTTCAATTCCTCAGCACCACATAAGCAGAAAAAGCCGGAAGTGGTGCCCAAAGTTCAGGCACCACGACCAACCAAAAAAGAAAAAAAGTTGCTGTGGTCCTACAGAAATGTAATGTTGGTGAACAAAGTCATTATGGTGATGACAAACTCACTACAGTGCATAAAAACATCATGGTATTTATATCCAATGAATGACATCAGATGTAAAACAGAATTGTTTACTTCATCTGTGACAATTTAGATATATAATCAGTGAAAGATGATGGAACATAAATCTTTCAACCAGCTTACTGTTTCAAATTCCTATTAATCTCAGAGACAGGATATTTGCTGAGCCCCTAGATACCAAGTATTTTTCATGTTTCACATACTTACCACTCAAAACCCTGCATTATTATTGCCTTGTCTCACTGTAGCTCAGGCTGGCTTAGAACTTTCAATACCCCTGGTCTCCCTGAGTGCTGAGATAACATGTATGCCACCAAGCCCAGCTATTTATTTATTCTGAGCTGTTTATTATTTTTGTCTCATTTAATTCATTTTTACGGCAGTATAGAGGCTTGAACTCAGGATCTCAAGCTCTTATTCAGCTGGCTGAATAAGGGCTGGTGTTGTATCACCTGAGTCTTGCCTCAGATCATCACTTGGCTGGTTAACTGGAGATAAGACTTTTCTGTCTAGGCTTCAAATGGTGATCCTCCAGGTCTCAGCCTCTTGAATAGGTAGGATTACAAGGGTGAGCCATCAATGCCCAACTAAGCTACTGATTTGTGAAATGGGGTCTGCTGTGTTGCCTGAGCTAGTGATCCTCAGTCTCAAGCATGCTCCACTGGGCCAAGCTTGTTACCATTTTAAGGCTAAAAAATCTGTTTCAAACTTCTCAAGAGCATAAATAAGTTGTCCAACGTCAGAAGGCCAAAGAAATAGGACAGTTAAGCTTTCTATCTTCTTATTATCTATGGCTCCTCAGAGTTTAAAAAAAGTAGTATTCTGGTCATTTCTATCTTTTAAAGTCAGTCTTATCTCTATTCTATCTTCTCATATCATCCCAGAGTAACTATATTAAAGTAACTGCTTTACAGAATAAACTGTTATAAAGTAATTTTTATAATGTATCTGTAATAGCACTATCATATTTAAGGTTTTCCTATACTTGATATTTTATCTAGATCATGAACTCTTCAGAATCAAGGAGCATATCTTATTCATCTTTATCAACAGTTGCCATCACAAAATATAAATGTTCAAGCTGGGCGCAGTGGCTCACACCTAAAATACTAGCCACTCAGGAGGCTGAGATCTGAGGGTCACAGTTCAAAGCCAGCCCAGGCAGGAAAGTCCATGAGACTCTTATCTCCAATAAACCACAAGAAAACCGTAAGTGGTGCTGTAGCTCAAGCAGTAGATCGCTCGCCTTGAGCTGAAGAGCGCAGAGACAGCGCCCAAGCCCAGAGTTCAAGTCCCACGACCAACAAAAAATAAAAAATAAATGTTCACAAGTATTAGTGAATATGAAGCATAACATTATAGATAGGTATCTTTTATTAAATTTAAAATATATGGATTCCCAGTATGCTGCTGCTTTTCTCTTTACATTGTTATTAATGACCTGTACTATACAAGTTTCTTAATTGTTTCTTTTAAATGTTTTGTTTCAGTGTTGTTTTCAAAGTTTCTCCATTATAGTCAAAAGAAGTAGTCTACTTCTTTACATTAAAGCACATTTAATCAATACAAATTTTCTGGGTCTCTCAAACACCTGACATAACAGAAATAGAAAACAAATTAAGATAAAATATCTGCAGTTAGAGGTGTGGTTCAGGTAGTAAGAGTAACAGCCAATGAGCAAAAGCAAGAATCAGATAGTAAGTTTGACCCCTAGGTCTGTACCAGATAGCTATCCTCAGATTTGTTGTTGTTTTTTTGGTTGGTCATGGAGCTTGAACTTGGCCTGGGCACTGCTCCTGAGCCTCTGAGATCAAAATTAGCACTCTACCACTTTGAGCCACAGCTCTACTTCCTCTTAGTTTTTTTTGTTGTTGTTGTTGTTTTTTTGGTTGGTCATGGGGCTTGAACTCTGGGCTTGGGTGCTGTCCCTCAGCTCTTCAGCTCAAGGTGAGAGCGCTACCACTTGAGCCACAGCACCACTTCTGGTTTTCTAGTGGTTTATTGGAGATAAGAGTCTCATGGACTTTCCTGCCCAGGCTGGCTTTGAACCGCCATCCTCAGATCTCAGCCTCCTGAGTAGCTAGGATTTCAGCGTGAGCCACCGGCACTCAGCTTCCTCTTAGTTTTATTTCATGTTTAAGAATAGTTCATACAACCGGTGGGTGGGAATAGGAGAGAAAAGCTGGGTGAACAGGTGTCCAAAAAGAAATGTACTCTTCACCTGACTTACGTAACTAACACCTCTGAACATCACCTTTATAAAACAATAAAAAATTAAAATTAAAATAGTTTAAAGTTTCATGCTACATCTCTTATGAATTTCCACCACAGTTCTCAAAGGTAATATATTCTTGTTTTCATTTTTTTTCTGTATTTCAATGGCAACTGACTTGGGAATAAACAATTACACCAGGTCTTTGTAACATTCCAGAGTTAGGCTGCATAACTAAGGTAACAGGGTAATCTAGTACAGAAGTCCTTTAGGCACTAGGCATGTATGTATGAAATAAGTCTAAAGTTACGAGATGCCTGTATCTAGATAGAAAGCTCAGATATAAAAGTCTAAGACTAGTGTACATATTGGCTTTGGGATAAAGTTCTATTTCCAATTTTAATTTTTCTTAACCTCAAAGAAGAAATAATTTTGCATTTAATCTGCCCTTTTAAGAGAGAAAAAATCCTGTATTTTTATAAATGTTCACAAAGATGTATTAAAAACAGAAATTTTCTTCACCTGTAAGGGGTGGGATATCACGGTTAACTGTTTCATCTGCTTCTTCTAAACCATTATTCATTGATGGCCTCACTTGAACTGCCTGATTTGAGTAAGCTGTTCCATTAGTTGATGTAGTAGTACTGGTAGTGATCTCATCCACTTGTTCCATGTCAAGTTGTTTTACTATCTCTTCAGCTTCCACAGCTTGCCCTGGGGAATCTGATCCTGATGTTCCTGAAATCAAATTCAGTATATTATCAGTCATTTAGAAAAACTAGAGGCAATCATCACTGTAAAACTTATTTACTAGACTAATAATTCATAAGAGCAAAGCTGAGAATTCAACTGTTTAGTGAGGTTTTTTTTTAGGCATTTCAATGAGTAATAAAAACTATTATAGAAGTATTTATAAGTTTTTCCTTAAGCTTTTGACTGTTTAGAATTAATTTATGCAGTATATCTATTTACTTTTGGTTGTATAAGTTGAACTCAGGGCCTCTTACATACTAAGCACCCTTGAGCCATGCCTAAATTTTAATTTTTAGTTATTGAATAGAGCCTAATGTTTATGTTTGGACTGCCCTAGACCACAATCTTCCTATTTACTCTTCCCACATAAGCTGGGTTGACCATCCACAGTCACCCATTGGCTGAGATGAGTATCACTAACTTCTTTTCTGGGCTGGCCTTGAAGCATAAGCCTCTAGATCTCTGCTTCCCTAATAAATAGAATTACAGGTGTGAGCCACTGTGCCTGGCTTGTAGTCAAATAACAGCAATTCAGAACTTCTAGTCATAAACCAAATATCAATTACTAGTAAACATTATATAATAGGCATTTATATATGTTCATTATCCTCAGCTTGTGATTCTCCCAATCCAAACACTAAGCATTCTAGGCAATGTGGAAAATGTAAATTTTCAAGCAGAAGTAGTTATCTAAGAATAAACTAAGTATTCCCTTTTTATTAGAAGACACAGAAGCAAGTACAAGTTGTTCACACCTATCATCCTGGCTACTCAAGAGGTAGAGATTAAAAAAAAAAAAAAAAAAAAAAAAAGATCAGTTCTAGGCCAGCCCAAATAGAAAGCTGACCTTCTGGGCACAGTGGCATGTGCCTGTCATCCCAGCTAAATGGGAGGCATAAACAGCAGGATCTCAGGCTACTACATGAGCCACAGTTCCACTTCTTGCTTTTTGCTGCTTAACTATACATAAGAGTCTCATGGATTTCCCTACGCAGGCTGACTTCAAACAGCAATCCTCAGATCTTTGCTTCCTGAGTAGCTAGGATTACAGGTACGAGCCACTGGTGCCTAGCAGGATAGTTTTTTTTATAATCTAACTCTAAGTTGAATTAATTACTTTTCTGTATCAAAAATCCCTTTGGAAGCCAGGTGCCAGTGGCTCACGCCTGTAATCCTAGCTACTCAGGAGGCTGAGATCTGAGGATCCCAGTTCAAAGCCACCTCAGGCAGGAAAAGCCATGAAACTCTCCAATTAACCACCAGAAAAGCTTAAGTGGTGCTGTGGCTCACGCCATAGAGCACTTGCCTTGAGCTGAAGAGCTGAGGGACAGCACCCAACCCCAGAGTTCAAGCCCCACAACCAACAAAAAAAGAAGAAAAAAAATCCCTTTGGAGGAAAAAAATAACCAAATGTTAAAAAAAAAAAAGCAAAAAACCAACAACTGCTATAATCATCATATGGAGCTGGTGTCTGTGCCTCATATCTATAAATCCTAGCTACTCAGGAGGTTAAGATTAGAGGATTGAGATTTGAAGCCATTAAATCCAGCCGAGGCAGAAAAGTTCAAGAGATTCTTTCTCTAATAATCCAGAAAAAAGCTAGGTAGGATGCTTGGCTCAAGTGCTGAGTGCCACGCATATACTAGTAAGCCAATCAAGAGCATGAGGCCCCAAGTTTAAGTACAAGTTTAAGTACAAGGGAAAAAAAAGTCATATGGCTGGGCTGGGAAGGTGGCTCAGTGGTAGAGCGCTTGCCTTGCATGCCTGAGGCCCTGAGTTCAATTCCTCAGCACCACATAAGCAAAAAGAAAAAAGCCGGAAGTGGCGCTGTGGCTCAAGTGGTAGAGCGCTAGCCTTGATCTGAAGAGCTGAGGGACAGCGCCCAGGCCCAGAGTTCAGGCCCCACGAATGGACCCAAAAAAAAAAAAAAAAAAAAAAAAAAGTCACATGGCTTGAATCAAAGATTTTCAATGAATTCCATTTTAATGACCCATAATATTCAAAATGTTTCATCCCAACACACTAAAAAGGTCCCTCTAGGCCAAAGTCTATCAATTAGTTTTCAGAAAATGGAAGCTGAGTTCACAATAACAGGATTAAACATAACTTAAAATATTTTAGTTATTAAAAAAGTACTTTCAATGAACTACATATTTTATTAAGGTTGTAAATAAATACAAGAAGTAGATGAAATACACCAGTAACATATAAAGGATATATTTTTTTAAATCGCTAATTATGGCTGCTGCTACTTACTATATAAAAAAGATTTATACACTTACCATTTTTATTTGCTGGTGAAAAAAAGTTGAAGACAGGAGAAAATATGGTCCCCAACAATGTAGTCCTTGGAGGACTTCCAGAGGAAGGATTATCTTCCAATTTCCCATTTTGTTTTACATGTTGATTTGTCATTTCATAACTACCAGCTTCTAAGAAACAAAAGAAAAAGTCATTATCTTGAAAACAATGACTTTCAGATATAAGCTATAGCTAATTTAAAAACAACTTACTTCATTAAGCAGACTAATGCTAATATTCAAGAATGTTTACTAAAAAATTCTGAGGTAAGTCACTTATAAATTTGGGGATCTTATGCTTTACACATGCTAATATTTACTGAGATTTTCAAAGTAAATTTTAAATCTAGAATTATATAGACAGAAACTTCAGATCAACATGATACAACACAATATGAAGATAATTCTTTGTAAGGAAAGAAAGAAATTACCAAGACCACAAATATTGGGTTTTGTTCACATTTCTCGAAGCTGCCTACTTCAAAAATCTTCCCACATACCTATCACTAATAAATTACAGCTAAGTGAAATAAAGGCAGTAAATTCTACTATGAAGCAGAAAACTGTACACAGTCATGTCAACATTTACTTAGATGGGCTGAATACTACCTTAATGGTACAGCACTTGCTAAGCACATACAAATCCCAAGGTTAGATCCACAACTCCACCAAAAAACAAAGGTAACATTTCAGGGCTAGTGGTACAGCCCAGGACAAGCTTATTATGTACAACAAGGTACACGTAATATGTACAAACTCAGTATATACAAGGTAATGAGCTCTATTCCAAGCACCACCCCAAACAATAAAAAAAAATTGTTCACAGGTATTGCCCTATTTCAGTGTGTTACAAAGAATAGCAAGTTTTTGTTTTTGTTTTTTTTTGGGTCCGGTCATGGGACCTGAACTCTGGGCCTGGCTGCTGTCCCTCAGCTCTTCAGCTCAAGGCTAGCACTCTATCACTTGAGCCACAGCACCACTTCCGGCTTTTTTCTTCTGCTTATGTGGTGCTGAGGAATCGAACCCAGGGCCTCATGCATGCAAGGCAAGTGCTCTACCACTGAGCCACCTTCCCAGCCCCCAACAAGTTGTTTTTTAAATAGAAAAAAAAATCATAAATATTTTGGAAATATAAAGTCAAACATTGTTTTTAACTTCCTTTTGATCCTCAACAACTTTTACTTTTACCACATTTCTTAAAATGCTTATTTCTCTCTTTTCTGTTCCTTTTTCTAGACACTAGTCACTTTAGATAACATCATACTGCACTGGGGAGCTAAGGAAGAAGTTATTACTGTTGTGTTTAGAGACCTTTGATTAAAAAAGAACTCCATGTTCTCTAAAAGTTTTGTTCTTTAAAGCTTTGTCTGCTTGTCTTTAATGTTTTTCCCTTCCATTTTGACTTTGAGGAGATTTACAGCTAAACAATAAATTACTGACAGGATTTATCAACATCTAGTACTAGTGGCATTTATGCCTGGTAATTCTTAGCTGTGAGGAGTTGTTCTATGTTGCTCACTGTAGGATGCTTAGTAGCATCCCTGTCACATTCTTGGCTTGATATTTATTCCAACCTCTCCACAGGTTGTGACAACTAAAGAGATCTAGACATAAACTACTAACCAGTGGGAACATATCACTTGTACTTAAGAACTACTGACCTAAAATAACATGACCCAGAAATAAACTTTTGTACACATTTCAATTAAGTTGGCACAATTACTGCTGCTTTAGGAAATGAGCCTATTAAGAGATAAAATGTTGCTCCATACCAATTCTTTCTTTTTTGTGCCAATCCTGGGGCTTGATCCCCCTGAACTTTTTTTGTTCAAGGCTAGTGCTTAACCACCTGAGCTACAATGCCACTTCCAGCCTTTTCTGAGTAGTTTGTTGGAGATAAGAGTCTCACAGACTTTCCTGCCCAGGCTGGCTTTGGACTGTGATCCTCAGATCTCTGCCTCCTGAGTAGCTAGGATTACAGGCATGAGCCACCAGTCTCTAGCATCAATTCTACTTTTGATGATGGAAATCATAATACAATGTGCAACCCAGAGCTTACAAATGGCTAGGTAAGGGCTCAACCACTGACATATACCTTAAGCCTCAATCTATACACACTTTTATAATGAAACATGTAAGTCTTGTTTGTAAGTCTTTATTTGAATACATTAAAAAAATTTCTTTTGGTGCTGGTGCCAAGGCTTAACTCAGGGCCTCAAGCTGTTGGCTGGCTTGCTTGCTCACAGCTATACCATGTGAACCACAACTCTAGTCCAAGTATTTTGCTGGTTATTTGGAAATAAGAAGCTCATTCTTTTCTGCCCATACTTGTTTCAAAACACAATCCTCCAGGTTTTAGCCTCCTAAGTAGCTAAGATTGATTATAAGCATGAGCCACCAGCACCCAGCAAAGTACACTTTTTAAAAAAGAAGACTAATTTTTATTTTGCTTTTTGTTATTAACACAACATACATTACAAAAGGAAGTAAAAGGTGCTCAAAGTAAAATTTTTGGCTTTTTTTTTCTGTAACCTGAGTGGTGAGAAATCTCTGCTTATACTTAAAAAACACAATATCTAAATATGAACAAACCTCCATTTACTTGACTTTTCCGTCTTACTCGAGATAACTGTTTATTAGGCTTTTCTCCTGCTCTTGGTGTTGATGTGATCAAATTGTTATCTATATCACGTTCAATTCTACTCCGTTTCGAAGGGTTTTCTCTTTCTTCCTTAAAATATAATGAAAAAACATGCACTGAGTACAATCATTCTGACATACAAATTACATTTCTTTTTCTTTCTTTCCTTTCTTTCTTTCTTTCTCTTTTCTTTTTTGCTGGTTGTAGGGCTTGAATTCAATTCCTGGGTGCTATCCCTAAGCCTCTTTGTGCTCAAGGCTAGCACTCTATCACTTGAGTCACAGTGCCACTTCCAGTTGTTTTTGGTTTTTTTTTGCTGGTTGTGGTGCCTGAACTCCGGGGCTGGGCACTGTCCTTCAGCTCTTCAGCTCAAGGCTAGTGCTCTACCACTTGAGCCACAGGGCCACATCCAGCCTTTTCTGCTTATGTGATGCTGAGGAATGGAATCCAGGGTCCCATGCACAGCAAGCACTCTACCACTGAGCCACCTTCCCAGCCCCAACTTCCAGTGTTTGAGCAGTTAATTGGAGATAAGAGTCTCACAGGGACTTTCTGCCTAGGCTGGTTTTGAACTGCGATCCTCAGATCTCAGCCTCCTGAGTAGATAGGACTACAGGTATGAGCCACCAGTGCCTGGCCAAATTACATTTCTTAAGTGGTAAAATACATTTTTAATATACTTTTTATCTAAATACATTTTAAATATACTTTTCTCTGGTTTTTATAATATAGAAAATCAAAATGTATTAATATCAGAGTAGTTTAAAAAACAGAAAAGTGTTTAAGTACTCTTTACAAGTATTGATGTAGTTACTGCACAAAAATATAATTACAGCATCCCCACAATTCAGACTCTTTCTTCCTAAATTTTCCATACTACTAAAATACTGAATTGGATAATGTACTCTCATTTTTTGGACATTTCTCCCTAATAGAACTGTTCTAAAGAACAGAGACTATTTCTTCCTTGAGAACCCAGAGTAAAGAGGAAGCCCTACTGGATGAGTTGGCATTTACATATTATCAAAATATAAGGTCTGCCACTGCCACACCCTACTGCCAGTTTCAATTATTTAGATCCCCAAATTAATACCAAAGAGTCCACCTCTTAATAAAGATCTCTGTTTGCTGCCTTATTTGGATCAGTCCATATGATCCGTTTATACTAGTCTTGCAATATGATTGACTAAAACAACAAACTTCCAAGCTTTAGCTTGTTTTTCTCCACTAATACAACTATTTTTCTTATTGTAAAAGACTCCATCCATTGCATGAGTCATTTTTTCTATTACTGTAATATTTGTCCTACAATGAATTACTTGTTGACTTAATAAGACTACTTAAATCATTTAATAAGAATTACATATCCAAATCTGTGTATTTAATTTATACATATCAACATTCTTATTCAACAGGAGTAATTTTTCCTCTTTTTGCTTTGAATAACTAATAATATTAGCTAGAATATATTTTTTTAAAGTTGACTATTATTAGATTTTTGTTTGTTTGTTTTTTGCCAGTCCTGGGGCTTGTGAACACAGGGCCTGGGCGCTGTCCCTGAGCTTCTTTTTTGCTCAAGGCTAGTACTCTACCACTTGAGCTTTGCCTAGGCTCTGAAAAAATAAGTAAATAAGCCGTTCAGTATACTAAGCACAGCCTCCCCCTTGAAGAAGGTTATTAGTGAGCCGGGCGCTGGTGGCTCACGCCTGTAATCCTAGCTAATCAGGAGGCTGAGATCTGAGGATCGCGGTTCAAAGCCAGCCCGGGCAGGAGAGACCGTGAGACTCCTATCTCCAATAAACCACCAGAAAACCGGAAGTGGCGCTGTAGCTCAAGTGGTAGAGCGTTCGCCTTGAGCTGAAGAGCTGAAGGACAGCACCCAGGCCCAGAGTTCAAGCCCCACGACCGACAAAAAAAAAAAAAAAAAAAAAAAAGAAGGTTATTAGTATGGCTGCTATACCACAAATAGCTGTAACAAAATTACTTATTATTTCTAAAACTCCTGTATTCTGAAAACCCTAAAATAGCAATGCTTATGAAAAAAATAGGCCCAGCAAAACCTATGAAGGACATGTTGAGGGAGACTATTCAATGCTCCTGCAACTCAGTAACCATCGCACTAATGCAAACATGACCTCCAAGATAACTTGGATATCCCAGACAACTTTAAAAACTTCAAAGCTGGGGCTGGGAAGGTGGCTCAGTGGTAGAGCGCTTGCCTTGCATATGATTCCTCAGCACCACATAAGCAACAACAACAACAAAAAGCCTGAAGTGGCGCTGTGGCTCAAGTGGTAGAGCACTAGCCTTGAGCTGAAGAGCTGAGGGACAGCACCCAGGCCCAGAGTTCAGGCCCCATGACTGGACCCCCCCCCAAAAAAAAAACACAAAAAACTTAAAAGCTGTCTCCAACAATACAAAATAAAGGTACTAGAAACTATCAAGAAGAAACAAAGGGTTTACCTCACTTGAGAAGTGGGAATCCCAATCCCTAAAGGCTACTGTCAAGTTGGGCACAATAGGAAAAGCAAACCTATAAACCTAGGTAGCTCTCTGGCTCATATTAGAGGTTATCATTTAAAAATTAAAAATAAGTGGGCTGGGAAGGTGGCTCAGTGGTAGAGCGCTTGCCTTGCAATCCATGAGGCCCTGGGTTTGATTCCTCAGCACCACATATGCAAAATGAAAAAAGCCGGAAGTGGTGCTGTGGCTCAAGTGGTAGAGCACTCGCCTTGAGCTGAAGAGCTGAGGGACAGTGCCCAGGCACAGAGTTCAGGCCCCACAACCAGATCCAAAAAAAATAATAAGTTAGGCATGGAAGATCATGACTATAATCCAAGAACTCTCAAGGCTAAGGCAGGAGAATCAAGAGTTCAAAGACAGCCAAGTCCACATAGTGAGATTTGGTTAAAAAAAATTTTTTTTAAAGGAGAAAGATAAGTGAACTGGAAGAAAATGAAGAAAAAGAGGAAAGAGGAAGAAGAGCAAGTAGGAAAAGGACAGGAAAGAAGAGGAGGAGGAAGACAATGATGGAGGAGAGTGAAAGGGAGGAAGAGAGGCCAAAACATCTCAAAAGATAAAAACTGCCAGGCACCAATGGCTCAAGCCTGTAATCCTTGCTGCTCAGAAGGCTGAGAGCTGAGACCATGATTCAAAGAAAGCCCAGGCAGGAAAGTCTATGAGACTCCTACCTCCAAGAGGGTAGCAAGTCAAGAGCCCTCAGAACAAATCAAATACTATAACACCTTCTTCTGGGATTTCTAGCCTGTAGAATACCTCTGTTTCTTAGGCTAAAACAGATAATGATACACATACACTGGCTATTTTTTGAGGCTAGTGAGGGTGGTCATAGGGCTTGGACTCAAGGTTTAAACATAGTCCCTGAACTCTTTTTGTGCTCAAGGCTAGTCTCTACCACTTTGAGCCACAGCATCACTTCTGGCTTTCTGGTGGTTAACTGGAGATAAAGAGGCTGGCTTTGAACCGAGATCCTCCGATCTCAGCCTCCTGAATAGCAGGACTACATGTGTGAGCCACCAGTGCCAGGTCACAATGGCTATTTTATGGCAAAATTAGGATTATAGATAGAAATTCACAGGCAATATTAAAAAAGTAAAGTAGCAAGAACACTACTAGAAATCTTAACAGTGAAATAAGAATAAAAATAGTACAGATATACAAATAAGGCAGGTAAGCAAGTTTCTAAAAGAAAACCTCATGAGATAGTCAGAAAGCAATGCCAAATGCCTAAGAAAGGACCAATACTCAAGCAAGAGAAAGCAAGAAATTTTGCCTAAATATTTCAATTCTACTCAAACAGTTACGAAAATCCAAAAGAAAAAGATAAGGTATGAAAGATTCCAAAGTAACAGCACTGGGAGTTGTCTAATCTGGACTTAAAAAGGATACTTGTGGAAATAAGTTCATCATTCAAGCAGAAGAGCCAGGCAAGGTAATTAGGAACCTACAACCCAACACTTGGGAGATTGAGGCAGGAGTCTGAGCTACACAGTGAGACTCTGTCTCACAACTAGAGATGTGGCTCAATGGTAAGAGTGTAAAGCCCTGGATTTGAGCCCCAACACTATCAAAAATGAAAAAATAAAAACAAAAAACATAAAGACAATAATGATATATGTACAGAATACTATGAGAAAACTTTCTGTAAAATAACAAAAGCAATGAGCTTTGAGCTGATAATACATAATGAGCAAATGAAAAAGTGGGCAGCATAAGATATGATTCTTATTTACTTTTATCAAAAATAATGTGCATACTAGAGACTGGAATACTGTATGTACTGCTATACAGTATCTAATTACTTTATGACAGTAAATAACTGTCCCTGCTAGAAATGCAGTTATATACAATGCATAAGAGTGTAGTCTCTGGGGCTGGGAAGGTAGCTCAGTGGTAGTGCGCTTGCCTTGCATGCATGAGGCCCTGGGTTCAATTCCTCAGCACCATATAAGCAAAAAGAAAAAAGCCGGAAGTGGCGCTGTGGCTCAAGTGGTAGAGCACTAGCCTTGAGCTGAAGAGCTGAGGGACAGAGCCCAGGCCCAGAGTTCAGGCCCCACAACCAAACTCCCTCACCCCCAAAAAAAGAGTGTAGTCTCTGAACCAGACTAAATGGTGGTAGTTTCCAGTGTTGACACTTAACTAGCTTTAAAACTAAGTAACCCTGAAAGAGTTATTAAGCACCATGTGCCTTAGTTTCCTCATAGGTATTATAATACAGATGACAGTACATATACCTCATTTGTGAGGCTTAAGTAATACACTTAAAACACTAAGAACAGTGGTTGATACATAGTAACTGCTAGCAATTATTGTACTGTTCTTTTTTTATCATTATTATCCTGGGCAAGTTATTTATTATTACATTTATTACTATTATTATTGACTGTGTATTACCTAATTTCACTTTTCCTCTCTTCTATAAAATATAAAAATAGGAGCCAGGTGTCAGTGGCTTACGCCTGTAATCCTAGCTACTCAGAAAGCTGAAATCTGAGGATTGCAGTTCAAAGCCAGCTTGGGCAGGAAAGTCCATGAAACTCTATCTCCAATAAACCACCAGAAAGCCGGAAGTGGTGCTGTAGCTCAAGTGGTAGAGCGCTAGCCTTGAGCTGAAGAGCTGAGGGACAGCACCCAGGCCCAGAGTTCAGGCCCCACGACCGGACCCAAAAAAATAAAAAATTAAAAAAAATTAAAAATAAATAAAAGAATAGAGATTAAAATGATTGGCAAGATTTGTTTTTAAGTACAACAGAATATAATACCACAATAGAAGAAAGGCTAGGTCAAAGGAATAAATATGAACACCTGTCATATGACACAAGACAAAATTATCTTCATTTTTGGCTATTATCTTTATAAATAGAAGATCATGACAGTGATCACCAGAGTGATCTATAGCATAAAGTGTCATATAACAAAAACCAGAAATATTTAGCCTAGATAACGATTAAGAGACTGCACTTGTACATGAAAGGGAACACAGTAGCTGTTTTCAAGTGAAAGAATTAAAAAAGAAAAAAAAAAGAATTGATGAGAAAGTAAAGAGTGGAAGTTGGGGATTTAGCTCTATGGAAGAACACTTGCATAGCAAGTGCAAAGCCCTGAGTTCAGTCCTCATTCTGGAAAAAAAGAAAAAAAAAAGGTAAAAAGACCACAAAACAAAACAAAACAAAACCCAAAGCAATTAGAAAGTAAGTGTAGATAGGAAGCACTCTGTAACAATTTATTTCAGTTGTTGAAGGAATGAACTAATAAATAGTAAGTATCCCATCAAGAGAGAGTGATAACAACCCACTGGGAATTTAAAGAGCCAGGAATTCATGTTTCCAGAAGAAATTTGTTTTATATTATGTAATAAACTAGAATACTTGTACTGTCATAATTTAAAAATTAAAATTAACAATTACAATATTAGTAGCAAGCTGTAGGTCCTGAGTACAAAACCTAATACTGAAAAAAAAGGTTAAAATTATTATTAGAAAGAAGAAACAAAAATAAATGAACAAGCCAAGATCAGGTAGCTCATACCTGTAATCCCAGCTACTTAAGAGGCTGAGATTTGAAGATCTCAGTCCAAAGCTAGCCTAGGCAGGAGAGTCTGTGAAACTCTTATCTTCAATTATCCACCAAAAACACTGGATTTGGAGCTGTGGTTCAAGTGGTAAAGTGCTAGCTTTAAGTAAAAAAGTCCAGGCACTGAATTCAAGCCCAAGGACCAGCACAAAAACAAACAAACAAAATCCTATACAAACACAGATTACTTCTAAATCTTGATCAATGGATGTTATTTTTCATACTTTGCTTAAAATTTTTTTTGGCAGCACTAGATTCAAACCCAGGGAGTCAGGCTTGCTAGGAAGATGTTCTACCACTTGAGCAACACACTCAGCCCTTTTGCTTTACTTTAGTTATTTTCTGGGATAGGTTCTCTCTATATTGCCCAGGTTACTGTGGATCATTTCCTATAGGAACAATTGTCTTTCTATTCATGATCATTACCCTAAACAGCTATGATGACAGGTATATGCCATCATTCCCATCTTTTTACTAGTTGAGATGAGGATCCTGCAAACATTTTGGTAGGCTGGCCTGAACACTGATCCTCCTAATCTCTACCCTCCTAAGTAGCAACAATTACAGGCATGAACCATCAAACCCACTCAAGCTTTGTTATAATTTTATTACAACAAAAGCTACACTATAAGACAAAATAGTGTTTTATTTTGCTCTCTCTCATAAAATCTCATGATGAGTAACACTCTGAATTTATAAAGTGCATTAAAATTTCTGACACTGCTTTTCAACCTAGTTGTACCATCAAATCTGAAATTAATTCTGGAATAAAGCACTTGTATTTATTACTGACTACATTCCTTGGGAGTAAATGACACTTAAGCCAGTCAAGTTAGTCCACCATACGAATCTGGAGCATATAACTTGGTCAGTGTTCATTTCATACAATTCATATGCTTCAATACATTTTCATTATACAATGTTAGCATTCAGGTAGATAAAAGAAACATTATAGCCATATACTAGTGGTTCATGTCTGTAGTTCTAGCTGCTCAGGAGGCTGAGATCTGAGGACTGCAGTTTGAAGCAGACCAGGCAAGAATCCATAAGATTATCTCCAATGAATCAGCCAGAAGCCAGAAGTGGAGCTCTGGCTCTAGTGGGTAGAATGCTAGTGTTGGAGAAAATGTTAAGGGACAGTACTAAGGTCTAAGTTCAAACTCTAGTACTGGCACAAAAATAAAATAAAATAAAATAAAAATCAGCTTCCTAATCAGATGGTATGTAACATTTAACAAGAAAAATTTCCCTTGAAATAAAAGAACTAGAAATAACTCAAGTAAAATAAGGAACATTTTATTTTCCTTTCCATAATTCTATGCGGAAAAAAACAAAGGATAAGTAAATTTGTTTAGTGGAATGTTCATCTTGAATTTCATGAACTATTTAGCACATAAGCTTAAAAGGAAAATAACACCAAAATGTAGACATCCCATTAAAATGGACTCTAATATCAATTTCTTATCTACTCATGCTTACAGATAACACATTTTTAATGTAAGCATGAGATAAAACCTTTACCTTGGGTGTGCTTCCTTTGATGAACTTTTTAATTGAAGACAGTAAGCCGGTTTCATTCTTTGATGGTTTTTCTCCTCCTGAAGGCAGGCTATCATCAACCTCTGAGTATTTCCTTTTTGCTCTGGCAGTGCGCTGTGTTTGAATTTGATTTGATTGCTGAGAAGTCTTCCGCGTTCTCAGCCTCATCTTTTATGGGTGCCACATGTAAAACTATAATAGAAAAATAGCAAAGGCTATTAAAATCCAACCTAGTGTTCCCAAATATGATCAGCTTATATGATAAAAAAAAAAACTTGGTTAGTTAAAATTAAAAAAACCTCAGGCCTCTAAGGAGATTGAAATAAACATTTTAAATGAAAGGCACTATGCTCTGTATTTTACACTCATTATCCCAAGTAGCCTTTCCAATAACCTCTGAAATACTACATCCTACAATTGAGAGTTATACCAAGGAGTGCCTGTTTTTTTTTACAACACTAAGATGTTGACCCACTCCAAAATTATCATTTGTTTAATCATTCATTTATTCTACAAATATTTAACTACATTTGAGGCACAAATCTAGGTAAGCACTGAGAAAACAGCAAAGTAGGGAATGGTTGACTTTCTGACCTTACAAAGCAGTAGTGAAAAATATGATTTAGTGAATAATTCCAAAAATTTAAGTCTAATAACAATCATGTAAGTACAAGAAAAAGTGACTCATTTATTTTGAGATATTCCAATATTACCATACATAATGATCCTTTTTTTTTTGGTCATGGGACTTGAACTCTGGGACCTAGGCACTGTCCCTCAGCTCTTCAGCTCAAGGCAAGTGCTCTGCCACTTGAGCCACAGCGCCACTTCCCAATTTCTGGTGGTTTATTGGAGATGAGTTTCACGGCTTTTCCTGCCTGGACTGGCTTTGAACCTCAATCCTCAGATCTCAGCCTTCTGAGTAGCTAGGATTACAGGCATGAGCCACCGGCTCCCAGCCACAATGATTCTTTAAAAACTGAATTCAGCCAGGCACTGGTGGCTCACGCCTATAATCCTGTGCTACTCAGGAATGAGATCTGAGGATCTCAGTTTGAAGCCTGCCCAGGCAGGAAAGTCCATAAGACTCTTCAATACTCAGTAAAAGCCAGAAGTGGTGCTGTGGCTTAGGTAGTAAGAGTGACAACCTTGAGTGAAAGAATCTCAGGAGCTGGGTGCCAGTGGCTCACGCCTGTAATCCTAGCTGTTCAGGAGGCTGAGATCTGAGGATCGAGGTTCAAAGCCAGCCTTGGGAGGAAAGTCCGTGACTTTTATCTCCAATAAACCAATAGAAAACCGTAAGTGGGTACTGTGGCTCAAGTGGCAGGGACAGTGCACAAACCCAGAGTTCAAGCCCCACTACCGACAAAAAAAAATTAAAAAAAAAAAAAAAAAAGAATCTCAGGGATAGCACCCAGGCCCTGAGTTCAAGTCCTAGGACAGGTAAAAAAAGAAAAGAAAAAAAAAACAAAAACCAACACTGGACTCAAGAGCTAGGCATGGTGGCTCACATCCACAATCACAATTACCTGAGTTGAATCATGGTGCAAGGCCAGCCCAGGCAAAAAGTTATCCAGACTGTATATCTCAACAAATAAACAATAAACTGAGCAAGGTGGCAAGTGCTATAATTCCAGCTACTTGAAGGCTATGACAGCCAGTCCTAGAAAAAACATAAGACTCCATTAAAAAAAAAAAAAGAAAAAGAAAAACTAAAACAGAGGACTGGCAGTGTGGCTCAAGTGGCAGAGAGTTTGCCTAGCAGATTGAAGTTCAGCACCAGTACTGAAAAGAAAAAAAGAAAACAAAGCAAGCAAAACTGGATTCTGGGACTAGAGATGAGGCTCAGTGGAAGAAAATGTGCATAATACATGGATAGCACACATAAGGACCTAGGTTCAGTTCTCAGCACCACAAAAATCAAGAAAGACCACCACCAAAAAAGGCTAGAGTCATATCAAAAAGAAATCACCAAGGCTATTTGAACTACATTTTAGTTATCTATTTGATATGGGTACTTGACATGTTCAACCTTTTCATTATTGCCATTATACCCCAAATGTATAACTACTTACATAGCAAGTAATCTAAAGATGATTTAAAGAATCTGCAGGTTAAAGATAATGTGACACTATTTTATATAGTAGATTCAAATGTTTATGGATTTTGATACCTGTGGAGGGATTCTGGAAACAGTCTTCCACATTTACCTTAATATCTTAAGAAGATATGAAGTTGTTTACAATAGTGGTCAATTACATAAAAAAGTCTCTAAGCCCCTTAAAACTCCTAAATGTATAAAATTCCTAGCAAATATTAGAATCTTCACTGGTAAGTCTCAGATGGTATGGTTTTACTAGTTTTAACAGTCACAGGAAAAAAATTTTTTTTTAAATAACAGAAATTACAGCTGGGCACTGATGGTTCACTCATATAATCCTACCTCCTCAAGAGCCTGAGATCTGAGAATCACAGTTCAAAGCTGGCCCAGGCAGAAAAGTCTATGAGACCCATCTCCAATAAACCACCAGAAAACCAGAAGCGGTGCTGAGGCTCGAAGTGGTAGAGTGCTAGCCTTGAGCAAAAGATCTCAGTGGCAGTGCCCAGGCCCTGAATTCAAGCCCTACAATAACTTCCCTTTAACAGAATGTTTGGTCTCCCCTAAATCCTATGCTAAAATATAATCTCTATATGATAATGGCCTTTGTGAGGCAATTAGATCATTGCTTTGTCATCATGAATTGGATTAGTGCCATTATAAAAGAGGAAGGTAGCCGGGCGCTGGTGGCTCACGCCTGTAATCCTAGCTAATCAGGAGGCTGAGATCTGAGGATCCCAGTTCAAAGCCAGCCCAGGCAGGAGAGACTGTGAGACTCCTATCTCCAATAAACCACCAGAAAACCAGAAGTGGGCTGTAGCTCAAGTGGTAGAGCACTCGCCTTGAGCTGAAGAGCTGAGGGACAGCGCCCAGGCCCAGAGTTCAAGCCCCACGATCGACAAAAAAATAAAAAATAAAAAAATAAAAGAGGAAGGTAAAGGCATGTATCAGACCCAGGGTTACATATTAGCTACTAAATTTGCTTGCACCTTGGTCTTAAGAATTCCTAGCACACAGAATCCAAGAAATAAATTTCTGCTGTTTATCAAATACTCGCCTAGATTATTTATGTTTTAGAAACTGGTATGGACCAAGATCCTGCCAAATTTGAAAGAATTACCAGATAAGTCTCCATTTTCTAAATAACTTTTTTTTCCTTAACTAGGGAGTTTTTATCTGCCTTTTTAAAATTTGATTTTTTTTCTAGAATTAAAAGGGATTTATCAAGCAAGGCATCTATTATTTACTATTTATAGAGGAAATTTTTTACTTAAAATTTCTTTTTTGGGGGCTGTGAAGGTGGCTCAGTGGTAGAGTGCTTGCCTTGCATGCATGAAGCCCTGGGTTCGATTCTTCAGCACCACATAAGCAGAAAAGGCCAGGAGGGGGCTGTGGCTCAAGTGGTAGAGCGCTAGCCTTCAGCTGAAGAGCTGAGGGACAGGGCCCAGGCCCAGAGTTCAGACCCCAAGACCGACCAAAAAAAAATTTTTTTTTCTTTTTCTTCAGTGTAGAACTCCCTAGAAAAGGAAAATTCCTATTTAGCAAATATATGGAGATAATTAATGGAAATCAAAAAACTTATAAAATAACACATAGATATAAAGTAGGTATTAAAAGACTAAAGAAAATGACTGAAGACATGTAAAATAGTCCAGTCTTAGGGGTTCAACCCATTAAAACTTAAAATAAAATACTGGGCTGGGAGTATGACTGAAGTGGTAGAGTGGACATCATTAGGAAGTGTGAGGCCCTGATTTCAAACCATAGTACTACCAGAGAGAAAAAAAAACAAAATTAAAATATTGATTGGTCACCTGCTGCCAGAATGGAAACAAAGGATGCACAGGGACTTCAAAAGACATAGGCTGTGTACCAGTGGCTCACGCCTGTAATCCTACCTACTTCAGAGGCTAAGATCTGAGAATCGCTGGTCAAAGCCAGCCCAGACAGGAAAGTCTGGGAAATTCTTATTATTAAAAAAAAAAAAAAAAACAAGTAGAGCGGTGGCTCAAGGTAAAGCATTGCCCTTGAGCAAAAGGAAGAAAATTCCAATTAGATGTGATAGTGTACACCTGTAATCCCAGCTTTGAAGATTTGAGGAAGGTGGAGTTGGAAAGATCATTGTTAGAAGCTCAATAAAAAAAAACAAAAAAAAAAACCACTCAGGCCTAGTGGCACATACCTGTGTTTGTCCCACCAATATGGGAAGATCATGATCCAGGGCCAATCAAAAAGTATAGATGCTCTTTGCCAGCTGTAACACATGACAAAGGCCAAATATAAAGCTCAAGAACTAAACTCAAGAGCTCAAAAACTAAACCAATTAATAAATGGGCCAAAGAACTAAAGAGAGACTTCTCAGAAGTAAAAATAGCCAATGAACAAACGAAGAAAAGCTCGACATCTCTGGTCATAAAGGAAATGCAGGTCAAAACAACACCGAGAAGCTGGGTGCCAGTAGCTTAGGCCTATAATCCTAGCTACTCAGGAGGCTAAAATCTGAGGATTGAGTTCAAAGCCAGCCTGGGAAGGAAAGTCTGTGAGACTCTTATCTCCACTAAACTACAAAAAAAAAAAAGCGCCAGAAGTAAAGCTGTGGTAGAGGACTACTCTTGAGCAAAAGGCCCAGGACTGACACCATGCGCGTGGGCTCACACACACACACACACCAACAACATTGAGATTCTATCTCTCTTCAATAAGAATGACCATCATGAAACACTGAACAATAAATGCAGGTGGGGATATAAGTCAAAAGAAATCCTATTATGTTGTTGGTAGGGATCTAAACTAGTGCAACCACTATGGAAGACAGGGAAGATTCCTCAAAAAAATAAGTGAACTACCTATGACTTTTAACACTCATGTTCACTGTCACACTGTTCACCATTGCCAAGTTATAGACAGCCCACATGCCCTACAGTGGACGAATGGATCAAGGAAAATGATATATATGACACAAAATAAAATTTTACTCATCCATCAGAAAGAATGTCATTTGTAGGAAAATAGAGTTGGAAAAAGTATGTTAAATGAAATAAATCAGGCTCAGAGAGACAAAAAGCACGTTTTCTCTAATATGTGAAAGCTAGATATAAATTATAAACATCTGAAAACATATACAGCCATATGAATATATACAGAAACACACTATAGTATATTCTAATGGTGTAACTCCTTTAAACAACTTAGTTTTAACAAAATAAATACGAATACTATAAAGCCGGAACATTTGTTAAAAATGTGAGGAGGGGGAGATGAATGAGAGCAAGGGTGGGTGAATGCAATCCAGAGTATTCAATGTACACATGTGAAAACTGAAATTGATGGGATGAATAGGAATGTAAGCAAAGCTTTCTGATACAGTGAAAGTGAAAATAGCAATAATAAAACAAAGTATCAACCAGACACCATACCTGTAATACTAGGTCAGGATCTAGGTTTGAAGCCAGCCAGGGCAGAAAGAGTCTGAGAATCTTAACTCCAATTAAACCACAAAATGCTGGAGTAGAGCTATGGCTCAAGTGGTAAAATGCTAGCCTTGAGCAAAAGAGATCAGGGACAGTACCTAGGCCGAGAGTTCATGCCAGAGTACCAGAACATAAACAAAAACAAAACAAAAAACAAAAACAAAACAAAAAGTATCTTCTGTTATTATCGTTACTGTGTATGTATGTTCCTGTGTCTGTGTGTGTGCACGTGTGTGTGTGTGTGTGTGTGTGTGCACATACACATCCACACGCATGCACGTCTAGGTCCTGGAGCTTAAATTCAGCACTTGGCTGCTGGCTGAGCTTTTTTTTTTTTTTTTGCTTAATGCTAGTGTTCTGCCACTTGATTCACAGCTAGATTCTCTTTTTGGTTGTGATTCTCAGATCACAGCCTCCCAGTAGCTAGGATTAAGGGCTTGAACTACTGGTGCCTGGCTTATTGTGACTATTTTTTAAATAAACTACTGTGAACAAAGAAAGGGTAGGATATAATGATAACAGAAAATTGCCAAAATGCAAAAAAGGACTGTGTAAAATCTGCCTTTCTACTTTTTTTTTTTTGGGGGGGGGTCTGTTGTGGGACCTGAACTCTGGGTCTAGGCATTGTCCCTCAGCAATTCAAGCTCAAGGATAGTGCTCTATCACTTGAGCTACAGCTCCACTTCTGGCTTTTTCTGCTTATGTGGTGATGAGGAATCGAGCCCAGGGCCTCATGCATGCAAGGCAAGCACTCTACCACTGAGCCACCTTCCCAGCCCCCTACATCATATTTTTAATATTTTTTTCTTTAGAAAAAGGAGACAAGTGGTAAGTTGTGAGGTACACAAATTACAAAATATATTTCACCTCGTTAATTCTGGCTAAAAAAAATCCACAACTTAAATTTTTTCTTAACATTTCACAATAGAAAATAGAATGAAAGGATAAGTGGGATTGGAAAAAAAATTCAGAAGAGATGACAAAAACTGGAGAGGTAGTCAGAGTCATGGCTCATGTTTGTAATCACAACTGCTCTGGGTGCGGAGGCAAATCTGAGGCTGACCTAGGCAACTCAGTGAGATCCTGTCTCAAAACAAAAAATAAGAAGATATGAGGGTATAGTTCACTGACAACGTTTGCCTACCAGGCAAAAAGCCCTACGTTTCTTCAGTATTATCACTATTTTAAAAAAATATAAAAAACAGAATCACTGCCCACAAATCATACACAGCTTTGAGGAAACACAGTGCTTAAGGAAGAAGAAAAGGTAACCCTATTCTTTCTCCACCATCTATCTAGGGTTGCAACTCCTCTTCCTGAACAAAATCTCTCCCTGCAAGGGAAAGAACACTGAGAGTGCCCCACCCTGAAGCCATGGCCTAGCCAAGATCGGATTAGACCAAGAGGACCCTGCTAGCAAGAATCAACTCACACTTCAAAGAGGTCAGGAACTCATTGAAATCCCCCACTAAGGCATAGGTACACAGGAAAATACAAAAACTGGGAAATACCTTCCCACATTCCAATTCCTAGCCTAACCACAAAGTAACAAGGGAAAACTTGAGGCCAATGGATACACTCCTAATTAGATTGACTTAAACCCTGACAAGAATCCAAGAACACAATTTTCCAGGTATAAATACTGTTTTTCCGAGCTTTACAACGTGGGGGGGGGGGAGACGAGGACACACTAGGATTGGGTGGAGGGGGGAGGCTGGGAAGGGATGTGAAGGGTAAACCAAAGGAGGAGGCTGCAATGCTTGGTAAGAAATGTATGCATTATCCTGCCCATGTAATTGTAACCCCTCTGTACAGTAGGTTCACAAATAAAATTAAATTAAATTTAAAAATAAATACTGTTTTTCCAGGTATAAATACTGTTTTTCCAATGTGGGTTTTTTTTCTGGTGCCAATTTCAGGGCTTGAACTCAGGGCCTCCAGCTTTCACTTGGCTTTCTCACAGCTAAGATACTCTATCATTTGAGCCATACCTCCAGTTCAACATTTTGCTGATTCATTGGAGATAGAGAGTCAGGGCAGAGTGCAGGCCCCGGGGCTGGCATCAAAAAGTTTTTTTTCCAGCCGGGCGCCGGTGGCTCACGCCTGTAATCCTAGCTACTCAGGAGGCTGAGATCTGAGGATCGCGGTTCAAAGCCAGCCCGGGCAGGAGAGACTGTGAGACTCCTATCTCCAATAAACCACCAGAAAACCGGAAGTGGCGCTGTAGCTCAAGTGGTAGAGCGCTCGCCTTGAGCTAAAGAGCTGAGGGACAGCGTCCAGGCCCAGAGTTCAAGCCCCACGACCGACAAAAAAAAAAAAAAAAAAAAAAAAAAAAAGTTTTTTTTCCTTTCTCTCCAGAAAATTCCTGATACCACGCAGTCTTTGAGGCAGACAATTATGGTGGCAAATTATCTTGTGTTAATAAATATTACAATGATACAAGCATCAACTCTGTTGATAATCTGCCACTAAGGTCTGGAGTTCACTAATTTCTACCTAAACAACAGGAAGAGAAAATAGTACACTGCATATAAAGTATTCTCCACCCCCACCCCCTCAACTTGTACTGATTTCAACTTAGGGCTTCCTGCTCTCATTCACCTTTTTCTGCTCACAGCTAGCACCTACCACTTGAGCCACATCTCCACTTGTCTTTTTGCTGATTAATTGAAGAGTCTCTTGATTTGCCTGCCCCGGTTGGCTTCATACCATAATCCTCAGATGTCAGCCTCCTGAGCAGCTAGGAATGAGTTAGTATGAGTTACTGGGACCCAGCATGAAAGATTAATTATTAATTACTAATGTGCCCCCTGCCTCACCTATGTTTGCTGAATGAAGGAAGTAGCAGCCTACTGCTACATCATACATTGATAGGAAAATAAAACTGTTACAAAATGACAAATCAAAACTTAAAAGACAATATAAATTATATAGACACCCATAGCTATCTATATAAAAAATTAAACGGCTAGAAACTGTAATCCTAGCTACTCAGGAGGCTAGATTTGGGGGTTGTGGTGTGTCAGTCCTGGGGCCTAAACTCAGGGCCTGTGTACTCTCCTCAAGCTTTATCAGTTGATTAAGGCTAAGCTCTACCACTTAAGCCACAGCTCCACTTCCAGCTTTTTGCTGCTTAACTGTAGATGAAGTTTCCTGAATTTTCCTGCACAAGCTAGTTTTGAACCATGATCCTCAAATCTCAGCCTCCTTATTAGCAGGAGCCTCCTGATTAGCAGGAGCCACCAGTGCCCATCTAAATATACTTCTAAATTACTGCCTAAAGGTTACTTTCACCAGTAATATAGGTTCAATTACAATTTAATACAGTTTATATTAAAAATTAATGTACTCATGCACCACTAGCAAATTTATGTATGGTTTATACATGCCTTAGGGCATATGCCAAGTAAACGCAAACTAAAGCTGCAATGGTATGGTTTTAACATGTTTCACATCTGTTAAAATATTCTCATACTGGATCCAGGTGTAATGGTGTACTCTTTTAAGACCAGCACTTGGAAAGCTAAGGCACAAGGTCAGGAAGTTCAAGGACAGCCTTGACTAC
Source organism: Dipodomys merriami (assembly GCF_024711535.1). Lineage (NCBI taxonomy): Eukaryota > Metazoa > Chordata > Mammalia > Rodentia > Heteromyidae > Dipodomys > Dipodomys merriami. The sequence continues at coordinate 7,013,268 of NW_027206279.1, read as the reverse complement.
AGAGCAAAAGCCTGTCTTTTTTTTTTTTTTTTTTTGGCAGTTGTGGGGCTTGAACTTTTGGCCTGGGCGCTTGTCCCTCAGCTCTTCAGCTCAAGGCGAGCGCTCTACCACTTGAGCTACAGCACCACTTCCAGTTTTCTAGTGGTTTATTGGAGATAGGAGTCTCATGGTCTCTCCTGCCCGGGCTGGCTTTGAACTGCAATCCTCAGATCTCAGCCTCCTGAGTAGCTAGGATTATAGGCGTGAGCCACCGGCGCCCGGCCAACCTGTCTTATTTATAGACTTACAGACCGATAGACATCCTTATCCTCAAAATAACACAAATGACTCCTTTTAGCCAATCTAGTTTAAAATGGTTAGGTAACTTTTTAAACCCTCAAAAAAAGTATATCAGGGTGCACCCAATATGAAGTTCCATCAGGATATTTGATATTTAACTTCAAGTTTCTTTTCCATTTTATGCTTTATAACAATTTGATAAATTAGAAATAAAATTAGTTGTGTGGTTTTTTTTTTCTTTCCCAAATCTAGAAATTCAGTTTCCTCTTGGAGGGGGGTGGGGGTGGTTAGGGGAAGGGGTGTTTGAACTCAATGCCTGGATGCTGTCCTTCAGCTTTTTTGTTCAAGGCTAGCACTCTACCACTTGAGCCACAGCTCCACTTCCAGCTTTTTTGGTACTTAACTGGAGAAAAAGTCTCAAGGAATTTCCTGCCCAAGCTGACTTTGAACTACAATCCTGAGATCTCTGCCTCCTGAGTAGCTAGGATTACAGGCATGAGCCACCAACTCCTGGCTCAGTTGATTTTTTAATTCACAAATCTAAAGCATAATTTCCTATGACTACAATAGCAATACCATTTACTCATTCAACAATTCTACAATTAGAGGTTTAGAGACTAGTACATCCTTTTGAATAGGATTACAGGCATGAGCCACCAACTCCTGGCTCAGGTTGATTTTTTAATTCATAAATCTAAAGCATAATTTCCTATGACTACAATAGCAATACCATTTACTCATTCAACAATTCTACAATTAGAGGTTTAGAGACTAGTACATCCTTTTGAATAGGCCCAAGTTTCTTAAATCAGAATTAAGTGGGTTTTGTTGTACACCAATCTTATAAAGATGCCACTTGACCAAAATCAACTAAATTAATTTGGAAAAGATAAAACTTCTCCAAATCTTAACAGGGGATGGGCTGGGAATGTGACTTAGTGGTAGAGTGCTTGCCTAGCACGCATGAAGCCCTGCATTCGATTCCTCAGTACCACATATACAGAAAAAGCCAGAAGTGGCACTGTGGCTCAAGTGGTAAAGCACTAGCCTTGAGCACAAAGAGGCTCAGGGACAATGCCCAGGCCCTGAGTTTAAGTCCCAGGACCAGCCCCCCCTCCCCAAAAAAAGGAAAGTGTAACATTACTATTAGCACAAATGAAATTTCCAAGATATTCTACATACAATGTAGAAAAAATACCCATCTGGGACTGGGAAGGTGGCTGAGTGGTAGAGTGTTTGCCTTGCATGTATGAGGCCCTAGGTTTGATTCCTCAGCATCACATAAGTAGAAAAAGCTGAAATGGAGCTATGGCTCAAGTGGTAAAGCACTTGTCTTGAGCTGAAGAGCTCAGGGATAGTGCCCAGGCCCAGAGTTCAGGCCCCACAACTGACAAATATAAAAAATAAAATAAAATAATTTCCATCCTACTTGGTATTCCTATGTAGTCCTATTATTTCTATATAGCTATAAATTCAATGCTAAAGATCCCACCACTTGACAGTTTTTATAACCTTTCAATCTATAGTGAAAAGATTAAAACTAGATGTACTGAATTTGGGAGAATTCTAAAGACGTAGTCTACAATGCTCACTCAGCTATCAGTAACCCAAATTTTATCAAGTTTCCCCAAAACATCATCAAAATACAGGCAGAATTGACCCATAACTTTTTTTGTCAGTCATAGGTCTTGAACTCAAGACCAGGATGCTGTCCCTGTGCTCTTTTTGCTCAAGGCTAGTGCTCTAACACTTTAAGCCATAGCTCCACTTCTGGTTTTCTGGTAGTTAATTGGAGATAAGAGCCTCACAGACTTTCCTTCCTGGGCTGGCTTCGAACTACGAACCACAATCCTCAAATCTCACTCTCCTGAGTAGGTAGGATTACAGGCATGAGCACCTGGCCCAATAACTTATTTTAGATCTCTTTAAGTCATATATTTGGCCCAGTCTTACAAATTGGCTCAACAAGTATCCAACGTGACTTCATCTCCACGCCCATCCCATATTTAATTGGTTCTAAAAAAAAAGTTCAACTTAATCCTACCTACTTCACAGGGTGGACAGCAGTGGCTTATGGCTGTAACTGTTCAAAGGCTGAGATATGGAGAATTGCAGTTTGAAGCCACCAGGATACAGAAATCTACAAGACTCCAAACAACCAACAAAAAGCCAAACTTGAGGCATGGCTCAACTGGTAGAGCACTATCTGGAATGGCAACTGTTAAGACCTGAATTAGAAACATAGTAGCAGAAAACAAAACAAAAAATCCATATAAATAAATGACTGCCTCTCATAAGAGCTACATTTTGCCTTGACTTTCTTTATGACCTTGAGCAAAGCCTACCAAATGAAGACTATAATGATGTTTGTGTTCCTGCTTATTACTAAAACTTAATTCTAATATTGTTGCTTAACAGTAGTGACGCTCTTTATCTTGCTAACAATATGGACATTCTTTCAACTGGACCTATGGAGCTGAAAGCTTGCATTACAATAAATATCAACTGATACATAAAATAACCAATTTTTAATCTTGACTACTGAGGGGACTATAAAGATCCAAATCCTACATGATCAAAAAGAACAAATTCCGAAAAACAAAGAGGCTCCTTATATTAAAAAAACAAAAGATAAGTAAGACTAGCTTTAATTTGCCATTTACCCTCTCCTTTTTAAAGGATAACTACTGAACCGCAAACGAAAATGTAAAACATAGCAAAGAATAGTGAGTCAGAATATGAAGCAATCTACAATCTGAAAATTATGCAGATAAATCTATTATTTCAAGTCACTAATTTGTATACTCACATAGAGCAGTAATCTTGGTACTGCCTTACTAGCATTCCAAAGACAAATCCCTGCCTTGGAGGAACATCTACTGAGTACATTTCATTTCAAGATCTTAGGATAGTTTAAGAGCTGTATCTCTCTACAGGCTTCCCTGAGATACTCTTAAAAGTGCTTAACATCACTCACACATCCAGCTACCACTAGGGTGAGAAGTAAATAAACACGATTTACTTATGCAATTATTAGCCACAGAATTCTGGCCAAGAACGCAAAAGCAAACACTCATACAGGCCAAGAAAGCAAGGAATATAAAACTATATGTAAGATTCACCCTTCAGTGACCACTAAGGAACCCAGAGGCCTCCCCCATGAGCTTGTTCTTTACTACCCACTCGTGATCTGAAAAGGTGGCAATGTCAACCCAACCTTTTTCACCGTAAAGAAAACAAACAGAAGTGAGTAAAACCTCAGTTTCCGGCTTCTCGAAAGCTATTAACCATTACTGAGGTATGAGCAACGCCCCCCTAAAAGCACCCTACTTAGAAAGAGATACCGGGGTTGGGGGGGGGGGGGGGAAGCGGGGAGAGAATCAGGTGAGCTCAGGTTAGAAAAGACCATCTTTTTAACTTCATCACCCAAGGGGGACCCACGGGGGGGGGGGGCTGGAGAGCAGGAACGTGAGATCGGGGTGGGGGTGGGTAGCAAAGTGAAATCTAACCCCAGAAATCACAACACACAGGCCTCAGCCCGAGAGCTGAAGCTGGCGGGAAGTGAGCGCTCTTTCCGCTCCCAGGGGAAAGTCCGGGCCAGAGCGGCTCCACACAGCGGACAGACAAGGCGCCAACAGTGCATGCCTACCACCGCGCCGGGAGCGCTGGAGGACCGGGCAGAGAAGGGGAGGAGATCCCGACAGACGGCCCTGGAAGAGGAGGACTGAGGCAGGGAGCCGCGGCGACGTCTGGATAAAGGGGATTACCTTCACTGTGACGACAGAGAAGCGTCTTCGGGTTCCGGCGATAGTCCCGACTGCGCAACGTGTGGTGTCTTTCCCGCTTTAGCCCGCAGCAGCAACAGAACCAGCTCCTTCAGCCAGTCGCCATTTCCCGCCTACCGACCTGCTGCACCGCACGGACAGGGACCCGGATGGAAAGCGGCCTCTCCGCGCAGGCGCGGTGACTTCCTCCTCCGCCCCCCCCTCCTCCCGCCACAATTCCGCGAGGTGGGAGGGAAGGAATGCGGGCGGCCACCGCGGGGACGACCGGGGGGGAGGTGGGGGGGGGGGAAGCTGTGAGGGGGAGTGCAGGGGGGAGAGGCGGGGAAGGAGGAAAGGAAAAACAACTTTGACTTCCGTGAAGGGGTTGAAGTACCGGACGCCAGAAAAAAAAAAAAAAAAGAAAGCTCGCGGGTTCTAATCACTGGCTCAGAAAAAAAAAAAAGATCGGGTCTCAGGACCGGACGAAGAAAGAAATGACAAAAACGATCGGGGCACGCGAGGGCCTGGGGGATGTTTGTACTTCAGGGGCCTCCGTAGGCGGCCGTAGAGTGGTCGCAGGGGGAGTAGGGAGTAGAGCGTTAGGAATGGAGAGGCGGAGACGTGAAGGACGGTTTTTCCTCCCGCTGCTAACGGAACCGCTGGAGGCCGAGCTAGGAAGGGGGTGGGGGGGGGAGGAAGGAGGGGCGGGCCTTGATGACGCGCGCTATCGGCGCGGGGGGGCGGAGCTTGAGGAGCGCGCCCTCGGCTCTGGGGGCGGGGCTTAGCGCGTCGCGCAGCCTGGCGGCTAGGTTTTAGTAACTGGGCGCGATCGGTGGGCGGGGCCGAGCCGGACGGGGCGGGGCTAACGGTTTGGCGCGCTGGAGGAGGTATAGCTTGTGTTGAATGCTCTCGGAGGCCCCGAGAAGATGGGGGTAGGGGGGGAGGGAAAGGGGGCGGATCTCGATCCTTTCCTGGGAGGCTGGGGGTGACCCCAGAATGTTCTCTCTCCAGCTTCCTCACCTAGATGACCAGAGCAGCTGCTCTGGTGGCTTCGATTCTATTCCACGCGTGGTGGTGGCGGCGGCGGCGGTGGTTCTTCTGGCGGAGAACTCGGATCTTTGAGACAATTAGGCTTCTCACTACAAAGCCTGGGTCGAAGGACGGTCAGCGCCCACGGAATGAAACAACATATCAATCGGGAGCGTCCAGGCCTCTGAAATGTCAGTCTGTTAGTGATTAGGAGACAGTTACCTCTGGACTAAAATTACAGGCCATTCTCATTATTCAATCATGAAGTGTGCGTTGAAAATATATATATACCAGGTAACCACAATACAAAAAAAAAAGAAAAAGAAAAAGCAAGTGCAGACTACTGGTCCTCTAGAGGCTGGTGACAAGGACTGGCCACCTTGCCCATCCTGGGTTGAAATTGGATCTTGACAGCCTTCTTAGCTCCCCAATCCGACTATGATATTCCCAATCTCTGGACTAGCTAAGATTACAGGCCTGAGTCACTAGCATCTTGCCCTAAAGTTACTTTAAAATGTAAGAAAACCTAGGAATGTTTATGAAAAAAATTCTTATTAGTTATTTCAAGCATTTACACTGTACTTAGGTTAAAGTTTTACTTCAGCACACTTTACTTTCTTCTAGTCCTGGTTGGGCACTACCACTTGTGTGAGTCATATCTCCACTTCTGGAGAATGTCTGCCCGGGATCCTCAGATCTCAGCTAGGATTATGGGCATGGGCCACCAGCACCTAGTTAAAACAACTTCCATATGAACTTTGTATTCCCAACAACGCAGATATTTCAGATAGTTGTTAATTCTCTCCCATCCTTTCAGTTGAAGACAATGAAATTATAAAAAATTATGCTTAAAAGGCATTACCATAGAAGAAACTAAGAAACAGTTGATTATACCCTCATTCTATTCACCACCACCTCAGGGGGTGTATCACTGTGAGTTAAGTTTAGTAAGCCCAAATGCTTTTGCAGTTTACTTAATATCCTAAGACCATTTTCTCAGAGTAAGACTGTTATTTGTTTTTTATTTTAGTTATATTTTCCCTATTTAGTAACAAAGTATTTTTAAGTTCAAATGTATTTATGAAAGAGTAACAAGGTGTGTCCCTTTCTCCTGAAGTGGCAGTTGTTAATGTCAATAAACTTCAGTAATAACACTGTCAAAGATTTAGACTGTCAAATTTTAATACAGGAAGTATTAATGGGGCACAGTGGCACACACTTAATACCAGCTACTTGGGAGACAGAGGACAGAGTTCAGAACCAGGCTCTCCTTTCTAAAAAACAGAAAGAGAAGGAAATACTAAAAAATATTAAGTTACCTTCAGGTTATCTATAAGGTGTAACATACATGATTTTTATATATTTAAACTTGGGTTCCACCTACAAGGTCCCTCTACCTCTCTATTTATATATTTATATATATATATATTATTTTATATATATTATATACCAAAATATACACATATATGCCAAATTTCCCCCTATCTGAATTCCAAACCACTTTTAGCCCCAAATAGTTCATAAGAGATACTCAACATGTATATGGAATCTTATTTTTCACTTGAAATAGAAGATATAGGTACTTTGCAATACATAATTTAACTTTTTTTCTCTGTTGTATGCAGTGTATGTTCTTTTTTTTTTTTTTGGGGGGGGTCCGGTCATGGGGCTTGAACTCTGGGCCTGGGCGCTGTCCCTCAGCTCTTCAGCTCAAGGCAAGCACTCTACCACTTGAGCCACCTTCCCAGCCCCAGTGTATGTTCTTTCTGCAATTCACTACAGCAATAATGCTTCTACTACATATTCAAGAATTAGAACTGTCATTTGCTCCTGTAATTATCTGATGACAATGCCCATCGAAATTCTACATTGTTAAAACTGAACTCAAGGGCTGGGAAGGTGGCTCAGTGGTAGAGCGCTTGCCTTGCATGCCTGAGGCCCTGGGTTCGATTCCTCAGCACCACATAAGCAAAAAGAAAAAAGCCGGAAGTGGTGCTGTGGTTCAAGTGGTAGAGCGCTAGCCTTGAGCTGAAGAGCTGAGGACAGTGCCCAGGCCCAGAGTTCAGGCCCCACAACCAGACCCAAGGAAAAAAAAAAAACAAAAAACTGAACTCAATTTTCTTTCAAACCTGTTCCTCAGTGTTCTGCATCTTAACAAATGCAATTTTTCTTTCTCATACCCCTGTCCAGCCCAGCTGGCCCTCCATATCCACATGGTCCACATCCAATAGATTCAACTAAGTTTCTGTCTGTAATGAACATGTACAGGCTTTTTGTTATTATTCTCTGAACAATAAACTATCATTTATAGTGCAACAAGTATTGTAAGTAACAGAGATAATTTAAAATACATAGGAGGTAAGCAGAGGAAGGAGGTTAATAACAGACCAGGCACTGGTGGCTCATGCTGATTATCCTAGCTACTGAAGAAGCTGAGATCTGAGGATGGCAGTTCAAAGCCAGCCCAGGCAGTAAAGTCCCTGAGACTCTTATCTCCAATTAACTTCCAGAAAACTGGAAGTGGGGCTATGGCTCAAAGTCGTAGAGTGCTAGCTTTGAGCAAAAGAGCTCGGCGATAATGCCTAGGCCTGAGTTCAAGCCCCACGACTGAACAAAAGAAAAAATGAGTAACAGGAGCAGCAAATATAAATGAAGTATATGATATCATAGTGAACTCTTTGTACAATTAATTTACACTATACCACATCTCATTGGAGCCACAGACCCCCTGATAAGTTAAGCCATTACAGTAAGTGACGGTCTTCCTTGAAAGTTTTGTTTTTGTAAGGGATTTTTTTTTTTTTTTTGTACAAGGGTCTCTATCTCTTACTCAGCTTTTTCACTCATGGCTGGCATTCTCCAACCCAGCTTGCTTTGTTGGTTAACTGCAGGAAGATTCTGCCTGACTTCTCTGCCCTAGATGGCTATGAACCTCTACCCTCAGGTTGCCTGAGAAGCTAGGCATAAGCCACTTGTACCTTGCCTATTGTTTCTTGAGATATGTATTCATATGCCTAAGATAGCCTTGAACTCTTGTTTCAGCCTTCTGAATGCTTGGATTACAACTATGATTGGCTTTTTTGTTGAGAAAAAGAAAAAAGGAAGAAAGGGAAGGGAAGGGAAGGAAGGAAGGAAGGAAGGAAGAGGTTAGCTGAGCACTGGTGGCATACACCTATAATCCTAACTACACAGGAGGCTGAGATCTGAGGATCATGGTTTGAAGCCAGTCTGTGCAGGAAGTCTGTGAGACTCTTATTTCTAATTAACCATCAGAAAATGGGAAGTGGTGCTGTGGCTGGAAGTGGTAGAGCAGTAGCCGAGAATAGCACCCAGACCCAGAGTTCAAGCCCCATGACTGATAAATATCATGATCTAGCAAATTTTGTTACATAAAAAAAGACACAAAACCTTTTTTAAATGAAGTGACATATTTTAGAAATTATTTAGAAGTCATAATCACATTACCCCTAAAATCAATCTTATATGTATGTTTTATATTCTACACTTTCACTTTTTGGGTCAGTAGCAATTAACCAAATTTTCTCCCTGCCTGGCCCCCTTTCTACCTCTTTCTTCACTTTCATTTCACCATAGGTGAACTGTAATATATACCTTGAATGAAAAACTTGATTCTTTGGTATCTGGTCAACATGAAAACATTATTTTTAATCAGTCTTTATCCCCTTTTAAAACTATGTTTCCTTTGAGTGTTATTAGTCTATCTCTACTTGAATGTAAGTTCCAGACTAGATTTTGCCTTTTTGCCAGTCCTGGGGCTTTAAACTCAGGGCACTGTTCCTAAGCTCTTCTGGTTCAAGGCTAGCACTCTATCACTTGAGCCATGGTTGTAATTCTGGCTTGTTTTTTGTTTTGTTGTTGTTGTTGTTTGGGGGGGGAGTTTATTGGAGATGAGTCTTACAGACTTAACTGCCCAAGAAGGCTTCAAATTATGATCCTCAGATCTCAGCCTTCTGAGTAGCTAGGATCAGATCATGACTATCTTATCCACTTACCTTACTACTAAGAACAATGCCAAGCACACAAAAGACATTCAATATTTGTTGAATATTTGAGCCCTATAGTAAACAGCCTAGTATAAAATTTCTGCTTTTAGCCAGCCACCATGGCTCAAGCCTGTAATCCTAGCTACTCAGGAGGCTGGGATCTGAGGATCATGGTTCAAAGCCAGCCCGGGCAGGAAAGTCCATGAGACTCTCTTATCTCCAATAAACTACTAGAAAGCTGGAAGTGGCGCTGTGGCTCAAGTGGTAGAGCATTTACCTTGTGCTGAAGAGCTGAGGGACAGTGCCCAGGCCCAGAGTTCAAGCCCCCCAAGACCAAAAAATAAATAAATAAAATCTGCTTTTTTAGCTTAGCCTAACTAAAAATGGATGTTAAATTTGTTTAAAATCTTAGTGTTTAAATGTTACTATTGTGGGGCACCAGAGGCTCATACCTGTATTCCTTTGCTACTCAGGAGGCTGAGACCTAAAGATTGCAGTTTGAAACCAGCCATGGCAGGAAAATCTGTAAGACTTTTATTTCTAGTTAACTACCAGAAAAGCTGAAAATGGAGCTGTGTCTCAACTGGTCGAATGCTAGGGGCGTGTCCAAGCTGGGGGGTTCAAGCACCAGCCCAGCACAGAAAAGAAGTTACTGTTTACATCAGATCTGTAACTATGTATATATCTGAACCAATGAAACAGTGAAACAAGTTTAATTTTTAATTTATTAGAACCCAGTAAGTGATGATTTTAAAAGCAGAGTTCCCATCAAATTAACACTTAATTCAGGGCAAAATACATTAAAAAAAAAAACTAAACCTTAAGGCAGAAGTAAAACATTATAAAAAACAGCATGTCTAATAGAGACTTGCAGAATGTCAGAATTCTAGGAGACTCACATAACACTACAATGTTAATACAGTCAGAAAGGTTATTGATTGGTCCAAGATTTGTTTATAAAATGTCTAGGCTGCTAATTGAAGAAAATTTTTGCTGTGTAAGTAATAGCTACCATACAACCAAATGGCCTTTTATGTCAAAGGAACTAAGGCAGATAATTTCATGGTTTTCATTTTAAAAACTTCACAATATTATCTATGAAGTAAGTATTACTAAGAGTATTTTTAGATTTATCTCCCCATGCCAATGCCCAGAGGACCTGTATCACTTTCCTTTAACTGCATCTTAAAAGTTCTGTGAATCATCACAGTACTTCATTGTAGGACTGATCTTAGTGATAACAAAAGTATGAATCATTTGCTTTGATATAGAAAAAAGCAATTTCATTAAATTACCAAATCATTTCCTGATGATTAAGGAATTTTAAACTGAAACCTTAAATCTTTTGAATACCTCTTCAAGTGTGAAGGATTTCTTTACTTCTGCAAATTTGAATTTTGACTGGAATCTTAGTGTGTGGGGAAATGTTTCTGATTTATCTGCTTATTTATTGTTCAATGTTGAGAATCTTGGGCCCCAGTGGTTTAGCCCTTATAAAAAATAGGGTTAACAACCTTAAGTTTCCCCCTCATAATCAAAAGCTTTTGTTTTCAGGGAGTGAGATAAAATTTATAAGTCCTTTAAATCCTAGAAATCAAGGATTAGCTAGTCTACACATGCTACTGATCAAAAGAGACAAAATGCACTGAAAATAATTTTATAAGTCTGGAAAATATGAGGTCAATGGGTTCTTAACTAATATTAAGTAATTATAAAGATTCATTTTATTACAAACTTTTAAGCTACTTTAATAAAACACCTGTAGACCTCACTGCACTTCTATTTATCTGTGCATTAATAAAAACCTGTTAAAAGTCCTTATTTAGTAACTCTGAAAAAGTCCAGTCAAATAAGATCACTAAAGCTGTCAGAAAAAGCTTTGAAATACTGATTGAAGATTTATTTCAAGGTAGATGTAGCCCCTTTCAAGATGTGACATTTAAATGATGATTATCCTCACCACCTTGAACTCTGAAAGTAAAAATTTTAGCCAGTGCTGACTATAGTTAACAGTACTTGAAAATTAAAAATTGAAAATATACTGTCAATCATGCACTCCACAATTTCAAGAACTAAGAAATAACATAAATACTGTTATTTCTTTGAAGGTTATCTCAACTTTCAGCAGGCTTCAGCTGAAAGTTAATCTGCCAAAACACATCAGCACCCATGTAAAATAAAAGCAGGGAAGTGACACTGTACACATTGCCCAGGCTAGCATCCAGTTTCCCCTCATGTAATTTGCCATAATTCCTTAAAGAGCATTACATGAGGGGTACATAGAACACCTGTTGGGCTAACAGGAATATATTAGTATATAAAATTTATTCAGCTGAATAACTCTTTTCATTCTGGTTATGCTATGTGCAAACTATAACCTGTACAAACGTTTTCTCCTGCTTGTCTACTGTGGAAAAATTAGGCTCCATAAAGTGTGAAATATACATTAGTTTGCTTTAAATGCAAAGATTAACTATTTTTGGCTCAACTGTGTCATAACCAAAAAAGTCTCTGCTTTAATAATACAATATGAAAAAGTTCACATATGTACATGAGTACATTCCTTCATTAAAGTTTTTCCTTAAATCTATTTCAATGTATCTTTACAACTGATACAACTGATCTTTACAATGAAAGTCAAAAATGACAAAGTAGAAATGATTCAATTTTACAGCACTTTAGGTTTTGTGACATTTCCCTGTGGGACTTAAAGGACATCATTGAAACGCTGCTTCCCGTAGTCTGCAGGATCCATTTGAAGCTCTCGTTCTTCATCATCTGTAAGTAAAACAACTGTGTATCAAGAATAATGTTTTAAAATCACTGCAGAAATCCAATTTAACAATGTCTCAGTTTTTCAGCCTTTAATTTTCTCTTGTTATTTCTCACCAATTATAAACATTTGCCCTTAATTTTTAGTTGCTTGCCTTTAATAATGAAAAGTCTAACTTTTGAAGAATTAACTTATTTTAAGAAATCTTTTGGTAACTGATAGACGGACAAATGCAGAGTTACAATAAACATAGCTAGCATTAGGAATATACAGCATTGAGTCAATCCTGTTATTTCTGTATAGATGAACATTAGTTCATTGAACTAATGCTTTGGTAGAACAATTTGCATATATTTTTCATGTCTTAAAAGTTAATTCTTGGGGGGACGCTGGGAAAGGATGTGAAGGGTAAACAAAGGAGGAGGCTGCAATGCTTGATAAGAAATGTACTCATTACCTTGCCCATGTAATTGTAATCCCTCTGTACAGTATGTTCACAAAAAATAAAAATTAAAATTAAAAAAAGTTAATTCTTAAGGTAATCCACACTTTTAATGTAAAAATTTAGAAAGGAAAATAAAAGTATCCCCTATTCCTTTGCTTCCTTGAAAATAGCTTGACTTTAATTTTCTAACCGAAGTAATGCTAACTTTACCAAAAAAAACAAAAACAAAAACAAAAACTTTAATCACATAATGTTACTATACAATAAGCTCCTCAAAGCTCTTTTTGAGTAGCTGAATTAAATGACTCCAAAAATTGCTCTGGAGTTTGATTTTGCTAGTGATAGAGTTTGTCACTTTATCTGCCAATGGCAATCCTTTTCCAATTTTGGCTGCAAACTGTAGGTTTTGAAATACAGGAGAGTCTTAAAGCTACATTAAAATAAAAATGAAAAAAATTCTAATCAGAGTCTCAGAGGTCAGCTATGGAGCACCTGCATTTTTATGACATTTTTTTTTTTTTTTTTTTTTGTCGGTCATGGGGCTTGAACTCTGGACCTGGGCGCTGTCCCTCAGCTCTTCAGCTCAAGGTGAGCGCTCTACCACTTGAGCTACAGCGCCACTTCCGGTTTTCTGGTGGTTTATTGGCGATAGGAGTCTCACGGTCTCTCCTGCCCGGGCTGGCTTTGAACCGCGATCCTCAGATCTCAGCCTCCTGGGTAGCTAGGATTACAGGCGTGAGCCACCGGCGCCCGGCTTTTTATGACATTCTTATTTCAGGTTTAGTAGATTGGTTGGTTGGTTGAATGGTTGGTTTTTTTTATTTTGGTGCTGGTCTTGAGGTTTGAATTCTGAGTCTGGGCACTGTCCCTGAGATTTTGTGTTCAAGGCTAGAACTCTAACCTGAGCCACAGCTCCACTTCCACCTTTTTGATAGTTAATTGGAGGTAAGAATCTCACAGACTTTCTTGCCAGACTGGCTTTGAATTATGATCTCCTCAGATCTCAGCCTCCTGAATAGATTGGATTGATTAAAGGCACATCCCACCTGTGCCAGGCTGGTTTACAGTAAGTTTTTGACTTGAAAAATTTGTTCTCTCAAAAGTGCCAAACCACTTTCTTTTATCCTTTTAAGAACTTTCCTGTTAAACCTACATTTAGAATTAGAAACAAACAATTTGTACCATATTCTTAAAACCAAACACACTTCCTTAATAGTATAATCTGCTAGGTAAATATATGATAACCTCAAATCTGTTATAATATGCAAAAGATTAACATGTAACATACCAAGTAATTAGTTATACCAGGGAATTATATATACCATCATCAATTAATTATACCACAGGATTTCATTTTGACATGCCCATAGACGCATATAATGTACCTTAATAAGACTTAACCCCTTTATCTCTCTATGATTCAAAAAATATGTATCTTATGCATATCCTAAGAAACTAGGAAAATTGAGGGGAGGTGTTAGGTTGAGAGGGATGGGTGAGAATGCTGAAATTAGGTATGGATCATTAGGCATTTGTCTGTGCTTCAATTGTTTCTATCTTTGTTTACAAAATTTCAATGGTGGCAGTAAATTTTCTATTTTCTTCCCTAGGCTGGGGAATAGATATGTTCTAGGAATCCTGAAATCTGAAATATATTTTCCATAACACTTATGTTAATTAGTGATTCCACTGTAAAGGAAAGCACAGAATTTTAAAACAGAATGGTCACTAAGAGCTTAATACTGTCACATACAGATGAAGAAACTGCAGTCCACAGGATTTAAGCAACTTGAAAAGTAATTTACAGCCTGTCTCTTGACTCTAGCCCCATGGTTTCTTCATTGTATTTTATGGCTATTTGGCTACAAGAGCAAATTGCATTGGGAACCCAGTAATTAGATCTACATTTGAACAATGAAAAAATGCTTTCAAACTCTACAACTTCTGATTTAGTAATAAACATTTGGAATCTAACTTGTTGGTAACATAGAGAACTACATAATACCGTAATACCGCCCCCTCTACTTTTGGAGTTAATACCTCAAAACATGTCTAAAATTACTTTATATCTCTCTTTAGTCTCTTTAACAAAATTATCTCTATTTGCTATAGCATCATGTTCTTGCATCGTTCTGTTCTCCGTGGAGAGTCTTGTAACAATCCTACCCTCTTCTTACTATTGTCTAATAAACCCCAGAATGGAGTTGTAACAACCCCCCCCACACATACACACACGCACACGCTTCATGTAAGTGTTTTATATTTTTTAGAAAATAAAGGGAATCATGAAGACATTTCTGATGGCAAAGAGAAATGCAAGAGGGAAGGAAGAAGGGAACAGGAGAATGAGAAGGCATTAAAAATAATTTACCTACTGTGAGTAAAACACAAAACTATTAAACTCAAAATTTTTAAACTAACTTAAACACAGCCAAAAAATATAACGAACAATTAGCTGTTGTAATAAACCCCTCAAAACTGTCCAATGAACTAGTGAAGCCTTTAAGAAAAATTGCAGACCATTGTAAGTACAAATCAAGCAAAGCTTATGACAAGAAATTAAAAGACTTGTTATTATCCTACTATTCACAGTTGCAAGAATAAAAGCATAAAGTCATCAGTTAATAACATTGACTGAGGTCCCTAAGTGCCAAGTACTGTAGAAGGATGGGTATGGAGGCAGAAAGGGATACAAACAAAAGAAAAGGCAAAAAACGAAAATCCCTGCCCTCCATGAGCTTATGAGCTAATTGATATGATATGCAATCATGAAAATGCCTTAAAGTGTTATATGTAATTGCAGATAAATATATTCCAAGCAAATCACAAAAGCAATGGGGATAAAGGGTAAATATGTGAAAAAGGATGAAATTACAGAAAATGTGAGTCAAATTTATGAGATGTAACCTAAAAGTGCTGGGAAGAAATTCTCACTAGTACTTCTCTATATAACTCTTAGTACTTAATTAATTTCTCTTCTATGTCTAACAACTATGCCTCCCCCAAATCTAGGATGTACTATCAAAACAATATCTAGGTGGATGTTAAGAGTTCTGGTTTTTCTTTTTGTACTAACTATATATAGTATTGAAGGAGAATTATATTTCCATCTTAATTTTTAACAATTCTTGTCATGAACCTAAATGAATGGTTAATTATTATAACTTCAAAAAAAGCTGAGGAGAAAACCAAAACAGGTTACAGTAAAAAACTTTTATGCCCTATAATATAAAAAAATATAAATATAAAATATAAAAAATCATAATCAACTTTTATAGAAAATCTTAAAACTCCACCAATACAAATATAAGCAGGCAAAGAACAAGCCTAAAAGCTTGTCATAAAGCAATATACTCTGACATGCATGCACAGGTGGGACTGCATGCAGATACTCAACTTTCAGTAATTTAAAAGCTCAGAAATAATAGTTAAAACAAAAATATGTTGAATCTGTGCATTAATTATAAAAAGATAAATTTTCAAAAATTATTAAATGTAAATTTTAAGACTAGCAGAAAAACTTCAAAAGTAGAATGGCCTTTCTATTCTGTATCAGTGAATGAATAATTTCACCTTCAGTATTGAGGTCAATTCATTTATAGCTTTTCTTATAGCAAAAAGCCAGCAGGGCAATACTTGTACTTAGAATAATAGAATGTTTTCAGATAAGAAACTAGAAATAAAAAATAATTGCGGGGGCAGGTGCCAGTGGCTAGATATTCAGGAGGCTGAGATCTGAGGATCGTAGTATAAAGTCAGCCAGGACAGGAAAGTCCAATAAACCATTCAAAAAACTGGAAGTGGCATTGTGGCTCCAGTGGTAAAGCACTCACCTTGAGCTAAAGAGCTGAGGGACAGCGCCCAAGCTCAGACCCCCCCAAAAAAAAAACGGGGAGAGGGGGGAAGCATTGAATTCTAATGCTTCTGAAGAGTCTGAGTTTCAAATTTTAACTACATTGAGAACATATAATCTAAAATTTAAAAAAGCAAAACTGATACATGTTGTAAAAGTTTTCATAATAAAACTAAAAACTGCACAGAACCTTTTTGAATTAGTATTAAGGTTTATGCTAATAAGGCCAAAGTTCTATACAAATTCAACCAAACAACTGAGAGGTGGGTTTCTCGGTCACAGCATGGATGCCAGGCCCACGCTCACCTTGGACGTCTTCCTCTCCACCATCACCATCTTCTTCCTCATTGTAAGCCAGCTCAGCCTGCTTGTCTGCCTCATACTCACCTACGTTACCATCATCCCCATTATAATCCGCCAGTTTAGAGCCATGCTGCGGATCAACAGGGGACTCATTCTCATCAAAGAATCGGCCTGTGAAGTAGGTAGAGGATTAATTCAAGAGTAAAGGGAAGAAAAGAATGGCCCTATTCTGAAGACAGATGAGAAAGCAGACAGTGAAACCTGGAAATTTGCAGGGTACTAGTTATAAAAAAAGGATACATTTCATAAAGGTTATACTAGACAAGCATAATTAAGAGTGAAGACCTCACTCAAGAATTTGTCTTTTGAGCTCACACCTGTAATCCCAGCTACTCAGGAGGCTGAGATCTAAGGATTGTGGTTCAAAGCCAGCCCAGGCAGGAAAGTCCATGAAACTCTTATCTCCAATTAACCACCAGAAAACCGGAAATGCCACTGTGGCTTAAGTAGTAGAGTGCTGGCCTTGAGCTGAAGAGCTGAGGGATAGTGCTCAGGCCCAGAGTTTAAGCCTCAGGACTGACAAAAATTTTAAAAAATTGTCTTTTGTGTTTAATACTTGTTACTTAAGATTTGAATGCTTTTTGTCTTTTTTAATTATTGAGACAAGCTAGCCTGGAACTTGCCCATACTAGTCTTGAATTCATGAACTGCCTTGCCTCCCAAGTGCTGAGACAAGACTATAGCCATTTGATCCTCCACCTTATGATTTCAGTGTTTTCTTAATAAAAAAAAAAATTTTTTTTAAAGGTACTACTTTTAGGATTGTTTTCTTTTCTATTGGTCCTGGGGCTTGAACTAAGGGCCTAGACTTGTCCCTGAGCCTCTTTGTGCTCAAGGCTAGTACTCTACCATTTGGTGCCACAGAACCACTTCCAGCTTTTTCTGAGTTGTTTATTGGAGATAAGAGTCTCAAGAGACTTTCTTGCCTGGGCTGGCTATTTTTTTTTGGGAGGGGAGGTCAGTTGTGGGGCTTGAACTCTGGGCCAGAGCACTATCCCTTAGCTCTTCAGCTCAAGGCCAGTGCTCTACCACTTGAGCCACAGCACCACTTCCAGTTCTCAGAGTGGTTTATTGGAGCTAAGAGTCTCACAGTTTCCTGCCTGAGCTGGCTAAGAACTGTGATCTTCACATCTCAGCCTACTAAGTAGCTAGGATTATGGGTATGAGCCAACTGCACCCAGCTCAGGATTGTTTTTCTAATGACCCACAATTTCTCTATTGGACAAACACTTCAGTAGAATGAATTATTTAAATCCTGGAGATAACACATATTTGAAGTTCGTAATCATCTGTTGCTTTATCAACTACTATTTCCCATGAATAATACTGAAATCTTTAAAACAAATGAGTGCAGACTAAATTCTTTTGTACACTAATACAAACTATCAGAGCTGAGGCTCATATTCCTTTAATAATTCCCAGTAACATGAATTCCAAAAAGACACAGAAGAGAGAGCAAGAACCAGACTAGAGCTTTGAAAGAAAATCCCAATTATTTCTGGTTTCTTGCTTTCCATTTTCATTATCAAATTAAAAAAAGAAAAGTCAGTGGAAACTTAAGGAAGTTCACCTACCAGAGATCATTATGCTGTACACATTCCTAACAATTACAGATTGAAGAAAAAAAACATAATAGTTACTATAATAGAAACCTATTCAATTAGACATTAAAAATAAAAATGATGGAAGTGCCACTATGGCTTAAGCCTAGCACTCCTGAGTGAAAAAGGTCAGAAACAGCACCCAAGCCCTGAGTTAAAGCTTCCTGACCAACAGAAAAAAAAAAAAAAAAGACAAGACAGGTATACTAAGACCTAACTTAAAACATAGGTTAAAAACTCTAGCCAGGGGCTGGGAAGTTGGCTCAGTGGTAGAGCGCTTGCCTTGCATGCCTGAGGCCCTGGGTTCAATTCCTCAGCACCACATAAGCAAAAAGAAAAAAGCCGACAGTGCCCAGGCCCAGAGTTCAGGCCCCATGACCGGACCCAAAAAAAAAAAACTCTAGCCGGGCATTAAATTTAGCATTATCTAGCATGACAGTTAATGTGTTAATTTGTAAAACATGAATTAAATCAACATGTAGGAATTTCAGACTTAAGACATTAACAATTTTCTGGAGCCTGGCATGGTGGTAATGTCTATAATTCCAGCTACTTGGGAGTATGGCCATTCAAGGCCAACCTAGGTAAGAGTATAACCCTGTCAAAAAAAGCTAAAGCAGCGGGGCGCTGGTGGCTCACGCCTGTAATCCTAGCTACTCAGGAGGCTGAGATCTGAGGATCGCGGTTCAAAGCCAGCCCGGGCAGGAGAGACCGTGAGACTCCTATCTCCAATAAACCACCAGAAAACCGGAAGTGGCGCTGTAGCTCAAGTGGTAGAGCGCTCGCCTTGAGCTGAAGAGCTGAGGGACAGCGCCCAGGCCCAGAGTTCAAGCCCCACGACCGACAAAAAAAAAAAAGCTAAAGCAAAAAGGGTGGCTTCAGAGACTGCTTGCCTAGCAAGGTAAAGACCCTGAGTTCAATCCCCAGTACTACCAAAAAAAAAAAAAAAAAAAAAACTGTCTTTGCTTGGAAAGAAAGTACAAATCGTAAGAATTATGGAGTATTAGCTACTTCTACGGATGGGTTGCCACATCATAAAGGCAATACATTTTTAATTGCTGGTTAAAGTGTTAAACAGTAGGATAGTTAAATAACAAATATTTATAGGCTTCTAAAGAAACCATGAAACCAAAGTAATTGAGGTCAATAAAGAGAACAATATTGGGGCTGAGAAGGTGGCTCAGTGGTAGAGCACTTGCCTTGCATGCATGAGGCCCTGGGTTCGATTCCTCAGCACCACATAAGCAGAAAAAAAAGCCGGAAGTGGTGCTATGGCTCAAGTGGTAGAGCGCTAGCCTTGAGCTGAAAAGCTGAGGGACAGCGCCCAGCCCAGAGTTCAGGCCCCACGACCGGACCCCCCCCCCCCCAAAAAAAAGAGAGAATAATATTTTAGCTAGATGCCTTTAATCCTTGCAACTAAGGAGGCTGAGATCTGAGGATTGAGCAATGTGCAAAGTCAGCCAGGCAGGAAAGTCCATGAGACTATTACTTCCAATTATCTACCAAAGCCAGAAAGGAGATACACACACGCACGCACGCACGCACACAAAATTTTAAAATAAAATTGAGGAACATACAGTAAGTAAATGGGAAAGTTCATCAAATAAATCCAGACATGGTGGCACATATCTATAATCCCAGCTACTCAACAGACAGAAGCAAGAGGATTCAGAGTTTAAGTAAGTCCAGGCAAAGTTAACTTTGAGACCCTGTCTCAAAAACAAAATAAAAACAAAAGGGCTTGGGGCATGGTTCAAATGGTAGAACAGGGGAAAAAACACAGTAGCAGAGTGCTTGCCTAGCAAGTGAGAGGTCCTGAGTTTGACTTTAGGCAATGTCAAAAAATACATGAGTAAAAAAGGAAAAATGATAATAGAAAGAAAAAAAGGCACAGACTATTTGTTAGAAAAACAAATTGAATAATAACAATATAAAACAACCATTTTGGTGGCTTTTTAATATTGTCTTTTTCTAGCTAAGTACCAGTGGCTTCTGTCTGTAATCCTAGCTACTCCAAAGTCCAAAATTCAAAGCCAGAGCAGGCAGAAGCAGCTCAAGTGAAAAGTAGCTCAAGTGGTAGAGCGCCAGCCTTAAGAAAAAAATCTAAGCGAGAGTATGAGGCCCTGAGTTCATGTCCCAGTACTGGAACATAGAAAAAATAATTTAAAAATACCTCTTCCTAACGATAAAAAATAAATGGTGCTCAATGTAAGTAGGAAAAAGATTTAAAGACATCCCCATTGTCTTTTTCTCAATATGAATGTTTACTTAAAAACAAAACAGCTGGTATAGTTAATCTTAATCTGTATGCAGTGAAAAACTGCTGTTTTAAACAAACACATATATGTTAGGTACCAGTGAGCTTTTCAAAGTGTTCTATATTTCCTCCAATAAAATTCTGCACTTTCTTTTTTTATAATCAAGAATTATGAAATACAGAAAAGGAAAAAAAGCCTAAGAAAATTACTGCAAAATATAGACAAATTACTAATCTTGTTAGGCAAGGAAAATTAATTATAGAAATGGCCTTTCTGTACCTATAATATTCCAACAGGGCAATTTAAGCTTGTATTGCTGTTTTTTTTTTAACGCCTTGACTCATCTAACTAGCTTGAACTCAGTCATAAAATTTTAATACTATAATTAAGGTAACAGATAATTTTAAAAATCATGAATAAATGGCCACACAACTTCCCCTTTTTAATAGTGAGCTGTGATGCAGGGTGCCAGTGGCTCATGCCTGTAACTGAGGCTACTCAGGAGGATGACATCAACAGATAATAGTTCAAAGCCAGCCCAGGCAGGAGAAGTCCATGAGATTCTTATCCCCAATTAACCACAAAATTCCAGAAATGGAACTGTGGCTCAAATGGCAAGACTGCTAGCCTTGAGCAAAATAACTCAGGGACAGCACCCAGGGCCCATGTCCCAGTACCAGCACACACACACAAAAATCATGTTTGGAAAAAGACCTAACACCAAAATTGAGTTTCCAACATTCTCATAGAGTATAAGAGAAGAAAACCTAGACAAAGTTGCCCATTAGTTGGGGATATACAATAAGCTTCATATTTTACATAGTTAAGTTTGACATTTTAGGTAAAAATGCATTATACTTATCAATGTGATACCTAAATTATATGGTTCCTGAGAAATACATCAATGTAAACTAAGAGTAAGAAGAGAAGGTTTCAAACCATTGACAAATATGGGCTGAGTGTAGCTCAATGGCAGTGTGTGCTTAGTGTGATCCTGGGTTCCTCTAGAGGCACATATATTAGACTAAGAAGAAAAGAAGCATTCAAATCAGTAAAAACAAAGAGTATTAGAGGGTTGGGGAGGTGGCTCAGTGGTAGAGTGCTTGCCTTGAGTGCATGAGGCCCTGGGTTCAATTCCTCAGCACCACATAAGAAGAAAAAGCCAGAAGTGGGGTTGTGGCTCAAGTGACAAAGCACTAATCTTGAGCTGAAGAGCTGAGGGACAGCGCCCAGGCCCAGAGTTGGCCCCACAACCAGCAAAATAAATAATTAAAAAAAGTAGGAAGAAGAATTAAAGAAAGTAGGAAGAAGAAATTTGGACAAGGAAATTAAGGATAATTGGGGAAGACTTGTAAGGTTGATGACTTTAAAAGACCCTCTAATATTCCATTAACAAGAACATTATTTAAATCAGTAGAGTATATTAAAGTATCAACAATGATCTTCAATCTATCCATTAAACAAGATTCATTGATGTATGTGATAGGTACTATGTGGGGCACTGTAAGAGAAAATAAAGTTACCATGTCGATCACCAATAACTAGCCTAATAATAGGGGAGACAGATACACAGTTAAAATAAATGTGCTTCATCACAGTGACCTAGGAAGCGGTATCAGAACCTGGAGACTATTGCTACAATTAATCTTCCTTCAATAAAGTGAGTTTGAACTTTATGTAGGAGGCAATAAGCAAGTTACAATTTCTCTTCCTCTCACTGAGAAAGGAAACTAATCTGCCTTATATTTGCAGCATTTGCAAAGTCTATTCAAGCAAGTAGGAGTTAGATTATTAATGTAGAAGAAACAGCTAAATTATAGCCAAGGCTGGTATTACATGCCTGTAGCCCAACCACTCGGGAAGTGAACGTAAGAGGATTGAAGTCTAAGTCAGCATAGGCAAAAGTAAGAGAAAAATTAAAAGCAAAAGGAAACCTTGAGTTTAATACTCAATACCTCAACTCCCAAGAAGGAAGGAAAGAAGGAAAGGAAGGAAGGAGGGAGGGAGGGAGGGAGAGAAGAAGGAAGGGCCTCATTTTCAGCCTCCCTTCAAATAAAGGGGGAAAAAGGTACCCACATTAAGAACTTTAAAAATTCTTGTTAAGACATATGGCACATGGTCTCCTGATATGTGGATGTTAAATTCAAAATGCAACGAGCTATGACAAACGGCTTGAGAGAAAAAAAAACTTAAGAGCTGTTTGAAAACAACTTGAAAGTAACTGATGAAAACAAGTTGGCCAAGTGCTGTCCTTGCTTCTGCCTTTCTTCCCTTCCCAAGTCAGAGACAACTGATTCATAACAGGCAGCTAAGAGCTCTATCATATTCCAGTTTTACACTGCAGCCTACTAAATGGAGACTGGATGAACCAATACTGTACAGAGGGGTTACAATTTCATGGGGAACCAAAATTTTTTACCTTATCAGTTTTCTAAACTGTTAGACTAGTATAAGAAGAGGGAATTTGTGACTACAGTGGTCTAGATTGGCTAGGATTCTCATCTTCTTGGTGGAGGAATAATGGCAATGGGTATAAAAAGGTCTTTGCCCAAAATGTGAGCACTGAAGCTAAATGTATTGTATTTGGACAGGAATCCAATATACAAACTTCACCTCAAAAACATTTCACCTTTTTTTTTTTTAAACCATGGTTAGTTCTGTTCTTCAGTAACCACATAAAAGCTATGCCCAGCCAGAAGAATGATAACAGTAACTATCTTTTGGTTTGGATCCCCATATTTCCTTATGTCATGTAAATTCAATTATATTTGTGTGCCAGGTGCTGGTGGCTCATACCTGTAATCCTAGATACTTAGAAGGCTGAGATCTAAGGATCAGAGCTGGAAACCAGCCCAGGTAGAAAGTCCCTATGAGACTCATCTCCAATGAACCACTCAAAACTGGAATTGGAGCTGTGGTTCAAAGCAGTAGAGTACTAACCTTGAGCAAAAGAGCTCAAGGATAGTGCCCAGGCCCTGACTTCAAGCCCCACAACCAAAAAATAAAAATAAAAATTATACATATGCATATCCAACTCATTCTGGTAGCTAGCTAAAAAATGACTTAGTCTATGAGCAACAAGACAGCTTCATTCCAACTATTTAAACATGAGAACATAAGAAGCACCATACCCACTAGCTATGGAAAGTCTTTGAGCAGTATTGAGTTTCAAAAACTAATTAGGAAGGGTATTCCACATTTAAATTCCTTTTCTGAGCCAAAGTAGCCAAGACTTCTACAAGTACATATAGCATGTATGAAGTGATTTTTCACCTACCTTCTTTCCTTATTCCTATACAAGGTATACTACATTCTTATACTCCAGATCACCTAATATATTTTCAGTTTAAACAATTTAGCTAAGTGCCAGTGGCTCAGGCTTGTAATTCTAGCTAATCAGGAAGCTGAGATCTAAGGACTGTGTCAAAGCCAGGGTAGAAAAGTCCATAAGACTCTTTATCTCCAATTAACCAGCCAAAAGCTGAAAATGGAGGTATGGTTCAAGTGGCAGAGGGTCAGCCTGGAGCAAAAAAAGCTGAGTTCAAGCCCTACTAGTACTGGCGTGCGTGCGTGCACACACACCCACACACACACCGCACACACCCACACACACACCCACACCCACACACACCCACACACACACGGCATTTTGAGGGTCTGCTATCAAAAATATCCAAAGAACTTTTGTAACTCAAAAAACAAAACCAAGCAAGTAAATTTTTTTAGTGGGTCAAGGGCTTGAATGGACAAATGGCCAAAACAGGTGCTGCATATCATTAGTCATTAGTGAAATGTAAATAAAAATCATCCAGAAAATAATCCTAGGATGAACAGGACCTTGGTTTGATCCCAAGCACTGCACAAAAACACAGTGAGATGCACTTCACATCCACTAAAATGGCAACAGAAGGGAAGGAGAAGGAAGGAAGGTGAGAAAAGTGTTGGCAAGGATGTGGAGAAGTACGAACTCTTACATTGCTGGTAGGAATGTAAAATGGTGCAGCTGTTGTGGAAGAGTTTGGCAGTGCCTCAAAAGGCTAAACATAGAATTAGCATATGACTCAGCAATTCCACCTCTAGGTACATACCAAAAAGAACTGAAAACAGGTGTAGAGGGAAAACTTGTTAATGAATATTCATAGCAGCACTATCATAATAGCCAAAACACAGAAAAATCTAAGTGTCTATCAACAGTTAAATGAATAAGCAAAATATTTCCACACGTTTGCATATTATCCAACCATAAAATGGATAAAGTATTAACGTATGCTATATCATAGCTGGGCTTGAAAACCATTATAGTAAGAAGCCAGACACTAAAGGCCAAATACTTTATGATTCCATTTATAGGAAATAGAATAGGTGAACCCACTGAGGTAGAAAGGTTTAGTGGTTGCCAGGGGCTGTGGGTAGGAGAGAACAGGGAGTGACTATTTAATGGGTACAGGGTTTTCTTTGTGGTGATAAGAATATCCAGCAACTAAATAGTGAAGATGCTAGAACACATTGTGAAGACCTGGAATGGTATTGAAATGTAACTTCAGTGAACTGCACATCCACAATGAAAATGATTGTATTTGGAAATATTCTGTGATAAAATATGAAGCCTCAGATCAGGAAAGGCAAGAAATTAATCTTAAGAGATTAGCATTTACATACTTTATGTGCCTGCAATCCCAGCTAGTTGGCAGGTGCAAGTAGCAGAATCAATCTGAATACTCATCAAGAGAGTTACAACTAAGTGAAAAATTGCTTAAGAACAATGGTGTGTGTGTGTGAGTGAGAGTAAATGACAAGCATATTAACTCTTAAGTAAAAAACTATGAAAGACAGCCAGATATGGTGACATATGCCTTAGCACTCAAGATTGTGAATTCAAATTCAGCTGGGGTTAGATAATGAGACTATCTCAAAACAAAAGATATCTAAGAAATAGTGTCAATTAATGCAAATTAAGAAATAATACATGCATTGATTTCAATTCTTTATATTCATTAATGCTACATGGAAAGTAATTTGAAGTAAGAGTTTAAAACTCAATGGCTCTTTTAAAAATAAGTTGTACAGCCAGCTAAGGTAACCCTAAGCTAATTGGGAGGCAAAGATCTATAAGACTGAGATTTGAGGCCAGCTGGACAAAAGTTCACAAGTCTCCACAATAACCAGTGGGTGGGAACAGTGGCACTTGCCTATCATCCTAGAAGTACAAATAGGAAAGTCTTGGTCTGTGTTGGTTCAGACAGAAAGCAAGACCTTATCTCAAAAATAATGAATGCAGGGGGACTTAGGGGGGAGGGAAAGAGGGAGAAAAGTGATAGAAGGGGTAACAAGTTAGACCAGAAATGTAATCACTACCTTACTTATGTAACTGTAACCCCTCTGTACATAAAATTTAAAAAAAAAATAACCAATGCAAAAAGGGCTGACTTAAGTAATACAACACCTGCTTAGCTAAGTGTGAAGTCCTGAGTTCAAACCCCAGTACCACAATAAATAATTTTTACTACATTTAAAATAGTACATTTTGCATATAAAATAATAATAATACATATTGCAAATAAAACTTTTTCATATAATATTTTGATAGATACACAAATATCCTTTAAAATATCAAGGAAGGAGAATTAGTACACATATCTAAACTATTGTATATTCACATAACTGTAGAAATGTGAATAACTGTTCAAAATATCTTGAATAGATTCAGATACTAACTCTGTCCAGTTCTCAACCTATAAGCAACCTTTGTACAAGTTATTTGTACACAGAAGTCATCATAAAAACCAGAGACAAACTAATCTGTTTGGAGGTTGGGTGAAGCCATGCAAAGAAGAAAAGCAAAGCAGTTTATGGGAGGTAACCTAAGAGATATTCTCCTGACCCAAATTCTCTCTTTTTTTAAACCAGTCCTGGGGCTTGAACTCTAGCCCTGGGAGCTGTTCCTGAGCTCCTCTGGCTCAAGGTTAGCATTCTACCACTTGAGCCACAGCACAACTTCCAGCTTTTTCTGAGTAATTTAGTGGAGATAAGACTTTCCTGCCTGGACTGGCTTTGAATCACAATCCTCAGATCTCAGCATCCTAAGTAGCTAGGATTACAAGTATGAGCCACCGGCACCTGGCTCCTGACCCAAATTCTATTAATGGAATTTCTCTTAGACTTTCTGAGACTCTACCAACTAAAGAGCTAATGAAGATAAACAGGAATTGTCTATTTATCAAGGTCAATAGCTCTGAAATAACACAGTACCAATCTGTTTAATCATTCTGCTTCTTTCTTTACAACTTAAACAAGCAACTATAACTGGAAGGAAACAGCACCTGCCTCACAGGTGGCTGTCTTCTCCTGTGTGTGCTTCCTCTAGAGAAATTCCCCATTTTTCATTCCCTTTGAATCAAAGTTTTCATTCATTGGCCTAACATACTATATATTTTCTCATTTCTCCAAGGAAGTTTTAAGTTCATAAGAACTAAATGCATTTTTAAAATATCAACTCACCTCAAATTTATTAACACTGGGGAAGATAAGATTTTTACAATTTTCTTTAAAAATGTTTCTATTTAAAACACGTTTTTCTTCTCAATTTTAACACAGTACTTTCTCTTTCCATGCATATAACTTCATTACACAGTCATTAGAGTGTTACAAGTTTGAGTGTTTACTTCGGCCTTGTAAACTAACATTTAATATGTTTAGCTTGATATTCATCAACTGATTCTTACTTTGCTTCAGTTTGTGGAAATCACTGACTCTGCCCTTAGTTGCCTGCTTTAGTACATCTGGTTGAATTCTGGGTCCACTCTCCATGTTTGAGCCTGGAAGTAAACGTTGAAGAGGATTGGAATTGGAAGGGCTCTGTTTTGAAGTACCAGGGTTTCCATTGTGGTTTACATGTGAATCTATGGCAAAAGAATATCAAATTAGAAGTCAAATTCCTGTATAGAAGAAACAGGCTTCACAAAAACTGCTTTAGAAAAACTAAGAATAAGAAATACTGTTGTCTGGGATTGGGTAGTCATGTAATTTTTCTTTTTAATGCTTTACTCCAATTTCTTTTATCAAATCTTATAGCAAGGTGGCTTAAGCCATAGGGAGCTTATTCATCATTGCCAGGTGAGTATCTTCATTACTGACTTTTATCTATCCACCAAACAGATGCACAACAGAAATGCAAAGATCACTTCAATGATACCTGTTTTCTTTCCCTCCCTCCAAACTCCATACAACTGTGTTGTAAGACATTTCTAAAACCCAGTCTTTTGAAATTTTTAACATCTACTTTTTCATCTATGCATTCAGTAATTCACAACTGTCTTCCTTTTTTTTCTTTTTGTCAGTTGTGGGGCTTGAACTCTGGGCCTGGGTGCTGTCCCTCACCTCTTCAGCTCAAAGCTAGCACTCTACCACTTGAGCCACAGAGCCACTTCCATTTTTGTGAGTGGTTTATTGGAGATAAGAGTCTCATGGACTTTCCTTCCCGGGCTGAGCCTGGATCTTCAGATCTCAGCCTCCTGAGTAGCTAGGATTATAGGCATGAGCCATCAGCGCCCAGCAAATGTTTGATTCTTTCTTAACAGTATCTCTGTGATAGAACCTTTTTTTCCCAAACTCCTCCACCCCTTTTCCTCATCAAAGTCTTTATTTAAATCTTTTAAAGGTTTTTTTTGTTTGTTTGTTTGGGTTTTTTTCTGGTGCTAGGAATCAAACCCTGAGCCACACAAACTAGGAAGGCACTCTACAACTGAGCCATACACCCAGCCCACGATCTTTATTCCTATTAATCTTGGAATTAGAAACCTCTATGCTACTAAGTTCTACAGCTTTCCTTTTCATCATCTCCCTATATCAGCTTATTTAAATCATACCAACTCCTATTTTGGAACAATTGTGTAAAGTCAAATAGGTGTTCAATACAAAGCAAACATGCTCATAAGTGCAGAGTGATTGTTTAATACATGGTAAGGCTTCTGTAATATACCTGTGAACACACTTTGAAAAAGGTAAATCTATACAGCCTAGCAGAGATGAAAGGCAATATAGTTGTTTGGGGGTTTTTTTGTTGGTGTTGGTGGTAGTCTGGGCCTGAGCACTATACCTGAGCTCTTGTGCTCAAGTTTAGCACTCTACCACTTTGAGTCTCAGCACCACTTTTGGTTTTCTGTTGGCTAATTGGAGATTGTCTCAGAAGCTTTACTGCCCAAGCTGGCTCTGAATTGCAATCCTCAGATTTCAGCCTTCTGAGGAGCCAGGATTACAGGCATACACCACTGGCACTCGGCTAAGGCAATAGTTTTTGTTGTTGTTTGTTGTTGAGAATTTGTTAGAATATTGTCATTACAGAGGTGATATACATAGCGGTTACATTTACATCTGTTAGGTAATGAGTACATTTCCTTCCACACAGTGTCATCTGTTCCCTCATTCTCACCCATTCCTTCTCTCCCCTCTCCTCCCAGGAGTTGTACAGTTCATTTTCATCAATGTCCAGTACACTCCACTGCTGCACTTTTTCATACTTTTTCCTCAGATTCTTTGCCCTTCTTCCCCCCTCCCCCCAGATATGCACGTGAACATACTGTACATAAAGTAAAGAATACAGAATCATCAGAAAAACATTGTAAAGTCTTTTACTTCCCTATCTTTGGAGTTCATTTCAGTGTGTATATTATTTTATATAAATATGAAGAGGCACTTAGGCATTTCACCTTTGTGATTCTCTCCTAAGACTATCTTCTTTTGGTCTCACTGTATGTGAATATCTAGAATCCTGTGTAATTTGTCACATCCCAGTGCATTTTAGATCTAACTTGCACATATCAAAGAGAATATGCACCATTTGTCTCTCTGATCTTGGTTCACTTAACATGATTTGTTCTAGTTCCATTAATTTTCTTGCAAATGACATATTATTCTTTCTAATGGCTGCATAAAATTCCATTGTATACAGGTACTACATTTTTTTGATTCAGTCATCTATTGTGGGGCATCTGGGTTGTTTCTTTATCTTTGCTATTGTGAATAGTGAGGCAATAAACATGGATAAGCAGGTGTCCTTATCATAGCCTGGTTCATGATGATCAGAGTAGATGCCTAGGAGTGGTATGGCTGGGTCATAGGGAAGGTCTACACTTAGTTTTTTGAGGAACCGCCAGACTGCTTTCCAAAGTGGCTATACTAGAGTACATTCCTACCAGCAGTGCAGTAGGATTCCTTTTTCCCCATATCCCTGCCAGCATTTATTGTTGTTCAAATTCAAAATGTTGGTCAAACTAACTGGGGTGAAATGGAATCTGAGTTGTTTTGATTTGCATTTCTTTTATGGCCAGGGATGATGAGCATTTCCTCATGTGTTTCTTTGCCATTCTTACCTCTTCTTCTGAGAAATGTCTTCTTAGCTCCCATTTAGTAAATTGGTATAAAGTTAATTTCTTGAGCTCCTGTATATATTGGATATTATGCCTTTGTCTGATGTATTGCTGGAAAAGATTGTTTTCCCAATTGGTTGGCTGTCTTTCTAGTTTTAGTAACTACGTCCTGAGCTGTGCAAGACTTTTTATTTTAATGTAGTGCCACTTGTCCAGTCTTTCTCCTATCTGTTATGCCCCTGGGACTCTATTCAAGAAGTTCCTGCTTCTACCTGTAAGTTCTAAAGCTTCTCCTGCTCTCTCTGGCAGTAGTTTCAGAATTTGGGGTATGATGTTGAGGTTTTGATCCACTTTGATTTGATATTAGTGCATTGGTGACAAGCAGGCGTTTACTTTTTAATTCTCTGCATATGGCTACCCAGTTTTCCCAACACCAATTGTTGAAGAGGCTATACAGTTTTCCACTGTATGTCTTCAGCTCCTTTGTCAAATATCATATGCCTGTAGGCAATATAGTTGTAGATAGTAAAATAAATACTTCTTCCACTGTATGTCTTTAGCTCCTTTGTTAAATATCATATGCCTGTAGGCAATATAGTTGTAGATAGTAAAATAAATACTTCTTGTACTACAAAGAAAAGGCTAATACCACTAAACAAAGGGCAGATTTAAAAAAACATTAGTATAAATTAATTGTACAAAGGGGTTCATTGTGATATTTCCATACATGTATGTAGTGTTTTGATAAAATTCACTACTTGTTACATTTTCTTAGCCCTCTTTCTGCCTTTCCAACTTTTAATCAGTATTATGCTATTTTCCCAAGTGTATGGGTGTGTGTATATGTGGGTGTACTTCAATCATACTCAAATTCTATCATACTCTCCTCCTTCCCCTTCCCTTTCCCGATATGTTCTCCCACCAAAATAGTTCCCTTCTTCTTTTTCCTCCTCTTCCTCCTTTTCTTCTCCTCCTCCATGCATTCTCTTCTAATTCTAATTGTTGTCTTTGATGTTCAGATACTTTATAAGTTCATACAATCCCATTCTTCAATTTTTTCCTGGACAACTGGAATTCTATTCAGAAAGTTGTTGCCTGTGCTTATATTAATTGTTTTCCCTGTGTTTTCCTGTAGTACTTTCAAAATTTCAAGTCTTTTATATATATCTTTGATCCATTTTGACCTGTTTTTATATAGGGTGAGGCAGAAGGCTAGTTTCAGTCTTTACATGTATATATCTAGTTTTTCTGACACTGTTTGTTGAAGAGGCTGTCTTTTCTCCAATGTATGATTTTGGCCTCTTTGCCAAAACTGAGATGACTACAGATGTGTTTGTGTGTTTATTTCTGTCTATTCCAATATTTAACTTGCCTGTACCAAGTAGCCTTGCTGTTTTAGTTACGTTTTTGTTTACTTTGTAGTATAATTTGAACATTGGAATATTTTGATGCCTCTAACACTGCTCACAGTACAATTTTATTTTACTTTATTTTTGTCAGTTATGGGGCTTGAACTCAGGGCTTGGGCACTGTCCCTGAGCTTTTTGATGAAGATTAGCACCCTAGCTTTTCAGCCACAACTCCACTTCCAGTTTTCTGGTGGTTAATTAGAGGTAAAAGTATCCTGGACTTTCCTGCCTGGGCTAGCTTTGAACTGCAATCTTTAAACTTCAGCTTAGGCAGCTAGGCTTATAGGTGTACTTGGCTCCAGCTTGCAATTTCTTTTTTTTTTTTTTTTGGCCAGTTCTGGGGCTTGCACTCAGGGCCTGGGCATGGTCCCTGAACTTCTGTTGCTCAAGGCTAGCACTCTATTACTCGATCCACTTCTGGCTTTTTCTGTTTATGTGTTTCTAAGGAATCAAACCCAGGGCTTCATTCATGCTAGGCAAGCATTCTACCACTAAAGCCACATCCCCAGCCCAAGAGTGCAATTTTAGATAATAATTTTTTCCTGGCTTTTATCAGTCACTTAAACAAATACAATATTAATTTGAAGAATGGATGCTAATTCACTATGCTACTAAATGACATGTTTTATTCCCTACATAAGAATACAGGGGCTGGGAAGGTAGCTCAGTGGTAGAGTGCTTGACTTGCATGCATGAGGCCCTGGGTTCAATTCCTCAGCACCACATAAGCAGAAAAAGCCGGAAGTGGGGCTGACACTCAAGTGGTAGAGCATTAGCCTTGAGCTGAAGAGCTGAGGGACAGCGCCCAGGCCCAGAGTTCAGGCCCCACGACCGACTAAAAAAAAAAAAAAAAAAAAAAAGAATACATAAGCAATAACTTGGCTTACAAATGGAATGCTAAGAATAAGACTTCATACCTGGAGCCATATTTGGGGAAAGAGGTTGTCCAGTTGGAAGCTGAGAGATTGCTTGGTGGCTTCCATGTGGAGAAACTAAAACAGGGGGCTTCTTTAAAGCTATAAGAAGAAGATATATCTGCATTATTCCCATTGATAATACAATTTCTAAAACCCAAATATCATAAATCTTTTTATAATATACTAATTCTCTGATACTTGTTCTAATTTTAGAATCCTTACAGTTGGTATATAAACTAATAATTACTCTGTGTGTGTGTGTGTGTGTGTGTGTGTGTGTGTTGCTACTGGGGCTTCAATTCAGGATTTCTCACACTGGCTGGTGGTCTACACTTGAGCCACATCTCCATTTCTATAGCTGGTTAACTGAGGTAAGAACTTTTCTGTCCAGACTGACTTCAAACCACAATCCTTAGATCTCAGCTTCCTGAGTACCTCAGATTAGAAGTACTCACTTATAACTGCTAATTGGTGCACTGTAGCATATAGATTTTAGTAATAAATAAATCTGGCCAGAATATAAACTCTATGACTATAAACTCTATCTTGTTGACTATGTACACTCAACAACTAGAACAGTGCCTGGCAGGTAGCAGGAACTCAATGAAGACCTTATAAATGAATAAATGAGTCCCTTCCACAGTGATTTTCAACAGTAAAACCTTTCATATAGATAGTATGATATAGGCTTGGCATGGTGACACATTTCTGTAATCTAGTTACTCAGGCGGTAAAAGAATCCTGTCTAAGGACACCCTAGGCAAAAATATGAAACTATCTGAAAAAGAAAAAAAAGTAAAAAGGACAGGGGCATGGCTCCAGTGATACAATACTTGCTCAAGCAACTTCAAGGCCCTAAATTCAATTACTAGTGCTGCTAAAAAAAAAAAAGGGGGGAGGTAAATTTTTGTGATATAATAGTATGATATATTGTGATATATATGCATATATACAACATATATGTACATATAAAGTTGATATAATAGTATCATGATAGTTTAAATGTTTGCCAGAACAAAATTCAGTAAGACACCCCTCCCCCCAAAAACCCCCAAACTTCTAAGTATATCAATTCATATAACATGCAAAACTGAATGGCCTACAAAGAAGCAAGAAATATGATCCATATCAGGAAAAAATGGATTCTAGGGAAACCCATATTACTAGGCAAGGGTTTATAAACAACTGATGCTGAGCCAGGCACAGTGGCTCAAGACTGAAATCATACCTACAGAGATCACTGTTTTGAGACCAGCAATATTAAAAGAAGAAAAAATGTGAGACTCCATCTCAGCCATTGACTGGAAACAGGACTCATAACTATAACCCAGCTACAGGGGAAATACTATGGCTGGACACAGTGGTACATGTCTCTTGTCCCCAGCAACATGGAGAAGCACAAGTACAGGGATCACAGCTCACACCAGGCTAGGCATAATTCAAGACCCTATTTTAAAAAATAATCAGTGCAAAATTGAAAATATGGCTCTAAAATACCTGCCTCACAAGCACAAAGACCTGAGTTCAATATTCTAGTATTGCCAAAAAAACTAAAGAACAAAAAGACCTGGTGTGGTGTGTGTGTATATGCGTGCACAAGTGTGGTATGTGTGTGCATGTTTTCAAGGATTTAAAGGAAAAGGCAGGAACATCTAATGAAGAAATGGAAACTAAAACAGAACCAACTGAAAATCCCAGAACTGAGTATGTTGAAGCAATACACTGATAGGCCTTAACAACCAAATAAACATTGCAAACAGTGCTTACAGACATTAACAAACTGAAAGACAAAATATTAAAGAAAACCACATAAGCAGGGATAGGAGGATCTCAGTTCAAAGTCAGTCTGGGTAAAGGTTAACAAGACATCTCAAAAACAAGCCAGGCATGGTAGAAGGAACAGTAATCCCAGCTACTCAGGAGACCAGGGTAGAACTTCTAACAAAGGCCAGCCTAAAATAAAGCTTGGCACCCTGCTGGAAAAACAAAGTAAACCTGGCTATGGACTGGAACTCTCAAACTCTGAGTCAAAATAAGTCTTTTCTCGTTATAAAAATTACCTAAAGTGTTTTGCTGTAGTAATAGAAAGATGACTAACATATCCTTTAATGGTTTTCCTCAAAGTAAATCATTAGGGGCAAATCTGTGTGTGGGTGTACGCATATGCTGGTAATGGAGGTTGAACTTGGGGCTTTGCACTTAGAAGGTAGGAACTCTTCAGTCTCCTATCTCTTTCTGCTTTAGTTTTTTTTTTGTTATGTTTTGTTTTACAGTTCTAGGACTTCAAACTCAGGGCCTGGGTGCTGTCCCTGAGCTTTTTCACTGTGGTAAAGTCTAGCACTTTACCACAGCACCACTTCTGGTTGTTTGGTGTTCAAACTGGAGATAAGACTCTCACAGACTTTCTTGCCAGGGCTGGGTTTGAACCCCAATCCTTTGATCTGAGCATCCTGAGTAGCTAGGATTACAGGTGTGAGCAACTTGTACCCAGGTTCAGTTATTTAATAGGTTCTGGTGGACTGTGACCCTCCTATTTATGCTTTTATGTAGCTGAGATGATAAGACACATACCACAATGCCAAGCTATTAGATGAGATGGGATGTTGCTCAACTTTGTGTATAGGCTAGCCTCAAATTTCAACCCTCCCAATCTCAACTTCTCAAGTAAT
The DNA here is from genome assembly GCF_024711535.1 of Dipodomys merriami. NCBI lineage: Eukaryota > Metazoa > Chordata > Mammalia > Rodentia > Heteromyidae > Dipodomys > Dipodomys merriami. The sequence goes on along the minus strand of NW_027206279.1, from coordinate 6,978,539 downwards.
ATGGATTATGGTTATAAGCCACACAACACTTATCCTTAAAGGCAATTTTTAATATGAGACTCATTAAACCATAAAACTAGAAGAGTTTCCAAGGATGAATTAAGATTTTCACCAGGTAGTGGTGGCTCACACCTATAATCATAGCTACTCAGGAAGTCTGAGGGTCATGGTTTCAAAGCCAGCCTAGGCAGGGAAGTCCATGAGACTCTTATCTTCTTATCTCCAATTAACCCCCAGAAAACCAGAAGTGAGACATGGCTCAAAGTGGTAGAATGCTAGCCTTGAGCAAAAAGCTCAGAGACAATGCTCAAGCCCTGAGTTCAAGCCCCATGACCAACAAAAGAAAAAAAAAACACATTAAAAAATATAACCTAACTGAAAAAAGTGACAAAAAAGGCTTACTGACATTGCACAGAAGGCAATCAAGTTGCCAATAAACAAGAAGTTTTATGTCACTAACACCAAGGGAAGTTTTAGTTAAAATGTTTTAGTTCATAATGATAAATATCTAAATAGCAAGACCTTTTCACAAAACAAAAACAAAACCCACAGCTTATTGGGCTCCAGTTCTCATTCATCTCCAATTCATTTGGTCTCAGATAGGGCCTAATCTGCATCTCTGACAAGATCATAAGTAATGCTGGTACCATGGTCTAGAAAGAATATCTTAAAATCCCACAAGAATATAGACATGAGAGAATTGGAGAAGATAACCAAACTATACAAATAAAATGACTAATACTTCATATCTAAATTTTAGACACCAATTTCAGACATATCCACTTAGCTATAATCACATGGCAACTCTTTTAACCAAGAAGGAATAAAAACAACCAAGAGGCAAAAACATGCTGCTAGTTCTGATTTTTTTTTTATCATGATAAAGTTGGCTGGGAAAGTTATCTATAGCAGCTAAGAAACATAGATATGACCTCACCCTCACCACCACGCCCCCCCCCCGCAAAAAAAAAAAAGACACAAAAGAAATGAATGGGACTAGGATAATATCAAGTGAAACTATGACTTTAAGTAACATGAATAAGAATCCAACACATTGGCTGGGTGCCAGTGGCTCACGCCTGTAATCCTAGCTACTCAGGAGGCTGAGATCTGAGGATCATGGTCCGAAGCCAGCCTGGGCAAGAAAATCTGTGAAATTCTTATCTCTAATAAACCACCAGAAAACTGGAAGTGGTGCTGTGGCTCAAGTGGTAGAGCATTTAAGTTGAGCTGAAGAGCTGAGGGACAACGCCCAGGCCCAGAGTTTAAGCCCCATGACTGACAAAAAGAAAAAAGAAAATCCAACACATTAATGAAGAAAGATATAATGGAATAAAATTGACTGTAAAAGAAAACTGAAAAAACTGTTCAAAGTGTGGGGCAATTCACTACAGACAAGCCAAGTCTTAAAACTTAAATAACTCCCATACGAAATAACTATGCCACATTAAAGCACACCAACAGCACAATTTTAGAATGGTAGGTATGAAAAAAAAATCCAATTAGTGAGTAACTAATGAGGAATTTCAATCATCCAGGTATCTGTGGCTTTTTACATTTTACCCAAAAAAATAATGGACCAGGGGATGGTAGAACATGGAAAGCTTGGGGAGAAGGATATCAAGTTCAAGCCTGGCCTACGCAGCAAAGTCAAGGTGACCAATGGGTAAATAGGCCCTAGTTCAAATTTTTTAAAAGGAGGAAAAAGAAAAAACAGAACAAGAGAAAATGGTGCCACATGAAAAATAATCACTGCAGTTAAATTCTCTAATAACTTTTACTTACCAGCAGGCGGTTCATCGACTTTTGCTACATCATTCTCTTCTATTCCAGGCATCCCTGCATCACCAATTCGTTTGATTTGTTCTGCTCAAGTAACAAAAAGATGTAATTCTGTACATTATTCTTACAGAAACTGAAAATGAACCAGGCATGCCTGTAATCCTAAACTACTCAGGAGGCTGAAAATCATGGTTTGACGCCACCCCAAGCAGAAAAGTCTGTGAGACTTTTTATCTCCACTTAACTAGCAAAAAGTCAGAATGAAAGCTTTGGCTCAAGTGGCAGAACACTGCCTTAAAGGAAATAACTAAGTAGGAACACCTAGGCCTTGAATTTAAGCTGCAGTGGTTCACATCTATAATCCTAGCTACTCAGGAGTCTAAGATCTGAGGATCACGGTTCAAAGCCAGCCCAAGATCTGAGGATAACGGTTCAAAGCCAGCCCGGGCTTTGAAAATCCATGAGACTTTTTTTTTTTGGGGGGGGGGGGGAATCTGATTGTGGGGCCTGAACTCTGGGCCTGGGCACTGTCCCTCAGCTCTTTAGCTCAAGGTTAGCGCTCTACCACTTGAGCCACAGCGCCACTTCCGGCTTTATTCTTTTTGCTTATGTGGTGCTGAGGAATCGAACCCAGGGCCTCATGCATGCAAGGCAAACGCTCTACCACTGAGCCACCTTCCCAGCCCCTCCATGAGACTCTTATCTCCAATAAACCACTAGAAAACCAGAAGTGGTGCTATAGCTCAAGCGGTAGAGTGCTCACTTTGAGCTGAAGAACGCAGGGATAATGCCCAAGCCCAGAGTTCAAGCCCCATGACAGACAAAAAAAATGAAAGTTGTTGAATGAAAGTTAATCAGTTTCTAGAGTAATACATTATCTAGACTAAAAATTTTTACATCTTGAGGGGGTGGGGAGAGAATGGGAAAGGATGGGAAGGGTAAACAAAGGAGGAAGCTACAATGCTTGATAAGAAATGTACTCATTATCTTGCCCACGTAATTGTAACCCCTCTGTACAGTATTTTCAAAATTAAAAAAAAATTTTACATCTTGTTGTAAATATAACTATAACTAAGAAATAACTTAGTTTTTTCTTTTCTGCCAAAGATCGAATTTTTATTTTTATTTTTTTTTTGTCGGTCTTGGGGCCTGAACTCTGGGCCTACGGGCTGTCCCTGAGCTCTTCAGCTCAAGGCTAGCTCTCTACCACTTGAGCCACTGCGCCACTTCCAGCTTTTTCTGTTTATGTGGTGCTGAGGAATCAAACCCAGGGCCTCATGCATGCAAGGCAAGCACTCTACCACTAAGCCACCTTCCCAGCCCCAAAGGATCCAAATTTTAAACAAATCAATTAATTTTTTCTTTGCCTGCCTTCTGCCTTCCTTCCTTCTTTCCTTCCTTCCTTTTCTTCTTTTTGTTTTCTTACTTCTTTTTCTTTTCTTATTTTTCAGACTTATAACTTTTTTTTTTAAGTTTTATACATTACAGGAACAAACACACAAGCAAAGAACAAAATCATGCTCACACATAAGTTGAGCATGTCCTAGATCCTGCATGTACAGAGACTGATCCATTTTAGGAAACTGAGATCATATGGTATGTGTTATGCTTTACCACATCAACTAATTTCCACATCAACTAATTATCTTTATGATTGAAAATGCTCACTTCAAAATGAACAATGAAAATGAAAATGAAAAATGAAAGGGCTGGTGATGTGGATCAGTAGTAGAGTAACTTGCCGTGCATGTGCATGTACAAAGCCTTGGGTTCCCTAGCACCCAAGAATTGACAAAAAAGAAGGGGATGTTGGGTACCAGTGGAAGTAATCCTAGCTAATCAGGAAGCTGAAACCTGGAATATCATGGTTCAAAACCAGCCCAAGAAGAAAAGTCTGCAAGACTTGATGTCAAATTAACCAGCAAAATGCCAGGTATGGCTGAAGTGGTAGAGTGCCAGCTGAGCAAAACAGTGAGCAGGTAGCACTCACTTGAAGCTTTGAGTTCAAATCCTAGTACTAGTACAATGAAAGGGGGGAGAGGTCAATATCCTATTAACATGAAGCAAAATAGTAACAGTAATAATACCTTTGCCATGTGGAATATGATTGCTTGAGGGTTCTTCATTCTTATCTGCAGCATTCTCAACTTCTTTTGGAATATTGTTAGGTACGACATGATCATTTATATCCAAATCTTTTCCATCATTTGCTTGAACTTTTTGGGCCTCTTGCTGTTAGATAAAAGAGTTGTTAACAGTAAATATTTTCAGTTCAAAAATTTTAAACATTGATACAGTTATTAATGTTCCAAAACAATTAAACTTCTAACATGGGTCCAAATTTTGAACTTTATTTTTTTGGTTGTAAGGCCTGAACTCTGGGCCTGGGCACTGTTGCTCAGTTCTTCATCTCAAAGCTAGCGCTATACCACTTGAGCCACAGCACCACTCTGGCTTTTTCTACTTATGTGGTGCTGAGGAACCAAACCCAGGGCCTCATGAACGTAAGACAAGCACTCTACCACTGAGCCACCTTCCCTGCCTTCCAAATTTTGAACTCTTAAAGAGATATGGGACATACTATTATTTTCTGTTCAATTTTTGGTGGTTGGGTTTTTTTAGGTCCAAGATGAGGATTTTAACTCTGTTACTGATGCTTACTCATTGGTTAGTGCTCTACCAACTGAGCCACACCTCCAACCCCTTTCTTTTCAGTTTTAATAGCTGATACTAAATAAAGGAACTAAACTTTTAAAAGTCTCTAATTATGATAAATGCCTAAAATGTTAAGCAGAAGGACATCTTTGGCACATTAAGGAGGTGATTCTGGAAGATTTAGCCTGCTGAACAGTGTGGGTTGTTATGGTTACACACACTGTCCTGGGTCTTATGGGAAGAGTGATTCTCTGTAGACATACACTAGCATAAATCAGGATGGCAGAACAGGAAGAGACTGGCACATGGGTGGCTTTTCAAGTGTGACAGATGGCTACTTTCAGGCTTGTCCACAAGAAGGCAACAAGTGCAAAAAACATACAAACTCCTTCCCTAGAGTACTGGCCATCCAAGCATAGCAATAAAAGCAGGAAAACATCCAAGTCAATGCTCCCTACAACCTGTTCCTGACTACAATGTCTTCTTAGAAATTACTGTAAGTGGCCGGGCGCTGGTGGCTCACGCCTGTAATCCTAGCTACTCAGGAGGCTGAGATCTGAGGATCGCGGTTCAAAGCCAGCCCAGGCAGGAGAGACCGTGAGACTCCTATCTCCAATAAAAACCACCAGAAAACCGGAAGTGGCGCTGTAGCTCAAGTGGTAGAGCACTTGCCTTGAGCTGAAGAGCTGAGGGACAGCGCCCAGGCCCAGAGTTCAAGCCCCACAACCGACAAAAAAAAAAAAAAAGAAAAAGAAATTACTGTTAGTGGGCTGGGAAGGTGGCTCAGTGGTACAGCGCTTGCCTTGCATGCTTGAGGCCCTGGGTTTGATTCCTCAGCACCCATAAGCAAAAAAAAAAAAAGAGCCGGAAGTGGCGCTGTGGTTCAAGTGGTAGAGCGCTAGCCTTGAGCTGAAAGAGCCGAGGGACAGTGCCCAGGCCCAGAGTTCAGGCCCCACAATCGGATTCCCCCCTCCCCAAAAAAAAGAAAAATTACTGTAAGTCTTTGGTACATGCTTAGGCCCAAATCAATTGTATTGGTGGACTATTTACTAGTTGCTTCACAAGGAAATTTAGAAAGATAAGAGAATGATGGAAACATGTTTTGGATGCCATACATGTAGGCTCCTCTAGAGACTTCATGCATAAATAAATGCTTTGTATATGCTAAAGCATTATGCAATGTAATTATTAGTAATGCTATAAAAGTAATAATAAAAATCTACATGAAATAAGCAGGGTGCCCGGGGCTCTCATCTATAATCCTAGATATTTAGGAGGCTAAGATCTGTGGAGGTTGGTTCGATACCAGCCCAGATAGAACTGTCTGAGATCTTCATTAACCAGAGAGTAAGTATGGCTCAAGTAGCAGAGCACTAGCCTTGAGCAAAAAATCCAGGGAAAGCCAGGTGCTGAAAGCTCATGCATGTAACTCTAGCTACTCAGGAAGCTGAGATTTGAAGAATGTTGTTCAAATCCAGCCGTGCGGGGAAAGTCCAAGAGACTCTTATCTCCAATTAAGCACTAAAAAAGCAGGAAATGGAACTATGGCTCAAGTTATAAGAGTACTTGCCTTGAGCAAAAAAGCTCAGGGACAGCACCAAGGCCCTAAATTCAAGCCCCAGTACCAGCAACAAAATCAAAATTTGAAAATTTTTTAAAATAATTCTTTATGGCTGGGCACTGGTGGCTCATGCCTATAATCCTAGCTACTCAGAAGGCTGAGATATGAGAATCATGGTTCAAAGCCAGCCCAAGCAGGAAAAGTCCATGAGACTCTTATCTCCAATAAACCACTCAGAAAATCAGAAGTGGTACTGTGGCTCAAGTGGTACAGCACTAGCCTTGAGCTGAAGAGCTGCGGGACAGCGCCCAGGCCCAGAGTTCAAGACCCACAACTGACACAAAAAAAAAGAAAAAAATCTTTATAACAAACATACAACTTAAATTTCTAAATTACATGATAACAAAAACCTATTTCAGCTTGAGTATTTTTTATATATTTATTATAAAAATGTTGTACAGAGGGGTTACAGTTATATGAGTAGGGTAATGAGTACATTTTGTAGTGAGCACTGTTAACCTCTTTTGTTTTCCCCCACCATCATTTCCCTCCCCACTTCCCCAACTCCCCTCCCCCCCCCCACATTGTAGAGCTCGTTTTCAACATGGTGTCCCATACATCTCATCATCACAATGGGTCAGCCTGCATCCCCATTTAAGTGTCCCCCAATATCCCTTCCCAGCTTAAGTATATTTTTAAAGTTTACCTTCTGTTCCTGCAAAAATTGGTCGGCTAATTTTTTTATATTTTCTTCATGCTGTGCTCTTAATTCCTTGATCTGCTGTCCACACTGAAAACTAAGTTATATAGTCATTCTTTTAGATTATATTATGCTGGAGTGACTTCTCAATGCTGTCTACACTTGCATTGAAAATATTAAAACACTCAGAGGACAGTGGCAGAAATGATAAAAGCCAGATAATTTAGCTAAAACTTTTAAATATTTCAACCTTTAATGGGGGGGGGAAGGCATAAAGTAGAAATTGGAAAGACAAAAATGATTCTTACTCTATTACTTTATAAATTGTGTCTATAAGAGAAAAGCAAGCAAACTGGTAAAATATTCCTTCTCAGAAAGTCTATATTTGAGAATATACGCTAGCAAAATAAGATAGGAAATCTCTTTTTGCATAAAAAATTTTAAAGCTGTGATAGCCTTAGTAGTGAGGAAAGATAAACTACAGTGATCTAATTCTAATTATGGAACTGGTAGAGACAAAGCAAACATTAATATATTAATATGCTGGAATATTATATATGTTAAAATGTAGGTATACAACAAAGTAGTGAATACAGTTAGGATAATATACACAAATATAAGTGCATACCAATAACCTTTGGCAATGACTCCCAAAAGTATAAACTGTTTTAGAACATGGCAAATCTTTCTAATGTTTGGTGTAAAAATTTAAAAGATGCCTTTTTTCCAAAACTGGATATAAATTTAAAATTTTTTAAATTTTTAGAAAGTTATATTTTAGAAAGGTTTTCAAGTTTTAGAAAAATTCCCAAGATGCTCTCAACATCTTCCCTGAGTGGGCAAGTAAAGCGGGGAGGCTCAAGGGCAGAGCCGAGGCAGCCAGTACTCGCAGGGCCTCAGTGAACTGAGGACCCCCCCAGGGCTCACTTTACCTACTGCAGGCCCCTCACACAGAATCACAGAATCTCCTGTCAATCTTTGTCATATCTAATTTGGTAAGACTAAAAACCTGGAAGATGTTTGTTTCATGATGACTCTAACAACACAAACTTAGCATGCCTTGTATGCCTTGTACGGTTAACGTATAAATATTCACAAGAGCCACTGATGACAAAATAATATGAATTTATAAGATCTAAGAAAAGAAGAAGAGAAAAATAGAAGCCAGACAGGAAGAAGCGAGTTAACCTAAAAGCTGGATCTTTTTATTTTAGATTCACAAATCTTAGTTAGATGGAACACCTTACCTTTCATATTCTAGCCTCTTTACAAGGTAAGTATTGTTCTTCCTGTAGTCCTGAAGCTGGTCTTCTTGTCGAAGAAACTCCTGCCGCAGCTCAGCAAGTTGCTCTGTCCACACAGGTAAGAAGCAAAAGGCATCAAGTTTACTATTGGGAACCTATGGCTGTTCTTTTAATTACACACTTCTCAATTTCTTTATACATGCCCTTAGGGAGTTAAATTACATCATTAATAACACATTTAATTATTTTTTACAACCCACCCATGGCCAATAAGACTTACTATAAAACAATATAACCTCAATTGTTTTATATCAACCTAAAATACTTTTTAAATTGCACGTCTTTTTATAATATGTAGGTAAACATTAAGCAGTCCAAAAAAAAAGCACACACTTCTCCCTCTTTCTCTCTCTAAATCTATTTTATAGAAGTAGAAAATATTAAACTTTTGGGGCTGCGAAGGTGGCTTAGTGGTAGAGTGCTTGCCTTGCATGCATGAGGCCCTGGGTTCGATTCCCCAGCACCACATAAGCAAAAAGAAAAAAAGCCGGAAGTGGCGCTGTGGCTCAAGTGGTAGAGCGCTAGCCTTGAGCTGAAGAGCTGAGGGGTAGCGCCCAGGCCCAGAGTTCAGGCCCCATGACCGGACCCAAAAAAAAAAAAAAAAAAATTAAACTTTTTTGAGGGGTAGGGGGATTCGAACTCTAGGCCTGGGTGCTGTCCTTCAGCTCTTCAGCTCAAGGCTAGCACTCTACTACTTGAGCCACAGTGCCACTTCTAGCTTTTTCTGTTTATGTGGTGCTGAGGAATTGAACCCAGGGCTTCATGCATGCTAGGCAAGCATTCTACCACTGAGCCACCTTCCCAGCCCAATATTAAACTTCTAAAATAAATTCATTATGAGTACAGAATGCAGGGTGTCTTTTGTTGTTGCTGTTATCTTTAGCCCAGCCTGGCCTCAAAGTCAAAATTCTTGTCTCAGCCTCTAGAGAGCTGGGCTTACAGGCACGTGTCACTCCTTTACACTTTTCTGTTAGTTTCGTTTTGTTTTGGTGCAGGTAGTAGGCTTGAATTCAGGGCCTAACACTCTTGCTTAGCATCTTCATTCAAGGATAGTGCTTTACCACTTGAGCCACACCTCTACTTCCAGCTTTTTTCTGGCTAAATGGAAATAAGAGTCTCATGGATTTGTTTGCTGGCTTCAAATTGTGATCCTCAGGTATCCTGTGTAGCTAGGATTACAGGTGTGAGACACCAGCTCACAGGAAAGGTTTCAAAAATAACCAGTTCTGTTTATGCAAAGGGTGTGAGAGAGGAGAGTTCCTCAAGGAGGAAACTCCAAAAGGCCACAGGATGGCGTGCTTTCCTTTTTTTCTATAAAAGCTTTAGTTACCTCCCAATGCTTCATTTGTATTTATGTATCTTAAAATCTAGTATGTTACATTTATTTATGATATATTTGCCTAGCTTCCATGTTTCTTTCTGTCCCTAGAGTATCCACAGTATCCTTAAACCTGAGTGGATTATTTGAACAGACTCTATACAGAAGGACTCTTTTGTGATTTTTCTAAAAATGTGATAACCTCAGAAGCTACAGTTCAATGTTCGTTGAAGATTCCTTAAGAACATTTAATTGCAAGAATATTCTCCATGAACAAAATTAAAGATACAGACCTCAAATTTAAAGTTACATTTATTATGTATTAATAAATATTACGTCTTAAGACAAATCTGGATAAACTGCCAGAGGAGCTTTGCTATGACAACTGTATGTCATTCAGCCATCTTATCATTCCTTAGTTCTTGAAGGTTATATACATGCAGTAGCCTCTACCTTTACTCTATAGGTAAATTTCTTACCCTTTAAATGATGAATGTCTGCCATCTGATAAGATATGTTGTTCTGTAGTTTAAGCTGAAAAAGAAGTTTTCATTTTACTAAAGAATACAGTTTACAATGTTTGATAAGAAATGTACTCATTATCTTGCCATGTAATTGTAACCCCTCTGTACGGTATTTTCACAATAAAAAAATATACATATATATATAAGAATATAGTTTATAAGCCGGGCGCTGGTGGCTCACGCCTGTAATCCTAGCTACTCAGGAGGCTGAGATCTGAGGATCGTGGTTCAAAGCCAGCCCGGGCAGAAGAGGCCGTGAGACTCCTATCTCCAATAAACCACCAGAAAACCGGAAGTGGCGCTGTAGCTCAAGTGGTAGAGCGCTCGCCTTGAGCTGAAGAGCTGAGGGACAGCGCCCAGGCCCAGAGTTCAAGCCCCACGACCGACAAAAAAAAAAAAAAAAAAAAAAAAAAAAAAAAAAGAATATAGTTTATAGAGAAAGTTCTATAAATATTTTGTTCATACTCACTTTGAGCTTGATCATAAATGAAAAAAATCTCTATACGCTCCCAACATTATTTTTGTCAGTCATGGGCTTGAACTTGGGGCCTGGGCACCATCTCTGAGCTCTTTTGCTCAAGGCTGGCCACTTTGAGCCTAGTGGTTAATTAGAGATAAGAGTCTCATGGACTTTCCTGCCCAAACCAGCTTTGACTCCTAAGTAGCTAGAATTTTAGGCATGAGCCCCCATCACCTGACCCCTCCAAATTTTAAAAAAAGAATTGTTGATTTATTAGTGCTTATTTTAAATTTGCATGAGAATACTCCTTGTACATGGTATATAGTGAGTCAACTTCCAAATATTCTTAAGTTTGAATTGAACATCTTATCAGAAAGATCACTCATTAACTCTATATTCAGCAATGAATTATTTGAAATAACTAAAGACAAATCAACAGTAATCAATGTTTATCAAATTGCCACCTCTGTGTGCAGTATCATATCCAGAACTCAGGATCATGGTCACTATCCTTTAGGAGTCAATAAAAACGTAAAAGCATACCAAAAGCTGGATGCTGGTGGCTCACACCTGTAATCCTTGCTACTCAGGAGGATCTGTGGATTGTTGGTTCAAAAGCCAGTGTAGGCAGGAAAGTCTGTGAAACTCTAATCTCCAATTAAGTACCAAAAAAACAGAAGTGGACCTGTGGCTGAAGTGGTAAAGCATTAGACTTAAGCACAAATGCTCAGGGGCAGTGCCAAGGCCCTGGGTTCAAGCCCCAGCACCAGAAGAAAAAAAAAAGTACCAAAACAAGACTAAAAAAGCAAGCCTGGCCAGGCACTGGTGGCTCACGCCTGTCATCCTATTCAGGAGGCTGAGATCTGAGGATTGAAGTTCAAAGCCAGCCTGGGCAGGAAAGACCGTGAGACTCCTATCTCCTATAAACCACTAACAAACCGGAAGTGGCGCTGTGGCTCAAGCGGTGGAGTGCTTGCCTTGAGCTGAAGAGCACAGGGACAGCACCCAGGCCCAGAGTTCAAGCTCCACAACCCACCAAAAAAAAGCAAGCCTGGAATTGAAATTCACCATTCAGCCAGGCACAGTCCAAGCTACTCAGGAAGCTGAGATCTGAGGATCTCAGTTCAAAGCCAGTCTGGGCAGAAAAGTCCCCACAAGACTATTATCTCCAATTAACCACCAGAAAACCCAAAATGGCACTGTGGCTGAAGCAGTAGAGTGCTAGCCTTAGCAAAAGAGCTTAGAGACAGTGCCCAGCCCCATGACCAACAGAAAACAAAAACAAACAAACAAAAAACCTCACCATTCAATTACAAATTAAAATCAGGCCTTGGATATTTTGAGATTTTTATACACAAACCTGATTCTTGCTTTATACAAGCTTCATATAGTTGTAAAATGTAACTAAAATACTATGAATAGACTGCCTACCTCACACTAAGACACATTCAGATTCATACTAATCAGACACAGTGGCAAATGATAAATACAATTCATTTCCTAAAGAACATTTCTTTAAACCTTTGAGTTTTGAAATAGTTATAGATTATCTGTGCAAAGATAGCATATAGACCTATGCTATATGTACCTTCACACACAATACTGCCAGTGGGCACATCTTATGTAACAATACTGATAAAATGTGTATGTATATTTCTGTGCTACGCTAGTAGTTTATCATTTATGAACATTTCTGTAACCACAATTGCAATCAAGACACACAACTACTCTATCATCAGAAAGATCTCCCTCATGTCATATCTTCATCCCCCTCCACCTTGTACTGAATGGAAAAAAAGTTACATACCCAAGGAAATTCTTTTGAGGAAAACAAATAAAATAGTAAAATCTTAACTCTTATCCAAAAATTATAAACAATAGTTGCTCCTAACATATTGTCTAACAAAACAAATGCCAGGAAGCTGAAACATGTTGGGGGAAGCAATGGGGACGCACACAAACAGAGGGAGGAAGGATAAACCAAGTCATTATATTGCATGGACACTATATAAAAACAGAACTATGTAACATGAAGGTAGGGATAGGATGGAGAAAATGGGAGAACAATGGAAAGGGTGACTGATTGAAACGCATTGTACTCATAACCCGACTCTTTTGTACAACTACTTAGAAAAGAATACCCATATAATTTTAAAAAATTTAAAAAAAGAATAAACAGAAGTTATTCTTGCTCATGTAATCATAGTTTAGAAGGTATTTCCTATTACTTCAGAAGTCAGATATCACATGGTATGCTGTAAGAATTGCTTCCTGACACTTAAGAACAGACTGGACTGCCAAGTATCCCAGGCTCCCACAGTACCCCTAGTTCCTCCACTACTCTAAGGGCATCAGCAGAACATACACTTTATAGAGGGGAGCAGCTGTGTCAACTGAGGAAACAATATGAGATGACTAAGTACCCCACTAACAGGACTGGAGTGGCCTTGGCTGAAAGGCTAAAGCTTTAGCTTTAGATCTGGTTGGGATAAATCAGCATCTCCAGCAACAACTACAACAATTACCTGGGGAACCCACACTGCGCCCATCTGCCTCAAAGCCTGTGACTCTGTCCCTGTCCCTATCTGGGTAGAGTCCATGATCCTAGGTCCCCAGGTTTCTGCCACTTTTCTCTATTGTGGGTACCTTCCCCAGCAGTAGATCCCTTTTCTAGCCTTAGTCAGGCTTAGTAAAAGCCTGGATGCAGTGCATGAGGGCATGCAGGATGCCCCAGACTCAATCTCTGGCCTCAGAGCCCTTATACCCCAGACTTCTCGCTAGACACTGCCAATTCTGACTTCACAGACCTTGGTCTTTGCCATGACATCTGAGTACCAAGATGGAGGTGGAACTGCAAATAAGAACCAATCAGGGGGCTGGGAAGGTGGCTCAGTGGTAGAGTGCTTGCCTTGCATGCATGAGGCCCTGGGTTCGATTCCTCAGCACCACATAAGCAAAAAGAAAAAAGCCAGAAGTGGCCCTGTGACTCAAGTGGTAGAGCGCTAGCCTTGAGCTGAAGAGCTGAGGGACAGCGCCCAGGCCCAGAGTTCAGGCCCCACGACCGGACCCAAAAAAAAAAAAAAAAAGAACCCATCAGGCATAGGATGTTTCTAAATCTCTAGTTTTGTTTTTTGGTTTTCTTGCGGGGCGGGGGGCACGGGCAGGGGGGTTCTTATGTCTTGCAGCATCCTGAAGATCCTGTAAAACAGATAGCCTTAAGCCAGGCATCAGTAGCTCATGCCTGTAATCCTAGCTACTCAGGAGGCTGAGATCTGAGGATCGCGGTTCAAAGCCAGGCCAGGCAGAAAAGTCCATGAGACTCTTATCTCCAATAAACCACCAGAAAACCAGAAGTCCGTGAGACTCTTATCTCCAATAAACCACAAGAAAACCAGAAGTGGCTCTATGGCTCAAGTGGTAGACCACTAGCCTTAGGCTGAAGAGCTGAGGGACAGCTCCCAGGCCCAGAGTTCAGACCCCACGACTGGCAAAAAAAAAAAGACAGCCTTATCAGACACCAGTGAATCCTCATGCTGGGTACTTTCTGCCTCATGAATGCACTATCTCCCCAACCTTCTGCATGTGGGCATGCAGTGTGTTCACTTTGAAGACACTACACATGCTCACTGCACCGACCCCATCTCCTCCTGTGAGTACCACTGGGAATTCCTGTGTGTTTATATCAATGGAATTGTGGGTTTCCTTCAGCTGACACTGCTTGCAACCTCTCTAACCTGATTCTGTCCCACATTCTGGCTTGGTCAGTGTCTTCTTCCACACTCAGGTTAGAGAGGCTTTATAACGTTTACTTATCTGTCAACTTGTGCTCTAGCTGTGTTTTTAATATTCATTTCCCTGATGATTGGCATGTTGGATATTCTCACTTAGGCATTAGGAATCTCTCTCTCTCTCTCTCTCTCTCTCTCTCTCTCTCTCTCTCTCTCTCTCTGTCTCTCTCTCTCTCTTCCTCCCTCTCTTCCTCCCTCTCTCTCTCTCTCTCTTTTTACTGGTCCTGGGGCTTAAACTCAGGGCCTGGGCACTGTCACTGAGCTTCTTCTGCTCAAGGCTAGTTCTCTCTACTTGGGCCACAGCGCCACTTCCAGCCTCTTCTTAGAAGTTTATTGGAGATAGGAGTCAGATGGGTTTTCCTGCCCAGGCTGGCTTGTAACCATAATCCTCAGATTTCAGCCTCCTGAGTAGCTAGGATTAAAGGAGTGAGCCACCAGTGCCCGGCCAGTTTATCTTTTTATTCTTATCAAATATTTTTTTTTTTTTTTAGGAAAAAGTTTCTCTCTACAGTGTGGAAAGGAACTTCTGTAAATAACCAAACCCTAGCCATCATTTTTCTATTATCATAAAATAGCATTTATTAGATAATAAGCTGCACATCAGATAGACATAATCATTGTTTGTTGAGATTACAATCCAGAGCTAAGATCAATGAGAATTCACCAAAAAAAGTCAAGCTGAAACATTTAGACAAATAAAAAGAAGTGCACACAGAAAACACACTCCTTAAGTATCCAAAGCAATTATTGGTTATAGCATAATCTATGTAAATGAATACTTGTTTTATCTCCCTTCTCTACAACTAGCCATAATTTTTCAAGAAGCATCTTGTTTTATGATTTCTATGGAACCTCTTGAGATCCTTCAGTTTCTTATCATGGAAATAAAAGAGAAAAATGTAAACAAGAAAAGAAGATAGGGGCTGGGAAGTTGGCTCAGTGGTAGAGCGCATGCCTTGCATGCCAGAGGCCCTGGGTTCAATTCCTCAGCATCACATAAGCAAAAAGAAAAAAGCCCGAAGTGGCGCTATGGCTCAAATGGTAGAGTGCTAGCCTTGAGCTGAAGAGCTGAGGGACAGCGCCCAGGCCCAGAGTTCAGGCCCCATGACTGGACCCAAAAAAAAAAAAAAAAAAAAAAAAAGAAAAGAAAAGAAGATAAATGAATAGTAGGGACGTTTTTTTTTTTTTTTGTTTTGTTTTGTTTTTGTCGGTTGTGGGGCTTGAACTCTGGGCCTGAGCGCTGTCCCTCAGCTCTTCAGCTCAAGGCGAGCGCTCTACCACTTGAGCTACAGCGCCACTTCCAGTTTTCTGGTGGTTTATTGGAGATAGGAGTTCACGGTCTTTCCTGCCCGGGCTGGCTTTGAACCGTGATCCTCAGATCTCAGCCTCCTGAGTAGCTAGGATTACAGGCGTGAGCCACCAGCGCCCGGCTTAGTAGGGACGTTTTTAAGACCATTTTAATACATAGTTCAACAGGTACTCAATATGTATTTCTTCAGCAGAATTAATACATTTTAGGAGAATAATACAAGCCCAAACTTTGTCAAGAATATATCAATGAACCAAAGAAAGGGATATTAGTAAATGTCAAGGTTTTTTGTTTTTGTCGGTCATGGGGCTTGAACTCTGGGCCTGGGCACTGTCCCTCAGCTCTTCAGCTCAAAGCGAGCGCCCTACCACTTGAGCCACAGCGCCACTTCCAGCTTTGCTTTTTCTGCTTATGTGGTGCTGAGGAATCAAACCCAGGGCCTCATGCATGCAGGCAAGCACTCTACAATTAAGCCACCTTCCCAGCCTAGGCCTATGTCAAGGTTTGTAGCAGATTGTTATTTACATATTTTATTTCATCAATATTCTTTATTTTGAGTGAAGAAACAGATTGAATAGGTTAAAAGAAAAAAAGAAGCAAAATTGTAAACCCAGGTTTGTTTGACTCAAAAAGACCTTGTTCTTTCCACTAAACTATATTGTTATACAGTATAGTAATATTATAGAAGACAAATTATCAAACAACAAATCAAAAAGGTTTTTTTTGGGGGGGGGGGATAGTACTGGGACTTGAACTTAGGGCCTCCACCTTTTGCTTGGCTTTTTTGCTCATGGATGGCACTTCACCACTTAAGCCATATCTCCAGTTTAATTCTGTTTACTCTTCTTACAAGGACACCAGTCATAGTAGACTAGGCATGGACTTCAAAGCAACTTGATTAAATCTAAATAGGCCTATTTCCAAAGTTAACATTCACATATACCAGGGATTAATATTTCCAAATAATTTGAGAAATGGGGTGATGCATGAATCAGTTATGACATATTAACACTAATTGCTAACAGAAACCCACTAAATTTAAAGGATAAGCCTTCTTC
The DNA here is from genome assembly GCF_024711535.1 of Dipodomys merriami. Classification (NCBI taxonomy): domain Eukaryota; kingdom Metazoa; phylum Chordata; class Mammalia; order Rodentia; family Heteromyidae; genus Dipodomys; species Dipodomys merriami. Next base: position 6,962,080 of record NW_027206279.1, on the reverse strand, counting down.
ACAGAACTTAAAATTTGTGCTGCACACTGGCTGCTCACACATTAATCCTACCTTCTCAGGAAGCTGAGATCTGAGGATTGTGATTCAAAGCCACCCTGAGCAGGAAAGACCTTGAGACTCTTATCTCCAATTACCCACCGGGAAAAGGGAAGTGGAGCTCTGGCTCAAAGTGGTAGAGCACTAGCCTTGAGCACAAAGTTCAGGGACAGCATCCAGACTCTGAGTTCAAGCTCCATAACTGACCAAAAAAGAAAGTTCCTTAAGTTAAAATTTTGTTGAAAATTTGTTGTAAGGTAAACATAGTAAAAAATGGTGGTTTAACAAGGGTACAGGTTGACCCATTGTAACAATGAGATGTACAGGACACTATGTTAAAAAATGAACTTTACAACTTCGGGGGAGGGGGAGGTGCTGGGGGGGGGGAGGGAAGAGATAATAGGGGAAAAACAAAGGAGGGGTAACAATGCTTGATAGAAAATATATTCATTACCTTACTCATGTAACTGTAACCCCTCTGTACAGTATCTTTACAATAAAAAAATTTTTAAAGGAAAAAAAAAAAGAAAAGAAATGGTGGTACATGCCTAATATCCCAACACTCAGGCTGAGAGGGGGAGGGGAGGAAGCAACCAATGAAACGTGAAAACCTACTGAAAAAGATTGGTAATAATAGTACAATGGATAGAAGAAATGGATTCTAGAAATGTACTCTTTACCAGATATATGTAAACATAACCTTTCTGTATGTCACCTTTATAATAGTAATAAAATTTTTAATGAGAAAAAAAAGAAATGAATTCTAGAGTATGTAGTAGAAAGGATTTATCTTTGAGATTACTGAGAAGAATGTTATAGTGATGTTTAACCATTGTAAGTCTGAAGATCTAATTTGATTTTGTTTTTGAGACAGGGTCTCACTTTGTAGCCCAGAAGTCAATGAGTCTTGGCTTCCCAAATGCTGATATTATAGGCATGAATCACTGTGCACAACCTGAAGTCCTTAATACTCCAAATTTTCATGATATTTGCCTACTATCTTCAGAGTTGTGTCTTCAGAGTTCTGTATGTAGTATAGTTTGCTGATCCCTTGCCCTCTCTGAAATGATAAGGACAGCTATAAGGAAGCACTTACCTAAGACCCCCAATCTTCATAAAATACAAAGCAGCGTATAGGATGAGAACAATCAGCAAGTTGGAGAAATCTCATGGAGATTTTAATTCATAATGATTTACTATAAGTGATTTTGAAATGGGAGGTAAAAAACTTAGAATTATAATAGGAACTTACACACACACAAAAGCAAAGATTACTAATGAGCTCAAAAAGGAAGGCATCTATTATCTCACCCCAACATTTTCACAACTCTTGCTATACCAGAAGTTGCGTCAAGTCACAAACTAAGACCATAACTAACCACACAATGGTGAGCACAAATACTTGTTTAATAGCAGGTATGATCACTATTCAGTTTTAAACTTCTTAAATTTAGAACTTTGTAATTTCTACCTACATATAACACCAAACCTATCAGCTATTCAAATATACACAATTTCATTTTATTTTCTTTCTGAAATGATGAGAACACAGATATAAGATTCTGTTCTTCAGAACTTATTTTTAGATTCCACCATTTGGGCTAATTTCATTAACAATTCAAATTCTGCAGAGAATGAGGGATTAACTATGTCCAAATCACAAGTGTGACTTATATATCTATGCCGGTTCCATATAACACTGATCATACACACCCAAAAAGGCAATAATACCTGATGCTTATCGACCTATAAAAAATTTAAGAAGTGATAACTGCTTCAAAAATATGTTGACCACCAAAAGGAGTTAGAAGAGACCTCACTTTTTAAATACATACTGCTCAGTATGCACAGAATAATGATGACACCTCAATAGCCACATGAAACCTCGCACTCTCCAGATCTGCAGCCACATAGGCCAAAATGATTACCACTGCCAGCTCAGCAGCTGAGCTGAGAAGAAAAGGCGGCATGCACACATAGGCCACTCCTGAAAACCAGAACTTAACAACCAGTCCCCAGCAAGAGACTAGACAGAGATAACGGTGGTACACGGATAAACCAGAAAATTTTGACAGACACTGCGATTTGTTAGGGGGTTTTAAATGGGCGACAACCAAGGCTGCGATCCTGGAGAGGCTCGGACTTTCACTGCTTAGGCTAACATCCACCCCCCCCCCGAGGTGAAACAAAACAAAACAACAAACACAAAACCAACTAGGGGGGTGCAGGGAAACGGGCTTGGCCTTACCTTGTCATCCTCGCATCTCTTCCCCAGGCCCTCCCTGGCCTGCAGCTGGCTACTGAGACGACCGTAGTCGGCGTCCTTCTGGTCGATCTGCTTCTTATGCGTGTCCACCAAGAGCAGGAGGTCCGAATTGCGCTTCTCCAGACGCCCGCGGGCCACCTCGGTGCGCTGGACCTGGCCTTGCAGCTCGGCCACCTCCTCCTGAAGCAGGACGTGGCGTGAGGAGATGCTCCAGTAGTTAAAGGCGAGGACGACCACCACCACCAGCAACACCACCAGCACGAAGGAGGGCAGGCGGCCAGCCCGCCGGTTGGCCCCGAAACCCACCATGGAGGGGGGTACCTCGGCCGCCCGCCGACAACCGGCAAGCAGAAGCTCAGGCCTAGACTGACGAGAGTGCCCCGGGGACGCGGCCCCCAGGCCGGCCGGAGCGGGAGGCGGGCTTAGCCGCTCGCCAGGCCGAGCAGGAGATGGGGGCGGGGCCGCAAGCCGCAGGTCCCTCCCCGCCCCCCCACCCCCCCCCTCAAATCCGGCCCAAGTGCGTCCCGGAGGCTCTTCCACCAGACCCTCGCCACCCGCCGAGGGAAACCGAGAAAAGCAGAGAGAAAGAGAGAGGAAGAGAGTGAGAAAGGGAAGGAGAGAGAAATCCACCCGCCGCGCCCGCCCCCTCCGGCCCAACACCTCAGGGTTGGGGGGGCGGGGAAAGGAGCCGGAAGGGGGCGGGTTTTGTCTGGCCCCGCCCACCAAGCTAGGGTCGCCTAGGGGGCCATTCGTCCGTCCGTTTCCTCCGACAGCCCCCCCCTCTTCTCGCGAGACCCTGGGGCTTCCTCTCGTCCCCCTTGGCAGTGTTATCTCGCGAGGTTTATCTCTTAGCGCGGCGTGGGTGATGGTGGTCACACCTGGGTGACGGTCCCTCCTTGCAATTACCTATTGGGTTCCTTTGCTCCATACTCTCTATAGAGTGTTCCTGTCTTAGGCCGGGCCTCTCAAGGTTTGTGTTGTTGTTGTTGTCTTTGAGGATTGCTAGGGGCGACCACCCACCCTTAGGAGGGAAAGCAGGTGAAGGGCAGCCAGGAAGGAGTGACTGGGAAGCTTCCTTAGATGTTCTCGTCTGTGCTAAGGAGATGGGAAGAAAGCAACGATAACAGCCCAATACCACAACATAGCGATGCCCCGGACATCACGACAGGGGGAGGGCGGGGGGAGAACAGGAGATACTCAGCTTGTGGGCTTGAAAGGTGGTGCCAGCCTGGTTTCCAAAGTGACTGCTTTCCTGCACCCAAAGACTTGCAGAATGAATTTCAGAAAGCGCCATTTCCCCTTCTCCCCCCCCCAAAAAAAAACCACGCTGCTGTTTGGGGCCCAACTAGACTTTCAAATAGTCCAGAAGCAGCCCCCCCAGTGAATGAATGGTGGTTAACTAATGCACCCTTAATGGCAGCGAACGTATTCTGAGTTGGAAATAATAGCTCTCTTGCAAGTGGTTTTTGCCCCGATAGGTTCATGCTCTCAACAAGGTTTTATGGATGTGAACTTCAAGCAATGGTTCTTACCCTTTTAAAAGAAAAAAAACACTACTTGTCTTAAAAAATTGGAAGAATTATCACATCTTCAAAGAGGGAATATTTTTCCCCCATAGATACTTATTCAGAAAAGCAAGTAAAACTAAATTTTCATGTTTAGTTGACATCAAATTTGAGCTCTTAGCCAGGTGTGGTTGTGCACACCTGTAATCCCAGGACTTGAGAAGCTAAGTCAGGAAAACTGAGAGTTTAAGACTGGTTTTGGTTTCATACAGGAATCCTGGGTTGTTTTTGTTTTTGTTTGTTTTTTGGTTGGTCATGGGGCTTGAACTCTGGGCACTGTCCCTGAGCTCTTCAGCTCAAGGCTAGCACTCTACCACTTGAACCACAGTGCCACTTCTGGTTTTCTGGTGGTTAATTGGAGATCAGAGTCTCACATATTTTCGTGCCAGGGCTGGCTTTGAACTGCGATCCTCAGATCTCAGCCTCCTGAGTAGCTAGGATTACAGACATTAGCCACCAGCGCCCAGCTGAAATCTTGTTTTAAAACGAACAAAAATTGAGTTTTTGTTCTGGCTTCTTAAGTTGTAAGAAATTTCCTCCACTCATAGATATTGAGAAAACCTTAGCAAAAGGAAGCAAGGCCAAAATTAGGAATAATTATCCTTTTCACTTCTCTTTTCTTCTACTCATGTTAGCTTACATTGCTCAACCAGCTAAAGAAATTATCCTGCTGGGTGGTACAGTTTAAAGGATTACTCTTTCCAAAAATATTTTCTTTTTTGGGGGGGGGTCTGGTTTCTTTTTGGTGTGTTTTTTTTTTGGGGGGTCCGGTCATGGGTCCTGAACTCTGGGCCTGGGCACTGTCCCTCAGCTCTTTCAGCTCAAGGCTAGCGCTCTACCACTTGAGCCACAGCATCACTTCCCGCTTTTTTCTTTTTGCTTATGTGGTGCTGAGGAATCGAACCCAGGGCCTTAGGCATGCAAGGCAAGCGCTCTACCACTGAGCCACCTTCCCAGCCCCTGTTTTCTTTTTTATATGGGATTCTGGCATATCCAAAACTATAATGTATGAAACACATGTAAGTAACTTGGCTAAAGTTACAATGCTATAGCTGCAGTTTGAAAGCCAATGCTCTTTCCCCTTTTTTTCTCTTTTGATGGTTATCTCATCAATCTACTTATGAGTCTAATCCAGAAATCACCAAGACAGTGGATAAATGCTTTTCTATGGGTAGTTATAAGAGTATGTATTAAATGAATTAAGGTAAAAGTCCATTTTTTAAAGCTAGGAAATGGAAGTTAATATCAACAGTGATCTACCATGTTGACCCTTGACATATGATGACACTCCCTGGTTTTCTACTGAGTGGTCTTTCACTCATAACCCCAGAACGATCATGAGGAAAGAATCAGCCCAACCCAACTAGTATTGACTAACAAGGAGAAAAGGGTACCTATGCTGTGTACTATCTCCAATCAGATAACTTACCTGGATTGTGGGATTTTAAAAATAATGAGCCGGGCTTCAGTGGCTCATACCTGTAATTCTAGCTACTTAGGAGGCTGAGATCTGAAGATCGTGGTTCAAAGCCAGCCCGGGCAGGAAAGTCTGTGAGACTCTTTTCTCCAATAAACCACTAGAAAACCGGAAGTGGCACTGTGGCTCAAGTGGTAGAGCGCTAGCCTTGAGCTGAAGAGCACAAGGACAGCAGCCAGGCCCAGAGTTCAAGCCCTACAACCGATTAAAAAAAAAAAATCAATGAGATTAAATAGTAGTTCACACACACACACACACATACACACACAAAGCAACAGGAAAAAGGTGTAATATGCATAGATAGTAGATACTATGATGTGCCTGGAAGATCTAGTTCCCCTTCAGGAATAAATCTCTTCTAGTTGCTGAGAGCTTCCAACAGACAACTCACAATAATCAGTCACCTTCAGCATTACCTCTGCTAAAGAAGGCTACCTTATGAGGCTACTCATGTCCAGCACTGGTTTATAGTGCAATTTGTTAAATTATTTTCCTGTATTATACCCATTTCCTACAATTTTATAGCAAGGAGCAATATACTGTAAGAGTATTAAGCGTATAGAGTAAGACAATGTGAACTAAAAGTTATCTCTGCCTCTTACTAATTTTGTAACATCAAACAAGTTACCCTAGTACCCTAGTTTTCTCATCCACAAAATGGCACTTTAAGGTTATGTTTGGTGGTGCCATCTAACAAGGAAAAAAAAAAAAAAGCAACTTAAAGAATAGAATCTTTGTCTCTCTCTCACTCTCTTTTTACAAGTCCTGGGGCTTGAACTCAGGGCCTGGGCATTGTTCCTGCACTGCTTTTACTCAACGATAGCATTCTACCACAGCACCACTTCCAGATGGTGGTATTGAGGAATCAAATCCATGGCTTCGTGCATGTTAGTCAAGCACTCTACCACTAAGCCACATTCCCAACCCTCTTATTTTCTCTTACCCAAAAGAAATCTAGAAGCAAGGATGGGGACATAGCTCAATGGTAAAGTGCCCTGGGTTCAATCCCTCCCATAAGTGTAAATAAATCCAGAAGCAGGTCATCAGGATTGGAGATCATCATGACTTCCTCTAGTTCACTGTCTAGTATCCCTACAGTGTAGCCCTTATTCCCTTCTCTAACGGTGGCATTCTTGGTCCAAGAAGCAGGAAGAGAAAGATCATCCCTCCCCACCCACCCAACTTTTAAGGAAATTTCCACTCACTTCTCACTGTCCTGAAGTTAGTCACAGATGCAAAGGAATATAGTCTTATAAAGACAGTTGATATATCTTTTTGAAAACTTGTTTCAAAATAAAGGGTTAGGAGACCATCACCTATATATGTATAATGCTTAGAACAGGCCCTTGGCAGGTATACAATAATGTGCCTATTATTGCTGCTGTTACCTGAGCAGTGGTTTTCCATGTGATGGAAGCCCATGAATGTTCACTCTTTATACTGGAAATTTAATATCTATAAAAATCTCCTTGTAGCCAGGCACTGATGGCTCATGCCTGTAATCCTAGCTACTTAAGAGGCTGAGATTTGAGGATCGTGGTTCAAAGCCAGCCCAGGCAGGAAAGTCTGTAAGATTCTTATCTCTAATAATCCACCCAGAAAACCAGAAATGGTGCTGTGGCTCAAGTGGTAGAGCACAAGCCTTGAGCTGAAGAGCTCAGGGCCAGCCCTCAGGCCCAGAATTTGAGATAACTAAAGATATAATTACTAGATTCTGAATATTTGTATAATTTTTGAAACTGGAGTTTTTAGGCCTCACGTCCAAATTCCAGGACTTCTTAGGTATAGGCACTCAGTTATTTACACTGAATAAAGAGACATGATGAAGGACAGAGAAAGGAGATTTATTACACGGCCTGGGTATGCCATCACAAGACAGCACTTTAATACATCTTCAGTCATCTTTAAGGTACAGACATGAGCTATAAGTATAAATAGACAAAAAAAAAAACTAGGAGCAGAGGGAAGTAAGCATAATGACTAAATCATAGGTATAGTTTAGTAGTTTAGTTCATCATTACCTACAGTCCTTTCTGGAGGGTTTCTGGTGAAGTTGTTATTAATTGGGGGGGGAGGAGAAAAGGAAAGAAAAAAGTAAAGAAAGTATTGGTAATCTCTGGCCTGTAAGATCATATTATTGTCATCATTATTGTTATAGTTATTGGTGTTTGAACTCTAAACCTCATACTTGGTAGGCAGGTATGCTACCAATTAAGCTTTTTTTTTTTTTTCCGGTTATGGGGCTTGAACTCAGTCTTGGCACTGTCCCTCAGCTCTTCAGCTCAAGGCAAGCACTCTACCACTTGAGCCACAGTGCCACTTTGGTTTTCTGAGTGGTTTATTAGAGAGTTTCTCAGACTTTCCTGCCCAGGCTGGCTTTGAACCGCGATCCTTAGATCTCAGCCTCCTGAGTAGCTAAGATTACAAGCATGAGCCACTGGCATCCAGCCACTTGAGCTTCTTTAGGACCACATGGAAAACAAAAAATTGGCAGGAGGGAGGTTGGGACAGGGTCTCACTATATAGCCCATGCTATCCTCAAACTCTTGCTCCTCCTGCCTCAGCCTCCTAAGTGTTAGAATTACACATTCACCACCATACATGGCCCCATCTCTGTCTGTCATCTTGTTCCCATGCTTCTCAGTTGGCTGGGATTAAAGGCATGAGGCAGCAAACCTGCCTATCATCGCAGTGTGTTTTTCTGTTAACACGTCTGCCTCTTAGTAGACTTTTCATAGAAATTTTTCTGCAGGACCACATTACTAGAAAGCATGTTGTAGGGGCTGGGAAGGTGGCTCAGTGGTAGAGCGCTTGCCTTGCATACATGAGGCCCTGGGTCGATTCCTCAGCACCACATAAGCAAAAAGAAAAAAGCCGGAAGTGGCACTGTGGCTCAAGTGGTAGAGCGCTAGCCTTGAGCTGAAGAGCTGAGGAACAGCGCCCAAGCCCAGAGTTCAGGCCCCATGACCGGACCAAAAAAAAAAAAAAAGAAAGCATGATATAGACTGTCTTTGTTTTGACTCCCTCTCCCCTGTTTCTGAGAACTGTACTCTTTTTCTAGGGTCTTTGGATTTATCTGATTTTTATGAATGTTGGTGCATGTGGGTCCTGGGGAGCAAATCCAGTGCTTTGCACGTGCTAGGCAAGCACTTTATCACTGAATAGTAACTGCCTCGAGGCATTTTTTAAAATACACTATTAGCTATTTTACTTATTTGATTCTTATATCATTGAATTATGGGCTTTGAGGATAGCAAGGGAATTTAGAGATTCCTTAGTCTAAAATGTCCATAAACAAAGATGAAAATCTGGAGAAATAAAGTGACTTGCTCAATATCATTGTATTCTATCAGTGAAAGGTAAGCAGAAAGGGCCAGAATCCAGAATTTCTGACAAACATCAAATTTTTTTTCTCACATGTGAAATCCAGAAATAATAATAATAATAAGACATAATTGTTAAAGGGGATTTTTGGAAAAGGGATCAAGTGGAGAGAGTGATAGGAGGGTGAATATGATCTATGTGGTGTGTGTGTGTGTGTGTGTGCGTGTGTGTGTCTGTGAAAATACCATAACAAAACCTACTACAAACTTTAAAAGTGGAAGGAATGAGGAGTCTTAAGAAAGAAAAATAGGGGGCTGGGAAGGTGGCTCAGTGGTAGAGTGCTTGCCTTGCATGCATGAGGCCCTGGGTTCGATTCCCCAGCACCACATAAGCAAAAAAAAAAAAAAAAAAAAAAAAAAGCCAGAAGTGGTGCTGTGGCTCAAGTGGTAGAGGGCTAGCCTTGAACTGAAGAGCTGAGGGACAATGCCCAGGCCCAGAGTTCAGGCCCCACGACCGGACCCAAAAAAAAAAAAGAAAAGAAAGAAAAATAGCTGGGCACCGGTGTCTCACACCTGTAATCCTAGCTACTCAGGAGGCTGAGATCTGAGGATCATGGTTCAAAGCCAGCCAGGGCCAAAAGTGTCCATGAGCCTCTTATCTCCAGTTAACCACTCAAAAACCGGAAGTGGAGTTGTGGTGCAAAGTGGTAGAGCACTAACTTTGAGCAAAAGAGCTCAGGGACAGCCCAGGCCCCAAATTCAATCCCCAAGACTGACAGAGACAGAGAGATAGAAAGAGAGAGAGAAATAGAGAGTGAATTTGATCAAACTGTATTATGTGCATATATGGAAATGGCACCATGAAACCACTCTGTACAATTAATTTATGCTAATAAAAATGGAAAGGAAAATTCTCAAGCTTTCTCCAAGAACCAGGATAAATCCTTGTTCTCAGAGAAAGTCTTCCTTCTTCCTAGTCATAGCTCAATTTCTACCTTGTTCATCTGAGAGCTGCATTTATTGTCTACAAAGTCTGATCATTGCCAAAATGATCACAGAATATAGTACTGCCTTGGATTGTTACTCTCAATTCTCACATTGGCATGCCTTCTCTCTCCATTTAGCTGTCAACTCCCGAAAGCACCAATTTTGTCCTTTCCTTTTCCCTGTTCCTTTTCTCTCTTTGCAGGTAGCATAAGTATCATAGCATTAGTAAGGATTCAATAAATATTTTTGACTGATTAGTCACCACCTCTCATCTATCTCTTCAAAACCTAATGGTTCTTTTTCTTAACATTTTGCTTCTATTTCTTCTGCAATTAAAAAAAAAACAGACTTAGATTTTTGGCAACCAATGAAAAGACAGTCATGCTTCTGCACAGTCTGCTGCAATGTATTTTTTCTGGACTTGGCAGAAAACCCAAGGTTTCTGCCCTATTTTTTTTTTTTTTTTTTTTTTTTTTTTTTTTTTTTGTTCTCTGCACTGCAGTTCATCAAATCTTCTCATGGTGGCTTTCTCTGTTAGACGATGCTTTGAAGTGACCCAATTAAATACGACCCCATTTGATGCAGTAGGGCTTTATGTGAGACCAGCTTCAGATGATAATCCTGCAATTTTTCTAAGCCACATTTACTTTGTTTCCTCATTCCCAGTAGCATACCTGCAGCAGATGCTAAGATAGCACAATAAATCCTCCTGCACCTACTTTCAGGAGGAAGCCACAGCTCAGAGCAAAGCTAGTTATACAGGGCTTTTTAAGCAGACCCTCATTGATCCATTGTCTGGGCTTTAAGTAGAAGCTAAAAGCTATTCTTTCAACAACACCGTTTTTTCACTAAATCTGCCATTTGTGTTATTTTCAGCAGTGCAGTATCAAGGAAACAGGATGATGGATTGAGCCCATTTCATGGCTCCTGTTCAGGTGCTGCATTTGGATTTTTTGTTTTGTGTCCCAAAGCTGAACAGACACTAGAAACTGCAAAAGACCATATCTTTCGGCATTTGGGCAATACTATGATTATTAAAATTGTTTGTATTTTTTAATGCTATTAATTGCCATAGCCAAGCCACTATTATCAAATAATATGTGACTAGATCACTAGGCCATTTCATGCCTATACAACTTGGTACACAGTTTCTCTCTCTCTTTCATTCTCTAGTCCTTTAAGACCTATTTGATTGGCTCTTCTCAAAAGTCATCTTTGTGACTTTACTACTAATTTGCATGTCTAATACTATACATATGTATGGGGTTTTTTTTTTTGGAAGTACTGGGTTTTGAACTCAGTCTCACACTTGCTAGGCTGGCTAGTGCTTCACCACTGAGCCATGTCTCCAGCCATGATATTTTATTGTTTTACTTGTAGCTATCATTTATATATTGTTCACCTTTTTATAGACTAACAGCCCTAAAGTCAAGGGCCTTATCCTGTTGGTCTTAACATCATTTAGCATTGTGACTGGCAAATGTTACATTTGATAAAGATTTATTTCCCACTGGTGATAATTAGTTCATCCTTGATTTTTAACCACATAAGAAAAACCTAAAAATATGAACTTCTTCTGTTTCCCCTAAAAATTGAAATTTTTCCATGGGTTTTGGTTTTTGTTTTGTCAGTTGTGGGGCTTGAACTCTGGGCTTGGGCTCTGTTTCTGCACTCTTGAGCTCAAGGTGGGCACTCTACCACTTGAGCCACAGCGTCACTTCCTATTTTCTAGTGGTTTATATAAGAGTCTCTCAGACTTTCGTGCCTGGGCTGGCTTTGAACCTCGATCCTCAGATCTCAGCCTCCCGAATAGCTAGGATTACAGGCATGAGCCACTGGCGCCTGGCTCCATGGTTTTTAATGTTTATAAAAGTAGTGAAAAGCCAGTCATGTGGCAAATGGAAGGCTGAGATAGGAGGATGAAGGTTTAAAGCCACCCTGGGCTATACATCAAGAAAGGAAAGTAGCAAAGAGAGGATAATAAATGCTCAGATCCAAAAAGAAATCAGATAAGGAAACAAAAATTGAAAATTGCCTTGGAAAACACAAAGGAAGGTAAAAACCTTTTGCTTTTTTTTTTTTTTTGGTCAGTTGTGGGCCTGAATTCTGTACCTCTCAACTCTTCAGCTTAAGGCTAGCGCTCTACCACTTGAGCCACAGCGCCACTTCCGGCTTTTTCTGCTTATGTGGTGTTGAGGAACTGAACCCAGGGCCTCATGCATGCAAGGCAAGCACTCTACCACTGAGCCACCTTCCCAGCCCCAAAACCTTTTGCTTTTAAAAAGTGGATTGGAACTCATTTTTCACTTTATTTCACTTCTGTGTGATATCTACACTAAAATGGATAATAAAAGTGATAATAGTATGTGTAAGGAGTACTGTTTTAATGACAACATTGTGCTGAGCTAGAAAAATAAACACCATGACTTCTGCAAAAATCTAGGATCATAATTTCTTTAAAAAGAAATCCAGCTGGGCACTGGTGGCTCAACCTGTTATCCTAGCTACTCAAGAGGCTGAGATCTGAGGATCAAGGTTTAAAACCAGCCTGAGCAGGAAAATCCCTAAGTATCTTATCTCCAGTAAACCACCAGAAAATCGAAAGTGGTGCTGTGGCTCAAGTGGTTAGAGCACTTGACTTCAACTGAAGAACTCGGGGTCAGCGCCCAGGCCCAGAGTTCAACCCCACTACCGATCAAAAAAACCCCAAGGACATCCATTATTAGGCTTGATTGAGCGACTCAAGTGGTAGAGTGCTTGCTTAGCAAGCATGAGATTATGAGTTCAATTTCCAGTTCTGCCAAGAAGAAGACAGGCAATATCATTAGAACTGCTGAATTTCTTTCTTTTTTTTTTTTGTCGGTTGTGGGGGGCTGAACTCTGGGCCTGGGCGCTGTCCTTCAGCTCTTCAACTCAAAGCTAGCACCCTACCACTTGAGCCACAATGCCACTCTGGCTTTTTTCTGCTTATGTGGTACTGAGGAGTCAAACCCAAGGCCTCATGCATGCGAGGCAAGCACTCTACCACTGAGCCAATTTCCCAGCCCTAGAACTGCTGAATTTCATATCACTAGAGTCAATGTTAATTTTTAAAGTTAAATTGAATTTTTGAAAAGTTAAAGGCCATGAGATGCATGCTTAAACTTATTTTTGCCCATTTTTTATTAATCTATCAAACTTGTTCCATTTAGGCCACAGTAATAAATTCTTTATTGTTGAAATTATTGAAGAAAAATAACTTTACCATTTTTCTCTATTAAGCTTCTATTTTTCTATTCCTAAACATATCACTTTTAAATACAAATTTTAGGCAATGTGGTATTTTATAGGGACCTAACTAGTGCAGATAGAAAAATCTACCTGTCTGTATGCTCACTGAATTCTACCTTGTAATACTTTGTTGAAGAAATCTGGGGGATGTAGGGGTTGAACTGAGGTCATTGTATTGCTAAGGCAGACTTCCACAAATAACCAATAAATATGTAAAAATTGCCCAATCTCATTAATAATCAGAAAGATTCAAATTAAAACCACAATTGGAATAGAGGTTGTGTGTATGGGTGTGTGTGCACGAGTGTGTGTGGTTTTGATTTACTTCTTCCTAATTACTAATGAGGTTGGGCAGTATTTACATATATATTAGTTATTTGCAATATGCCTATTTAAGTTTTCTTTTGCTTTTCAATTAGGTTGTGCATCTTAATTTTATTTATTTCTAGTATTTCTTCATATATTCTGAATACAGACTCTTTCTCTTTCTCACTTACATAATATACACATTATAAATTTCTTCTCCTTTTTGTAACTTGCCTGATAATACACACTGATAATACAGTGTGCTCTTTCAAAAACAAAACAAAAAATAACAGCTTTTTTTGATACCAGTCCTGGAGCAAACTCAGGGCCTGGACACTGTGAATGAGCTTTATTTTGCTCAGGGCTAGCACTCTACCACTTAAGCTACAGCACTTATTATGATTTTTTCCTAGTATCTTATTGGAGATAATAGTCTCAAGAGCTCTCCTGCCTGGCTTCCAAGCAAGATCCTCAGAACTTAGCCTCCTGAGTAGCTGGTTATAGGTGTGAGCCACTTGGCCTTTGGACTTCCTTTATGTATATAGTGTGAGTTAGATCCACAAGACTTTCCCCAAGATCCTTGTTAACATAGCCTAATGCCATTTGTTCTTTCTTCACTATTTGACAATGCTATTTTGCTTAAGGATAGAAAGTTGATCAATGTATGAACTCACTGTTCCACCTCCTCTAGCCTAATGCCACCATGATGCTATCTTCATTCCTATGCCCCTTTACTATGTCTGTATGTAGGAGGTACAGGTCCTGCCTTCCAGGATTTCTTCAATAGAGTCATGGCTATATTTGTTACTCTATTTCTACATAACATTTAGAACGAATGTGTCAAGTGGCACTTTCACTTTTTCTCCTAGAACTGACTTTCAGACGCTAAGTTTCTATGAGAACATGTTGACTTAGAACTTTACAGGCAATAGCATCCTGAAAGGACATGATATTCTGCAAGAAAAACAGGTTGTAGTGCCACTTCTCTGCTGATGGAGACCTGCCCGAGAAGGGTGCAGGCATGTTTTTGTCCATTTTGATCAACTATATCTTATTGTAGGCCAACAAAAGCATATCTGTTGGTGAAATTATTGAAGAAAAATAAATATGCTATTGCAAGAATGAGGCCTTCTTCCCATTGAGATAATCCTTTAAACAAACAAACAAACTTTTTCTGTGTCAGTCCTGAGGCTTGAATTCAGGGCCTGGGCACTCTCCCTAAACTTTTTTCCTTAGGCTAACATTCTACCACTTGAGCCATAGCTCCACTTCCAGCTTTTTGGGTGGTTAATTAGAGATAAAAGTCTCATGGACTTTCCTGCTCAGGTTGGCTTTGAACATTGATCCTCAGATCTCAGCCTCCTACTAGCTAGGCTATAGTCATGATCCACTGGTGCCCAGCTTAAGCTTTTAGACATTTGTTCACACCTTCCCACCAATTTAATTTTTTTTTCCTGTGCTGGAGATAATTCAGTTGGTAGAGAACTTGCCCAACATGTACAAAGTCTGAGGTTCAATCTCAAAAAGAATAAAATAAAATTTTCTTATAAAATTGCATTATTATTTTTATTTTATTTTTAATTTTTTATATATGGAACGCTTCATGAATTTGCGTGTCATCCTTGCTCAGGGGCCATGCTAATCTTCTCTGTATCGTTCCAATGTTAGTATATGTGCTGCCGAAGCGAACACCATTATTATTTTTATAGCTAATGTATATATATATGTGTGTGTGTGTGTGTGTATATATATATATACATATATATATATACATATATATATATATATATATATAGTGTGTGTGTATGTGTGTGTGTGTGTGTGAATGTGATATTTAAATGTGGAAATTGAGACAAGGTCTTGTCCTATACTGCAGAGTGGCTTCAAACTTGAATTCTCCTTCCTCAGCCTTCTTACCACCACATCTGACTAGGAACATATATTTTTTCTTTTTGTTGTTGTTGGTGCAAGACTAGGATTTGAACTCAGTACCTAACATTTTGCTCATTTTCTGGCACTATACAAACTGAGCCACACCTCCAACACCAAGAACTTATATATATATTATATTATTTTTTGGGGGGTCCGGTTGTGGGGATTGAACTCTGGGCCTGGGCACTGTCCCTCAGCTCTTCAGCTCAAGGTGAGCACTCTACCATTTGAGCCACACCACCACTTCTGGCTTTTTTTTCCTGCTTATGTGGTGCTGAAGAATCGAACCCACGGCCTCATGCATGCAAGGCAAGCCCTCTACCACTGAACCACCTTCCCAGCCCAAGGATATATATTTTAAATTTTTCAAAGTATATATAGTTCAAAGACAGCTGGGGCAGGAAAGCCCATGAGTCCTATCTTCAATTAACAATCAAAAAGCCAGGAGTGGCTTAAGTGGTAGGATGACAACATTGAGCAAAAAAGCTAAGCAACAGCCCCCAGGCCCTGAGTTCAAGCCCCAGTAATCACAGAGAGAGAGGGAGGGAGAGAGAGAGAGACAGAGAGAGAGAGAGACAGAGAGAGAGAGAGAGAGAGAGAGAGAGAGAGAGAGACAGAGAGAGAGAGAGAGAGAGAGAGAGAGAGAGAGAGAGAGAGAGAGAGAGAGATCCACCGCATTTATGCTGGGAAGTATGAGAATTGGTTTCAATCCCCACCACTGTTGTGTGTTTATCTACACCTGTAAACTATGAATTCATAATAAGTTAGCCATGAATCTAACATCTGACATCCAAACCATGTGTTCCTCCTCTTTTCATGTTAACTGGCTTCTTATTTAATCATCTTTGAAAAGTTGACCTCTCTAGTTTATATTGTATAATATTCACATAAAGTATCTTCAAACTTAGTATAGACAGCTTAATCCAGCTTCAATATACAGTTATTTTGCAGCTCATTAATGCTATGAAATCTGTGAACATATTTATTTAGAAAAATTGGCAAGCAAGCAATTTTGTCTCCAATTCTGTCTACACCTCTTAAGTGTCTGGTATAGCTGACTACAGATGGCCTCTTATACTCAGCAATGGATTCTAGCCTTTCCCTCTGCATCTCTTTCTCTCTTTGCTACACACACACACACACACTCACTCAGATACACACATAAAGGATACAGAAAAAGAAAGGATTAAAAAAAAGCTCTGATTCATCTCCCATTTGTACTTTTCTGTCCATCACTTCGCAAATTTGGGGAAAATGTTCTCTCTGGTATTCATTTATGTCCCTATTCCCTTTTTTTGTGCTGGGTTGGAGACCAAGTGGGAGTGCAAAAAGGCAGTCTGCTATTTCTTGCCACATCAGTTTCCTTTTTGGTGACTCCATAACTGCTGTCAGCTCTCACAAGCCACCATAGAAATGCTCTTTTATGGATACGTGAGGCAGTCTGGTTGAACACTTTGTAGAAGGTGCCTCCCAAGAGAAAAGTGAATGGTCT
The DNA here is from genome assembly GCF_024711535.1 of Dipodomys merriami. Classification (NCBI taxonomy): domain Eukaryota; kingdom Metazoa; phylum Chordata; class Mammalia; order Rodentia; family Heteromyidae; genus Dipodomys; species Dipodomys merriami. The sequence goes on along the minus strand of NW_027206279.1, from coordinate 6,945,426 downwards.
GTCAGTCACCGCTGTCACTGCAATCCTGTCCTCAGGTGGTAAAGACAAATAGGCCCTGTCAAATGGCCTGAAAGCTTGTGAGAAAGGAAAAGATTGAAGAGCTTATACCACATGCTCATTTAATTCATGAGATGTTTCATTCCTATATTTAGATCTTCAATTTTTAGGACCATGTATGTCCTTATTATTGCAATCTTTTGCTCCTGCTGTAAATGCACACATATATGTATATGTTTGTCTATATATATATATATATATATATATATATATATATATATATATATATAATAGATATCCACATAGCAGAGTTCAATTCAGCAGGTATTTGTTAAGTACTTGTGTGCTATGCATTGAAGATATGGAATCTGCTCTCAAAGAATTTGTGTCCTAGTGGTATTCATCTTTGTAAAGTGACAATTTTATACCTATGGACCATTTTTGTTAAGTCATTACACCTAGAATATTAAAACCTACTAGAGCTTTCCAAAAAGTACAGTTCATCCATAGAAAGCAAAAAAACCCTTAACATTTGTAACATTTACATACAACTTTGATGTTTTAACTAATTTTTAGAATAACATATATATATATATATATATATATATATATATACAGATATGTTATGTAGAAGTGCTCTACCACTGAACTACACACAACCTATTTCATCTTAAACTTCCACCAACTAGTTTTTTTAAATAAACTTTTAATTTTAGAATAGTTGTTTTTTGTTTTGATTTGCCAGTCATGAGCTTTGAACTCTGTGTCTGGGCACTGTCCCTGAACTCCTTTTGCTTAAGGCTAGCACTCTACCACTTGAGCCTCAGCACCACTACTGGCTTTTACTGTTGACTAATTGGAGATAAGAGTGTCATGGCCTTTCCTGCTTGGGCTGGCCTTGAACCTCGATCCTCAGATCTCAGCCTCCTGAGTAGCTAAGGTTACAGGTGTGAGCCACCACCACCTGGTATTAAAATAGTTGTAGATTTACAGAATGGTGCATAATAGGCAATTCATTGGATCCTCATATTTTCTCACTCATTTCCCCTTGTTATTAATATCATAAATGTAAAATTTTCAGAACTACTGAATCAACATTGCTATATTACTGTTGATTCTATACTTTATTTGGATTTCATTACACCCACTGATTTTAACATTTGATTCTTTTTGACTGTATTAGTTATTAATGTGATATTCAAATAGTAATTGTTTCCTTCCAGTTTTTCTACATTATTAATTGGAATTCCTAATAAAATATTTGGTTAATATTAATGTGGAAACTTGAGTATTATATTTCTTGGTTTTAATATAATACCATCCTTACACATTTTGTGGATGAAATTATTTTCACTTCCCCAATTGGGAACTCTTTCAGACTAGCCTCTGGCCTCTGAATCCTTTAGACATGCCTTCACTCTTTTCTTCCTTCCCTCTCCTCTCCCTCTCAAACTCTCCCTTTTCTCCTTTCTTCTCTTCCTCTTTCCCTCCCTTCTTTATCTTTTCCTTCTTTCCTTTTTTTTCAGCACTTCTTTATTTCTCAGATGCTGCATTTAATTTTATTTAATTAATTTTTTTGTCAGTTGTGGGTCTTGAACTCTGGGCCTGGGCACTGTCACTCAGTTCTTCAGCTCAAGGCACTTGAGCCACTGAGTCACTTCTGGTTTTCTGAGTGGTTTATTGGAGATAAGAGTCTCACAGACCTTCCTGCCTGGGCCAGCTTTGAACCACAACCCTCAGATCTCAGCCTCCTGAGTAGCTAGGATTACAGGCATAAGCTACCAGGCGCCTGGCTGCATTTAATTTTTATATGACATCAACCTCATCTAGGAGGCTGCTAGTTAAGTGCATATTAGTTTCTTCCTTAGTTGACATATTAACTTTCCTTATGGTACAAACAGTGGGAGTGTTCCAAATTACACTGAAAGGTCAAACGTGACAGATATACCAAAGAAAGGAGGAAGAGACCCAGGTAGATGGGCATTGTTTTCTTGTTCCTTTCCTTTTACTCTTTTCTTTTCTTTTTGCCAGTCCTGGACTTGAACTCAGGGCCTGGTCACTGTCCCTGAGCTGCTTTTTTTTTTTTTTTTTTGTCAGTCATGGACCTGAACTCTGGGCCTGGGCGCTGTCCCTCAGCTCTTCAGCTCAAGGCTAGCGCTCTACCACTTGAGCCACAGCGCCACATCCAGCTTTTTCTGCTTATGTGGTGCTGAGGAACTGAACCCAGGCCTCATGCATGCCAAGGTAATCACTCTACCACTGAGCTACCTTCCCAGCCCATCCCTGAGCTTCTTTTGCTCAAGGCTAGCACTTTACCACTTTGAGCCACAGCTCCACTTCTGGTTTTTTGATGGTTAAGTGGATATAAGAATTTTATAGCCAGGCGCTGGTGGCTCACGCCTATAATCCTAGCTACTCAGGAGGCTGAGATCTGAGGATCGCGGTTCAAAGCCAGCCCGGGCAGGAGAGACTGTGAGACTCCTATCTCCAATAAAACCAGCAGAAAACCGGAAGTGGCGCTGTAGCTCAAGTGGTAGAGCGCTTGCCTTGAGCTGAAGAGCTGAGGGACAGCACCCAAGCTCAGAGTTCAAGTCCCACGACCGAGACTTTTGGGCCCAGGCTGGTTTTGAACTATGATCCTCAAATCTCAGCCTCCTGAGTAGCTAGGATTATAGGTGTGAGCCACCTGAGTGTATGGTTTTGTTGTTGGTTTGGGGGAGTTTTTAGTTTTTGGTTTTTGTTTTGCCAGTCCTGGGGCTTGAACTCAGGGCCTGGGCACTGTCCCTGAGCTTCTTTTGCTCAAGGCTAGCACCTGAGCCACAGTACCACTTCTGGCTTTTTCTGTGTATGTGATACTGAGAAATGGAACCCAGGGCTTTATGCATGCTAGACAAGCACTCTACCACTTAGCCACATTCCCAGTCCATCTTTTTTATTTTATTTTATATGGTCTTGGGCACGTTACTAACCTCTCTAAATTTCAGTTTAATCATCTGAAAGTGATAAAAGTAGTAATAATATTTACCTTCTGAAGCCATAAAGATTAGATGAGTTGTCATCTGATGAAAAAAGATCTTGTTTGCCCATCACTGGTGGCTCTCCTAACCACCCAGGAGATTGAGATCTAAGAATTGCTCTTTGAACAGGCTGGGCTAGCAAGTCTGTAAGACTCTTATCTTCAATTAACCACCAAAAAGCCAGAAGAAGAGCTGGGGCTCAAGTGGTAGAGTACTGGTCTTGAGCACAAAGGCTCAGAGACAGGGCCCAGGCACTGAGTTCAAGACCCAGGACACACACACACACACACACACACACACACACACACACACACACACACACACACACACACACACACACACACACACACACACACACACACACACACACACACACACACACACACACACACACACACACACAGATCTTGTTTGTGATAAAGCTGTATATCACCAGAATAAAGGCATCCCTGCATCCTAGCACAAGAGCTCTCACTGTGTCTTGGCCATTTGTTTGATAATGATTGTTAAGAAAATGTTTTTGTGATTATACAGAGAGTCCAAGTCAAGGAAGAACAGTGAGCATTTTTAAATTGCTCTAGCCGAAAACACAGAGCCTGAAACCAGATTAATGTATTTACCCAGATGCAATCTCATTTCTGTAATTCTATTCATCCAAAAAGCCCACAGATTATATTGGTAATAAACATGACCACTCTATCTTTCTGGCAAAGAATGAAAGCTTTGTCTTTAGTAAAATAAAATTATGACAGGACCGTATTTTTCTCCCTCCATAGCCACGCAATATATTTTTCTAATCTACCCTAAACTATCATGTGGTGACAACTCAATCTGTAATTGTTCATTTGCTCAGAGGAGTCATACAGCTTGTTCATTCAGTGAGATGGATGCATTATTCATACAGAGGGAAAATACATGCTTCAACTACACACATGAAGTAAGAGATTTGGTACCTTATACTTGCCTTTGAGGAGAATGAAAACTCAGGGACTAAAGAAGGCAAAAGTTTTAGAATCATTTTCTTAGGTGGAATGTAAATTAAACATTCAAATTAAAACATACAATGTTGCAGAAAAATATATGAGGGAAGCAGGAAATGACAAAGTGAACTGAAAACTAAGGTAACAAAGGAGCGGTTTGTTTTCGTGTGTGTGTGTGTGTGTGTGTGTGTGTGTGTGTGTGTGTGTGTGTGTGTGTGTGTGTGTGTGTGTGTGTGTGTGTGTGTGTGTGTGTGTGTGTGTGTGTGTGTGTGTGTGTGTGTGTGTGTGTGTGTGTGTGTGTGTGTGTGTGTGTGTGTGTGTGTGAGACTATGCTTGAAATCAGGGCCTGGGTGCCATCCCTGAGCAAATATAAGGTTCTACTTGAGCTTAACCTCCACTTACAGCTTTTTGTTTTTTAATTGAAGATCAGAGTCTCAATGGACTTTCCTGCCCATGCTGGCTTTGAACTGCAATCCTCAGATCTCAGCCTCCTGAGTAGCTAGATTATAGGTGTGAGCCACCAAGCACCAAGAGTTTTATTCCTTTTCTTAAAATAACTTTTTGTTCACTGTCTCACTGTATACCTCAAACTTTAGCATTTAACTCAGTCAAGTTCTTGATGAACAGAGAATGGCCATGAAGACCCAAAATGTGTTTTATGGTACAAAAAATACAAAAGAAAGTCAATGTGTTAATTAGCATAAAAGAAATTTAACTTCTTTTGGGGGGGAGAGGGGTTGTTGTTGTTGTTTTTTTTTTTTGGGTCCAGTCATGGGGCCTGAACTCTGGGCCTGGGCGCTGTCCCTCAGCTCTTCAGCTCAAGGCTAGCGCTCTACCACTTGAGCCACAGCGTCACTTCCAGCTTTTTTCTTTTTTGCTTATGTGGTGCTGAGGAATCAAACCCAGGGCCTCATGCATGCAAGGCAAGCGCTCTACCACTGAGCCACCTTCCCAGCCCCAAGAAATCTAACTTCTTATATCATCAATCCCTTTCCAAGGATAAAGAATGGCTATTATCACAGACAAAAACAACAAGTATTTGATAAGAAGTACTTGATAATAATTAACAAGTGAATACTGGCATGTTGTTGCTAGGAATGTAAGTTAGTATAGCCATTATGGAACACAGTTTGGAGGTTCCTCAGACACCTGAAAACAGGTTTGGGGTAGTAGTAGAGGACTTGTCTACTATGTGTAATGCCCTGGGTTCAATGCCTAACAGTGACAAAAATAAAAAATTTTAAATTTGGGGGCTGGGAAGGTGGCTCAGTGGTAGAGCTCTTGCCTTGCATGCATGAGGCCCTGGGTTCGATTCCTCTGTACCACATAAGCAAAAAGAAAAAAGCCAGAAGTGGCGCTGTGGCTCAAGTGGTAGAGTGCCAGCCTTGAGCTGAAGAGCTGAGGGACAGCGCCCAGGCCCAGAGTTCAGGCTTCACGACCGGACCCCAAAAAAAAAATTAAAATTAAAAAATATTAAGTAAAAATAAAACTACCATATGATCAGGCAATTTCACTATGAGTTTATCTCCAAAGAAATGTAGTAATTCTACCAAAGAGATATCTGTACTCCCATGTTTATTGCAGTACTGCTCATAATAGTCAAGAAATGGAAAGAACTAAGTGGCTGGAACTAGAGAGCACTAAGTGAAATAAATCAGGCACAGAAAGACAAATACCACCTGCTCTCATTTGTGTGTGGAATCTAAAAAACTTGATCTTCTAGAAGGTGATAGTGGAATGGTGGTTACCAGAGGTTAGGGAGAGCAAGAGGGGATGAAAGGATGGAGAAAGGTTAATCAAGAGGACTAAGTAGTGGGTAGATAGAAGGAAGTTCTGGTGTGTAATTGCACTGTGATGTGACTACAGGTAACAGTAGTATACTTGTACATGCCACAAAGGATTTGAATGTTTGTACCATCAAGAGATGATAAGTGAGCCGGTGTCAATAACTCACTCAGGATGAGTAATCCTAGCTACTCAGGATGTTGACACCTGAGGATTGTGTTTTGAAACCAACCCTCGTCAGGAAAGTCCATGAGATTCTTTTTTACTTTTATTTATTTATTTATTTATTTTGTCGGTCGTGGGGCTTGAACTCTGGGCCTGGGCGCTGTCCCTCAGCTCTTCAGCTCAAGGCAATCACTCTACCACTTGAGCCACAGCACCACTTCTGGTTTCTGGTGGTTTATTGGAGATAGAGTCTCACAGTCTCTCCTGCCGGGGCTGGCTTTGAACCATGATTCTCAGATCTTAGCCTCATTAGTAGCTAGTATTAGAGGTGTGAGCCACTGACACTCAGTGCAAGTCCATGAGATTCTTTTTTTTTTTTTTTTTTTTTTTGGGTCCGGTCGTGGGGCCTGAACTCTGGGCCTGGGCGCTGTCCCTCAGCTCTTCAGCTCAAGGCTAGCGCTCTACCACTATGAGCCACAGCGCCACTTCCGGCTTTTTTCTTTTTGCTTATGTGGTGCTGAGGAATCGAACCCAGGGCCTCGAGCATGCAAGGCAAGCGCTCTACCACTGAGCCACCTTCCCAGCCCATCCATGAGATTCTTATCTCCAATAAACTACTCAGAAAAAGATAAAAGTGGCTCTGTGGCTCAAGTGGTAGAATGCTAGCCTTGAGCAAAAGAGGCTCAGTGACAGTGTCCAAGCACTAAGTTCTAGTCCCAGGATTGTCACAAAAAAAGGCAAGGGAGAGAGAGAGAGAGAGAGAGAGAGAGAGAGAGAGAGAGAGAGAGAGAGAGAGAGAGAGAGAGAGAGCACCTAAATGAGCTAGGATCTAGTGGCTATTCAGGAGGCCTAGATCTGAGGATTGCAGCTTGAACCCAGCCTGAACAGACAAATTAGAGATCTTACCTCTAGTTAACTAGCAAGAAACCAGAACTAGAGGTGTAGCTCAAGTGGTAGATTACCAGCCATGAGTAAAAAAGTTGAGCAAGAGTGCAAGGCTGTGAGTTTAAGCCCTAGTACTTGCACACACACACACACACACACACACACACACACACACACACACACACAAATGACATATCTGAGGAGATGCATATTCTTAACCTGAATTAAGCATCACATACCATATATATTTTTTAAAATCTTATAAAATATTCATTAACTGGTAGTGCACACCTATAATCAGTACTCAGGGGTCAGAAGCAGAAAGATCATGAGCTCAAGTCCATCCTGAGCTACATTGTAAGACAAGGTATTAAAAAATTATGTATTAGGGGCACACTTGTTCATTTCTGTGGCTTGTCAATCTAAACTACCAATATTTATTCTGTTGGTCATGGGCTTTTTTTTTTTTCTCAAGGCTAGCACTATACCACTTTGAGCCACATCTCCATTTCCAGTTTCCTGGTGGTTATTTGGAGGTAAGAGTCCCATGGACTTTCCTGCATGGGCTGGCTTTGAACCTCGATCCTCAGATCTCAGCCTCCTGAGTAGTTAGGATTACAGGTGTGAGCAACAAGTACCTGGCCACTACCAGTAACTTATTATGAAAAATTTGTATAGCTTACACTCAAAATTAGGGCTAATACATTGATGGTAATTAAAACTTTTTCTGCAGCTTCTGATTCTATTCTCACACTTGCACTTGTCCCTCTTTCCTCCTCCCATGCAGTCTTGTAGTGGTATTAAAGGCAGGTGATTTAATTTTTTTTGTTATTATAAAGGTGATGTACAGAAGGATTATGGTTACATGAGTCAGATAAAAAGCACATTTCTTTTTGAAGAATTTTACCCCTTCCCTCATTCTCTTCCAGTTATTCTCTCCCATCCCCATCCTCAAGTTGTATAGTTGATTTTCTTTATCTTCCTTTCTTCCTTTTGTTCTTTTTTTTTTTTTTTTTTTTTTTTTTTGGTTAGGCTTGAACTCAGGGCCTAAGTGCTAACTCTGAGGTTTTTCACTTAAGGCAAATGTTCTACCACTTTGAGCCACAGATCCATTTATAGTTTTCTGGTGGTTAATTGAAGATAACATTCTTACAGACTTTCCTGACCAGGTGGCTTTGAACCACAATCCTCAGATCTCAGCCTCCTGAGTATCTAGGATTGCCTGCATGAACCATCAGCACCCATTTATCTAGTCCATTTCCAACATAGTGACTAGGGAGTACCATTGCTACATTTGTTCACTCTTTGTCCCTCCATTTCTGTGCCCTCCTTTACCCTCCCAAAGACAGATAAGCAAACAAACAAGACAAAAAAAAGAAACAAAAACAAAACCTCATTTCCATTTCCTGGAGTTCATTTTGATAAGTAATTTCAATGATCAGATATACATAGACATTGCAACTTTGTGTGCTTCTCACTAGGTTTGTAAATGGACATATATATTTGGATGCTCAATATTTAGGGATAGACACCAGGAAAACAAGTTTTTTTTACTTCATCTCATATGAATTAGAGAAGATCATCAGGCACCAGTGGTTAATGCTACTCAAGAAGCTGAGATCTGAGGTTTGAGACTCAAAGCTAGCCTAGGTAGGAAAGGTTATGAGTCTCATATGTTCAAATAATCACCAAAAAAAATCCAGAAATGGAGTTGAGTCTGAAATGGTAGCATACTATCCTTGAATGAAAAAGCTATATGAGACAGTGCCCAGGCTCTGAGTTCAAGCCCCACTACCTGCACACAAATAGATAAATAAATATTAAATAAAAACAAGCTATCCAAACCATTTGCACATCGTGATTCTCAGTTCCTCTGCCCTTTGTAAAAAAAACTTCCACTAAATAGGCACTATACCTTTGATTAATCAGATTCTGATGAGTTGGGTTCATTTGGGAAAGAAGCCTGGCTAACAGGAAGTTTTGTAATTATATTTGAATAAAGTTTCTGCATGCAAATACATATACTCTCCCAAGGAAGAGCATCAGGGTTGAGAAGCCATTTATAGGGGATATACTGATATTCCACAGGATAAAGAAGTTCACAAATCAGTTTTCCCTACAGAATATACACAGACTGAGCAGACCAGCTCCTGAGAAAACCTGAGATCCTGCTACAAGAGATGACGTTCTTACACGTACCCCACTGCTTTGGTGAGAAACTTGGTGTGATTTGCTACTTTACCATCAGGTGCTACTGGGAGCGCAGCACTGAGTTTGTCTTTCCTGGGTGACAAATTAATGGCAATGTGGCTCAAAACGGTAGAGCAGTAGCCTTGAGCAGAAAGACTCAGAGACAATGCCCAAGCCCTGAGTTCAAGCCCTACAACCAACAAAAAATAACAATAAAGGAAGAGTGCTAGCCTTGAGCAAAAGAGCTGAGGGACAGCACCCAGGCCCCACAAACAACCAAAAAAAAAAAAGTACAAAGTGACAAATGGAATGAGTGGAAAAATCAAGTACTCCTTGGTGCCTTTATGTAGACACTCCTTTATTTAGTCCTCTATTCATTGAACGTGTTCTAGTGCCTAATCTCAGGCAGGCACTGTGTTGTGTGACATCAGTTGCCAGCAACAGAAGACCCATGAGAGTGTCTGGTTTATGTGAGAACAGAATGGCCAACCATCAGGAGAGTGCAGCAGGTGCCATGATTGGGTGGGAATGGAGTTATGTGGGGACACAGTAGAAAGCCTGCCACTCAACCTATGGTCAGAGAAGGCCTCAAAAAGGAGATGGTTAAGCTGGGCACCGGTGGCTCACACCTGTAATCCTAGCTACTCAGAGGGTTGAGATCTGAGGATCGCAGTTCAAAGCCAGCCCGGGCAGGAAAGACCATGAGACTCTTATCTCCAATAAACCACTAGAAAACCGGAAGTGGCACTGTAGCTCAAGTGGTAGAGTGCTCACCTTGAGCTGAAGAGCTGAGGGACAGCGCCCAGGCCCAGAGTTCAAGCCCCATGACTGACAAAAAAAAAAAAAAAGAGAGAGATGGTTGTCAGGCACTAGTGGTTCACACCTGTAATCCTAATTACTCGGAGGCCTCAAATTGGAGGCTCCCCATTCAAATCCAGCCTGGGAAGGGAATTTCCTGAGACTTCTATATCCAAGTAACCACCAAAAAAAAAAAAAAAAAAAAAAAAAAAAGCCACAACTGGAACTGTGGCTTAAGTAGTAGAGTGCTAGCCTTGAGTTAAAAGGTTAGATATAGCACCCAGGCCCTGAGTTCAAGCCCCAGGATTGGCACACACACAAAGAAAATAGATAGTATTTGAACAGAACCTTGAAGAAAATAGATAACCAAGGAAAATCTCCAAGACATGAAATGCCCCATTTGTAGCAGTATCTGATAATAAGCTACAACTTGCAACAATATGTAAGGAAGGACTAGATTGAGTGGAAGAAACATGTTCCTTCTGAAGCAGAGCACAAGATCTCAGGGTGGGCTTGTCCACTAATGCATTGCCATCATTTGACTTACTGTTAAAGGAGAGACTTTACTGGGGCTTATGTTATGGCTTGAGACAATGATGTCTTAGATGCTGAGATCGTTGCAGCCCATACAAAGTTGAATATATGTGATTGTTTCAGGTATCATTAATACCTCTATATAATCCTTGAACTGAAGTAAGTTCACTGACTCATTATGTGTATCAGTCATCAAGAAATTTTTGCAAACACTCAGGTTTATTTATTTATTTATTTATTTTGTCGTGGGACTTGAACTCTGGATCTGTCCCTGAACTCTTTAGCTCAAGGCAAGTGCTCTACCATTTGACCCACAGTGCCATTTCCGGTTTTCTGGTGGTTTATTGGAGATAAGGGTCTCATGATATACAATGGAATTTTATGCCTCTATCAGAAAGAATGACATCGCCCCATTTGTTAGGAAATGAAAAGACTTGGAAAAATTGTATTAAGTGACGTAAGCCAGGCCCAAAGAAACATAGGTCCCATGGTTTCCCTTATTTGCAATAACTAGTATAAGTCTAGGAGTAAGCAGAAAAGGTCAAAAGCTCTGTACATATGACCATATAAGATGATGTTAAGTGAAATGAACCCCAAGATAGGGACACAACTGTTTTTTCTTTCTTGCTATTGTTTTTAACATATATATAATGTACTATGTGATTTTTTTGTTTCTTTTGTATGTTCTCCCTACCATGGTATAACCCCTGTTTTCACTGTATTTGATTCCAGTGTCCTGAATCTTGAATATACATTTTTCTAATTTAGGAAGGGGAAAGGAAATAAAATGCTGAAATAAGAATATAGGTTGACCCATTGTAACAATGCGATGTACAAGACACTATGTTAAAAATGAACTTTACAACTTGGGAGGGGGAAAAGGAGGGGTTGAGGAGGTGGGGAAGGAAGGGATGGTAGGAGAAAAACAAAGGAGGAGGTAACAATGTTCGACAGGAAATGTACTTTTTAACCTTACTCATGTAACTATAACCACTCTGTACAATATTTTTTACAATAAAATTTTTTTAAAGAGTCTCATGGATTTCCCTACCCAGTTGGGCTTTGAACCTTGATCCTCAGATCTCAGCCTCCTGTGTAGCTAGGATTACAGGTGTGAGCCACTGGTGCCCAGCTCAGGCATTCTTCAGGTGATCTCCTCTCCTCTGTGAATCAAGGTCTTGTTTAGTCTAGAGCAAACTATGTATTCCCTGGCAGTCCCCCAAAGATTTTATATTCATAAGAAATCTGTGTGACTGAAAGTACTGCTAGCCTGTATTTATAGGATGCTTCCCTGTAAAGGTCACTTGTTAAATATTGGTGGAAATGACATTCTTTTGAGCTTCCAGAAGCGAAGCTCATTCTTTCTCATTAGCCGACTCCAGTTTTGGTTGCTAATACTTCAGAGTATGCAAGTAAAACTCTCTCCCTTAGACACCACATAAAAGACAATAGCTTATCCTTCAAATATTTTGAGGTTAGAAAAACAGTCTGGGTGTCACATTTGGTAATCTTGTGTCAGGTTATTTTTCATGTTAGTAGTTTTATGAACTGTCAAATTAGCCCTCAAAAAGGAAAGTGTGAGTATGTATAAACATAATTAAAAGAGAAAACAGGCCACTTTCTTCTTTGTCATGTTTTCACTTCAAAGTGAGCATAACTGTAATATATTAGAAAATAATATTTAAGATATTTTGAAGACAAAGTATCTGGAGTGTGGCTCATATGGTAGAGCACCTTCTTGACAAGCACTACAAAAAAAAATCTAGGGCTGGGAAGGTGGCTCAGTGGTAGAGAGCTTGCCTTGGATGCATGAGGCCCTGGGTTCGATTCCTCAGCACCACATAAGCAAAAAAGAAAAAAACCGGAAGAGGCGCTGTGGCTCAAATGGTAGAGTGCTAGCCTTGAGCTGAAGAGCTGAGGGACAGCGTCCAGGCCCAGAGTTCAGGCCCCACGACCGGAACAAAAAAAAAAAAATCCATATTAAGACAAAGAAAAGAGCAGATTTCTTAGAACAGTAGCCATATCTGAGGTATAATTGTTTAGAACAGCTAGGAGATAGACTCTTTCCTTTTACATATCAAAGAGAAATGAAAATAAAATTCTTCCAAATTTGCTTTTTGCTGGTTATTTTTTGGAGATAGGGTCTAGTAAACTTTTCTGCCCTGGCTGGAGTCAAAGGATAATTCTCCAGATCTCAGCCTCCTAATTAGCTAGGATACAGATATAAGCCATTGGTACTTGCCTCTGAGAAGTTTTTGAAAGATGCCTATTTTGCCTTCTGGTGCCTGTGTCTCCCACCAGTAATCTTACACTCTTAGGAGGCTGAGGTCAGGAGACTTGCATTTCCAAGTCAGCCTGGGCTTGGCTCAAATAGTAGTGTGCCAGCTGAGTGAGTAAGCTAGAATCCTTGAGCTCAAAACCTGGTACTAGAGGGGAAAGATAAACAAAGATACCAGGACCTGTCTCCAATATTTTAATATAACTAGTCTGGAGCCAGATCCAGGAGATGGATTTCTTAGGCTTCCCAACTAAATTGTAGTATGCAGCTGTATTTGAGAACTTTGGGATTATTACTCCTGTCTTGTTTTAACTTTCATTACTAAGTCTTCCATTTTTCTGTTATATCAATTATACAGGAATTACTGTATCTGGTAGAGAAGGTTGGGGAAAATTTAATAGATAATAGAGCAATAATGACAATTTAAATGTCACCAGATCCCACATTTTCCTAACAAGTAAACAAATTTAAATGATTAAAATTATACAGCTATTTATAGAGTCAATATAACATTAAGTAACTTGAGCAATAGGATATTTTAAATATCCTAAGTGTGCATATTGACTTTTTGACATTCTGTTTACTAGTGGTCTAAACTTATTTTAAAGTAAGATTCACCTGTGACTGACAATTCAAACAATGAAAAATTCAAACAATTCACAAAGGTACAAGGTGACAAGAAATCTCTGACTCTTGCAATTTGGAAGCCCCCTTTTAAATTTTTCAATTTTTTTTTCCCTTAGACATTTCTGCCATGAAGCATCTATAGTCTTCCACAAGGCGGCAGTATTGCTCACTTTTCAAAACTCTTTCCTTAAAGCCAGTGACTTTTTCCTGATTGTTCAGGCAGGCTCTGTAGATGCAAGTTATCAGCATAGTGACACGATTGGTCCCTGGTACTAAAAAGCAAGGTCAAAGACAGATTTCTAATTTATGAGGGGGAGTGGGGGGAAGAACAGCACCAGATTAGGGCTGTGACTGTGTAGAGAAACCTTGGGAAACAGGTCAGAGTTGAGAAAAACCAAAGGAAGCACCCAGGGTAGTAAGCTTGAAAACTATCGATTTTCCTATCTCCATAGAGATACTAATAGAGCCAAGATCCCAAATTGTGGAGTGTATTCATTTCTATTACACAGAAACTTCCCTTCTCAATAAACCAGACCCAGTCAACGCACTCAGGAGCTACTAGAAAAAGGCCTGGATTTTAATTTTTATTCTTTTGCAACACTAGGGATTGAACCTGTAAAATTTTAGTATGTTCCCTACTACATAGCTATATCCTCAAAGGATATAGCTGGATATTGTAATAGTGCCCTTTCCAAAAAAAAAAAAAACAAAACTTGTTGGAGCCAGGCATCAGTGGTCCATACCTGTAAACTCAGGAGGCTAAGATCTGAGGATCACATTTCAAAGGCCAACCCCAGGTAGGAAAGACTGTGATAGAGCACTAGCCTTGAGTTAAAGAGCTCAAGGACAGCACCTGGGCCCAGAGTTCAACCCCATGATCAACAACAACAACAAAGAGGAATATCCTGTAGGGCTTCCAGATTTGGAAGTTTTGGTGACCTTATTACATTAGGTTCTCAATACAATAATCCTGCTGTGTGAAATTGAAGAATAGATTTTTTTCATGACCAAGAAGGGGACACAACTGAAGGAAGTAGTAAATGATAAAATCATGTGGGGGGAGAAAAGCCCTTTTCAATTGAAAACAGTCTTGTAATTGTTGCAGCAGAGATAGGGGAGGAGCGAGCAATGTGCTGTGATAACAAAGGATTTTGGGAGTATCAGTTATTAAGTGAAGCTTTCTTCTCAAGGTGAACCCAGGCAAAACTACACAAAGAGAGGGCTGGGAAGGTGGCTCAGTGGTAGAGTGCTTGCCTTGCATGCATGAGGCCCTGGGTTCGATTCTTTTTTTTTTTTTTTTTTTTTTTTTGTTGGTCGTGGGGCTTGAACTCTGGGCCTGGGCGCTGTCCCTCAGCTCTTCAGATCAAGGCGAGCGGTCTACCACTTGAGCTACAGCGCCACTTCCGGTTTTCTGGTGATTTATTGGAGATAGGAGTCTCACGGTCTCTCCTGCCCGGGCTGGCTTTGAACCGAGATCCTCAGATCTCAGCCTCCTGAGTAGCTAGGATTACAGGCGTGAGCCACCAGCGCCCGGCTCTGGGTTCGATTCTTTAGTACCACATAAACAGAAAAACCGGGAAGTGGTGCTGTGGCTCAAGTGGTAGAGCTCTAGCCTTGAGCTGAAGAGCTGAGGGGCTGCACCCAGGCCCAGAATTCAGGCCCCATGACTGAACAAAAACAACTACACAGAGAATGTGGGAAACACATTATAAAATTTTCAAGACAAACTTCTAGTAACCATGGGCCCATTGAGATGGGACCTACTGTGAAGGGCCCTTTGGAATAAATGATTCATTCCTCAAAACTGAACACAGAACACAAGACTGTTAATCCAGCTTCCACCCCAAAAGAACCTTTCTAAATTTTCCAAGCTATTAGACCATCTTTGTTGTTAAAGCTTTTCGTAACCAATAGGACTCTCTGTGCCTAATTGCAATATGCAGGAAAGGCCAATTTGAGTCATGTCAATTTAAGCTAAAATATGGTTAAATCATTCTATTCTTATTTCCTCCAAAGCCTTACTTAGTTCTTTCAGTGTCCTTTGAGTATTTTAAATGATATGTCTGATGCCAATTCAAAGTTACATTTCTTTCTTTTTTTCTTTTTTGTCAGTCGCGGAACTTGAACTCTGGGCTTGGGCACTGTCCCTCAGCTCTTCAGCTCAAGGCGAGCGCTCTGCCACTTGAGCCACAGCGCCACTTCCGGTTTTCCAGAGGTTTATTGGAGATAAGAGTCTCAGGACTTTCCTGCCTGGGCTGGCTTTGAACTGCAATCTTCAGATCTCAGCCTCCTGAGTAGCTAAGATTACAGGCGTGAGCCACCCAGGCCCAGCTAAAGTTATGTTTCTTTTGGCACACTATATCCAAACTTTATTCCAGGTTAGACACTGCAATATGTCCAGTCATCAGTTTGTAATGGGAAATTGCAAGGCTTAGGAGTTTTGTTTTGTTTCCCTCTCTTGCAATGATCAGGTTTGAACTCAGGGCTTTGTACTTGCTAAGGAAGTACCTTACCACTTGGGCCACTCCACAAGCCCCTTTGCGGGTTTATTAGAAGAGGGTCTTGCTTTATGCCATGGCTGGCCTATACAGTAAATTGCTGTCATAACAGGCATGTGCTACTACACTCAACCATTGTACTTCCTGAGTAGCTTGGCATGACAAGAATGTGCCCATCATTGGTTAAAATGGTCTTATGATCTTTTTTTTTTGCCTGGGCTATCTTTCACCATGATCCTCTATATCTTTCAAGTAACTGAGATTACAGACTTGAGCCATTGGGCATCTGCCTATTTGCCTTTGTTTTATTTTATATCTACATATATGTACATACATACATATATGTGCATATATATGTGTGTGTATATATCTACATACATCTACATATATATGCTTGTTTTTTGGTCAGTCATGGGGCTTGAACTCTCGGCCTGGGTGCCGTCCCTGAGCTCTTCAGCTCAAGGCTAGCGCTCTACCACTTGATCCACAGAGCCACTTTCCGGGTTTTTGGTGGTTAATTGGAGATAAGAATCTCACAGACTTTGCTGCCCCGGCTGGTTCTGAACCGAAATCCTCAGATCTCAGCCTCCTGAATAGCTAGGATTATAGGCATGAGCCACTGGCACCTGGCTTACTTTATTATATATTTTTTAGAAAATGCTTTGTGCTTCTGCTAGGGTGGCCTTGAACCTCTATATCCCTATCCTTACCTCTCAAGTACTAGCTTGGACTATAGGTTTGTACCAACATGCCTAGCCCAAGTTTAGAAGTCTCACACCAGGGTGGGCAAGGATGGGAAGGGATGGGAAGGGGAAACAAAGGAGGAGGCTACAATGCTTGATAAGAAATGTACTCATTATCTTGCCCATGTAATAGTAACCCCTCTGTTCAGTATTTTCACAATAAATAAATAAAAAAAATAATAATAATAAAAAGAAGTCTCATACCATCCTGGTAGTAAGAAAATAAAACAGGATATTGACTTGCACTTTCTGCATTTGAATCTGAAATAGTTTTCTGCAGGATTTCTTATGTAGTCAAGGAGTATACTCAAACCTCACTGGAAATAAAAAAAATTGGTCAAACCAGGTGCCAGTGGCTCATGCCTATAATCCTAGCTACTCAGGAGGCTGATCACGGTTTAAAGCCAGTCTGGGCAGGAAAGCCTGTGAGTCTCTTATCTCCAATTAAATCACAGAAAAAGTCAGAAGTGCCACTGTGGCTCAAGTGTTAGAGTATTAGCCTTGAGCAAAAAGAGCTCAGGGACAGCACCCATGTCCAGAGTATAAGCCTCAGGAAAAAAAAAAATTGCTCAAAAGCCAATGATGAAAACTTGGTGTACGTTAATATAATTAAAAGAGTCCACTTAATAATCCAAGTGTCACCCCACTTCTGGCATTTTGGTAATGAATTGAAGATAAGAGTCTCATGACTTTCCTGCCTACACTGGCTTCAAACTATGATTTTCTGATCTCAGCCTCCTGAGTAGTTAGTATTACAGTCATGAGCCACTGGTGCATGGCTATGAAATCGTCTTATATTACTAATGTATACAATTCAAAAACAAAATAAAAATGAAGAGATAGCAATAATCATTTTCTGCATTTTATTGCACCCATTTCCTGATATACTATTTTATTTCAGAGGGTCTTTTATGACTCATTGGGAAAAACAGAAGGAAGAAAATAAATAAATAAAAGCTATGATTATTCCTGGCTGAGGACCTTAGTCAGCATTTTCTGTATAATTTGGAAATAATCTCTATGTTCAGCTCCTAAGATTTTAAGTTCTTATTGAATGTTTAAAAAGCTATTCAACAGGAACTCTTATCTTCTGTATCTGCAGAAACTCTAGATACCAGAGGGACATTATTAAAGATATAAAAGTTAAAGTTTAAACTAAAAATTAAGCACCATTAAAAAGGCATTTTCTTCTGATCATGAAAAGAGGACTTGACTTGGGCTACATTACAATGACATAGAATCATTATGGCTGCTGGGCGCCGGTGGCTCACGCCTGCAATCCTAGCTACTGAGGAGGCTGAGATCTGAGGATCACGTTCAAAGCCAGCCCGGGCAGGAAAGTCCATCAAACTCTTATCTCCAATAAACCACCAGAAAACCAGAAGTGGTGCTGTGGGTCAAGTGGTAGTGCATTCGCCTTGAGCTGAAGAGCGCAGGGACAGCGCCCAGGCCCAGAGTTCAAGCCCCATAACTGACAAAAAAAAAAAAAAAAAAGAATTATTATGGCGTTGGTCATTAGATGAATCTCTACTTATTCTTTCCTGAAATGTCACTCAAAATGGGCAACAAAATGACTGTATTTTAATGAAGTCACTATTTTCATCCAGTAAGCCAAACTAAATGTATTAATTAACCAGGGTACCACTTTGAGTTGTCCTTTTATCCATCTTCACAGTAAAATGGTATTTACATTTGGTCTCATTTATTTGGAGATTATAACTAAAAGATATAGCCTGAGGGCTGGGAAGGTGGCTCAGTGGTAGAGCGCTTGCCTTGCAGGCATGAGGCCCTGGGTTCGATTCCCCAGCACCACATAAGCAAAAAGAAAAAAAAAAGCCGGAAGTGGCGCTGTGGCTCAAGTGGTAGAGTGGTAGCCTTGAGCTGAAAAGCTGAGGGACAGTGCCTATGCCCAGAGTTCAGGCCCCACAACCGGACCCAAAAAAGATATAGCCTGAAACTCACATTTGTATTCCTGGCTACTCGGGAGATCTGGAGGATCTCAGTTTGACAAAAGTAGATCTCAAATAGCAGCAAAAAGTAGGGCTGGAGTCATAGCTCACATGGCAGTATTGCCAAAAAATAATAATAGAGTGTAGATTTGCTTTCCTGATATTCTTGGCTACTGAATATCTAGCCTGAGGTCAAGAGTAGAGATATTATTATTTTTTTTTTTATCATTCTCTGAAATTCTTTGAAGCAACGAAAAGAAAAATTTCTAGGAAATCCTCTATGAAAAGAGAGTCAATGTCAGTTGTATAAGTTGGCAAATGTTTGCAACTAACTATTCAACACCTTGATGATTTTGGCAGATACAGAACGTTTTTTTTTCCTTTCCTGTACCCTTACTGGGGCTTGAACTCAGAGTCTGGGCATTGTCCCTGAGCTTTTGCTCCAGGCTAGTGTTTTACTGCTTGAACCACAGCTTTGTTTCTGGCTTTATTTTTTGTCCGTTGTGGGGCTTGAACTCTAGGCCTGGGCGCTGTCCCTCAGCTCTTCAGCTCAAGGCTAGTGCTCTACCACTTGAGCCACAGTGCCACTTCTGATTTTCTGGTGGTTTATTGGAGATAAACCACAGATTTCCTGCCCAAGTTGGTTTGAACCGTTATCCTCAGATCTCAGCCTCTTGAGTAGCTAGGATTACAGTAGTGAGCCACTGGGGCACCCAGGTCCCCCCCCCACACACAAAATCTTTACAAAGTATTTAATGTTATTAGAGACAAGAGAGGATTTGAGATATAGTAAAAGACAAATATGGAGCCAGAAGGCTTCATTGTGAACTCACCTGTAGGTCATCATCTGTAATTTATTTTTAAAAATTTAATTGGTGGGGCTGGGAAGGTGGCTCAGTGGTAGAGCGCTTGCCTTGCATGCATGAGGCCCTGCGTTCGATTCCTCAGCACTACATAAGCAAAAAGAAAAAAACCGGAAGTGGCACTGTGGCTCAAGTGGTAGAGCGCTAGCCTTGAGCTGAAGAGCTGAGGGACAGCGCCCAGGCCCAAAGTTCAGGCCCCATGACCGGAACCCCCCCCCCAAAAATAATAAATTTAATTGGTGAATAGAAATGATTTACATTTATTATATACAACATACTATTTGGAATATGTATACAATGTGGAATGGCTCAATTAAACAAATCAACATGCATTGTCATCATAATTTCAACAACAATGTGCAGTGAATCCTTTTCAGATTGCCCACACACTCTACTTGCTGAAGTGGGAAAGCAATACAATGTCTTTATGATGATGCTCTCTTAGCCCACAGCTGATTGGATAAGAGGTAGACATCTGACCTAAGCTAATTACATTGTGGCTCCAGGGAATTTGGAATTGGGATGCAGAGTCCTTGGCTCATGAGTGTTAGGCACCTGAGCCATTGAGTGTGAAGAGCTGAGACATGACTTCCATTTTCTTCCAAAGGGATGCTGAAGCTAAGAGTCAATCTTAAAAAAAAAAAAAATCAGAGAAGATCTCATGGAGCTCATGTCAAGTGCCTTGTGAAACCTGGCTGTCCTACCAGCTTTGGTTTCTCAAGATACCTGTAACTTTCCAATAAGCATTATTCCCTTGTGCTTAAGCTGGTTTAAGTGGGATTCTCTTCCTTGTGAACAATTATCCCTCATCAAGACAGTGTTCTTCTTCACAAAGAAAGGCTAAAATTTATGAAAGACTAGCCCACATGTACTGCAGGTGTCTGGCTTCTGAAAATTTTGTTTGAATCGTCTACATTAGCCTTCTTGTAGATGAACTGGCTGTTTAATACAACAGATGCAGCAGGCTTTGTGAGAAAGAAATGCTGAACAGCATGAAATCTTTGCAGCCACGCTCACATGTTTTACCATACATGGTCTAAACAAAAACAACAACAAAAGAAAAACCCACAAATCCAAACATAACTTACGGTTGAATTTTTTTTATCTTTATCCTAACTAAATCCT
The DNA here is from genome assembly GCF_024711535.1 of Dipodomys merriami. NCBI lineage: Eukaryota > Metazoa > Chordata > Mammalia > Rodentia > Heteromyidae > Dipodomys > Dipodomys merriami. Next base: position 6,924,992 of record NW_027206279.1, on the reverse strand, counting down.
ATTAATATGTGTAGACTTCAGACATATGCACAGCAGTTTAATGACCCATTATAAAAGGACTTGAAAAGATTCTAGGATGGAGAGAATAATCAGCTCTATCAGAACCATCAATTTTAGCCCCCTGTGCTTCTGCTTTACACCCTTGACACCAATTATGCAAATCTGCTCACTACAGCCCTGGTTTGCTTTTGCATTGTAATTAAATATAGGTGCCTTATGAAAACAAAAGGAAATGCATTGTCCTTTCCAGGACTGATTTTGTTCCTCTCGAATTATCAGGCAGCTGAAGGAACAGCTGGACCAGTTTCTGAACATCAGCAACAAAATCCTTCAAGTCTGAATCAGTGATTTTTTTCATCAGAATTCTATATTATTGTTTAATAAATACAAAACAGGCTTTACTGGACTTTACTGTTTCCCTGTTTACATGATCAAATGTATTATGAAGACACAGACAAATGCACTATGGATTTCTTGATTCACTGAGAATACTTGGACTTTATTTATTTAATATCAGTCCTAGGGCTTGAATTTAGGGGCCTGGGCACTTGCTGTCCTTTAGCTTTTTCAACTGAGGCTGGTGCTGATGCTTCCTACTTTTAGTTTCCATCTTTTTTCCTACTTTTTAGTTTCCATATGGGCCAGTTTCAAACCTTGATATTCAGATCTCAGCCTCATGAGAGGCTCATGTGAGCCTCCAGCACCTGGCTTGGGCTTCATTTTAACAAACTGGACAATCCAGTTTAAAGAAGGAATGAAAGACAGAAGCAACATCACATAGTATTCCTATAGGTTGGCTTAGTTAGGTTTAAGGCTCTGGCCTAGTTTTGTGTTTGTTTTGTTTTCATTTTGAGATGGGTTCTTTTGAGCCTCATACTCACAATCCTCCTGTTGGGATTATAGGCCAGAGCCACCACACCTGTCAAGGACCAGTTGTAGCAGGTGACCTTTGGTAAATTATTCAAACACTCTGTGCTTTAATTTGCTCCTTTGTGAGGTGGGATACAAACAGTACTACTCCATTGGATAAAAATATAAAATCCTGTATTTTCTTGAAGTTTCAGCCAACAAAGCTAAGTGTTGCATAAGCATAACATTATTTCTTATTCAGCCTGTGACTCAAAAGTAGAAGGCACAGAGCAGTTTGCTTGAGGAAAGGTGTGGTATGTATATGTGCTCTGTGGGTACATGGGTATAATGGCAGCAACCTTGATCTCAAAGTTCAGATGTTCTGCTCCTTTATAAGGATTACATTCTGCCTAGTAGATTGGTGGAATGACTGTGTTATCTTAGGTCAAGGCCAGCATGTCCTGATTAGGTAGACATGGTACATTAGGTCCAGATGGGTAGGTACAACATGAAACCCAGCAGCAGGTCCAAGGAGGAAGTCCAGCTTTACTGGTTTACATCAGGAGAGGAAAAGGAGAATAGCCTGAGGAAACTGCTGACAAGTAGAAGACCTAAGTCAAAGTTAGAATTTTTAAAGGTGCATAGCACAAGTTTAGGTAATCTAGGACAAGGACTATTTGCAGAGAGCAGCATCAAGACTAGGGACTAGTAAGACCATATTGAACTGGGTGCTGTTGACTCAAACCTGTAATCCTGGATACTTAGGAGGCTGAGATCTGAGGATTATGGTTTGAAGCCAGTCTTGGCAAAAAGACAGAAGTAGAGGTATGACTCAAGTAGTAGTATGTAAACTTTGAGGGGAAGGAAGGAAGGAAGGAAGGGTGGAGGGGAGGGAGGGAGGAAGGGAAGGAGGGAGGAAGGAAGGAAGGAAGGAAGAAAGAAAGAAAGAAAGAAAGAAAGAAAGAAAGAAAGAAAGAAAGAAAGAAAGAAAGAAAGAAAAAGAAAGAAAGAAAGAAAGGGGGCTGGGAAGGTGGCTCAGTGGTAGAGCGCTTGCCTTGCATGCCTGAGGCCCTGGGTTCGATTCCTCAGCACCACATAAAACAAAAAGAAAAAAGCTGGAAGTGGCACTGTGGCTTAAGTGGTAGAGCGCTAGCCTTGGGCTGAAGAGCTGAGGGACAGCGCCCAGACCCAGAGTTCAGGCCCCACGACTGGACCCCCCCCCCAAAAAAAGAAAGAAAGAAAGGAATAAAGGAAAGAGAGGAAGGGAGGGAGGAAGGAAGAAAGGAAGGAAGAAAGAAAGGAAAGAAAGAACAGAAAGGACAGAATACATTGTGCTCCTTTTCAGAGGGATGTGATTTCACAATGATCAAAACAAGGGACTCAATGAAGGGAAGAAGAAAGGAACTCAGATACAAGCATAGGGGCTGATTCTCAGAATTCTGATCTCTTCCAGCATGAGAACTGAATCAAAGCAGTAGTGAAGAAATCATTGCTCAGGCTGGGATCATGGTTAAAGTGGTAGAGCACTGGTCTAGTAAGTATGAAGCCCTGAGTTGAGTCCCCAGTACTGAACAACAACAACAAAAAATGCTTAGGATGTTCTTAGAGTTGGGTTGGTCAAAGATAAGTCTGAGGGGGAAAATAGAAAAGAATAGTAGAATATCCACTAGTGAGGGAAATAGTTCTTATGGTTTTGTCTTAAAATTTCAGAAGTAGAGGAAGCACCCCTGAGCATCTGGACATTCTGTCAATGAACAGACGATGGTCTGTCAATGTGTCATGTCAATGCCGACTAAATAACTCTGAGCGACAGAAAGAAAATGAACTACATTCTTTACAGAACTCCTGGCAATAGGTTCTAAATGTAATAATTGTCTTCTTCCCCTCAACTTTAAAACCTGGCTTCTAGTTGGACACCAATGATCCATGCCAATCATCCTAGCTACATACGAAGCTGAGATGTAGACAACAATGTTCCAAGCCAGCCTAGGCAAAAAAATCCACGAGACTATTTCATCTTAATGGAAAAAGCTGTCATTCTTAGCTATGGTGAGAAGCACAAAATAGGAGGACCAAAGTCCAGAGCCATGCTAGGAAGCAAGATCTTATCTCAAAAAACAACAACAACAACAACAAAAACCTAGTACAAAAGCTGGACCGGAAGTATGTATAAGACCTTAAGGTCAAACTCTAATACTGCCCAAACAAACAAACCAATAAATCAAACCAACCAATCAATCAAATAAGTTCCAGGAGGAACTTGGCTTGTTTAACATGAAACAGAATTTTAACTTGAAAAAAAAATCAAATGACGATTGAGAAATATGCTGTTTGGATTCAGAGTTATACCAGTTGTAGAAGAAAAAGATCTTGGGAGGACACAGAGGAGACAAAGAAAGACAAGAAACAGCTGTAGCTCCAAAGTAATTGGCTTGCTAATTATGACTGCTGAAAACAACTGCAATGCACAGTTATTCTTCAGAAATTGTCGCTGAGGATGGAACTAAATGGTAAAGCACTGGCCCAAGGCCCTGCACTTAAAAAAAAAAAAAAAGACACTGGTTCTCTAGTTTGTAGCTCTTCTCAGATTTTTGTTTTAGATCTTCCTTTCTACTGACTGCTTAAAAAAATCCACTAATCCACAAAGATTATGAGACAAAATTAATATTAGCTAAAACTTTCCTGATGTGGTGTTCTGCACAAGTGCGAAGCTCATTCTCATAGTAGCTATATGACAAAGACGATTGTTATCTATTTGCAAATAAGCATGCAGAACAGTCCTGGGGCTTGAACTAGGTGCCTGGATATTGTCTCTGAGCTTTTTTGCTGAAAGCTAATGCTCTACCTCTTGAACAACAGCTCTACTTCCTGCTTTTTGGCAGTTAATCAGAAATAAGAGTCTTATGGATTTTCCTGTCTAAGTTGGCTACAAACCATGATCCTCAGGTCTCAGATTCCTGAGTATCTAGGGTTGCAGGCATAACCTACCAGCACTCTATCTAGCTAGCTATACTAGATGTTGAACCCAGGACTTTATGCATGCTAGGCAATCATTGAATGTTTTTTATATCAAAGTTAAAATGTGAACATATTTATATATCAAGTACAGTCATAATATAAATTTGATATAATAAAGTTTCAGATGGACTGGATGTATGTGTTAAAGTCTCATAAGATTATAATAGAAGCTGAGCATGGTAGCTTGTAATCCCAGCTCTTCTGAAGCCATAAATAGGAGGATCATGGTTTAGGATCACTGAGGAAAAAAATAAAAGTTAACAAGATCCTATATCAGAGAATAAGATGATATGCAATGCACATTTGTAATCCTAGCTACATGGGAGGTATAGGTAGGAGGATCAAAGTCCTTGGCCAGCTCCAAGCAAAAAGTGTGAAAACCCAATCTGAAAAATAACTGGAGGGCTGGGAAGGTGGCTCAGTGGTAGAGCGCTTGCATTGCATGCCTGAGGCCCTGGGTTTGATTCCTCAGCACCACATAAGCAAAAAGAAAAAAAGCCGGAAGTGGCGCTGTGGCTCAAGTGGTAGAGCGCTAGCCTTGAGCTGAAGAGCTGAGAGACAGCGCCCAAGCCCAGAGTTCAGGCCCCATGACCGGACCCCCCCCAAAAAAAAAAAACAAACAAAAAACTGGAGTGCTGGGTGCCACTTTCTCAGGCCTGCAATCCTAGCTACTCAGGACACTGGGATCTGAGGATCACTGTTTGAAGCTAGCCCAGGCAGGAAAGTCAATGAGACTCTTCTTGCCACTAAATTACCAAAGAATCTAGATGTGGAGTGTGGTTCAAGTGGTAGAGTGCTAGCCTTGAGCAAAAGAAGCTCAGGGACAGCACCCAGCCTTGAATTCAAGCCCCCGCATGCTCTCTCTCTCTCTCTCTCTCTCTCTCTCTCTCTCTCTCTCTCTCTCTCTCTCTCTCTCTCTCTCTCTCACACACACACACACACACACACACACATACACACACACACACACACACACACACACACACACACACACACACACAGAAAACCGGAGCAAAAAAGGCTGGAGGTGTGGCTTAAGTGGTGTAGAACCTGCCTAGAAAGCACAAGGTATTAAATTTAAACCCAAGAACTGCCAAACAATGAAATTAGAAATAGAGCAGTCAAATCTCTAGTGCCTAACAATATCATTAACTGGTATGGCACAAGACATTACTCACAGGTTAGTTGTAATGCTGGTATAAACCAACGTATGCTTCCAATTGTATAAAAGTACTGTCTAACCATACAATTAGGCATGTAATGCTTGATAATGATAATACAAAGAGCTGTTACTGGGTTACACATTACTTTATTATTTTAGAGTGTACTCCTACTTGCAACAAAGAGTTAACTAAAATAGCCTCAGACAGGTCCATCAGAGGATTCCAGAACGCAAGGTTATTATGGGAGATGGCTTCTAGCACCTTGTTGTCCTTGAAGACCTTCCAGTGGAACAAGACATGGAAGTAAGACAAGATATTGATGTTCCTGACTCTGAAGGCTTAGGCTAATGTCTAGGTTTGCATTTTAGCTTTCAACAACATTTTTACAAAAAAAAAAAGATAAAAAGCTTACAGAATAAGAATATCTAGCAAGTTTTAAAAAAATTTATAGAGCTAATTTTTACTTTGTTTCCTTGGCTGTCATTGACCTCTTAAACTCAAGATATCTTTCTCTTTCAACTTCCCAAGTAGCTAAAGCCACTTACCACCATGCCTTGCCAAATGTCATGTTTCTTTTTCTGCAGCTTTTTTGTGGTACTGAGAATTGAATTCAGGATCTACCAAACCCTCACTTCTGTTTTTAGTTTGTTCTTTTCTGGTAAGGGCTTATATGCTTTTGCTCAGGACAGCCTTGGGCTGATATCCTACTTCTACCTCTCTGAGTAGCCAGGATTATAGATATGTACCATCAAGCCAGACATGTGCTTCTATTTTAAGGTAAATATTATAAGAAATCAAAAGGTGGGGCTGGGAAGGTGGCTCAGTGGTAGAGTGCTTGCCTCGCATGCATGAGGCCCTGGGTTCCATTCCTCAGCACCACATAGAAAAAGCTGGAAGTGGCGCTGTGGCTCACGTGGTAGAGTGCTTGCCTTGAGCTGAAGAGCTGAGGGACAGTGCCCAGGCCGAGTTCAGGCCCCATGACCGACCAAAAATAAATAAATAAAAGAAAAGAAATTAAAAGGTACAGTAATGTCCTGGGCCTTCACAATCACTCAGTATTCACTCACTAACACACCCATAACAACTTCCAGTCCTTCAGGCTTCTCTAATTGTGGTAAATACTGTATACAATATGCCTTTTTTTTCTCTTTTATTCTTATCAGAACTTTTATATTTTTAGGTATGATGCATGATTACTTTAGCTACATGAATACTTGCCATTTTGTTACAACTGACCACAATATTCTGTACACTAATATGCTACATAGATTTGTAGCCAGGAGCTATAGGTAATAGAAACATTTAGTCTAGGTATAGAGTAGGTCCTATTATCAAGATTTGTACACAATGGCAAAAGTCACATTTCCTAGAAACTATCCTCATCATTAAGTGACATATGTCTGTAGTTCTCAAGGCCTGGGTATTTAAAAATTAATTAATTAATTAATAATCTAGGTCCCAATTCTCCTTCTTTGATCTGTGCCCCTGCCATAACCTTCAGGTATTTTAGCTGTTTTTCAGTATCTCTACATAATAAATATATTTCCACAGGACCTTCTTGATTTTTAGAAAAGGAGGTTTCATCTATGAAAAAATACACTTATTTCTTTCAACTACTCCAATATTCAGCTTGCTTCAATCACAAATGTACACTTTTTAAATTCATTCTAATATTGTTAGATTATGTTGACTAAATCATTGATAGATGTATTATTATCACTATGTAAATGCTTATGTACCATGATTACTTTTCTTTCCTTGTACAACCTTTTTTCCTGAAATTGATACAAGTTTGCTTTTATTTTTCACTTAGTTTTACTATGGTTATCACTAACTCATAGCCAAATCTCCCCCATACATTCACAATCAATTTCATTTTCTTGGGAACACTTGCCAGCCACCTAATTTTCTCCATTCTGATCTTGGTTTCTCTCTATACTTGGCTCCCTAGCTATCATTCTGGAATCAAGCTTCCTTGTTCTGAGGATTTATACTTCATTCTGTGTTAGATTCCATTTCTAGAATCTTATATGTATTAGTCATCTTTTGATACTTCTTATTTTAGCAATGACTCCAAAATATCAATGGCTTACAATGAAAAATATTTATTTCTCACTTTCATTAGACATCTTCTGTGGGTTGGCTGCTGCTCAGCTTCATATTGGCTTCTTCCCAGGGCACAGGAGCCAGCTTCTTCTGGACCACATTAGTCTTTTGATTAAGCAAAGAACACACCCACCATCTCCATTTTCATTCCATTGTTCCAAGCAAATCAATGGCTAAGGTTTTTAATGGGATAGGAAGTAAATTCAAGTCCAAATAGAAAGGATCAGTGAGTTGATTTTGTTGTTGTTGTTGTTTTTGCTTTGCTTTGGCATTTTATGGCAGAGCTTATTTATCAATAGCTTTCTAAGGAAGGATACCAAAGAATTAAATTTGCTGAAATCTTTTTTTTTTTTTTTTTGGTCGGCTGTGGGGCTTGAACTCTGGGCCTGGGTGCTGTCCCTCAGCTCTTCAGCTCAAGGCGAGCGCTCTACCACTTGAGCTACAGCGCCACTTCCGGTTTTTGGGTGGTTTATTGGAGATAGGAGTCTCACGGTCTCTCCTGCCCGGGCTGGCTTTGAACCGAGATCCTCAGATCTCAGCCTCCTGAGTAGCTAGGATTACAGGCGTGAGCCACCAGCGCCCGGCTATTTGCTGAAATCTTATATGTCTAAAAATATACTTTGAGCTAGGGGAGAATTATGGAAGAATGCCTCCGATCAAGAAGCACTAGACAAGGCCAGGCACTAGTGGCTCATACCTATAATCCTAGATACTCAGGAGGTTGAGATCTGAAGATAGTGGTTCAAAGACAACCCAGGTAGGAAAGTCTGTGTGACTAGCATCTCCAATTAATCGCCAAAAAAGCCAGAAATAGAGCTGTGGCTCAACTGGTAGAGAACAAAAAAAAAAGCTCAGGGACAGTATCTGGGCCCCGAGTTCAAGCCCTAGGACCAGCAAAATAAACACTGGACACTTAGAGGGACTTTTCAAATTGTAATTCCCTTGTAAACCTTTTGGAGTTTAGAAAAAAAATATAGATGTATATACACACACACACACACACACACACACACACACACACACGATACTCTTTTGGGCTCAATATGTAGCTTAGTAGTACAGCATCCATCTCACTAGCCCCTGCTATCAAATCCTTGTACCTGCCTCCCAAAAACAAATTAAAAAAAATTTTACTCAGTTGCAGCGTATTTTGGCATAGCATTCTGGATGGGAAATCGTTTTCCTTAGAGACTGTACAAGATGCTCTACCAGCTTCTAGATTCTGGTATTGTTAAATACAATGTCATTTTAACACTGCTTTGTAACGTTTTCCTTCCTGGAAAAAAAGTTTCCTTTCTATTCTCATTGTTCTGAAATTTTACACTGGGGAATCATGGTGTGGATTTATTTGTCTATTGTACTGGACACTTGACAGGCTTTCTGAATTTGGAAATTCATATCTTTCATTATGAGACCTTTTCTTCAATTATGTTTTTGATAACTTGTTGCCTTGTATTGTCCACTTTTATCCATTTTTGTTTTTCACTTCTGCCACTTTGTTTCTATTAGGGTAGTTACTAGTCAATTGCTTTTTTCTTCTTTTTTTTGTCAGTTGTGGGGCTTGAACTCTGGGCCTGGGCGCTGCCCCTGCCCTCTTCAGTTCAAGGTGAGTGCTCAATCACTTGAGCCACAGCGCCACGTCCAGTTTTCTAGTGGTTTATTGGAGATAAGAGTCTCACGGGCTTTCCTGCCTGGGCTGGCTTTGAACTCTGATCAAATCTCAGCCTACTGAGTAGCTAGGATGACAGGCGTGAGCCACCGGCACCTGGCTCAATTGCTTTTCTTGTGATACCGGGGATCCAGCCCAGGTCCCTGCACAGAGCAGGTAAAGGCTATACCATAGAGATATACCCTCAGCCCCACATTTTGCTTTTCTGAAATTTTCTTTTTCCTGTTTTTTTTTTTTTTGTCCTTAGTTTTTCTGGGGGAGCAGCTTAGTAATGGAGCTCTTCCCTAGCACAGATGAGGCCCTGATGCTACAAAAAAATGGGAAGAGATGACAATAGCAGCACCACCTTACCACAACATTGTGATAATATGTGTAAAATATTCAACACAATTTCTGGCATTAGTGATTGCCCTCTCATTTCTAAAATGGAAATGTTAAAATAATGAGATATAATAATGATGTTTAATGTTAATTAATTGAAAAATGTCCAGAGAAACTTTCAACTTAATTTTGCAGACATTACGGAATAATTAGTATGTGCACCGTGGAATGTTTATTCTTCTTTTCTCTTCAATTTTAACTGTGTTTGATGAACAACTACACACCTTGCAATTTAATTGAGCTTAGCTGAGTGACTAAAACATCACTTTTGCCATGGCTGGTGTTGCCCACCTTGGCTGTTGAGTTCAGGAGTTTGAAGTCAGCCTAGGCAACATAATGAGATCATCATTCTAAACAAGTGGACAAAGAAATATCACTCTTCCTCCTTCATCTCTCTTCTCTTGCTTTCTTCATCCATCAAAACTCTTCATTCCTCAGGGTCCAGCTCAAATATCTTTTTTTCATTGCTTCCCTGCCACTCCCAAGCTTAAATAATTGTAGCATTTGTTTTGCATCTCAAGCACATTCCATGTTTTTCAGATTAATTGTATATTCGTGGGAAGTCAGCTAAAACTATATCATAGCTCTTTGGACTTGTAACTAACATTCTCACCAAGACTTATGAGCTTCTTGATTCATATATTTCCTTTTTCTCATATTTGGGCTCTGCTTTATGTACTCTAGAACATGTCACAGTACCTGAGCTTAAATGCTCAGTAAGTGTAGTTTGGGATTTAAAAACAAAACAAAAACAAAAGCACAGCTGGGCACCAGTAACTCATACCTGTAATTCTAGCTATTCAGGAGGCTGAGATCTGAGGATCACTGTTTGAAGCCAGCCTAGGCAGGAAAGTCCATGAGACTTATCTCCAGTTAACTACCAAAAAGCCAGAAGTAGAATTATGGCTAAGTGATAGAGCACTAGCCTTGAGCAAAAAAGCTCAAGAACAGTGTCCAGGCCCTGAGTTCAAGCCCCAGACCAGCACACACATACACAAAAAATGCATGTTTATATCTTCTATCTGTCTGCCTGTCTGTCTGTCTATTTCTTCTGTTGAAAAAAAAAAAAAAACTAAAACCTGAAAATCCGGTGGAGATTCTGTGTGATCCTCAGTCCATCTCTTCCCAGCCAATGTATACCACCTGTTACCCATCAAAGGTACTTGCAATTGAGACAAGGTAGAAAAGCGGTCTTTCAAACTGTAGGTGTCTTGATAAAAGGGGGAAATATTCTGGGAAAACTATATGAATTGTCTACTACTATTAAAACAAGTACATGTCTTAGAAAATATAAACTGGTCATTATCCTGAATGTAGATGCTTCAAGATTGAGAACAATTCTTACTTGGATGGGCAAATCACTGTGGAGCAGAAGCCCTGCTTCTGTAGACACTGATTCAGAAGCGAAGAACATGTATTTTTCCTCTCTGTAGATTTAGAGCATGTATATGTCAATATGTTGTCTCTGTAGGGATGTGGATGTCCTCGTTTGAGCCCCTGCTCTGAGAACAGAAGCTGAGATCTAAAAAATCTAAGAAAGCAGAGACAGAAATGCCTTTAATGCTTACTGAAGAAATAATTATGCAATAAGACTGAACTGGCTTTGAGAGGCTCTTCCTAGTATAATAACTCAATCTTTGTTAAAAAAAAAAAAAGTGCTGACATTAGAAAATGTCATGGTCTTATTGGATCAGAGAGGTCAGTGTCACACTGACACATGGAGGGTAGGGTTTCCTCTAAAAGTTATTGCCATAGTCAATCACCTTCAGAAGAGACAGTACCTAGGGCAGAAATGGAGACTTTGAGATTGTTAGAAGTTATAGCTTTTTTGAGTGTTTGCTGGAAATTGAACCCAGGACCTTATGAATGCCAGATAAGCTCTTTCCATTGAGCTACATCCCTAGCCCCACAAATTAGAGTCTGGTCTTAACTATAATGGGAAGGATCTATATTTGTGATGTTTGGTGAAGGGATTATAATACTCCTTACTAAAACCTCATGTATTGGTGAAGGTTGCATGGGAGGAGAGGGAGAGAGAGATAGAGAGGAGGGAGAGAGGGAGAGGAGAGGGAAAGAAGAGAGGAGGAGAAAGAGCACAGAGGTCAGAGTTCAGATATTACAGGCATATATGGAGACAGTACCTCCTCTAAGGATTCCTTTACAATAGAGAAGATGCTGTCACCCGAACAATATAGAGGATGGGGGTTCAGAGCCATTGTAATTAGCTGTTGTATTCTAAATATAGCCTCCTTTATACTCAAAGGCAAATGAAAGCTGTGATAGCTCTGGTTATCAAAGACACAAGCACCTTTTATTGAACAGATCCTTCTCATCCTGGACTACTTGTTCAATAGACTTGAGAAAAAAAAAAAAAGGGAAAGTCCTCTTCTATTTAATTTGCTAGTTCCTCTTAGATTTCTGCATATTGAGCCTTATTCTTGCATTTATTTTTTTCCATCCTGTTTTCTTCACAAAATGTTCTATATCAGAAGGGAAGGTTTGCAGCTGGATGTTATGTACAAACATGGTTGAATATCTAACTAGCTTTTCAATGAAGTGAGCTTTGAAACAGACACAATTTCCCAGACTGAACAGTAATGCTACTTAACACACTGGAATAGCAGCCATCTTATCCCTGCTCATTGCGTCAATGATCATACTTTAAAGACTGAATTCAGTTCCTTAGAACTTTTCTGGATTTAAGGTGCTTTGCAATTTTATTCTAACAGGTGCTTACTTGCATAACTTGTTATAAACACTCTCCTACCTTGTCGTTAATGGGCTTCCTATAACTTCTTGGACATCATTTTCTTCCTCTTGCACATTTTACAGTAAATACCAACCTTTGCCTTTTACAAAAGTTCTCCCTGGGGCTGGGAAGGTGGCTCAGTGGTAGAGTGCTTGCCTTGCATGCATGAGGCTCTGGGTTCAATTCCTCAGCACCACATAAGCAAAAAGAAAAAAGCCGGAAGTGGCGCTATGGCTCAAGTGGTAGAGTGCTAGCCTTGAGCTGAAGAGGTGAGGGACAGTGCCCAGGCCCAGAGTTTAGGTCCCACGACCGGAACCCCCCCCCAAAAAAAAGTTCTCCCTGTTTAATATATTGCATTATTTTTTCACATTTACATACATAGCTGAATAGTATAGAAGATCACTATGGCCTATTAATGATTTTACTTGTCTCCAAGACTTTTCTAATTTTCCTAGTTTCTTCACAGGTCTTCCCTTGGGGTAGAGTTCCTGTAGAATATTAATTTTGTTTACTTCAGTAAGACACTTTTAGATTACCTATATATTACAGCTACTTCCTAGGGCTATAGATTGGAGCTCATATCTGCTTGTGTGCTTGGAACACCTGACTTTTTTAATCTCATGACTCTTCCAGGGTTGTGCTGAAATACCTCAAGGGAGGATGCAAACATAAGAACAATGATCCAGGTTACTAAGGTGATAACTGGAGAGAGGGAAAAAGAAGTCTTCCAGGGGTAGGTGGAGCGGGCCATATTGGAATCTAAACACACTAGTGAAGCAGCATACTTTTTAAAGGTCAGAAGCCTACCTAAAGAGTCCTAGGAGGCCGAGGCAGGAGGATTAGAGTTTGAGGCCAGCTGACCTAGGATATATAAGGAGATCCTGCCTTAAAAAAGTGTAGACATTATTGCTCAGAGGTAGAGCTACCAATGAACACTTGCCTATCATGTGCAAAGCCCTGGGTTTCGCGCTAAGCACCTGAAAAACAAAACAAAAGAAGACAGAGTGGACACCAGTGCCTATAATCTTAGCTAATCAGGAGGCTAAGCTCTGAGAATCATGATTGGAAGTCAGCTGAACAGAAATGTCCAAGAGACTGTATCCAAGGGAGTGCGGCTCAAGCAGTAGAGAGCCAGCCAGGAGTGGGAAAAGGTGAGACCACCAGTATAGTGCAGGAGGTGGAGAAGCCAGATTTTTTTTTTCTAGCTAATGTAAGTCTTCTAATATGGATATGTTTTGTCCTTAGAAAAAGAGTTTAAACAAAATAGGAAATTGTGCCTATTTTATTAGTTTGAATAAATATATTTTACCGAATTAATGTTTTCAGTTGTGGGTTTTTTTTTTGTTTTGTTTTTGCTTTAGAGTAAAACCCAGAAGAACCCTGCCCATGCTAGTCCAGTGTTCTACCACAGAGTTACACCCCAATAACACGATAATTTAATATCATTTCCTTTCATTAACATTTTTCAGGAAGCACAGTGATATTTTGACAAAGAACTCAGAGTCTGAAGAATGGGGGGGAGGCACAAAGGAAGGGAAGCAATCAATTTTTTCCCCCTTTGTGATGTGTTCTGAAGATGTAATAATTCTAGTTGTAAAGGTGCAGGGAAAGAATCGATGACTTCCGGTGTTCCTCACCAGCGGGGATGGGAGGGGGGAGCACACCTCAGCCTCTGATTCCTTTTGTCTTCTGAAAATAAAAGGAGGCATAGGGTATTAGAGCAGGTTTTTTTTTTTACTAGGGGTTAAACTCGTTTACTTACGGACCTGGTTGGTCCCAGCAGATTTTACTTAATAGCTCCTGCAAAGCAGCTGTTTCTCATTTAAATAAGGGGGCGGGGCACAGAGGCCCCCCCGGGCCGACTTGGGGTACGTACAGCACAGGTGGGGGCCGACCCCAGGTCTGGAGCACGAGGTGCCGGTGTTGGGCAGGTGCCGCCTTCTCGCCCTGGCTCCCAATAAGGCGGGAACAACGGCGTTGCTGGGTTCGCGACTTGGTTGCTGTGGCAGAGCACGATAGTATTTCAGGCACCAGACCTCCATCCAGTCGAGTGTCCACACCTGGCCCGGGGGAAGGCAATCCGCATCCATAGGAACCACCGGGAACAACCGAGAAGCTGAGGGTTTGGGACGCCAGAGGGTTGGTTGGGCTTAGGCTAGGTACGATTGTTCCGCAGTGATTGCTTCTCCCACCCGCTCATCACCCCAGCTCCCTATCTCGATTGGCTACCCGATCTGCCACTCAGTTCCGCCGCGCTGACTCCCATTGGCCTCTTCTAGCTGAGGCCCCGCCCCCACGAGCTAGACACGGGCAGTGGGGCACCGGGGAAGAGAGCCCGGCGTTTGCTCGGGGCAGCAGGGGGGTGGGGGGGAGGCGGTGGCGGCGGCTGTGGAGAAGGAGGAGGAGGAGGAGGTGAAGAAGGAGGAGCAGGGCCAGCGGGAGGCAGCGGCGGCGACCCAGTCAGGGTGATGGTGCAGGTGCCCGGGGCCGGCGCGGAGCTGCCGGGCTGAGGGGCTCGCGGTCCACCGTCCGCAGCGCCGCCGCGTCGCTCCCGGGGAACGGGCGAGCGGGCGGGAAGATGCTGAGCAGGTTGATGAGCGGCAGCAGCAGGAGCCTGGAGCGCGAGTACAGCTGCACCGTGCGGCTGCTGGACGACAGCGAGTACACCTGCACCATCCAGGTCAGCGCCGCGCCGCGCCACTCCGCCCGCCGGCGGGACCCCCTCTCCCCCCTCAGTCCCGGCCCCCCCCTCAAGTCGGCCAAGTTGGCCGGCTTCCGCCGCCCGGGGGTCGCCTCAGCCCCCGCGCCGCGCTTTGTCCGCCCCTGGCTGAGGCGGATCGCCCCCGGGAGCAGGACGCCCGAGCCTCTGCCCCAGGGGCCCGGGGACCGCGCGCATCGCCACCCGGCGAGCCCCGGCGTCCCGGACCCCCAACTCCTCCCCGGTGTGTATGTGTGTGTGTGTGGGGGAACCGAGCACCTTCCGCGGGCGTCCGGAGGGAGGCGGGCCGGGGGGTGTGAGGGGAAGGGCTCCTCTCCTGGCCGCCCCGTCGAGGGGGCGCGGGGTGGGGTGGTGGTGGTGGCGGGGGAGCCGCAGGCTTCGGCTCTCCGGCTGGGTAAGGCCGACTGGCCGGCGCGTCTGATCAGTCTGCTTGGAAGGATAAAGGTTTATGTCATAATTTCTCCCCTAGCGTTTGTGAGTCAGAGCTTTCAGAAGGTGGAAGGGAACGCGCAGCCCATGCGGAGTGGCCTATCGAAGGGAGCCCAGACCTCAGGGCTGTACAGATTGAGATACTTCTCTCCCCGCCCCCCAACCCTCCCGCTTTTGGATCCCCAAATCTGGCCATTTCTGGCCTTGGGGGAGAGAGGAAAAGAGGGCGTGAGGTAAACATTTAGCAACAAGTTCCAGCGATTCGGGGGGATTGGCAGTGGCCAGAAAGAAAAGGGTGACTTGAAAAAGCAAACGAACACGCTAAGAAGATGAGAACGCTGCTGCGTCTCTGTTCTTGCCGAAGCTGGTGGTTTTTTTTTTTTTTTTTTTTAAAGGCTATTTGTTTTTGCAATCCTCTTGCCCGTGTTCCTTCACTACTGCTCTGTGGCGCGTCAGGAGTAGTAGTCTCTCCCAGGAATGCAGGCACAGCCTTCTCTCTCTCTCTCTCTCTCTCTCTGCTTCTCTCTCCCTCTCCCTCCCTCCCTCTTTCCTTCTCTCTCGTCCCCCCCATTTTCTCCCCATTCTTTCCCACCTCTCCCCCCCCTTTATAAAGTCAGAGGTTGAAAAAGATTGACAACGCCCCCGTGTTCAGTTCATCCGCTCCGCTCGCCGTCAGAAACTGCTCTTTGTGGAGAAGCAAATTTGAGTTGGAGGGTCTCACCTGATCCCTTTGCCTTTGCTACATGCAACCAGAGGAGGCTTCTCAGTTCAGATGTGACAGATTAAAAAACTGCCCACCTAGGTCCTTCCTCAGGGAGCTCCCCCACCCAATTAATTTATTATTATTATTTTTTATTTTGCTGACAGTGCTCAATAGCATAAAATAGTGATGTATGAGAAAGACGCTGGGTAGTGTAAGAGGAGCAGCAGCTGTTCTTTGCAGACTTTGTGTTCACTTCAACCTACTACTTCTCTCTCCATTCCCTTCCCCACTCCCCCCACCCCCCCAAAAAAATCCAGCTGTGGGGTCTTAGTGCTGGCTGCAGCCAATATCCATGAAGGTAAAAAAGAAAGAAAGAAATATCTTCATAAAGCCATTCAAATACACTCATAAAGATACTAGCCATCAAATGAGAAGATTTTTTGTACTTGAATATGATAGATGTCATGTATTATTCCTTTGCTGAATAAGTGGCATGTTACTTTTTGTTTCTATTGTATCTTTATACTATGCACAGGTTTTCTTTCTTTTTTCTTTTCTTGGAGGAGGGGAAAAAAGAAGTTGACATCTTTGCTATTTGAGTACATTGTCAAGAGCTTTAAAAGCCTATAACCTTCTTTTGAAATCTAAAGCATTTACACAATGGCCTATCAAGGGCATTGTGAGATTCAGACTTCATGAGTCTTAAGAATATTTTTGTGCTGTATGGTGAAATAAAATTTCTGAAGCAGGTCATTAACTTTTGCCAGGGTACAGAGTACAAATGAAAATACATCACCACTCCATGAGAAATGATTGATAATTCTGTAGCTTTAAGGCATTACAATAAGGAAAATGGTTATTTTTCCCAGTTAGTGGAACTTATGAGGTTGGTTGGTTGATAGGTGTTGTAATTTTTTATTTTATCATTGAGAAAAGATGTTTTTAAGCTAAGCAGGATTGTATTGGGTTTGTGTTTGCCTATCCTATTGTGATTGTGTTTGTTTTATTGATGCTCTTCTTTTGTATTGTTGTAATTTAACTTTCTAAAAAATAAGCATGGTGTAAATATAGCTACCCTATAGTAAGTGTCCATGGTCTAGATGTATTAGTGATTGTGCATTGTTTCTTGGGAATCTAAAAACCACAGGAATTCTAAAGTGTATGTAGCGTCATTCTTTGACTCCACTATTTGAATTGCCTTTATCCATGTGGGGAAAGGTTTAAAAAAAAGACAATAGCTTACATGAAATGAATATTTTTCATGTATAGGTGTTTTGAACATTGAAAGATTGAGCTTTTCTTTCTAACTCTTCCTCCTGCACATTTCAGCAGTGTGCATGTGCACACATGCTTATTTGTCAAACCCTGGGTACAGCATCTTTTAAATTCGAATGGATAGGATGGTGAGTTTCTGATTAGCAGTATTTCTACGTTTTAAGGATTACAGTACCATATATTTTTAATTTTTCCATAATTTGAACTCTTTCCTTCAAGTGTTGTATGTCATATTTATGTTTAGATAAGCTATTTTAAAAGATCATTATGACTTTTGAGATAATTGAGCTCAGTTAGGATTTTACAGGATTAGAAAAGTATCATTGGGTGGGAGTCATGATAGTCACATTGGGTAAATTTCATTGTAGGCAGTTCTGTCAAGGTATTGGTCTAGCCTTCTGCAGCAGTTATACTGATGTGGCATTTAGAATGTGATTATTAAGGTAATCAAAAAACCATACATCTTCTCAAAGAAGGTTGCCACAGTTACCACATCATTCTTTTATTCCTTCTGGTATGTAAATGTATTTGTAGACCAGGAAAAATGAAAATATATGTTAGAAGGTCTATACTGTAATTGCTTCCTTGTAAAGAACATTGTTACCAGCTCCCTGCCAGTTTTGAAGGTCATTGCTTCATAAATGCAGATCTGATCCATATTTTTCACTCATCTGCTTTATCTATGCATATTTATATTATTTACTGTGTTTACTACCCTTACAATGTTGTTTTATTTAGGGAAAATGGGAAAAATTAAAAATCTATCTAATATCTTTGAAGCCAAACTAAATAGGGTCATTTAAAGGCTTAGGCATGTATACTAGGCATGTAGATCCGAAGGAATACATTATCTTCTGTCTTTCAGGTAAAATAGTTTATTCATTATTAAGAATATGTATTGCAGAAGTTCTAGTAGTAATTTGTTTAATGAATACATATTTTCAAGTAAAAATAATAATTGCTTTTTCATAATAACTGAAAGATAAGATTTCCCTAGAAATGAATTTGATTTTACTGGGGATATATTAAAGTAACTGATTAACATTTAGGTTAGACAAATTTTTAAGTTACTTGCCATAAATGGAATGTTTGTGCCAAGGTGGTTCTGTAATGGAACCAATATTTAGATTTTACTGTGGCACCACCACTTAGGGTAAGGGTGGGACAGGACAAATGAACTGGGCCCTGAGCTGGCCCAAAAACGGTATAGGCATTGCCATCTCATTTCCTTCACAATAGCATTATAGATTGACTATATTTGCATTGTGCCAGGTAAAGAAAATGAGCTTGCGGGTTGGTTGGGAGAGCCCTGTGTTGAATGACTAATTTTATACTAGGCTTTCTGGTAGGTATTTTGCATATGCCTTATGCGACTCATTTGTCAAGTAGGTAGTATTATTTCTATCTTACAGATGGAAAGACAGGTTGAGGAGGTTGAAGTACCTTGCCTCCTGTTAGTAAGTGGTCTAATTATATTTAAACCATGGTCCTTTTGTCTCTTAATCTTGTTTTTGTTTCTTCTCTCCATTCTGGCTCCCAAGTTACCTCATATCTCTCTCTCTTTCTACCTTTCTTCATCTATAGAATGGAAATGCTAATGATTATTTCATAGCAAAAAGAAAATGATTTGGAAATATAAATACTAAGCAATATTTAAACAGACTAATACATTTTTACATTGTGGCTTATTCTGTTCAAGTAAAAAATAGAATCGGGGAATGTTCTACTCTTTTCTAAGAAAACTAAATCAGTTTAAGCCCTAAGTCTCCTTCAAGTGATTTCTGATTCATCTCAATGAGATTGTAAAATTCCAGGCTGATATACCTGGCCTCCTTACTAAAACTTTTCTTTAAGATTTACCTCCCTTCTATCCTGCCAAGTCTTTTGCTTGGGGAAGGGAAGAGACATTCCTGGGCTACAATTTGCTTCTTCTAAGAATTTCTGCTTCATATCTGGTAAGTGAAATCCTTTGTTTTATTAATGCAAAAGTGATGTTGTTAGAAAATTAGGATAATTTTATTCATAGAGAAAAACACAAAGCTGTTGTATTTTCATGAATATTGATTAAAAAATTTTAACAGGAAACATGCTATCTCAGGACCTCTGTTACAGTAGCAAGTCAGTTAGACTCTAACTCTTGAAACTAAGCTTCAAAACTAACCTTCTAGAATCCTAAAAGCACTTGTATCGTTCCTTAGTTTCTGTATTAAATATTTTATAAAACAAATGAAAATATACCCCTGAGTACTGAAGTTACATTCTGAATACACAGTTGGGCTTCATTCTTTTTCTTGTGTAAAGAAGTTTTAGTAGCATCTGAGAGAGATTTAGAAGCATTCACCACAGCATAATTTACTCAGGGTTATTTGTATGAATTTGCATTCTATTAAATGTTTGGAATGAATATGCTAGATGAGGCACTTCAACATACCATATAATAAAAGAGCATTGGATTTTGAATTCTCTGTTACATTGCTTAGAGACTCATTTATCATAGTTGTGCTATCATTAATATCAGGCCTTTAAAAGAGACATTTTTGTTTCACATTTGTAGTAGTTTATATATAGGTATGAAATGGATAGTGGAA
This sequence comes from Dipodomys merriami, assembly GCF_024711535.1. NCBI lineage: Eukaryota > Metazoa > Chordata > Mammalia > Rodentia > Heteromyidae > Dipodomys > Dipodomys merriami. The sequence goes on along the minus strand of NW_027206279.1, from coordinate 6,905,343 downwards.
AAATCAGAAGCAAGGCAATCATTTTAGAAGAGATTTACCATTAATATAATCATTACTACATTAAAATTCTTAGAATAATCAAAATATTTTATTTCTGTGGTAGATTTTACCGTACAATTCATAAAGGAGAAAAAAGCTATAAATCACAAATCCTAAGAACTACAACAGCTAGTTTAAGGCCTTACATAGTTATATTTCTTCAATAAGTATCTGTTCTAGTTTGTTGGTGCTGCACAATTGCTGTATTCAAGTTAACCCTTTAAAATTTATTATATCTGAAACCAATAAACATTTTCCAACAACAATTTAACTATGTAATTTCAACCTATCCAATTCCAAGCCATTTTGCTCTATAATCCCTCTTCTTAGTGAGAAGCACAGGTATGTAAATTCTGTATGGTATTTCTAGAGCCTTCGAGGTCTGCAATTATCGTTTGTTGAATTGATTGATATCCACCCACACCCATTAAGTGCTTATGACTTTTTGGTTTGTCTCTAAGGATTTCAAAACTTTCAAGTTTTTCCTCCATTTCTGCAGGTGTACAGAGCAGTGCTTCATGGAGCTTCAGAGGTCTGCCAGAATTAGGGTTTTGAATGTAGGGATCACAATAGCCACAGAAACCTGCCTTCACTCCTTTCCTCTAAGTTAGTACCACATAAAATAGGACGGAGACCTCCTCACAACCTCATTTTCTAACCTCTTAGTGCAACAGCAACAGGAAGTACTGGCAACCGAGCTGAAATATAACTAGTTCTTGTTATGTCTATTTCAAGCTGAATTTGTCTTTGACATCCTCATCTGTAACATGCCATCTGATCTGCAGACTCTATTTCAAGGAGCAGCTGCCAATGGGTCACTCTTCCCCCATGTGTGCCTTGTAAGTCCTTGATCAACTAATGTGACTATCACAGAGGATCTGCTGCGCTATCCCAGCTTCTTTTTCTTACCTATGTGGTGTTCAGGACAAGATGGCATTGTACCTCTGGAGGTCAGGTAATAGTTACTGTCCCTTATATTTTCTAGCTTTGACCCTTGGGGTTCAGATCAGACCACCTGAATCATTTTCTTATATCACGGGGAAATTTGAAGAACACAAAACCATCTTCATCTTCATGTGGAAGAGGAACGGTGGTGACCTAAGAGAGCAAAATATGTGGTCATGTGTCCATTCTTAACATTAAAGCAAGTCTTCCATTCCTTTTAGACAATAGACTCTGGCAACTAATACAACTCTAAACTTTTTTTTTTTTTTTTTTTGCCAATCATGGGGCCTGAACTCTAGGCCTGGGTGCTGTCCCTCAGCTCTTCAGCTCAAGGCTAGCGCTCTACCACTTGAGCCACAGCGCCACTTCTGGCTTTTTCTGCTTATGTGGTGCTGAGGAATCGAACCCAGGGCCTCATGCATGCAAGGCAAGCACTCTACCACTGAGCCACCTTCCCAGCCCCACAACTCTAAACTTTTTACAAACATTTTACATATAGGGAGTGTCAAAGATAGACCGGAGAGGGCAAAGAATCGAAGTTACCTACTCCATACTTTGCTTTTTCAGAGATACTAAGCTCTAGACTTAAATCATGGACTACTTGCCTCCTAAAGTCACCATGTGATCCTAATTATTGACATCAATATTTTGACTAAGATAGACCACCTGTTGCAGTTGCTTATTTCTGTGGATGATGTTTTATCCCTAGGATCTCTCCCCACTTTCATGAATTATAGTCTAGATTTGGAAAAACTAGATTTGTTCAACAAATGTGAACGTCGTTCCTTTGATGTACAAGTTCCTAAGATTCAGGCTCAAGTTCTCCAGGCTTTTTCTTGCTGCCATCAGACTAAACACAAACTTGTGCAAATCAAGTTCTCTAAAGAGATCCTTCCGTGCCATGCTCATACAGGCAATATAATTAGGCCACATGCTTGGCAACTACTGAGTTTGTGTACAATAGCTCCATTCACTTGTCTACAGAAAACACCCCTTTGACAATGATTATAGCTTCATCCCCCCTCCTCTACTTCTGACTCCTTGCATGATCATGACCTAATCTACTGGTTGGTATTTAGGACCACTCCAGAAATGCTCCAACACTCATCCTGAGTATTAAGGATCATTTCAAAACCTTGGAAAGGCATGGTCCACCAAAAGAAACCATTCAAGGTCAGGAACAAATCTGGCCATTCTTCTGCATCATTCAAGGCATTCTCCTGTGTCACAACCCAAGGGTTCTTTTCCTTCCATAGATATTGTAAACACAATCAAAAGAATGGAAGATAAGGAGTTAAAACAGTGGTTTTCAAAATGTCCCTGGGATCACAGCACCAGTATCATCTGAATATTTATTAGAAATGTTCATTCTTAGCTCTACCCCAGACCTAGTGAATCAGAAACTAGAGATGGAGTCCATCCGTCTCCGGACCCCCAAGTATTGGGGTTTGAGCTCCCGGCCTCAAGCTTGCTTAACCTGCTTGTTCAGCTGGCGGCTACTTGGAGTTCAGCCCAAACTTTACAAGTGGGTCTTGTGCTTGCTGAGGTTAGAGAATCACTTACCTGGTAACAGAGACATATAGCTGGCTTATAAATGGAGAAGGAAAAATAAATAATAAATATCACATTTCTCACTTTTGATTTATTTCTTGAATGGTGTTAACTGATTCTGTATCCTTGCAAGGAAAAGCTTGGTTAATTGCAGGTGTGCGTACCTATCTTGAAGTGAGCAGGAGCCTAAAGATTCTACAATGAGTCATTATAATAATTTAATGCTGTTATATTTAACAGGGATTTTTGGGTCTCCCCATGAGCTAAGGCTGGCTATTGTGTATTCATGTATTTTTCAGGGTTTTTTTTTCTTGCACAACATAAAGCATTTGAAAAGGGGAAAAGAAAATGTCTTTGTGACAAACTAATTTGCAAATACTTAAGTAGGAAATTACAATGACCATGGTGTTGGTGTGGTGGCAGTGTACACGTTGGAGAGAATCCTGAGAGAGGGAGAGGTTCTAAATTAATAAATATTTCTCAGTGGAATACAGAGATATGAAAGGAGAGTTTATGAAAAACTGCCCAAAATAGAAAATGGGATGTGGAGATGAGTGTAGGACTTTTCAGGCTAAGTTAACAGCAGACTTACTTTCTAGGTAGAAAAGCTGAAAATCCTTCCTTAGTTTTTTTCTTTAGAACATCTGACTTGCTCTAGTATAAGTTGAATCAAACAACAGAAATGTACTTGTTGAGAGAGAATTACTGTCAGCAGAATTTCAATCATACTTGACATGCTAAGAGCAGTCAGCCCAAACTAAAAATACACACATAAAGCTGGTGGTAAATTAAGTCTAATTCTAAAACTGTATAGCACAAATTAACAGTTTTCACAAAATAATGGAATCGTTTAACAAAAAGTGGATTCCGATTTCAGTCTTAATTCTGTGGCTGCAACAACTACCTATGAATTTTATTTACAACAGACCTCCTCTCTTTAGCATTAGTTTAACAAGATAACAAAAAAGAGAGGATTATCAAATTCCAAACAACTTTTAGCTGCTCTTTGAAAATCCTTAGGTGGGTGAAGTGAAATCCCAGTTGTGCACAAAGAGTTAAGTGTGATGGTGGGAAAAAAGGGTGAACTATTCAGCAGTGATATTCACTGGACACTATATTGGAAGTGAACTATACAAGTTGAGGAGAGAGGAAACAGGAGGGAAAAAGCTGGGAGAAAATGAGGGGGAAAAAATGTACTTAATACCTGGCTTATGTAACTGTAACCCTTCTGTATATCATCTCTAGGAAAAAAACAACCAACCCAAAATGTAACCCATGAAGCCCCAAAAGGCTAATTTCAGCACCTCTGTCCCTAAACCTAAGTATCTACCAAAAAGACTGTTTCTCTAGAGGACTGAGAAGTCTATCCTTGGATTCTCAGTGAACTCTTGATTGCCAGCTCCAGAGTTCCCAGCCTGACACAGGGTGCACTTTCAGCAACCAACACAATGCCAGGCAAGAGCTTTGGGGATGGGAACCTCCAAGAAAGCAGTGTTCGGCATTTGGGCAATCAGTGTTCGGCAGAATGCCAATGCTAATAGGTTATTTTGCTCTGGAAAAGGAGAAAAAGAAGGGATAGTCTTTAGACTGATGAATAGGGCACAACTGACAATAGGAACACTCCTTTGTTGAGATTAATGGGGACTTGATGTGAAGTGGTATTATGGGAGCCTAAGACTTGAAAAATAAAATAGTGGTACATCAAAACAGCCTGCCCCAGGGTACACTCACACGTCTGGCTACTTTTATTGAACTTATAGTAGGAATGAGCCAAGGAACTCTCATAGCCTGGTATTCCACAGCCAAGCAAATTATCCTTTATCCTTTACCTCTAGACGAGTGTTTTTTTTCTTCTACACCCTGATTTAACTCAAGGGTCTTTAGTCTAGCCTAATTTTGAGGATACCTAAATGGAAGAGTTAGCATCAGGATTCCAGGAGGATTTAAAATGCTCTTGGCAGGATCCACTATTTTTTTTTCTTTTCTTGTTTAGATGTGAGCCAAACAGATCAGAACATTGGTTAGAAACAAGATAGCAGAATCAATCAGTTCACTTATGGGCCTTGTGTAATTTAGGCTTGAGAAAGCATCTGTCAAGCCTTCTGTCATTCAGTTTTTTGCTTCTAGAAAAATCTAGAGCTCCAAAGTTAAGGAATTGGAGTTGTGATGGGAAAAACTCTATAGACTAGCCGAGATGCCTGTAGTGTGCGGTACCACATCCTATCAGCTTTTTGGGGAGGCTTCTCAGAAATTACTCCATCAAAGAAATGTGGCTGTTGAGAGAGAAAAATCTGATAAAAGTCCTAATACTAGAATGTAACTTCAAATTACACTCCGCTTCAGATTCTAGGACATGTGAAATAGGTTTTTGTTTTTGTATTTTTTAAAGTGCATAGGAATTTGCTTGGTATAGTTGTAGGACAAAAATACTGAAATATTACAGTGTTAAATTATATAAGTAAATAATTGATTTAAAAAATTAACACTGTCTTCGCTTACTTTTGAATACATCTTGGGTAATTTAGAGATGTTTATTTAAATGAATAATCATACCACAGAAAACCCATCTAAAAACTGTTTTCTAATAATTTTATGGTGAAGAAGATATTACTTATTCTGTGTTTTTAATATTGGTATACTAGACAGCTTAATAATTTTTAAGGACAAATGTAATAATATGTAAATTAGGTCTTTTGGTATGTCATCAAAGTATCAACTATTTTTACTAATAATGTGTCTCACATATGATACCTTTGTTCTCTGGTTGAAAGAAAATAACACAAGAAGTAGAAAAACTTCCTCTTCATTTCCTCATGTTAAGCACTGGCTCCTTCACACCCTCATTCCTCCTACCATACACATCTAGCCACTTAGATAAACCTTTGCTTTGTGTAGTGGTTATCCATCCTTCTGTTGTTGGTGGGAGGTATTGAAAAACAATATTATTGGGGTTGGGAATGTGGGTTAGTGGTAGAGTGCTTGAAGCATGCGTGCATGAAGCACTGGGTTCAATTCCTCAGTACCACATAGACAGAAAAAGCCAGAAGTGGCACTGTGACTCAACTGGTAGATCACTGGCCTTTAGTACAGAGCAGCTCAGGGACAAAGCCCAGGCCCTGAGTTCAAGCCCCAGGACCAAAAAACCCCAATAGTATCACAATGTTAGGTAAATTCCCACTAAGGGTTAGTTTGGTACATACCCTTCAAGTTCCTTATTCAGCATAAAGAGTGTCATATTTTAGTTAGTTGTACATGAGACAATATAAAGGGAAAACTGGGAGTTGGAGGTGTGGTTCATTTGGCCAATGAGTGAAAATGTCAGTACTGAGTTTAAGTCTCAGTCTTGGACCAAAAAAAAAAAAGGCAAGCAAATGGAAGTCTGTCTTGTATAAAGTGACAAGTGGGGGCTCCAACCTAAAGAATCCTGAAAAGTTTTTCGCTGGATTGGGTATTAAGTTTAGTGTTTTTGATTAACTTTTCTTTTTTTGACAATTATTTCTTTTTTAAATTATTAATACGTTTTTTTATTGTGAAAATACCATATAGAGGGGTTACAATTACATGAGCAAGGTAATGAATGCATTTCTTTTTTTTTTTTTTGGATCCGGTAGTGGGCCTGAACTCTGGGCCTGGGCGCTGTCCCTCAGCTCTTCAGCTCAAGGCTAGCGCTCTACCACCTGAGCCACAGCGCCACTTCCGGCTTTTTTCTTTTTGCTTATGTGGTAGCTGAGGAATCAAACCCAGGGCCTCATGCATGCAAGGCAAGCGCTCTACCACTGAGCCACCTTCCCAGCCCCATGAATGCATTTCTTATCAAGCATTGTTGCCTCCTCCTTTGTTTCCCCTTCCCAGCCCTGCCCCTCCCACCCCCGACAAAGTTGTAAAGTTCGTTTTTCGACATAACCTCTTGTACATCTCATTGTTGCAACGGGTCCACCTGTATCCCTATTTAAACAATTTGTTTTTTCCCTTACCCTCCACAAATTATACCAACATCAAATACAATGAAAACAGGGGTTATACCATGGGGGAGGGACATACAAAGCAACAAAGAAATCATCTTATAAATATGTTAGAAACAGTAGCAAGAAAGAAAAACCATTTGAGTCCTTATCTTGGGGTTCATTTCACCTAACATCAACTTATCTGACCATTTCTGCTTGTCTCAGACATATACTAGTTATTGCAAATGAGGGAAACCATGGGACCTATGTTTCTTTGGGCCTGGCTTACTTAATATAATTTTTTTCAAGTCTTTCCATTTCCTAACAAATGGGGCAATGTTATTCTTTCTTATGTAGGCATAGAATTCCATTGTGTATATATATCACATTTTCTTGATCCATTCATCTACTGAGGGGCATCTGGGTTGGTTCCATATCTTAGCTATGGTAAATAATGCTGCAATAAACATAGTTGTGCTGGTAGCTTTAGTATGGTCTTGTTTGTGATCATTCAGGTAAATGCCCAAAAGTGGGATTGCTGGGTCATAGGGGAGCTCTATGTGGAGTCTTTTGAGGAACCTCCATAACTACTTTCCAAAGTGGTTGAACAAGTTTACACTCCCACCAACAATGCAGTAGGGTTTCCTTCTGTCCACATCCCCTCCAGCATCTGTTGTTATTAGAGTTCTTGATTATAGCCATTTCTAATTGGGGTGAGGTGGTATCTCAGTGTTGTTTTGATTTGCATTCATTTCTTTTATGGCTAAGGAGGTTGATTTTTTTGACAATCATTTCTTAATGTCTTGTATCTCCAATAAGACTGTATGTCTAGTGCATGTTTAGGTCTGGTACTTGATATTGTCAGAGCACTGCCCATGGTCACCTGAAGTTAGTGAAACTGGAGGAAGAATTAGATTAATTGTCTAAACAGGGAAGCACAAAGGATCAAACCCAGAAAAACTCATGATGGAGCATGACCAGACTTAAGCAGAAATCCCTGGTGCGAATCTGGATGGAGAATTTGAAGAAGCAGGTTGAGGATGATGAAAGAATATAGGAGATCTATGTTTTGTTGTCACAGTTGTGTACCATGGTAGAGGTCTGATGACCTAAAGGAACCTTCTGGGCTTAGACTCCTTTGGTGCATGATATTTGACATATTCAACAGTCAATGGATTATGGTAAATACCCTACAAGTCTCTGCCAGAGTGCCCTAAAGCTGAGTAGGGACCTTCTGTTGGACCAGACAGTAAATATTTAGCACTGAATACATTGCACTCCTTGGCTTCCCATTTGTGTTGGCTAGATGTGTGATCTAAGTGGTCTAAACTTTCCTTTCTTACAGAGTAGTGGTCCCATTCCCATCTTTGACTCTGATCGTTTTCTCTTTTTAAAGCCCTTCCTGGCTTTTCTATCACATACTGGATCACTGCAGCCATTTAGCACAGCATAGAAGAGCTTCCATGATCTTTCTGTGGCTGCTTTTCTAGCAGTTTCTTCTTGTCATCCAATGCTTATTCTCTCACAGCATGGATTATTAGGCCCTCAGCCGCCCTTATTCTAGGGCAATCCCTCCCAGTGTTGCTGGGAAGAGCCTAGGGGGACCTTGAGGTATATTCACATGTCTGCTTCTCACTAGACTGTTGAATTAGTATCTAAGGAGCTGCCGAGGGGCTTCACATATGCTGATTGTACACATGTGTGAGCAAAAGTATTGTTACCTTCTTGCAAATACCCAATGAGGTACAAACTGCTTCTGACTGACAGTCACAGTAAGGCTAGAATCATGATTAACCAACTGTTGCTAATATTTTTGAAAGGCAAATTTTGAGTATGGTATAACTTCCTGAAGAGAGTGACAGCCTCCCCACTGCCCACTTTGTTCCATGAAAAAAACTATAGTCTGTTTTGTTTTGTTTTTTTATTTTGGTCAGTCATGGGGCTTGAACTCTGGGCCTGGGCACTGTCCCTCAGCTCTTCAGCTCAAGGCTAGTGCTCTACCACTTAAGCCACAGCACTACTTCTGGCTTTTTCTTTTTTTTTTTTTTTTTTTTGGGTCCGGTCGTGGGGCCTGAACTCTGGGCCTGGGCACTGTCCCTTAGCTCTTCAGTTCAAGGCTAGCGCTCTACCATTTGAGCCACAGCACCACTTCCGGCTTTTTTCTTTTTGCTTATGTGGTGCTGAGAAATCGAACCCAGGGCCTCATGCATGCAAGGCAAGCACTCTACCACTGAGCTACCTTCCCAGCCCCACTACTTCTGGCTTTTTCTATTTATTTGGTGCTGAGGAATTGAACCCAGGGCCTCATGTATGCAAGGCAAGCACTCTACCACTAAGCCACCTTCCCAGCCCTATAGTCAGATTTCTAGAGTGGATTTTTAAAATTTAATACAAAGATTGAACAAGAATCAATATCATAAACATTGATTTTTTTCCCCTAAAACTTTAAAATAATCTGCTTATTAGTTGTCAGACTAGTTTGAAATTTCAAATGTTACTCAGACATGTTTCTATTAGATAGTAGGAATAATTATCATTAATGAGTATATGATTCCATTTACCATGATTCCTGTTCATGTTCATAGTTGAGATATAAACGAAAACTAGACTTTGCTGATATTGAAGATTAAAAAAATGATGTTGATTCAATAAAATGAGTACATAAAAATAAGCCTCAATTACATATCTTTGTTCCTAATAAACTTTTTGAGACAGACCATAGTCTGTGACCTATGTCAACATACCTCTTCCTTTCAAATACTATTTCAAATACTATTAAAACAGGATTCTAGCAGAAAGAAAACTTCTACTGGATTTTATATTGCTATCAATTAACAAGCTGATGAATCAGCATCAGCTGATTTAATCTCTACCAAATGAATGGGACTCTTTTGATATATCAATTTAGTAGAGAAACTGGGCAGGTGGGAAATAACCAACAGCGTCTGGCATAGTGTCATAATGGTAAAGTCCACCTTCTCCATGATGACTAATGAAAATGAGTGTGTTCCAGTTACAAATCAAACCCTGGGTCTCTGGGGACAAAACTAGAAGACAAACCAGAGGAGCCTTCATCGCATAAAAATGAAGCCATTCACCTGTTCATCAGAGTTCAGTGGGCAGGAGAAAAATTCTGCAGGCATAATGTATTCCCTTCTGAACTAGGAAAAGTGCCTCTCATCCCTATGGGTTTGTTTTCGTAATGGTGTTCCAGAGCCTGTCTCATACAAGCCACAAAGTTAAGTTGTCCAGTTCTTTTTTTGGCTTTTATTTCAATGACCTTGACAGATTGGCCCTCACTGGCAAAAAGATTAACCAGTAATACACATCGAAAATCATGATTTTTTTATTGTGAAAATACTGTACAGAGGGGTTACAATTACATGGGCAAGATAATGAGTACATTTCTTATCAAGTATTGTAGCCTCCTCCTTTGTTTCCCCTTCCCATCCCTTCCCATCCTCCCCAGCCCCACCGAAAATCATGATATTTCTGACTGTATTTCTCTAGTAGGCACCCTCCATCTACAAAGTTAATCTGCTCAATGTAACTTCCTTTCACAGGAGGATTGTGTTCACTTTCTGTTTGTATAACTGGCATAAACTCAGAATTGAACCCAGGAGTTTGGAATGGGCCTGGCCCCTGCTCCAAGAATAAAAGCTTTTGGCAGCTTGATTTCTTTTGCGATCTTATTCAGATCATACACCATTTATGGGAAGGGTAAATGGTTCTTTAATCAAATCAGGACAGTCAACTACAGAGACCTTAAACATGAGCAAAGTTCTTTCTGCAAAACTCCAGCAAGTTCCTCCAGACTTGATACATGAAAAGAAAACTCATTACAAGCCATTTTCCCCTTCTTCTTTAGGTGGTAGGTTGCACAGCTGGAGCTCGTGTTGGCTAGTTATCACAAGAGTTTACAGTGCTATGAACAAGAATAGCCACTGTTGTGTGAGCCTTACTGCATTGGGTGAGGAGGCCTGCAGACCCCAAACCATACCAACGTTCTGCTGCCTACATGTTCCTGTCCCTCTGTGTGGGCAGGTTATGGCTCCCTTAATGTACTGTTATAGATAATAGTGCATAACCGTTATGAAGTTATGAAGTTTTTGTGTGGAAGTTTTTTGTTTTTGTCAGTTGTGAGGCTTGGACTCAGGACCTGGATGCTGTCCATGAGCTCTTTTGCTCAAAGCTAGCTAGCACTCTATCACTTTGAGCCATAGCACCACTTCCGGTTTTCTGGTGGTTAATTGGAAATAGAGTCTCACAGACTTTCCTGGTGGGGCTGGGTTTGAACTGTGATCCTCAGATCTTAGCGTCTTGAGTAGCTAGGAATTACAGTCATGAACCAGTGCCCAGCTGTGGAAATGTTTTTATTTTCCTTGGGCTACATTGCTAAGAGTGGAGACAGAATATTGCTATGTAGCTCAGGCCAGCCTCAAACTTGTCATCTTCCTGCCTCAGTTTCTTGAGTTGTTGGAATTACAGGCATATACCACAATGCTTTGCTTGTGTTTTTTATTTTTTATTTTGTCAGTCGTGGGGCTTGAACTCTGGGCTTGGGCACTGTCCCTCAGCTCTTCAGCTCAAGGGGAGTGCTCTACCACTTGAGCTACAGCGCCACTTCCGGTTTTCTGGTGGTTTATTGGAGATAGGAGTCTCTTGGTCTCTCCTGCCCTGGCTGGCTTTGAACCTCGATCCTCAGATCTCAGCCTCCTGAGTAGCTAGGATTACAGGCGTGAGCCACCAGTGCCCGGCTTTTTGCTTGTGTTTTATGTTTTGAGGAACTGTCAGTTTTTCACAGCACCTGCATAAAGAGCAGTCCTCACTGTTGTCTTTTTGATTGGAGCCATTCCAATGTGTGATGGAGTATCTCATGGTGGGTTTTTGTTTTTGGTGGTTGTGGGACTTGAGTTTAGAGCCTGTGGTGCTGTACCTGAGCTCTTTTGCTCGAAGCTAGTGCTCTACCATTTTGAGCCACAGCTCCACTTCTGGTTTTTGAATGGTTAATTGGAGATTAAAGTCTCCTGGGGACTTTTCTGTCAGGTCTGACTTCAAAGCATGATCCTCAGATCTGGACCTTCTGAGTAGCTTAGGATTACAGTCCTGAGGCACTGGTATTGGGCTCTCCTTGAGGCTTGACTGAAGATATTCAGCTTCTTTTCATGTACTTATTAGGCATTCTTCTAAAATTTTGAGGAGATATGTCTATTAAAACCTTTTGCCCAGGGGCTGGGAAGGTGGCTCAGTGGTAGAGTGCTTGCCTTGCAAGCCTGAGGCCCTGGGTTCGATTCCTCAGCACCATATAAGCAAAAAGAAAAAAAGCCGGAAGTGGCGCTGTGGCTCAAGTGGTAGAGCGCTAGCCTTGAGCTGAAGAGCTGAGGGACAGTGCCCAGGCCCAGAGTTCAGGCCCCACAACTGGACCCCAAAAACAAAAACAAAAACAAAAAAAAACCTTTTGCCCAGCTAGGCATTGGCGGCTCACACATATAATCCTAGCTGTTTGGGAGGCTGAGATCTGAGGATGGTGGTTCAAAGCCACCCTAGCCGCAAAAGTCCATGTGACTCTTTAAACACCTAAAAGCAAGAAATGGAGCTGTGACTCAAGTGGTAGAGAGCTAACCTTGATCACAAAAGCTCAGGGACAGCACTCAGTCCCTGAGTTCAAGCCCCAGTATTGGATTATTTGTCCTTTAATTGAGTTGTAAGAGTTCTTTATATATTCTAGATATAATACATTTATCAGAAAGAGAAGTGAATATATTTTCTCCAGATTACTTTTTTATTTTCTTAATTTTATCTTTTTGAAGCAAAACAGGTTTCATTTGCTGGATGTAATAGCATACATTTGTCGTCCCAGCACTAGAGAAGTTTAGACCGGAGGATTGTGATTTCAAGCCAGCCTGGCAAAATAGTGAGACCCTATCCCAACAACCTTTCACTTGAAAAAAGTTTTATTTAATTTTGTTGAATTTAAGCTTATTAGTCAACCTGTTTTATTATTGTTGATATTATTACTATTACTATTATTATTACTATCATTATTATTGAGATGGAATCTGGCAGTGTAGCCTGGGTTGATCCTGAACTCCTGATCTTCTTTCTTTAATTTTAATTTTTTTATTGTAAAGGTACTGTACAGAGGGGTTATAGTTACATGAGTAAAGCAATAAGTACATTTTCTTTTTTTTTTTTAATAAGTACATTTTCTATTGAGCATTGTTACCCCCTTCTGATCTTCTTGCTTCAACTTCCTGAGTGCTGTGATGTCAGGTGTGCAACATTGTGCCTGGCTCTTAGTCTTTTTTTTTTTTTTAAATTGCTTTTGCTTTTGGTGTCATAGCTAAGAAATCCTTGTCTAATTCCATGCCAAGATTTATACATGTACTTTTTTTCTAAGAGTTTTAGAGTATTAAATCTTGCATTAAGGTGTATGATTCACTTTTAGTCAATTTTTATGTGCGAAATACTGGTCCAAAGCTATACTTGAACATATAGATATTCAGTCATCTGGCATTATTAGCTAACAAAGTGATTCTTTCCCCTGTTGAATTGTGTTGATGCATTTTGTTGAAGATTATTGATCATACATGTATAGGTTTTATTTGTGGACTCTTAATTTTGTCCCATTGATCTATCTATCTACCCTTATTGTAGTAATAGTTTTTAGTTAATTTAGCTTTACAAGAAGTTTTGAAATCAGAAAGTATGAGTCTATCAACTTGGACCTTTTTCAAGATTATTTTAGCTATTTTCTTGGTCTGTTGCATTTTCATATGATTTTAGAGGATAAGGATATGGCTCAGTGTGAGGGTGCTTGCCTGGCATGTGCGAGGCCCTGGCTTTGATCCCTAGAGCATCACACAAGAGAAAGAGAGATGGAGATGTGGAGAAGTAAATTGCCTTACCTAGCAGCCTATATTTCATCTGCAATAGACTCGGCTCATATATTCAGTACCCTTTAATCAACAGTAACAAGTTTCCAATTCTACTGTTGTTAGATTAAGGGAGAAGTAGGATGAAAAGTCTACTGGTTGAAAGTTTTTTTTTTTTTAACCCATTTTAAACTTATTTAAAAATAAGTCTTCAATAATGAGAAATTTTCCATGGGCTAGCTCATAGAAGTGAGAGTTAGGATTATCTTTTCTTTAGAAAACCAGTTTCTAGTTCAGAGCCTTCTAAACTCTTGTGCCTGGTTTCTATGTCAGGTAGGAAATGTAGTTCAACCGTCAGAGATTATAAATGACAACACATTATGGAAGAAGGTGAGGGAACAAGCAGGGATTTGTCATGGGGAAGCAGACATTATGTTTTGTTATCAGTTTTGACAAACAGTCACATAAGCTCATCAATGTGAAAAGGATAAAATTGAATTCATTAGAGCTGGGAATGTGGCTTAGTGGTAGAGTGCTTGCCTAGCATGCATGAAGCCCTGGGCTCGATTCCTCAATACCACATAAAGAGAAAAAGCCAGAAGTGGCATTGTGGCTCAAGTGATAAAGTGCTAGAGCCTTGAGCAAAAGAAGCTCAGGGACAGTGCCCAGACCCTGAGTTCAAGTCCAGGACGGGCAAAAAATAAAAATAAAAAAAATTGAAAAAATCATGAGATGCAATTAGAATGGTTACATTTTTGTTTTTGTTTTCTATAAACAAGCTTCAGTTCTGAAAGTCTTCCTTTATTGAGATTTCTCTTAAAAATTTCCAGAGTGTGAAAGCAGTTCTGTGTCAACAATTTTGGGATTGATGAGTAAGTACAATGTGGCTAGATGGATCAGAATTGTCTTCGAATACCATTTAATAATGGTCCCACGAAAGGAACATTATACTTGTACTGAGAAAACTTGCAGTCAGGTCTTGGCTTTGCTTTGTGGTACCTATTTGGCCTTGAATGAGTCACTTTGTCAACTTCTTTTTGGTGTATGTTTTCCAAATAGCTGAAAGAGATGATGTCTGCTTCCCAGAGTTATAAGAAAATAAGACAGGAAAAAAAAAAAGAAAATATCTATGAAAACATTTTGCCAATGCATTGTTGAGCTATAGTTTTACAGTCTTATTCCTTTTGGGTATGTGTGTGTGCTGATGGTATTAGGGTTTGAATTCAGGGCCTTGCACTTTCTAACCATAGGTGATCTACCACTTTGTGCCACACTTGCAGGTTTTTTTTGTTTGTTTTGTTATTTTTCAGATAGGACCTTGCATTTTTGCTCTGAACTATCTTCAGACCTGTCCCTACACATCTACTCCTACCTAGCTGAGATGCTACTATACCTGGTTTATTGGTGGAGATGAGATTTTGCTAACTTTTTACCTGAACTGGCCTTGAACCATAGTCCTCCTGATCTCCACCTCCTGCATAGCTTAGATTACAATCTTGAGCCATTGTGTTTGGCCTATAATTTTATTCTTAATAAAAATCTTTAAAAGCTGGGAAAGTGGCTCAGTGGTAGAGTGCTTGCCTTGTATGCATGAGGCCCTGGGTTCGATTCCTCAACACCACATAAGCAGAAAAAGCCAGAAGTGGTGCTTGGCTCAAGTAGTAAAGCACTAGCCTTGAGCTGAAGAGCTGAGGGACAGAGCCCAGGCCCAGAGTTCAGGCTCCATGATCAACAACAACAACAACAACAACAACAAAAACTTTGGAATTGTAACAATTTTGATTTTCGCTTTCTTTTCTTTTATTGTAAAGGTACTGTATAGTTATAGTTACATGAGTAACTATCCCTTCCCTCCCCAGTTTTGATTTTCTTTCCAGTACTGGGGTTTGAACTCAATGCCTTGTGCTTGCTAGGCACGCCACACTTTCACACTTTCAACCCTTTTTGCTTTAGCTTTTTTTCAGATAGGGCCTTATGTTTGGCCTGGAGTGGCCTGGACCATTAACTGCCCCCTGCTTTTTTAGTTAAGACAGGGATCTCCCAAACACATTTTGCCCAGGATGGCCTCAAAATTTGATCCTCCTGATCTCAGCCTTCTAAGTAGGTAGGATTACTGGCATGAGCTACCATGCCCAACATCTGAGTGTGTATGTGTGTGTGTGTGTGTGTGTGTGTGTGTGTGTTTAAATAGATTTTCCGTCTTCGTATTTGACTGTATTCTTTTGGCTTCTGTCTCATATCAGTAGTTATTTGAGAAAACTTTGCTTTGTCCTTAATAAATGACCCATTCTTATTTCCATCCAAAAGAAGAGGCATCTATATTAGTTTCTCCCTCTGGAAAAGATGAGTTGTATTTTGTTTTGTGTAGACATTTAGCCTTTTAACAAGCCTGCCTTGGGTATTAAACCTATAAGTGGTGTGTAAGTTTCCTTCCTTGGCATCAGATTTCTCTTTTTTGTGGTTGCTAGGTTTTACTACTGCCTCCTCTCTGGCCTTTCTGGCTCCTTCAGACATGTTTGAAACCTAATATACTTTGCCTTGGCCAAATCTATTTGTTGGTGTGTAATAGAGTTCACGACACCTTATCACAACACACTTTGTGGGTCCAATGGCCAGGTCATATGTTTCAACTCCACTAGTACTGACAAGAAGAGATTGCATTTGTTGATCTGACTCTTGTGTCTTAGATGGAGTTGAAGCTCTGGGAATCCCTGGTAACTGTAGACTCTGGAAGCCGCTCTCTCCTCTATTGGTGAAAGAGGAGCAGCTCCATTTTCTGATCCCTGCAACTGATAAGGTTGTCACAGGTAGAATTATTTCCTTCTCCTGGTTAAGTTAAGGAAAATTGGGAACTAAGGTTTTCAAAGTCACTTTGAGTGGCTGCTGTCTCGTTAGCTTCCTTTTATTTAAGTTAATGTAAAAAAAAGTTTTATTTTTTAAGGTGTACTAAAATGAATGAGTATTTTATGAGAAAAATCATACCTAGCATATTGTTTCATTCTTTGGAGACTTGTTTATTTTTTTAACTGTATTTTTTTTAACTGTATTATTTTTTTTGGGGATCAAACTCAGGACGTTGCACTTGCTGGGCAAGCACTTTGTCACTGAACTACATCCTAGCCCTTAATTGTTTTTCTTTTAATCTGCCTTCATCATTTGGCACAACATCGTAAAAAATAATTACAGTCTGTCTCATTTTTTGAAGTTAGGGACTTTTTTTTTTAATGATGTACTGGTAATTTATTTAGAGTTATTCTTGGTTTATGTCTTTGTGTGTGTGTGTGTGTGTGTGTGTGTGTGTGTGTGTGTGTGTGTGTGTTTTGTCAGTTGTGGATCTTGAACTCAGAGCCTGGGCATTGCCCCTAAGGTTTTTCATTTAAAGCTAGCGCTTTACTACTTTGAGCCAATCTAGATTTTTCTGTCTGAACTAGCTTTGAGCTGAGATCTCAGGATCTCAGCTTCCTAACCCCAGCTAGGATTACAGGCACAAGCCACTGGCCCCTGGCTTGCACTTTTTATTTTGGAAAACAGACTCTACATAGTTAAATAAAATGATATAGTTTGTCACCAGTGGCTCATACCTATTTATTTCTTTATTCATTTATTTATTTATTTATTTGTCAGTCTTGGGGCCTGAATTCTGGGCCTGGGCACTGTCCCTCAGCTCTTCAGCTCAAGGCTAGCGCTCTACCACTTGAGCCATAGTGCCACTTCTGGCTTTTTCTGCTTATGTGGTGCTGAGGAATCGAGCCCAGGGCCTCATGCATGCACTCTACCACTGAGCCACCTTCACAGCCCCATCACACCTATTATATAAGATACTTAGGAGGCTGAGGTCAGAGGATCGAAGTTTGAAGCCAGCCTGGCAGACAAATCTGAGAGATGTATCTCCATTTGCTAACAAGCAAAAAGTTAAAGGAAAAAAAAAGTGAGAGCGTGAGGGTAGGAGTTCAAGTTGCAGTACTGGCCTGTGCGCACATGTGTACACACACACGCGCGCGCGCACACACACACACACACACACACACACACACACACACAGATAAACCATGATCAATGCTGTTAAAAGCCACATACATTCAGGTAAGGAGTTCTCTCTCCAATAATGATTCTAGTATCAAGGTTTCTTGTCCTTATGGAGGGGAGGGACAACAAAGCCAAGGATGGGGTGTCTGTGCTTGTTGGGATTTTTACTTACTGGAATTCAAAATTTGATGTATAACTTCAATCACTCATTTCTAGGGGGAAATAATACCTTGACTTATAAATGTATGCTTTCCATGCATACATGGAAAGTGGCTCATCCCTGTAACCCTAGCTACTCAGGAGGCTGAGAGCTGAAAGTCTGAGATTCTTACCTTAGAGTTTTCATGTTATCAGATGCTTTTGGAAGAGCAGAGAAAACAAGTTTCATTTGTGGAATGCATACATTATATGAAATACTGAATGTTCTCACCACAAAGAAATGCTAAATGTTTAAGGTGATGAACCTGCCAGTTGCCCTGATTGGGTCATTGTGTAAAGAATATATACATCAGAATATCACCCTGTACCACGTAAATTATAATGTAAATGAACAACTATTGAGAGTCAAAAAGAAAAGTGCCTAGCAAGGTTATCATAAACTCATTGACTTGTCTGCAAGAGGCCTGGGGATGCTCTGGGGGCTTAGAAGAGTAATCATAAGTACAGGTAGGAGTCACAACTCTACACAGTAGAAAAAGTCTTAGGGAAGCCGGGCACTCCTGTTGCACACCTGTAATCCTAGCTACTCAGGAGGCTGAGATCTGAGGATCACAGTTCAAAGCCAGCCTGGGTAGGAAATGCCATGAGACTCTTATCTCCATTAAACAACTAGAAAACCAGAAGTGGCTCAAGTGGTAGAGTACTAGCCTTGACCTGAAGAGATCAGGACAGCGCCCAGGCCCAGAGTTCAAGCCCCGTGACACACACACACACACACACACACACACACACACACACACACACACACACGCACGCACGCACGCACGCACGCGCGCGCGCACACACACACGCTCCTCTCTCTCTCTCTCTCTCTCTCTCTCTCTCTCAAGAAAGTTTGCATTTCTTGAAAAACAGGTACCTGAGAACATAAATTATTTGAAATGAGCATCCAGTTTGTTGAAGAAAGAAGAAAAAGTAGCCAGAGAGAAGTCTATAGTTGAGAAGTACAAAATGTCATGTCAAAACCAGCTTTACAATGTCGGTGTGGGGGGGGGGGAGGGGGGTATAATTGGGTGGGGGGAGGGGGGAGGCTGGGAAGGGAGGTGAAGGGTAAACAAAGGAGGAGGCTGCAATGCTTGGTAAGAAATGTATGCATTATCCTGCCCATGTAATTGTAGCCCCTCTGTACAGTATGTTCTCAAATAAAATAAAATAATATTAAAAAAAAAAAGTAATACACAGAGCTGGGGATTTGGCTTAGTGGTAGAATGCTTGCCTAGCATGCATGAAGCCCTAGGTTCAATTCCTGAGTACCACATAAGCAGAAAAAGCCAGAAGGGGCACTGTGGCTCAAGTGGTGGGGCACTGTGGCTCGTGGTAGAGCACTAGCCTTGAGCACAGAGGCCTTGGGATAGAGCCCAGACCCTGAGTTTGAGCCCCAGGACCAGCAGAAAATAAAAAATAAATAAAAACCAGAAGGGTCCAGCATGGTGACATACACCTATAATCTCAGCTACTTGGAAGGAAAGGCAGAAGGTTTGAGGCCAATCTGGAACTTAGAAAGACCTGGTCTCAAAGTAACTTAAAAAAAAAAAAAACAACCAAAAAACCAAAAAAGGGCTAGAATGTATTTCGTTATAGACTGCTTGTCTAGCATGCAAAAGGCCCTGGGTTCAATCCCTAACACACAGCAACAATAACAACAACAACAAAAACCCTAAAACAACAGCAACAACAAAAAAAAGAAGACACACCATATATTCCTGAAAGCAATACACAAAGGCTGAATAATATGTTCTATCCCTGAATGTTTAAAAAACATTACATTGACCGTAATTTTCTGTACCTGAATGTTGTCATAATGACAGCATTTTTTTTAACATGAGAAAGAATTTTGGTGGTACTATATCTAAATATGGAAATAGCTATTGCTACCATATTTAAAAAATTATATTCAGTGAGTTTGAGATTCTCAGAAATTATGTATAAATAGCCACTACATTTGCATTTGTTACTGTCATGTGGAAGCATGCACATCCTGATGAGTGGTGGTGAATGAAGGATCCCCAGAAACATGCTGTTAAGAAGACCTCTGTGGACTCTAAACCTGCATTCTGGGATGACCTTGTGCTCCCCTTGGGAAGAGATGTGCTCACTGTGCAGCTTTCTGAGATCCTTTTCTCTCCTTTTCCTGGGGGATAGATTTTTTTCTTTCTTTATTGAGATTAAGTGATTACATAAATCTCACAAATTTCACAGTATTATAGGGTAGTGATACTTAGTTCAAGTCACAAACACATTTTAACCTTCATGAGGAGCATTGTCATTATCATGGTCTATAAAGCTTATGGACTCTCCAAACTTGCCACTACAGCTATTTTTTCCAAATTGGGTGATATGTACATTTCTTTCCTTTTGCTTAGTGTCAGCTATTCCTGCTTTCTCTCTCATTCCCTCCCTCCCATCGCTGCCCTTGAGTTGCTTAGTTCCCTTTCATCAGTGTCCAGTGCAGCTGATGGGCCCCTCTGTTGTATTTTTTCCACCTGTTTCCCTCTGATTCTGTACCTTCCTCCTAGCTTCCCTCAGATGTACATATATATACCATAAGTGAGGTCAAGAACATGGAGTCATCTAAAAATGATATGACAAATTAAGAAGAGGTCCTTTGTTTCTTTTTCTTTCTTTTTTTTTTTTTTGTCGGTCGTGGGGCCTGAACTCTGGGCCTGGGCACTGTCCCTCAGCTCTTCAGCTCAAGGCGAGCGCTCTACCACTTGAGCCACAGCACCACTTCCAGCTTTTTCTGCTTATGTGATGCTAAGGAATCGAACCCAGGGCCTCATGCATGCAAGGCAAGCACTCTACCACTGAGCCACCTTCCCAGCCCGGTCCTTTGTTTCTTGAGGCCTGTTTACTTTGTCATATCTCCTTGCATTTTGAATTTAACATCTGTGTATCAGGGAGACCATGTGCCATTTGTCTCTCTGATCTTGGCTTATCTCGCTCAACATGATTTGTTCTAGTTCCATCCATTTCTGGGGGATAGATTTTGACAGTATTAGGATTTGAACTCCAGGTCTCAAGCTTGTGAGACAGGCATTCTTCTAGTTGAGCCATGCCCCACCCCAACTCTTACTACGTTAGATATTTTTTGGATAGGGGTTCTAATTTTAGTCTAGGACAGACTTCAGACTGTAATCTTCATGCTTATAATAGTCTCCTGTGTAGGTGGGATCACATGCATATACCACCATACATAGTTATTGATTGAGATGAGGTCTTGCTAACTTTTTTGCCTGGAGTGGCCTTAAACTATGGTTCTCCCCACCTCTGCCTTCCAAGTAACTAATATTACAGGTGTGCACACCTAGCCCTTTCTCTTCTTTCAACTCTTTTTTTTTTTTTTTTTTAAGGAATTTTACTTTTCTCCACTTGCCTTTTTTTTTCTACCTGGTGATCTTATTGTCTCCAAGAGACAGACACAGATAGTAGGCAGACAGACAGACACGCGCACACACAAAACTTTTATTCTCAGACTGTTTTGGGGATTCCAATTCCAAAAGAATTATTTGGTTAAAGGAAACCTTATAGGAGTTTTGGAGGAATCTAGAGGGCCATTTTATATTTTCCTGATAGATGGCAGAGAGCATATCCTGCCCTGAAGGGTTACGTGCAAGGTGAGGACAGAAGGTGATCAAAGTCTTTGAAGAAGCCGAAGCCATGGGGGGGGGGGGGGAGGTGAAGAGAGCAAATCCAGTGCAGTACAAAAGCCAGAAGCAAGTGTTTTATTAAGTGCAGAAATTTTATATTTACCAGCTTCTACAGAATAAAATTGCAGGTGGCTCATCTAGAGCATATGCGTCTTTCATGTGAATTCTCCGTGGCCAGTGCTTGCTTGCGAGCACAAGAGAGACCAAAATTTCACTGTGTGAAGTAGAGAGCAAGGAGGAGGAGCAGCATTCAAAGAGAACAACAGGGAGAAAGGCAGCATAGGAAGTGGAGGAGGCCTGTAGCTGCGGGTAAGTGTTAGGGTGCAATAGTGCTTACTTAATTATATTATCCTGGCAGAAGAGAGACCCAGTGCATTGACCTTTGCACCTGGGAGGGAATTGGTGGTGAAAAAGCCAGGACAGATGGAATAAATATAAAATCTAGAGCATAATTATTCTTAGATGTTCAGAAGGGATTTAAAAACATTAAAATAAGGCTTGCTTCTGTGTGTGTGTGTGTGTGTGTGTGTGTGTGTGTGTGTGTGTACAGATCTGGAAAGTTCTAGTGGGAACAGAATGTAAGGAAGCCTCTTGATAATCTGTCTCTTCCATTTATTGTTGTGTGTGTGTGTGTGTGTGTGTGTGTGTGTGTGTGTGTGTGTGTGTGTGTGTGTGTAGACAGATCTGGAAAGTTCTAGTGGGAACAGAATGTAAGGAAGCTTCTTGATAATCTGTCTCTTCCATTTATTTTGCTCCCAAGGACTAATTGGGGTGGGGGGTGGGAGGGCTTTTGAGAAGCAACCTGAAATGGAGCTTAGGTTTGAAGGACACCATCTTGCCAAAAGAAAGGCAGAGACAGAAAAGGTGGGGTTAAGGACAGATGATGATGTCTACCAACATTTAATCTGGCTCATGTAGAATGAAGTGGAGGCACTTGTCTAGGCTACACTCAGGGCTGTAATCAGCAGTGCATCTTCACTGGCAGTGAGAGTGAGAGAAAAAGCCTCGTTAAAAATCTTCACACAGCAGAGAAAAGGGAGGGAGGCAGATAGCGAGTGGTTTCTTACCCTGGCTTGAGACCCTACAGAAGTTATTACTGGTTGATCACTTTCTTTTCTTTCACAGCTCATGAAGAATGAATATTTGGGCATTTTCTCTTCATATAGGTTTAGTTACCAATGTATCAAATGGTGGAATATCTATATGTACTGAAGCCAGATTCTCAGCAGCTCAGCTGTTGATAATCTTATGGAAATGATGAACAATTAATTGAGCTCTAGAGCCGTTATCAAATTGATATGAGTGGTAGAGTAATTTGATATAAAGTGATCAAAAGAAATGAAATAATGAATCAGTAAGGCTAAAAGAAGTGCATCATTATTAATTCAATCATTCAAAAAGTACTTCTTAAGTGCCTAACCATTCTGTGCCAGACAGTAGTCGTGGGATACTGGCAGACACATCTTGTTCCTGCTCTTGAAGTGTGACAGGCTACTATACTAGCCCATTGACCATCTTCAAGAAGTGCCATGAGCATGTTTAAACCTTTCCTAAAGTCCTAAGAGAGTCAAGATATAGTAGAAGCTTTAAATATGGGGAGTTGGAGAGGGACATACAAGTCATAAGACAAAGAAAAGAATACATTTTTTAGCCTGAGGCAGGGAAAAAAACATGGTTTAGAGGAAATCACAGAAATCCAAAATTGGCAAAAGATGATGAAAGAAAGCTAGCAGAGAGAACTTGAGTGTTAGATGAGTAACATAACTATAAAGGCAAATAAATAAAGGAGCCAGGCGTTGGTGGCTCATACATTTAATCTTAGCTATTTTAGAAGGCTCTAATATCTGGAAGATTACAGTTCAAAGCCAGCCCAGGAAGAAAACTCCAAGAGATTCCCTCTCCAGTTACCCAGCAAAATGCCAGGCTAGAGGTATGGCTCAAGTGGTAGAGTGCCAGCTGGACAAGTAAGCTGTGTTGGTATGAGTTCCTTAAGTCAACACTTACAAGTGCTAAGAAGAAAAAGGAAATAAAATGTATAGTTCATTGGCTTTGGGGACATTCAGAGTTATTCAGCTATTACCACTCCAGTTTAAAAATATTTTCCCAACCTCAAAAAAAACACAAAAAACCAAAAACAATCAGGCTGGGAATGTGACTCAGTGGTAGAGTGCTTGCCTAGCATGCATTAAAGCCCTGGGTTTGATTCCTCAGCACCACATACACAGAAAAAGCCAGACGTGGCACTGTGGCTCAAGTGGTAGAATGCTAGCCTTGAGCAAAAGAAGCTCAGGGACAGTGTCCAGGCCTTGAGTTCAAGCCCCAGAACTGGCAAAAAAAAAAAAAAAAAAAAAAAAAAAAGTCTAACCCAATTAGCAGTGACTCCTATTTTCTTCTTCTTCTAGCTCCTAGCAATCACTAATCTCTTTGTATGAATTAGAACATTTCATATAAGTAGAATCATAGAATTTGTTCTTTTTGTTCTGGCTTTGAACTTAGTACTTTCAAAAAGTTCACTCATGTTGTAACATGTATCAGCAGTTCTTTATTAATGCAGTAAAATTTGGTAACTTTAGTATTTAACAATTTTAATTGAATAATTGTGACATTAACTGCATTCCCATTCCTATGCTCCCTTCCAATTTAATCAATTTATTTTGGAGACAATCTCTGTATAGGGGTTTGTTTTGGCTTGGAAATAGTGATCTTCCTGCCTCAGCCTCCTGAGTCAATTTCTTTTTATTGCCAAGTGATATTCTATTGTATGGATATACCACATTTTTTTTTTGTTTTTGTTGGTCATGGGGCTTGAAAACTCTGGGCCTGGGCACTGTCCCTAGTTCTTCAGCTCAAGGCTAGCACGCTACCACTTGAGCCACAGTGACGTGACACTTCCAGTTTTCTGGTGGTTAATTGGAGATAAGAGTCTTGCAGACTTTCTTGCCCAGGCTGGCTTTGAACCTCGATCCTCAGATCTCAGCCTCCTGAGTAGCTAGGATTACAGGCACCGGCACCCAGCTCACATTTTTTTAATCCACTCATATCTTGGCGGACATTGGTATCATTTTAATTCTACTGTGACCATTTGTGTTCCAGCTTTTTTGTTGTTGATGGTGATTATGGGACTTGAACTCAGGGCCTAGGCACTGTCTCTTGAGCTCTTTTTCTCAAGGCTAGCACTGTATCACTTTGAATCACAGCTCCACTCCTGGTTTTAGAGTGGTTAATTGGAGATGAGTCTCATGAGGACTTTTCTGCCCAGGCTAGCTTCAAACTGCAATCCTCAGATCTCAGCCTTCTGAGTAGCTAGGATTACAGATGGAAAACACTGGTGTGTGGCTGTTCCAGCATTTAATATTAATCTGAAATACCTTTATCACCATGTAGAGAAAAGAACTTCAGGCTGTAATTTTAAGTGCATCTCCTGGACTAGTCAAGAAATGTTAGTATGTTCTTGTACACTTGTCTGCTTCTCTCTGTCTATAAGCATGTAGTATAATTCCCATTTAATTTATTTTTTGGTAATATTGAGGCTTGAAATTGGCACCCTGTGCTTGCCAGTAAGGGCACTACAACTTAAGCCATGCTTCCAGCCTGTTTTCCCTGTTTTTTAGGGTAATAAATGTGCATTATGATTCAAGGTATCTTTGAGAAGTAAATCAGCACGCAACAGTTGAGACCAACAGGAGTTTAGATGATCTCTTCACACAGCTGCTGCTGTGTGGCTTTCAGAGGGAGGGAAGGAAAGTGAGCTGCTTGGATGTCTCCAGGTAGAAAATTGAAGTTGGGCTTTGGGCATTGCCCAGTTTGCTTCCCTTCTGTGAGATCTCTGTTTTGTAGCCAGCTTTCTTTCTAACCCATCAGCAGTTCCACAACTCACAGGCATGTCTGCCTTTACTCTTCTCCTTCACTTTCCCTGAAAACTCTTCCCTTCATATGATTCGGTGTTAGCTTGTTTGTATCATCAGAATTACCATACTGCTTCGTTCATTTACTTTTTTTGGTAGCAAGAGGAGGAGGTTTGTTAACTTCAATGAATTATTTTGTCTTTCCTAGTTCTCAACCTGTTGGGTTAAGTTTTAATTTTTAATTTTTATTTTTTGCTTTTGTAGGCATTTGGAGAGGGATGGGAAGGAGGGAAGTCTAGGTTTCATATAATCCTTTAAGGAAGTGTCACCACCTAAAAATCTGGGGGAAGGAATGGCAGAACATAAGGCTCTTAAACGTGACAGACAGTTCAGTACAAAAGTAGAGAAAAAAGGTCTCTCAGCTGAACCCCATTTCCTATGAAAATAATTTCAGTGAAGAGTTTGTGGAAGGAAGGGAAGGTATGGTGGAGTAAAGGGCTGTTTTAGAACTTTTAGCAGGCGCAGACAGAGGTAGATGAGCTGGGTCCCATCTCTGATGGAGGAAGTTGGTAACCATATGCCATACCATTGATTGTAATATATACAAATTGGTTATTTGGCCGGGCGCTGGTGGCTCACGCCTGTAATCCTAGCTACTCAGGAGGCTGAGATCTGAGGATCGCTGTTCAAAGCCAGCCCGGGCAGGAGAGACCGTGAGACTCCTATCTCCAATAAACCACCAGAAAACCGGAAGTGGTGCTGTAGCTCAAGTGGTAGAGCGCTCGCCTTGAGCTGAAGAGCTGAGGGACAACTCCCAGGCCCAGAGTTCAAGCCCCACGACCGACAATAAATAAATAAATAAATAAAAACAAATTGGTTATTTAATTATTAGGCATCACATTGAGGGTTACACATTGAATATGTGTCAGATTATTGTGTATTTTAATTAGAAAGCTGTACATAACCTTCATCGTTATATATGCTGCTCATTTGGCTCATTAGAAAATAGTGAGGAGTATTGATAGGTAGATGAAACTTGGTAGCACTCTGAACCACAATGTTCCTTTGTAGCAATCATTTCAACCTCCAGGCCTTAAGAGTAAGGAAGGGTATTAAAGCAAAAGAGAAGGTTCTTTTTTTTTTTTTTTGCCAGTCTTGGGGCTTGAACTCAGGGCCTGGGCACTGTCTCTGTGCTTCCTTTGCTCAAAGCTAGCACTCTACCACTTGAGGCCACAGTGCCACTTCCCACCTTTTCTGTTTATGTGGTACTGAAGAATTGAACCCCGGGCTTCATGCATGTTAGGCAAGCACTCTACCACTAAGCCACATTCCCAGCCACAAGGTTCTTATCTGAGAGGCTTGTGAATATCAAGTTTAAAATTGTGTGTGTGTGTGTGTGTGTGTGTGTGTGTGAGAGAGAGAGAGAGAGAGAGAGAGAGAGAGAGAGAGAGAGAGAGAGAGAGAGAGAGAGAGAGAGAGAAAGGAGAGGGAGAGGGAGAGAGGGAAGGAGGGAGGAAAGGAGGAAAGGAGTGGGAAGGGAAAAGGAAGGGATGGAGTGGAATGTGGGATGGGGAGGAATGGGAAAAAAAGAGAGGGGAGAGAAGAGAAAGAGGCTGGATAATTGGCCCAGGATAATTGTGGTGGGGAAGAGGTCTTTTTAATAAGTAAAACTGAACTTTTCATTTTCCTGAATGATGAGAAGGAGCTTGACTGGACACAGAAATTGGGGTCGCCGAGGAGCATTGTGGGTAGAAGGAATAGCATGAACATAGGTAGAGATTCCTTTTGGCTATATTTATTGTTGACACAAGGAGAGGCCAGTAAGCAGCCATGGGATATAAAACAGTATACTTGATCTTGCTGATAGAGAGCACATGGCTGCTCACTTACACGACATGCACTTAATCTTTTATGCCATCGGAGTACCATTTAGCGAATTGCCTGCCTCTTCCATCATTGTTGTGTGGTATGCTTAGCTTGATAAAATTAATATATTCCAAACAAGTGAGTAATTTATTTTCTTCTTATAAAATTGGGGCCAGGAAGTTGCTGTAATTCTTTTAACTGGTCACATAGCATACACATGTCATTAAAAAAAAATACAGAGTGTGTTTTATGACAGGGAATCTTCAAATGAACTACTTAGTTGTCTCTAAATGTCGCCATAAAGATGTGTCACTTGGTGATGATGGGCTTGATGTTTAAAAATAGCTTTAAAAGCTAAAGCCAATTGTCCAACAATCAGTGATTGGTTGAAAAAAGTCAGATACTTTTGAGCTTTAAATCTGAAGTTCTAGAAGAATATTATGACATAGAAGATGTTCACCATACTGTTAAGTGTAAAAGAGCAGTCTGCAAACAGTATGAATAACATGGTTTCCCTTTTGCCAACATGTTGTATTAACTGGTAAGCTGTTGGCTTTAGTAGCCTGGAAGAATAAAACAGATCCTATTTACATTCTCCCAGTGATAATTATGTATGTACTCTCTCAGGTCCCCATCCCCCAACCTTTCAGACTCTTACAGACTGTAAACTTACCCACCAGTGGTCACCAGAACCCATCAGCTGTGTTTGGCTCACCCTTGTTGATAGATGCTGTTACTCTTGTTGATAGATGCTGCTTCCCTTGAGTCTCACTGAAAGCTATGATGAGAACATCAGGTCTTTGATGGAAAGTCTGCATCCAGTTTATTCATTCATCCCTTTCCCCCCCTCCAGTGCCACTCAGAGTTCACACCTTCATTTCTAGTCTGTAATAATACTCTACTAGTCATTTCTGCACCATCCATACTCCCTTCGCACAGAATACAAAACTTTTGTCATCTAGCCCTGATGCATCTCAGTCTTTTCTCCTTCCACTCAGTCATCCCCACAGATAACCTAATATGACTGCCTTGCTCTCCCAGACAATCTGAGCACATGTGTTAAGATATGTGTAACACCAAGCTTACCCTTTTAAGTGTACAATTCAGTAACATCACAGTGTTGTATAACTATTACCACTGCTTCCAGAACACTTTCATCATTCCAAATAGAACATTGAGGTCTGACATGCCGCTTCCTCTGAATGGAATGTCTTATCGCTTCACTCTTGTTTTTCCTAAAGCTCTCTTCAGACTTGGTTTAAAGCCACCTATTCTGGAAGCGTTTCCTTTTCCTAATCTTTTCAGACCAGGTAGGTGTCAGGTTTGATTTTTATTTTGTTGTTGTTTTTATTCCCTCATGCTACTCAGGTATAGTCGCAGATCAGCTTTTCCAAAATATCTTGATTAGAGGTTTCTGTGGCCTTCTGTTCCTTTGGACTTTGAGGTTAGTGAATGAAGAATCGGACTGCATCTTTTATCTCTTCATCCTTAGCTTCTAGCTCCAAGCCTGCTGTTGACCTCAGCTTCCTATCAGCTATGCAAATTAGCACTTGCTCACATGCTGGCATAGAATGAAAAACAGGCAGGTCTGAAGAAATTCCATAAATGTAGGCTCTTTCCTTCTTCCATTAGATATTCATGGAAATTTGTTTTTACAGGCTGCTTTGGGTGTGTAATTTGCACATAATCCCCTGTGTTTATAATTTTAGTGAGTGATAGGTCGAGTCAGAGGATTAGGGAGAATAAAAATTTTATGAAATGGCTGAAAGAATATGCGGTTTAAATATCCAGAATGGCCAGTTTCCAAGACTGCTTTACTTGTCAGGTTATGAGGTACAAAAACAGAAGGAAATGGAAGTCTTATTATTTTCTTGCTAGTGGACAATCCATCAGTGAAGTCACTGGAATGAGTCAAGGAACTAGGCACAGTCATTTCTTTCTCCTCCTGACCTCTTTCCTTTCTCCCCTCCCTCTCTTTCCTTCAAACAGGAAAATAAAAGGGAACAATTCTCTAAAAGACAAGCTGCCACAAAGTCTGTTTTAGAGCCTCTAACATTTCCCAGTAGTTGTCCAATGTGGCCTCGATGGTTATTCTCATCCTGGGATGAGATGCTGAATTTGTCAAAAGGGCCGCCCAGAGGCCAGTAGGTATGTGGACCTGTAATTCATGAGCTTTTATGTATTAACTTCCTTCTGCCTAAATCAAGGGAAATAAAATCCTAAGCATACTACTTAAAATCCAGTTCAGCCAGCTGCTCCGCTGGAAAGGTCACCCTTCATTACTTCATTTACACTGAGCAAGCATATTTGTGGCAGCAAGAGAAGAGGTCTGAATGGAGGGGAAAATGTAGTCCAGGAAAGCAATTCAGTTGTCTAATCAGGCATATGACTTGAACATAATTTGAAGGGTCCTTGAGGTTTCTTTTCTCAAAGGTTGGAAACTAGAAATTTGCAACTGACACATGAGTCATACTTATCTGATTGAATCCAGGATTTTGTTTCTCTCTCTCCCCCCCCCCCCCCCATTCTGAACTTCTGAATTCAACATCTTGAAATTGTATGCTTTCATTTTCTTTCCTATTTGGGGGCTAATGAAGAAAAGAGCTGAGAATATTTTAAGCAAAAATTAGATTGTACATTTGCATATTGTGGAGCTGGTGGTATTTTGGATTTATAATTTATGATATAAATGACTTACTTTTCATACTTCACACTTAGAAATTTCTGTTTCAGTGTGATTTACTTAGAACCTTTAAGTCACTGTAGTTATTTAGAATTGTTCAAATGTCTTCTTTCTTTCTTCCTTCCTTCCTTCCTTTCTTTCTTTCTTCCTTCCTTCCTTCCTTTTTTCTTTCTTTCTTTCTTACTTTCTTTCTTTCTTTCTTTCTTTCTTTCTTTCTTTCTTTCTTTCTTTCTTTCTTTCTCTTTCTTTCTTTTTTTGCCTATTCTGGGGCTTGAACTCAGGGCCTGGGTGCTGTCCCTGAGCTTTTGTGCTCAAAGCTTGCACTCTACCACTTTGAGTCACAGCTTTACTTCTGTCTTCTTGGTGTTTAATTGGAGATAAGAGTCCCAGTGTTCAGGCTAGCTTTGATTTTTAGCTTCCTGAGTAGTTACGATTGCAGGCATGAGCCACCATTGCCTGGCTTAAAGGTTTTTTGTTGTTGTTGTTGTTGCCAGTTGTAGGGTTTGAACTCAGGACCTGGGCACTGCCCTTGAGCCTCCTTGTGCTCAAGGCTAGTGCTCTAATACTTGAGTCACAGCGCCACTTCTGGTTTTGGAGTGGTTAATTGGAGATAAGTGTCTCATGGTGAGTTTTCTTCCCAGGCTGGGAAGAAACGTGATCCTCAGATCTCAGCCTCCTGAGTAGCTAGGATTACAGGCATGAGCCATTGGCAACTGGCTTAAATGTTGTTTGTGTGTGTGTGTGTGTTTAAATGGATATTCTCTTATACTTTTAGCATCAACTTCCTTTTGTTTGGTTAGTCATGGAGGTTTGAGCACTGTCTCTTAGCTCAAGGCTAAGCCTCTACCACTTGAGCCACAATGCCACTTCTGGCTTTTTCTGCTTATGTGGTGCTGAGGAATTAAACTCAGGGCCTCATGTATGCAAGGCAAGCACTCTATCACTGAGCCACCTTCCCAGCCCTGGCTTAAATGTTATTTTATTTTTTATTTATAGTTATTTTTATTTTTTTTAATTGTGAAAATACCGTATAGAGGTATTACACGGGCAAAGTAATGAGTACATTTCTTATCAAGCATTGTTGCCTCCTCCTTTGTTTCCCCTTCCCATCTCCTTGGCGGCCCCCCCCCCCCCCCGCCAAAGTTGTAAAGTTAGTTTTTTGGCATAATGACTTGTAAAATGTAGGTTATTTTTTATTAGCATACCTTAGGGATTTTTCTGGGGGGGGGGGGGAGGAGAGTGTCATTGTGATATTCCGCACATTTATACATTGTATCCCAATCAATCTCATTCCTTCTATCTCTTCCCTTTTCTCCTCCTCCATTCTTAAAACAGTTTCAATATATTTCATTGTTCTATTTTCATACTTACAAACTACTTGGACCATATTCATTCTCATTCACCTCAATCTGCCCTTTTAAAATACTTCTTTGGAAGGAAGTGGGGAATGACTACTAATGAGTACAAGGTTTCTTTTCAAATGATGAAATTCAGGTTGTAAAAGTGATTGTATTATTAATTGGCTGTTCAACTACTATTTATTTATTTATTGTTAGTCCTGGGGCTTGAACTCTGGACCTGGGCTGTCTATGAGCTCCTTTTGCTCAAGGCCAGTGCTCTACTACTTGACCCATGGTACCACTTCCAGATTTTTTTTCTGTGATTAATTGGAGATAAGAGTCTCATGGACTTTCCTGCCTGGGCTGGCTTCAAACCATGATCCTCAGATCTCAGCCTCTCCTGACTAGCTGGGAATACAGACATGAGCCACTGGCACCCGACTTACTATTTACTATTTACTTTAAACCAATGACTTGTATCTTCTGTGAATTATATTTCAATAAAGTTCTCATTTAAAAAACCTACCTCTAAGATTTTTAGCTTGGCTCATCCAATAAATAGGGCCCATACTGCATCAATGTAACCAAATATCATTTTGTTCCTCAAAATATGTCACTTAAAGAGTAAGCAGTAACTCAATAGAAAATTGTTCAACATTTTTTTTTTTGTCTGTCATGGAGCTTGAACTCTAAGCCTGGGTGCTGTCCCTCAGCTCTTCAGCTCAAGACTAGCACTCTACCACTTGAGCCACAGTACCACTGACGGTTTTCTGAGTGGTTTATTGGAGGTAAGAGTCTCACGGTCTTTCCTGCCAGGGCTGGCTTTGAACCGCAATCCTCAGATCTCAGCCTCCTGAGTAGTTAGGATTACAGGCGTGAGCCACTGGCGCCTGGTTTGTTCAGCATTTGTTCTTATCAAAAGCATTTAATTTAAAGACATTCTACATTTTCTGAACAATGCACATATAATTTTGTTGATTTATCTGTCTAAAATTTTCAGAGGAAAATGCCTTTCAAGAAAGCATGATGACTATTGCCAGCAGGGTTCTACAGCAATGCTAATAATTTAGACAGCTATTAAGTCCTCCATATAACCTGTAGCTATTTAAAAAGGAGTAATGTTGAAGGCCCAACTCCTACTGCGATACCAACTCATTGAGACAATCTTATCTCCTATATTCCTGTACTGATGCTGATTGATTATTCTGTGTGTGTATGTGTGTGTGCATGTGTGCATGTGTGTGTGTGTGAGAGACAGAGACAGAGAGAGAGAGCGCACATACAGTATTGGGGCTTAAACTCAGGGCCTCAATCTCTTGCTTAGCTTTTCCCCCTCAAGGCTAGCATCCTACTACTTGAGCCACAGCACCCATGTCTGACTTTTTGCTGGTTAATTGGAGATAAGAGTCTCATAGATTTTTCTACCCAGGCTAGCTTCAAACCTCTATCCTGACATATCAGCCTCCTGAGTAGCTAGGTTACAGATGTGAGCCACTGGCGCCTGGCTCCCCTGATTGATAGTCTTGAATGTTTGGCAGTGGAGAAAAAAAATATGAAATACAGCTTCTTTGGTTCTGTAAATAAGTGGGGTTTTTTTGGTTTTGTTTTGTTGCCATGAACTGTGCTTTAAAGGAGCTGAGCACTGGGGCAGATGAAGAAGAAAGGAGGTTTAATTCAGAAAGTTAAGAATTAAACATATCTGCAGTGGCCCGGATTCCAGCCCTCATACAAATTGTGTGTGTGTGTGTGTGTGTGTGTGTGTGTGTGTGTGTGTGTGTGTGTGTGTGTGTGTGTGTGTGTGTGTGTGTGTGTGTGTGTGTGTGTGTGTGTGTGTGTGTGTGTGTGTGTGTGTGTGTGTGTGTGTGTGTGTGTGTGTGTGTGTGTGTGTGTGTGTGTGTGTGTGTGAAGTTTTTCTAGCACCATATGTTCAGTAGACTTTTCTTTCCCATAGACTGGTCTTGATATCCTTGTTGAAAGTCATTTGGCCATGTATAGCTGAGGGTTTCTTTTTTTTAATTTAATTTTATTATAAAGGTGATATACAGAAGGGTTACAGTTACATAAGTAAGATAATGAGTATATTTCTTGTTGAATATTGTTACCCCTTCCCTCATTTTTCTCCCACTTCCCGCATCCCCGACTTCTGTCCCTCAAGTTGTAAAGTTCATTTCCAACATAGTGTGTTGTGAGCATCGCTGTTGCATTGGTTCACCCTTTGTCCTTTGTCTCACTATTTTGTTATTCTCCTTCCCTTCCCTAAATCAGATAAACATATATACACACGTGTGTGTATATATACATCTGTATATATGTATATATATCTGTGTTATATATGTACATGTACATATATACACACATACATGTGTGTATGTATGGATATATATATATATATATAATATGGTGACAATGGGATAAACTAAAGGGGGGGATATGAAAGAAAAAAGAAATAACAAAGTACATTTAAAAACTGAGGGTTTATTTCTAGAGTCTTTGTTTTGTTCTGCTGGTCTGTATAACTGTATTTGGGCCAGTTTGCCATGCCAGTTTGATATTCCACTTTTTCTATAACCTGTTTGATTATAGTAGCTTGTAGTAAGTTTTTATAGGAGCAACTGAATTTTTTTACCTTGGTTCTTCTTGCTCAAGATTGCTGTTATAGAGAATGTCTTGAGATTTCATTAGAGTTTCAGGTTGAGTGTTTGTTTCTTCAAAAAAAATGTCATTGTGTTTTTGATAGGGATTACATTGAATCTGTAGATCACTTTGGATACTATTGACATTTTAATAGGTACTTCCATTTTTTTATGTCTTCTAATTTCTTCCAGCACAGTATTGTAGTTTTAATTGTACAAGTTGTTTTAACTTCTTGGGTTAACTTAATTCCTAATCTTTTACATTGGAATTGGTTTTGTAATTTCCTTCACAGATTGTTATTTGTTATTACATAGAAATCCAGTTGATTTTGAATATTGACTTTATTTCCTGTTACTTGGCTAGATTTATTTATTCTAACAGTGTTTGTAGGTGTATGTGTATAATCTGAGATTTTTCCATAGATCATATGATCTGTGAACAGATAAGATTTTGCTTCTTCCTTTCCAGTTTGGGAAGCTTTTCTTTTTATGTCTACTTTTTTTTATTGTGAAAATACTGTACAGAGGGGTTACAATTACATGGGCAAGATAATGAGTACATTTCTTATCAAGCATTCTAGCCTCCTCCTTTGTTTTTTATGTCCACTTTTTTGAGAACTTCCTTTTTTGGGGGGGAGGGTCGTGGGACTTGAACTCTGGGCCTGGGTGCTATCCCCTGTCCCTCAGCTCTTCAGCTCAAGGCTAGCGCTCTACCACTTGAGCCACAGCGTCACTTCTGGTTTTCTGGTGATTTATTGGAGATAAGAGTCTCCCATACTTTCCTGCCCAGGCTGGCTTTGAACCACGATCCTCAGATCTCAGCTCCTTGAGTAGCTAGGATTACAGGCGTGAGCCACCAGTGTCTGGTGAGAACTTCCTATTCTATGTTGGACAGAAATTGTGAAAGTGGTTATCCATAACTTTCTGATTGTAGAGGGAAGATTTTCAGTTTTTCATCAATGAGTATGACTGTTTTCTATGTGGGGTTTTTTATTATGTCGAAGTCATTTCTTTCTGTTACTACTTTTTTGAGTGTCTTTATCATGAGTATTGATTTTTATCAATGTTTCTGCATCAATTCTGATGACTGTGTTCTTTCCCTTTATTCTAGTAAAGCACATTAAATTGATTTTTCATATCTTGAATCATCTTACAATGCAAAGAAAAATTTCATATAATATTGGCATATAATCCTTTCATTATGCTTTTAACTTTGGTTTACTAGTATTTTGTTTAGAATGTTGGCATCATAGTGGTATTGTTCTGCCATTTAGTAAATTTTTGGGGGGTAGTGTCTGTTTAATTTTGGTAGTAAGGTTATATTATATTTTTATTTCATCTGTCTTGATGGTCTATTAACAGTATAAATATTTGTAATGTTAATTATAAACATTACATCTTCTTGCTGGATTGAAACATGCAAAATACATAATGTCCTTTTTTGTTTGTTGGAACTTTTTTTTTTAAACCAGTCATGGGTCTTGAACTTAGGGTTCTATTCCTGAGCTTAATTTGCTCAAGACTAATGCTCTACCACATTGAGCCACAGCACCAATTCTGCTTTTCTGGTGGTTGATTAGAGATGAAAGTCTCACTTCCATCCAAGGCTGGCTTTGAACCACGATTCTAAGACCTCAGCCTCTTGAGTAGCTAGGGTTACAGGCCTGAGTCACCAGCACTTGGTGGAACTTTAAATAGATAAATAAATAAATAAATAATCTACTTAAAATCAAATAAATGCCTCTGTCTCTTTTAGAGATTGTATCTTTTTTTGTTTGTTTGTTGGTACTGGGGTTGAATTTACAGTGTGGGCACTGTCCCTGAGCTCCTTTGCTCAATGCTAGTACTCTACCACTTCAGCCACAGCTCCATTTCCAGCTTTTTTGGTAGTTAATGGGAGATTTGCGTTTTGTGACTTTGCTTATCCCATGCTGACTTTGAACTGTGATTCTCCAGTCCTAGCTTCTGGAGTAGCTAGGACTATAGGCGGGAGCAAGACTGTATCTTTTTATTAAAAATTTTTTTGTGTGTGGTGATAGAGACTGACCTCGGGTCCTTACATGTGCTAGGCAAGTACTCTACCACTTGGGCCACACCTTTAGTCCCATCTCTTGACTTTCTACCTATTGGTGTCTTTGGATTGAAAGGGATCTCTTATAGAGTTGGATCATTTGTGTTATCTATTCTGTTTAATCTTTTTTTTTTTTTTTTTGCCAGTCCTGGGTCTTGAACTCACGATCTTCTTTTGCTCATGGCTAGTACTCTACTACTTGAGCCACAACACCATTTCCAGCTTTTTCTGTGTATGTGGTACTGAGGAATTGAACCCAGGGCTTCATACTTCTGGGCAAGCACTTTACCACTAAGCCACATTTTCAGCCCTCCTTGAGCTTTCTTTTGAAATCAAAACTAGTATTACTCTATTTTCTGGAGAATTTATATGAAAAAGAATTATCAATAAGGAAGTATTGTTATCAGTTTGCTATTTACATTCTATTTGACTTAGAGTTTTTTGGCCTTTTTTTTTTTGGCATTCTTTTGTATTTAGTTGGTTTTTGGTGGTGACTTGTTTGAATTCCTTTCTCCCTTTCTTTTGAGTATATTCTATAGGTGTTTTCTTTGTGGTTATCTTAGGTATTATATCTAATGCCTGGAAGTTATAACATTCTAATTTGAAATTATACCAGTTTAACAGGAGTAAGATACAAAAATCTGTTCCTAGCTCTGTCCCATCTTTTCTAGTTTTCAACATCACAAAATTACATTCTTTTACATTGTTCCCTAAAACATAAACTAAGTTTTTTAAATTCACTAGTCTCAAATTATATACCAAATAAAATGTGGGGTTGCAAACCAAAGTTACAATAATATTAGCTTTTATACTAATAATTATTTTTCAAAGATTATCTCAGGTCATTTAGAAAACAAGAGTTGTTTTAAAGTCTTTGCCTCATAGGTGTTTCATCAGATCTTTTTCCTGTTGATTTTTTCCCCTTTGAATTGTGCTTTAATTTCCTGTTTCTTTGTATATACATTTTCTGTTGAAACCTAGACTTTTGAATATAATATTGTAGGGACTCTTAAATAAAAATTTCTCTCCTCCCCAGGGTTTGCTATTCATTTGTTACTATTTTTGTTTTAATAATGGGAGGCTGTTGCAGTGCCCAGAATCAGCTTTG
The DNA here is from genome assembly GCF_024711535.1 of Dipodomys merriami. Lineage (NCBI taxonomy): Eukaryota > Metazoa > Chordata > Mammalia > Rodentia > Heteromyidae > Dipodomys > Dipodomys merriami. The sequence continues at coordinate 6,868,551 of NW_027206279.1, read as the reverse complement.
GTCGTTATGTTCTGTCTTCTCAGGTCTTTTTTAGCCCTACACCTTTCCTTTGGCATTTGTGGTTACTTTCTGATTTGTCCTTTTTGAGCAGTTGCTCTTCAATGGTGTGTTATCTTTAATGTCTAGTTTAAGTCTCTTGATGATGATCAACTCAATTGGAAGAGGAGAGGCTTGGGATTGTGGGGAAGGGAGAGAATAACAATAGAGGCTGCCTTTCTCTATTTGCACCTCTGTCATCAGAAGCATCAGTCATGGATCAGACCACAGATCCCCAATATATGGAGGAATAGATCCCTTTGTCCACATAGCTCCTGAAAACTGCTCAAGCTGCTCCAGCAGCAGGTGCTCAACCGCCTATCTGGGAGGCTGGCAGGGAAGGATGAGAAGCTGCTATTATGATTGGAGAGGAAATCAATTAAAATTATTCATGCTTTACCATCTCAACCTTCTCCTGGAAGTTGCAAACCTTCAAGAGACTACAGAATTCCAAAATAGTTTCAGGAGACAGTTTTTGCCAGTATAGTTGTTATTTAGGTAAGGAGACAGATTTCCTAGTACTTCTTATTCTGCCATCTTCTCAGAACCTGAGCTATTCTTAACACCTGTTTTCTAAATCATATGAAAGACAGAATGCTTTCAACTTACATTGAAAGTTCAGTTCCATTCTCACCAGGCAAAGCTGCAATACATTAATATCTGCATAGTAATAGAACATTCAGTTTTAAGTTGTGATTTCCATATGGAAAACTCTAGGATGGTATGTTTCTTCTAATAAAGATGATTAAAATGAAAGACAAGGATCCAATTACTATCAGTGGCCAAATTTGCTCACTAAATTACATGTTTTAAATTTTGAACTTTCTCACTCAGGTTGGCAGAATTATCCTTGGTACCCTAAGTCCTTGCTGGTTATTAAATATAAGTGGACTGCTGGTGTGCAATCAGAATTGCAACTGTGGAGTGTTACGCGAACACACTCTAGCCTCTGAGAAGCAATCTCCATGGTTGAGTTTCTTAGTGTTATACTTCTGTACCAAACTTGCTTTTCATTGAAACAGATTTTCCTTGAAATCCTGATTTTGAGAGACATCTGTATTTTTCAGAGTTAACTGTTAATGAGCACATTAAGTTGATAGTGTCATAATGTGTTGATTTCCCATTCCAGTTTTGGTCTAAAATGAGTATCTGGTGTATTCAGTTCTATACTGCTTTGCTCACTACCAAAGTTCCCAATGGCCTGGAATAGTAGAATCTCAGGACAGTGACTTTATAGGTAGGTGTGTCAGGCAGGATTAGTGGTGAAAAGCAAAGACTGAGAAATAGGCTGTTGATATAGGACCTTTGAGATTCTATTCCAGAAATTTTTACTTTAAAGCTTGGTAAACTGAAAAGAAAGAAGTGTTTTCTGTCTCTAGAACATATTACCAGGACAAGATTAATAATAACCCTGTGGTAGTGGTCTCAGGCCAGATTTCAACCAAGACTCTTTCCTGTCCTGCCTTACCTGCACTCCAACACTGTACCAAGAACTAGCTTTCCTTTCAGCTTGGAACAGAGAATAAACACACACTTCTTCAGTCTTCACACAGGATAGACAGTTTGGATTTTCTGTGGATTTCTTCTAGAAGGTGTTTTGTTTGGAGAAACATGAATGGGAAGTCTTAATTATCACAGTGATGTACTTAATAGTTACTCAAGTGTTCAAATATCTGTGTTTCTAATAAGATGTATTTGAAGTGGACAGAGCACTCTAAACATGGGGTTTTTAGCTCAGGATGTTCTGCAGAGTTGTAATCCAGGGTCCTCCTGTGGACACAGGAGGTATACTATAGGCTATAGCCTTACATCACATGGAGTGATAAGAGACTCCTTGGGCACAGACTTTCTTCTGCCCAGTAATTCACTGTGGGAGTTTTTCTCTCTCCTGTGTCCTTGGCCCAGCCCACCGTCAGTGCTGAGCTGTTAGTGAATAAGAGAAAGTCAGGCAACAGTCACAGGTTGGCATAGACTGAGCAGGCCTTATTTAGAAGTTTTTTTCCTCTCCCAGATGTTTTTTAAAACAAATGTTATTGTCAAGGTGTTATACAGAGGGGGTACAGTGACATTCGTTGGTTATAAGTACATTTCTTGTCAAACATTGTTGCCTCCTCCCTCATTTTTCTTCAACTTTCCCTCCCCCCAGCTCCCTCCCCCCAGAGGGTTTTTAAACTTCAGTGGAGACATTATTTGTCAAAATATCTATGCAGTTAATATCCTTACCTTACAAAGCTCTTGGTTTTTAATCAAAAGCTATGTGGCAGGTGGGGAATGGGGAGGGAAGCCTTGATAATGAAGTGTGAAAATCATCAACAGTTCTTTCTTTCTTTCTTTTTTTCTTTTCTTTCTTTTCTTTCTTTCTCTCTTTTTTTTTAATTTAAATTTTGACTCTGTGCTTTACACTGGGAGCTCTCTGCTGCTCATGTATGAGCAGCAGAGTCATAGAGGGACCTAAAGAATCTAACTATTCCAAAATCCTCTGACCTAAATCTTCTAGAGTCATAGGCTTTATAAAATGTCAGGCAGTGTCTGATAATGGCAGTGAGTCTAAAAGAGAATGAAAAAATAATGATTCTCAGTTGGGAGAGAGACCTTAATGAGCAGGAATTAATATTTGTGATACTGGGGATTTAGAACCTAGGTTCTAGCTCTAGCTTTGCCACTGGTCATAAGATTTTGGGCTCCTGAACTCTTTGGACCTGTGTCAATAAAGTTGGGATGTTTGTATTAGTGGCTTCTAGATTACTCTTCAACTTCAGATTCTACTTTTCATTCTTAGACAATGGCAGTAAATAGTCTTTATAATGTGTATAATTATCTTCACTCCTTGTGGAAGAGAAGTAGCCCAGAAGAACAAATGCAAAAATTTCAAAATTACCGTATGTTTATTGTCTTAGAAACTGAAAGACTGAGGACTTTTATAGTCTTGTATCATCACTGGCTACAGGCTTTAACTTTTGTGGTCCATATTCCTATTTCTCAATAGTCAGAAGTGTTTGAGTTGGGGATGTAGCTCAGTGGTAGAGCACTTGACTAGCATTGGTAAGGTTTGTCTCCATAATTGGCTTTTACAGTTAAATCATTATAAAATCTTACTTTTTTTTTTTTTTTTTTGTCATGGAGCTTGAACTCTAGGCCTGGGTGCTGTCCCTCAGCTCTTCAGCTCAAGGCTAGTGCTCTACCACTTAAGCCACAGTGCCACTTCTGGTTTTCTGGTGGTTTTATTGGAGATAAGAGTCTCATGGACTTTCCTGCCCAGGCTGGCTTTGAACCTTAATCCTCAGATCTCAGCCTCCTGAATAGCTAGGATTACAGGCATGAGCCACTGGTGCCCGGCAATATATCTTACTTTTTAATGGAGCCCATGAAAAGGTGCTTTAAGTAGCAAAATATGTATTCTGTCTTCTGATTCTTTGTGGTCAGCAAAAAAATGTTTTGGCTGTATGTCCACAACTGTGTTACATAGTATCTTTATAGATAGCTGATTTCTTAGTCCCTGAGTGAACAATTACTGTTTGTGGGATATTGAGAATATCAGAAGTAGCTCTCATTGGTACTCTGGTGTAAAATCAACAAGAACTTCAGATGAGGAAGAAGTTCAAGCTGGCTGTGCCAGGGTAGCAGAATAATTTCTGTGTTTGGGGTGTACTATGTATGGAATATCCTTTATGGTCAGGCAGGGTGTCCCACATTATTTTGAGAGCTGAGTTTTAGAATCTCACCTAGAATCTCACCTAGATTTGAAAATATTATTTATCTCTCTTTATGAAGACATATGAAGAAGTACAGAATTTGGCCAGTTATATTCCCAGTAACTTTTTCTTATATAACATCAAAGTAAGTTTTATGAACTCATTTATCTTTATATATTTATCTACCTTTCAAAATGTTTCCTCAAGCCAGGCATCGGTGGCTCACTAAGCAAAAGTAAACCAAAACTTACCAGTCTGATCATATTTCATAGAAGACCAGATGGAAAAGTATGGACTAATTGCTAAAACAATTAAATGGGCTGGTATTACTGTATCAATGGAAGAAACTTCCTGTTTTGCCATTAGGTTTTGTTCGTTGTTTGGAGCTCTTTGATCAAGTGTGTGATGTGTTACTAGAGTTTGAATTATAGGCCTTGGGCTTGCTAGTCAGGTACCTTCTGCTGAGTTATATCTCTTGCTCTTTTTATTGTACTAGTTACCTTTGATAAGGTCTTTCTGCCTGGGAGTGCTTGAACCCTAATCTTCCCAATTTTCACTTCCAGCTGCAGTAGAGCAACAGGGACATGCCACTATGCTGAGCAAAGGAGTCTTACTGACTTTTCTTCCCAGAGCTGCAGTCCTCCTGCTCTCAGCCTCCCATGTAGTTAGGATGATAGGTGAGTCCCGCCATATCCAGCTATTTGCTGAGAAGCTATCTCAAGACCTTTTTTGCCTGAGCTGGTGTTGAACTATAACCCTTCCAAGCTCAGCTTCCCAAGTAACTAGGATTACAAGTGTAAGACACCAATGCCTGGCTTTAAAAAAAAAAATCAACATTTAAAAAAGAAAAATAAATTCTTCAGGTTAAATCTTCTGTGGAGGGCATGTGTATTGATTTTGTGAAGGACATAATAAAGAAGGGTAATGAGTACATTTGATGATGTAGGGAGATAATGGAAAGGTCACTACAGACAAGGACAGTAGGCCCAACTTAATGATGGCAAAAGGAGATTTAAGCGTGAGACTCTGCACATGGAGAAGACCAAAAGAAAACAAACCTTTGCACAAAGCTGAGAATGTGAGAATTTTAAGTGTTGTAGCAGGGATGCAAATGACTGAACTCTTTTACAGCAAGTCCAATGTTCATCGGTCCTGTTCTGTAGTAAGCAAATAAAGCTCATATGATCTCGGGTAGTCTGTTACCACAAGTCTAAGAGGAATTGGAGAGTGAGGCTCCTACTCTCCCCTGCAGCTTGCAAATTACAAGGAGAATTCAGTTCTCAGTACACAGTGCTCTTAAGAAGAACAAGTAGGATTGCTGATAGTCTAGAAATTGTATCAAGAAAGAAAGTGAAAGGAATTACATTGTTACAATTCTTTTGAAAAGTTCTACAGCTTTTCTTTTCACACATAGCATTTTTTTCCTTCCATTGATTCTATTTTATTTTATTTTTAATTAATTCTGCTTTGTGCAGAGTTAATTATCCCAGCCATTTCATTGAGTCATCTGTTTCTTCCCTCACTTTGTAATGTGGTTGTCCAATATAAAATTTCTGAATATATACTTAATTGTCTCTGAGTTCTCTATTCTCATCCACTGATCTGTGTATTCCTGTGCTAGGCCATACCATTATTTTATCATTTTATTAAAAATGTTCTTGACCATTTATGTTCTTCATTTTTTATTCATAATATGCATGTAGGATACGATTGGTATAGTTGATACTACTTCTGGGAACTAATATATAGTAAAAGTGGGCTTAAAACCAATACATATTATTAAAGGGTTTTATACCTGTCTACATATCTATACATCCACACACATATACACGTTCATAAACATGATAGAGTTGTGCCATGTATTAACATTTTGGCAGTGCTGGACCACAGTCACAATTTCATAAGACTGGAATGGAGCTGGAAAATTCCTATTACCTAGTAACATTGTGGTAGCTGTCATAAAGTTGTAGTGCCAACCCATTTCTCAGGTTTGTGGCAATACTGTGCTGCTAGTTATATAAAAGTATGGCACGTGCAATTCTGGTACAGTACATAATGTTAGATAATGATAATACATGACTGTTACAGGCTTATGTTTCTACTCTGGCATACTTCCTATCACTATTTCAGAGTGTACTCCTCTTACTTACAAAGGAGTTTTCTGTGAAACAGCATGCTACCCTGTCAGGAGCCGCATACATCCATGTTTGCAGTATATCTTGATTGCATCATTCTGTTTTGTGCTTGATTTAATTTGATGTTGTTTAGTTCATTATGGCATCTACATGTACAAAATCCATTGCTAATGTTACCCAGTTAGAGGCCATGTGAGTGACTGACCTGGAAAGGAAATTAAAAACCGTATAGGACAGTAGAAAATCAGGTAGTTATTGCTCACTGGTCAGGCATGTCCCATTCTACCAGAGCCATGATCTTGAGGAACAAGAGTAAAGTGCTAGAAGTTGTCAAAGGATTTACTTCATTGAAGGCAGAGACTGCGAAAGTTCAAGAAGAGCCTCTATCAGATAAGGTGAAATTTCTCAGGATCTACATGGAAAACCAAACACTGAAAGCATATTCTTCTCAGCACTGTGAAGGATCACAGCTACAGCAAAAATTTTGTTTGTGATGTTGAAAGAAAAGGCTGGTCCTTTTTACATAATGTGAAAATGAAAGCAGCTGAAGAATTTTTGGAAAAATCTATATAGCTGACAAAAACTACTTGCCAGAGTACTTCTTCAAAAGTGATGGAAATTCCCTTTTCTGGATGCCTGACAAGACTGTCCTCCATAAGGAAGTCAAGTCAATGCCAGGTTTCAAGGCTTCTAAACACAGGATAGCAGTCTTTCTTGGGGGACAGGTTGCTGGTACCAAGTTGAGACGCTGATTTGGCATAGATTTGAACTCAGGCCTCAGGTCTCTGCCTTAAGTGAAATACTTTTTTTTGCATTATAGCCCCAGCTGGCCTCAAACTCACAATTCACACGCCTCTGCCAGTGCTGGGATAACCGACATATGCCATCATGCCTGGCAAGTGAGATATTTTTAATTCTCATCAAACTACAGAAACTGAACTCCTGCCCCCTTTGCTTGCTTCCTCAGACACAAAGAACATTAGGCTTCACTAATTGCTTTCTGTTTCTGTTGTGATCTTCTATAGTCCTTATAACTTTTTTTTTTTTTTTTTGGGTCCGGTCGTGGGGCTTGAACTCTGGGCCTGGGCACTGTCCCTCAGCTCTTCAGCTCAAGGCTAGTGCTCTACCACTTGAGCCACAGCACCACTTCCGGCTTTTTTCTTTTTGCTTATGTGGTGCTGGGGAATCGAACCCAGGGCCTCATGCATGCAAGGCAAGCTACTCTACCACTGAGCCACCTTCCCAGCCCCTCCTTATAACTTTTTAAAGTAAAATATTATTATAGAGTTCATCTAATATATTACCATTTTTCTTGGAGATGGTTACAACATATATGGAAGATGGGCTGAGCATCTGTTTCAACTTCCTTTCTGTATGCTTTCTTATGCTATTTGGACTGGAAAGTAAAAATGACCCTCAATGCTTTACTCCTATGAGACCTGAATTGAGAACTGAGTTGGTGGAAAAGATGGTAGGATACACAGCAGCCATTTTGCTGGTACAGCTTCCAAGGGTGAGGTTTTCAGCTGTGTCTGGCCCCCAAGTTGCATCCCTGGATTACGTTGTCCAGAGCCAACACTTCTGGCAGCAACTTCCTGATCTCTTAACGGAAACTAAGGTCATGTGTTCTTAAGAGCCAGCATTCTCAGTGGTGGCTGCCTAATTCCTGGACTGTGGCACACTGAAGTGTCCTGCTTCCCAAGCTTTCTGAGAATGGCAGCGGTGACAGTTACCTTAGCCCGCCAGCCCTGTGTAGACTCTGAGAGGTCTCCTTGAGATCTAGCATAAAACCTGCTCTTCTAGCTCTTCCAGTTACATTGCTAGCAGCTAAGTGTTAGCACTAAACGTTAAATCTCACTCTGCTTCGAATACTAAATACTTCTTATACCTGCAAGTCCTCCTGTTATCCACCTTTTAACTTCTACTTCCTATTTCTTTATCTACCAGTGTTGTGTGAGTGGTGTGGTCCATGTGAGTGGTATATTATCTGAACCTGTGCAGCCATCTTACCCAGAATTCTCTGTCCCTTACATTGTTTTTCAATTTATTTTCTGTCCTTGACATGTAAAACTGCCATTGATTTGCATAGTCACCTGAACTATAACATTATAAAGCTGAAATATAACAACATTTGTTAAACTGGAAGGAGAAATAAGACTGTATTTAAGATTCTAGTGCAAAGTGATTGGCCTAAGGAAATGTAGAAGACATAACACATTTTTATCCCACTGCAAGGTAATAAAGGTTGTTCTCTTTGAAGACTATGATGAATTAATATGATCAAAAGTAGGAAGTATCAACTAGCTATAATAAATCTTACTCTTGCTCTTTTTCTTCTTTTATGTTTGATCATAGCCAGCTTGCTAGTTATATATGCCTAAAAAGTAAAGATCTTCTCTAGAATTTATACAGCAAAAATAAATATTCACTCTAGCCATCTTTGTGAAAGGGTTTTGAGACTCCAACATTCTGTTCTATTAAAATGTTATTTGTATCTGATAGGAAACATCCTATTTCACAATTTTCCTGGCGTGACTTGTTGCCACTCAAAGCTTAACCTGTAATATTTGAGTATTGTTCAGGAAAATAAGTAGAATGAATCCTTCATCTACAAACTTAGTTCATTGTTCCTTTTATTTGAAGTTACTTTAACAAATCATGCCAGGGTCATAACAGAAAAATTCTTACGGTAAAATCTAAAACAGGCAGTAGAAATGTGTCTATATATTACAGCTGAAAAATAAATTATCCATAAGAATAAGAATTGGTCTTATCACAGGCTCCTGCCTGTGATCTTAGCCACTCAGAAAGCTAAGATAAGAGGATTGTGGTTCAAATCAGAACAATCTGTGAGACTCTTATCTCCAATTAACCTGCAAAAAGCCAGAAGTGGAAGTGTGGTTCCGGTGATAGAGTAGTCAAGCAAGAGCAAAAGCAGTTCAAGCCCCAGTATTTACATGGAGAAGGAGGAGAAGGAAGGGAAAGAAGGAAGAAGTAAAAGGAGAAAGGGAAGAAAAAGGAAAATTGGAAAAAAGAAGGAAACTGGAAATGTTTCAAGTTTCTAGTATCATTCATGTCTTGTAAGTTGTAAAAATTACCAAACAGCATACCTCATTTGCTCATTTTTGGCCTTCACCTTCTACTCTGTATAAATATTTTCCCATCTTTGTCTATGTGATTTTTTTTCTTCTGTCTTTTGGACACATCCATTTAAAGTTTAAATACTTAAGTTAATTCCTTCACTGTCCATTTTGGCTTATTTAGAGATCTCTTTTTGTTTAGGGATCAGATATATTAAATTTTGATTTGGGGAGGATTTAATTTTTTTCCCCTCAGTCTCTTTATACTATTTGTCCAAGCTGGCCTCAATCTGTGATACTTCTGATTTAATAGTTGAGTAGCTTGCATTACAGCTGTTAGTGTGTTTGTTCTTTGCTAGAAATCAGTTCTAAGAAAGATCCTAGTAATTAACCTAGAACACTTCAAGTTAGAGGGTCTAGAACAATTTTTATGCTAAATAAAGCACAATGGCTGTGAAAATTGGACGGGAAAAGGCTCTTTTCTGGGCTCTAGGTAGTTCTACATTCATGGATTATTGTTAGGAGCTTCAAGTTTCTTCTACAGTATCTCAATGCTCTCAGAAATGACTTTAAGCTGTCTTTCCCTGCTTGGAGTTAGTGGGATATTGCAGTAGAAACTGAGTTATATTACCTGGGGACTTCAGGGAATCTCCATGGATTACTTTCACTTCGTGTTTATTTTAAATTAAAAAGTGCCTTTGAGGTATGGATGACAGGGTAAAGACATAGTCGAGGAATTTCTGTCGCTCCTCAGTGTATTCTTCAGAAAGAGAACAAGGTTGTTGCTATAGTTCCATAGCTCCAGGGATTCTATCAAGGATTCCTTTGCTTATTACATTTTTGGGGGACAATGCATCTGATACTTGTAAGATCTGACTTACAATAAATCCAAATTGTGAGGCTTCAGGTTTATAAAATGATTACTAAGTATATGAAAGGTGGGTTTTGACTTCAGAGGAATATGTCTTTTTAACAGATGGAGCCTGTTTATTTATTTTTCCTTCTTCCTCTTTTTACATGGAGAAATGCTGGGGATTCAACCCCGGGCATTGTTTTTGCTAAATATATGCTCTACTCCTGAAGGTGCACCCTAAGATCCAATGAAATTACTCAAGTTGACTTTCTGATATGCTATGTAAGGGGCTTTTTAGTTCTTTTTTCCCCTTCGGTCATGGGGCTGAACTCGGGGCCTGGGCACTATCCCTGAGCTTTTTTGCTCAAGGCTATCATTCTACCACTGTAGAGTTTCAGTCCATATTTCAAAGTTGTCAGTGTAACTATATTTCTTGAATTTCCTCCACCATTTCTTTTCAAACTCAAAAAGCTAGATGTGTCATTTTGATGCTATAACATATATTAGAGAAAATCTCAGAAAGAAGGTTCAGAGAGGTGAACTTTTAATAAGACTTTGGTGTACTTAGGATACTTTTTTTTCTTTTTTTTGGCCGGTCATGGGACCTGAACTCAGGGCCTGGGCATTGTCCCTGAGCTTCTTTTGCTTAAGGCTAGCACTCTACCACTTGAGATCCACAATGCCACTTCTGGCTTTTTCTATTTATGTGGTACTGAGGAATCAAACCCAGGGCTTCATGCATGCTAGGCAAGCACTCTATCACTAAGCCACATTCCCAGCCCAACTTACTTAGGATACTTTTGTCCAGAAAAAAAATAATTGAATTAGTTCATCTGATTTTGATTATTATTTTTGATAACATCTGATTACAGTTTTGTGGAATTTTTCCAAGTGAATGGTAACTTATGGAACTTAGTGATGAGATTACATATATAAGTTGTTTTTATTGCTTTTAGATATACTCAAGAAAGGCAGAGATGTCTTGGGCTTCCCTGAAGTCACTGATAGAGCAGAGCAAATTCTCATCTACAGGGCAGGAGAATGACCATGACAAGATTGGTGGTAGTTATTCAGTAATCATGGTCAGAGAAAAGAATGCCCAAACAGATCATAAATGATGGTAGAATTTTTAAGATTGATGTGAAAGTGTAATTTTTAAAGGATTTTTTATTGTGAAAATACTGTACAGAGGAGTTACAATTACATGGGCAAGATAATGAGTACATTTCCTATCAAGCATTGTTGCCTCCTCCTTTGTTTCCCCTTACCATCCCTGTGTTATTTTTTTTTTATCATCTTCATTTTCCACTTTTTTTTCTTTAGAAGAAAAGCACTGATTTCACCTGAACATCAGTTCTAAAGTAGTATTCATCAGACTGTCCTCCTTTCTAATGTCTATGAAATTTATGAACTTAGAAGTTATAGCTGAAACTTATCATCAGTTCCAAGGGCCTGAGGTAAAACAGTTTAAAAACCAAAGGAATCTTAGCACTTAGAAACTGGAACAAATCATCTTAACTTCTAGCTTGATATTACATGTGAGAGCATGAGGTACTACAGGGTAGTAATGAGAAGTTCTCTGAAAAGTTGGTCATGTCAGATCTATTTCCTGTTCCTTCTGTGGTAGAATGTCAGACCCACAGACAACAATGAAATAGTTTTTTTTCTTAATTTAAGCTTTTTATTTTTATTTTATTTTATTTTTTTATTTTTTATTTTTGTCTGAACTATAGTGTCTATTGTTCTAATCTCTCTGTCTCTAGACAGTCCTTTCCTATTCTTTTGACACGGTGATTTCACAGAGATCTTACTAAAACTCAGTGTGTTCATACCATTGTTGGAATCCTTTGGAGGATTCCATTATTGTCATAATACAACTTAAACCACTTAATGATGGTTTGTAGGTCCCTTTATGAATGTCCCTCTATACCTGCACACAACTCTGTCCTGGTATTCACCATGTTGAACTATCTGCATACCTCTGAGACATCCTATCTGTTGCAATTAAGCCTTCACACATTCTTTTCCCTTGAAATATACTCTCTTTTCTTCTCAGAAGCTCACTTATTCATTTTTTTACTGCTTAGTGTGTTGGTAGGTACTTTTTGAAATGCTGGATATAGTAGTGAAAAGTATCAGTAAACATTCTTGTGCTCATGGAACTTTACATTCTAACAAAATCCAGGACTGGATGAGGCACTTTGGTCTTCAAACCGTGACCTATTCTACTTATTGGCACTGGGAATTGAACCCAGGCCCTTATAAATTCTATGTATGTGCTCTATCACTGATCTATACTCCTAGCCCTTTAAAAAATATATTTATCACAATATGAAACAGAGTACAATCTAGGTGGGTTTGTTTGTGCATGTGTGTGTGTGTGTGTGTGTGTGCGCGTGCGCGCGCGTGCGTGCGTGCGTGTGCATGTGCATGTGCATGTGCATGTGCCAGTTCAGGGGCTTGAATTCAGGGCCTGGGCAGTGTCCTTGAGCTTTCTGAGCAACAACTCCACTTCCAGTTTTTTGGGTGCTTAATTGGAGATAAGTCTCATGGACTTTCCTGCTGAGGCTGACTTAGAAACACAGTACTCAGATCTCAGCCTCCTTAGTAGCTAGGATTACAGGTATAAGCCACTGGCACCCATCTTTCTGTTATGTTTTATTTTTGTCATATGCTCTTGTTCCCAAGTCCTTCCCAGGAGATGGCACCAATGCTAATATATAAACTATCTTCTTTTATCCGTTGTGAAAATCTGCTGTTCTGAAAGAAGCTGAACTTTATTCATGAAAAGTAAAAATGAAAGTTTAAAATGTTACTAGTCTTGGGGATATCACATTCCAAAAACAAACAAACAACAAGAACAAAAAAAGAGAAACTTTCAGCTTGGGGAATTTTGATAGCAGATTGTCCCAAATCAAATTTTAGCTTGAGAGAAATCTGAATTTTTTTGAGGGGGAGGGGGTCGGTCGTGGGGCCTGAAAGCTGGGCCTGGGTGCTGTCCCTCAGCTCTTCAGCTGAAGGCTAGCACTCTACCACTTGAGCGTCAGCCCCACTTCCGGCTTTTTCTGCTTATGTGGTGCTGAGGAATCGAACCCAGGGCCTCATGCATGTAAGGCAAGCACTCCACCACTGAGCCACCTTCCCAGCCCCAGAAATCTGAATTTTTTTAACTGTTTACAAAAAAAGACAGATTAAAAGTGGCTTAAATCCAGATGGTGATAGTACGTGGTAATGTAGTATTCCTTCTTAGTTTTTGCTTTGTTTTTATTTTTTGAGATAGGGTTTTACAATGTAATCCAGTTTGGCCTTGAACTCAACATGTTCCTGCCTCCGCTTCCTGACTGCTGGGATTGCAGGTTTGCCTAAATCTTGAAGTCAGTGGCCTTCTGTTTTTAACATAGTGACTGATTTCATGAGGAATTTTGATCTCCTTGATACAATGTAATTATTCCTTGTTATCAACTAGGAAAAAGAGTACTATTTAGTTATCTTGGATCTTGGTGAGCCATTCTGGAGGAAAAGTACCATTATCTAATAAATCAAAGGCCATAATTAAAAAAAAATACTTGTACAGGGCAGACTCTGTACAAAGCTCTGTTGATACCTTGTGAATCTCATTGGGAGAACTGGTTGAATCTGAGTTTGTAAGTATATGTAGTTAGTGTATGACGATTTCTTGCTTGAGACTGGAGCCAGAATTGGAATTTAAATGAGAGAAGTAAATGCTCTCTGATGAATAGAAGTAAGAATATTCAGTAGCATGGAAAGGTAAGGAAGGAAATGAATAAAAGATACATTCATGGCAAAGTTAGAAAAGTTAATGTGTAGTAGAATGCAGAAAGTGACTGAATTTAAACTCAAAATATTGCAGATTTTTAAAAATGATACATGAGGAAACTGTGATGAAATGTGTAGTATTAACTAAAGTTGGCCTTGTAGCATAGCAGAGGAGGAGACTGTGAACATGTTTTAGATTTTAGATTTACCTTAAAATACTGTTTCATTTACTAGTAAGGATTGACATTCCTTTATGGAAAGCCTTGACTTTGTACAATGCATACATACCTACAAGAGAAAATCTTTATAATCTCTATAAATTAACTTGGTCTGCTCTGAAACTTGGCTCAGGATAGACCTTGCTACTTATGCGGAGTTACCTGGGGTGGTTTAAGATGTGCAGAAGTTTTTCATAATTACTTCCTTAGTTTCTTCACAGTCTAAATCTGAAGTGCAGTTATTGGAATGTATGAATCCTCCTCGACTACCACCCCTAGTAAGCTTCACTAATCTCTTAGATGTTTTTCCTCTGAAGACAGTGTCACAACAAAAAAAGAGGAAGAGGACAAATTTGAATCCACAATGAACTGACAATTTAAAAAAATTCCTCTAATTTCCCAAAGTAAACCTTTAAAAGCTATGTGTGTATTTGAGAAAAAAAGGTAAGATTTATTAGTATTAAATTTAGCAACTACTTTTAATTTGGGTCATAAGTACCTTGGATGAAGGAAGTAGTTCACACTGGATAGAATCTCTGATTATACTGTTTTCCTCCTGAGATAGTCATTGTGTCCCCCCACCCAGTCCTTCCCTGGCCAAAAAGATGTCTTCATGATTTGTAATTCTTTCGACTCAAGCTCCTAAGTGTAAGGATTACAGGTATACACTACCACACTCTTCCTGTTATACTTCATATTTATTCCCATGTATACTGGTTCCCTTAAGTCTCTAGCTTTCATGAGTGGTAAGGTTCTGGTAGACCATGTTGACAGAGTTGCAAACAGAGAAGCACACTCCAGCATCCAGAAGAAACTTAAAAGGAACCTCACCCTTGACTTCTCTCAGAGAATATCTGTCTATGCCACATTTAATCTTTTAATCCACTCATCTATTGTAGGACATCTGGGCTATTAGGACATTTTTTGTTTTTTTAAGTGCCCATCCTCTGGCTGTTATGGCCCTGTAGTCATGGTGCAGGCTCTTGCTAATTTTTGTTAAAGAAAGGAACATCCTTCCTTTTCTCCTTTCTTTTCATCTTTATCCCGCCACTTCTGGTTATCACAGTGTCATGTGACTCACTGTCATATGAGAAAGGCCAGAAATCAAATAAGCTTGATGGAGCAGGGCCTACTCCCAACAAGCACTAACTTGGACCCCAGTGCCACATTATCTGTTCTGTCCAGTCAGATACTTATTAGTATAATCTAGAGAAAGGAAGAGTCTGTCTTTGTTTATTGGGTGTACTTTTTCATCCTGATGATTGCCTTAGAACCCCGATCTGTCCCTTACTTAACTACACTTGGAGCTCAGTGAAAACTGTTAACTTGGGTATGGTGCTACACACCTGTAATTCCAAATCCAGAAAGCTGAAGCAAGAGGATCATGAATTTGGGGCCAGTCTGGTTACATAGGCCCTGTCTCAAAATAAAATAACCCTACACCTACCTTTACAATTTTTTCTTGCAAGTGTTTAAGAGTTCAGGATTCCCCTCGTCTGATTTTTCTTGCTCTCTTTTCCTTTGAGAAATCCTCAAAATTTGTGATCTTTCTCTCACTGAAAATTTGAATATATTTTTAATACATTATTTAATTTAATTGGATTTGGGATGGAAAGGGTTTAGATAGGCACATAAAGTTTCTCATCTCAATCCACTCACAGCTTTTATTATTTTACATGTATCTATTTCTACATACTGTCATTCTTCTATGTTTGATTGGCTCAAAATGTTATTAAAGATATGCACATTATTTATACTTTACTAGGAGGCAAACATCCCCAGTGAAAGATAAGTTGATTTTGCAAGTCAATCCCACGTTTAAGAGGATACCATGAAATGTGAAATGGATACCTGAGTGGCACAAATGACTACTGTTTGTGATGAGAGTTGATATGGATAGCAAAGTGTATTACTTGTTTATATTAAATGTAGCACATGTGGGTAGTTTTGATATATTTCTGTGTATGAGAGGAATATATTACATTTGTTTATAATTTGACTTAAAATTCAATATTTTGTGTTTTGTATCATGGTAAGCACATTTCAGAATTGCAAAACAGACATCAAGCTGGTGGACTCCAGGCCAAATTCAGCCTACACGCCTATTTTTATTTAGTCCTTATAATATGAGCTCACTATGTGTTTTTAAAAATTGAATTTAATTGCCAAGACTTAAATGTCAAGCTATTGTACAAAGAGGTCCTGATTTGCAGCTTCTCTTGAAAAATCAGATGATTTAACAAAGTTGGGTCCACATTGCTCTATGACAATAAATTATCTGAGCTAGATAGAGGCTGCCATTGTTAGCTGGTGGTTCACCACAATTTAACTCATTCCCTATGGTCTTCTGAGCCTGTCTCTTTATTGTTTCCTTATGGATCCTTAACACTATCAGGTCTTTATAATCATAATCACTTTAAATTAGCACAAATTGTTTAGGGAAATAAAGTTCTGTAATTATCATTTTCCCTTCTTTTTGAAACACAAATATGTAATTCTATGATTTCTCAACTCTATAAATGTTTTCCCACACTGACATTATAATTTGGAGGTGGGATGTAGATCTTGACAGATAAGAAAAGTATCTTTGCAATAAAGATAGCGAGTACTGAAAGAAGAGTTCATGGAAAAGTTAAGAGAAATGCTGGCTGCCCATTCACAGGGGTCTCACTGTGCCACTCTGTGTGTGGGGGAAACATATCCACTTAAGCTTTATTTTTATTTTATTTTATTATTTTTTACTTTTCCTGATCTAATTAGTAATCCAAAGATGACTTACTAGTTTGGAAGATGCCACTGTACCTCAATGAGGACTGAGCTATTATGCTAGGCTTAGAATGCAACACGTCTGTCTCTCCAAAATTATCCAGTCTGCAGCATTGGAATTCATTTCCTCTGACACTAAGTGCCGCCAAGTTCTTTGTAACCCTCCCTCTTTCATCTTCTATCAGCGCATCCTTCATCTTTATTTCAGCATCATGCAGGTACCAGGCTGGCCTTCTTCTGGGCAGCATGGGTTGGTGGTCCTTGGGTCGTGACAGTGACACTTCTGTGGTTTCTATGACAACTGGTGCATAGGTGTGTCTGCTTTTGCGCCTCCCCTCTCCCTGTCCCAGCCCTCAGTGGCTGCCTGCAGGTCTCTGCCAGGAATCTGGGCCAACAGCCCATGGCCATCCCCACAATGGCAGCCTCTAGCGGCCCATCAAGGGAATCTTGAAGAACAAGACCTCTTCCACTTCCTTGGTGATGACCTCAGCCCAAGAGCCCTGCCGGATGGTCCAAGAGGAGCTGAGTAAAAAATCCCAGTGGTGGGATGAAATGAGCATCCTGGCCATGCATCATCACCCAGCAGGCAGAAACTATGGCCTAATGAAGGTAGATGGGCCCTGCACTCCTTATCCGCAACATGATGGGGGATGACGAAGATGCACACAGGGAATTAGATGCCATCCAAGCCGTTACTCCTGACAATTTGCTGCTGAAGGCTCACGGCCAAGGTATCTAGTTGGAGAACAAGAAACCAGTGCGGGGGAGGATACTGACCTCTCACCCGAAGAGGGGGAAGAAAAGTGACCATTTGAAATCAAAAGGAAGCTTCACTACAGTGAAGGACTGAATATTAAATTAGCTCAGCAGTTACTTTCAAAAGAACTACAAGATGAGGAAGATGGAGAAAATTCAGAGACTGAAGGTGGAGCAAGCATGAATGTTGAAGACTCTGATCAAGGATCGGCGGTAAGGGGCCAAGGGTGAAACAAATCACAAAGTTCTTAGAAGAAATCTGTTCAACGTTGCAGTTGTTTATGAAATGCAAACCCTGTCACTATAACCCACTGCTTTTTGTTCTCCACAGTACCAAAATGCACACCACTTATATATTGCCAAGAATTAAATGGTAACCTTAGAGACTACTTAGACTCAAAATGCCTGATTAATGCGTAGGTACCGAATGCCTCATAATTCACCCAGAAATTCAGTGTAATGTCATTAATCCAAAACCGCTTTATTTTTGTAAGAACACTGGTAAATTTGTATATTATGTAGGCTTTTATGTTTTAAAAGTTAAACAGTGGGGACAGAACTAACTATTTTCCATCATTTCTAGATGTGGTACCTCTAGAAAAGCTCATTGGATTTTTTTTTGTTAGATTATTTTAAAAATCAAAAGCTAGTTGGAACAATGGGATATACAGGAGGATGAATGGTCAGATGGATAGGTATTTTAACACTTATCTTCAACTTGGTCTAAGTAAGACATTAATTAAGTTAATTAGGTTGCTGTTGCAGTCAGTAGAAGGAGTCTCAAAGCTGTTGCTTGGTAGGGAGGTAGGGGGACAGAGTGAGAAAGCAGTAGAGAAAGTTGTTGTTAGCAAGGTATAATATATGCACATCTGAAATACCATGGTGGGGCTTCTTGTTATAACTAATACACACTAAAAAAAGGGAAGGAAAAAAATGAATGACAGGAAAGTGGGACAGGCTCTGTTAACAGGGTGGTACCAACAGGAGGCAGGAAGGCTAATGAGGAGGGTAAATGATGAATAAGTTCAAAATAGTTCATTTTTGTGTATGAAACATGAAATGGTTCTGGGAAGTGAGGAATGGGATAGGAGAGAGTAAATAGGGTATAGATGATGGAATACATTGTATACATGCATAGTAATGTCATAGTATAACCCCTTTCATACAATTACTGTGTGATAAGAAAATTCTTTTAAAGACTTGTTGCATTTTCTAGCCTTTGAGCTTTAAAATTCCTGTTGTTTGTATTTATAAGGAAGGAATAGAAAATTTTCTCACTTGACTGAACTGGAATTTGAATTCTAATCCTTGTACCTGATTGATATATGCTCTACCACTTGAGCCACACCCCTAATTGCTTTAGTTTTCAGGCAAGGGTACTAGGCCTCCATACTCTTATCTATGCTTCCATGTAGTTGAGATCACTAGTATATACCTCCACATCTGGCTTATTGATGGCTTTTTGCCCAGATTGGCCTCCAATCACCATCTTCATGATCTTTGCCTACTGAGCAGTTAGGATTACAGGTGTGAGTTATTCCACCCAGCCCTGATCAGTTTATTTGTTTACATAATTACAGTTATATCTTTATTCGCTTTATATACCTCACTTAATGTCGCTTTTTTCCCTACTACTTTCTATATATATACACATAAGAATTGTGAGGATTATTTTCAATATAGCAAACATTGTCTCACATTATATTTCCCACATATTGTGTTATTTGTTGTAATATAACCTCATTCTCATTTTGGCAATCAATGCCTACTAGTCCTACATGGAGAAGAGAGAACAGCAGCAGGACTATAGGCAGGAAGTAGTTTAGCTGCTCGATTTCTACACCTCTGATTTACAACTTGATAATTAAATTGCTATTATTAGTGCATTTGACTTAAGACCTTAGGAAACAACTGAGTCTTTTTCTGTATGATGAGAGAATTGCATGTAATCAGTAATACGATTGTTTATAAGTGCACAGGCAGAATTAAACCTGAACATATTTTTTAAAACTAATTTTTCTTTAAATAGTTGTACAGAGGGGTTTCAACTCAACATGTCAATTTATGTATATAATGCATCTTAATCAGTGTCAGTCCCTACTTTAGGGTAATGTAATAATATATACTATGACTGTCCTTTGTTATATTGTAGTAAGAATTATTTGGTTTTCCTGAAATGAAGTACTATACTTGGTTCCTGTGTATCTTGGTTTAATGATGGTTATATTTCTGGTCTTTTTTTTTTTTTTTGGTCTGTCATGGGGCTTGAACTCTGGGCCTGGGTACTGTCCCTGAGCTCTTCAGCTCAAGAAAAGCACTCTACCACTTGAGCCACTTCGGCCACTTCTGGTTTTTCTGGTGGTTAATTGGAGATAAGAGTCTCAGGGACTTTCCTGTCTAGGCTGGCTTTGAACCGTGATCTTCAGATCTCAGACTCCTGAGTAGCTAGGATTACAGGCATGAGCCACCAGCATCTGGCTGTCAATATTTTTATCTTAATTTTTTTGTTAGTACCAAAATAATCCATTATATAAACAGACTTTAAAGATATTTTCTATATGCTATATACAATAAATCACTGATATCCTTGGGTTATGGTTTGGAGGAAACCATTAAGGACAAACATAAATGCTCAGGAAACATAGAATATTCCTGAAAGATCATAGATAACATGCTATTGAATCACATTCAGTTCTTTATCAGTCATCTGAGAGGATATTATGAGCCTCATCTTTAAAAAATAATTTTATTTTAAAAGCAAATAGGGTGTGTAAGAGACTTGGTCAAGTTTGAAATCTAGTAAGCAATGAGCTTGGGAATTAAGTAGATTTCTGAATTTAAAAGTTCATGTTTTCAAGGTAAGTAGTAGCTTGGAGTCCAGGAAAGAGGTAGAAGCAGAAGGGTGTTCTGACTGGTCAGAAACTAGAAGGCAGCTTCACCCTAAAGTACAGATGGTTCTCTCTGAAGGTTCTTTTTTGCTCTGCTGGGAAAACAGGGTCACCTAATTAGGTGTTAGTGGTACAGAACCTTTCCAGAGGTTTGTCTGTAACAGGATGTAGTTGTAGCCTGTTCGTGAAGGAATAATCTACAAATTAATACTCTGCTTCTGTCTGGGGCAGCTGTGGGAAGAGGGGCAAAATTTGAAGATTTCTCACCAAATTGGGTAGTAAGGCCTTCTTGTCATCAGGTAAATACAAAGACATTCACTAATGAGTAAAATTAGTGAGAGTAAGGGGATTCCCTTCTTATTAAATATGTTCTTAGGATTTTTCTAAATGAAGACTGAAGAATTTTAATCAGTGAACAAAATGCTTAATAAAAGGACTTCTTATAACCAGCTGTTCAACCACTTGAATTACATCTCTGGCCTTTTTTATTTTGATTAATTTTAAGATAGTATACCACTTTTTGTTGAGGTAGAATTGGACCACAGTCCTCCACTGTGGTAGGAGTGACAAGTACATGTCAGCCCTGAGCTTTTTATAGTTTGGAATGTACAGTCTTGTGCACTTTTTGCTCAGGTTGGTATTGAACTGCAACCCTTCTGGTCTCAGCTTAGATTTCAGATGGTAAGTTACTATGCCTAGCTTTTCCATAAAATTATTTCTAAATATAAATAACAGGGATATTTTTGCATGAAGAGATTGCATGAAGATTTTGCATCAAGGATATCTATTCCTATGCGCTTACACATTACAGCACAATTTTGAAATAGAAAACTAAAGTATACGTAGATCTTTGGAAACTCCTGACATTATTGTATAAAAAGAGAGACATTCAACAAACCATTTTTCTGGTATATTGGTTTTCTCTTGTTGAGTTTTAGAATATTAGCTGGTAGGGCTGAGACCACAACTCAAGTGGTAGAACACCTGCCTACCAAACATAAGACTTTGAGTTCAGACCCTCTTAATACCAAAAACTCCCAAATAGTATCCATGTCTTTTGTAGAGACTAGAAATAAGGTGCTTATTGCCCTACTTCTTCTAAGCATTCTGAGTAGCTAGGATTACCTGGCTTACCAAATTTTTTTTTTGCGGGGGCAGGAGGGGGGGGGGAAGGGATTGGTCGTAGGGCTTGAATTCTAGGCCTGGGCACTGTCCCTGAGCTCTTCAGCTCCCGGTGAGCACACTACCATTTGAGCCACAGCACCACTTCCAGTTTTCTGGGGGTTAATTGGAGATAAAGAGTCTCATGAACTTTCCTGCCTGGGATAGCTTTGAACACAATCCTCAGATCTTGGCTTCCTGAGTAGCTAGGATTACAGGCATGAGCCACTGGTGCCCGGCTTCAAATATTTTTATTTGCAGTTTGAGGCCAGGCCTTTCTTTGATTTAAAAAAAAAAAAAAGAGACTGTCCTCTAACCTATAGAAATTTTCCACATAGAAATTACCATTATTTTTTTTTGGTGGGTTGTGGGGCTTGAACTCAGGGCTGGGCTATATCCCTGAGCTCTTTTGCTTAAGGCTAGTGCTCTACCACTTTGAACAACAGTGCCACTGCCAGTTTTCTGGTGATTAATTGGAGATAAGTCTCATGTAGTTTCCTGCCTGAGTTGACTTTGAACTGTGATCCTCAGATCTCAGCTTCCTGAGTCGCGAGGTGTGAGCCACTGGCACCCAGCTATAAAAATTATTTAAAGGGACATAATATCCAGATGATTCCGCAAATGCTATCATGTGCATTTTTGCTTTTTACATGTGTTCACATATCTTCATATGTAAGAAGTCTCCAATGGATGGTATACATTCTTTATAACTTTTGGTCAAGAAATTATTCTTTTATGAAGTCCTTATATAAAAGGATGCACATTCTGTCAGCATCCCGATGATACTGCTAACAGCTGTACCAGATATTCCTAGGGACTGTGTTTATAGACAGGATGAAACCTGGAGATCAAGAGAAAATAAATTGATTAAGCCTTTGTAGAAGCATTTTATCACTCTGCAGCATTTTTGGCAAGTGTTGAAAATGTATACTGGCAGGAAGTTTTTTTTAATTACCAAAACCATCAGATTTATTTGCTTTGGTTCTTTTCGAGTCAGTGAAATATGTGAGTGAGTAATGGAGTCTGTCCAAGAAAAAATGAGCTAAGCATTATGCCTGGCATTGTCCTTGTTGCAGATGGAAGTCCAGATGTACAGGGGCAGTCACCAGTAATCAGGCTCATGTACACAGAAACATACACACACTCCTATATGTGTTCTGCATTTATATGTATACAAGAGAGTTAAAATATAAATCAATATTTTTTGTATAGGTGGACCTTGTAATTGCAGCTGGTTATATTCTTGGAAAAGGTGTGTGTGTGTGTGTGTGTGTGTGTGTGTGTGTGTGTGTGTGTGTGTGTGTGTGTGTGTGTGTGTGTGTGTGTGTGTGTGTGTGTGTGTGTGTGTGTGTGTGTGTGTGTGTGTGTGTGTGTGTGTGTGTGTGTGTGTGTGTGTGTACGTACAGTTTTGCATGCACAGTCATGGGCTTGAACTCAGGGCTCGGGCACTGTCCCTTAGCTTTTTTTGCCAAAGCTAGTGCTGTACCACTTGAGCCACAGCACCCCACTATTTGAATAGTTTATTGGAGGTAAGAGTCTCACAAACTTTCCTACCCAGTCTGAGTCAGAACCACAATCCTCAGATCTAGGATGACAGGCACGAGCCAAGACTACCCAGTGAAAAGTAGAAGTGATTTGTAAGTTGAATTTGGTTCTCTTTAGAAGTAACATCATAGATGTTGGCTATGAAAGTAATACCTGAGTCTTTATGCAGAGGGCTATAAATGTAATATTTAACCAGCTGTTAATGATGATAATGGATATTAATAGCCAAACACTTTTCAAAGATAAATTTTCTCATTTAATTTCTCATACTTAATCTCTTCACCTTGGACATAAAGAAAACTGCTATTGAGAGAGGTTCAGTAATCTGAGGAATAGCATATAGCCAGAAAGTGCTAGAGCATGGCTTCATTAAAGGGATTAGAGAATTCCAGGGGAAATATGTATAGCAATAAAAAAAAATGCTGAAGCAAGGGAATGGACTATCTCAGAAAAGAAGAGGTGTTCTGTAGAAAGGATGGTAAAACAAAATCAGAGTAATAGTTTTTGTTGTTGTTGTTGGTTGTGGGGCTTGAACTCTGGGCCTGGGCGCTGTCCCTGTGCTCTTCAGCTCAAGGTGAGCGCTCTACCACTTGAGCCACAGCGCCACTTCCAGTTTTCTAGTGGTTTATTGGAGATAAGAGTCTCACGGACTTTCCTGCCCGGGCTTGCTTTGAACCATGATCCTCAGATCTCAGTCTCCAAAGTAGGATTACAGGCATGAGCCACCAGAGCCCAGCCAGAGTAATAGTTTTATCATCTGAAATGGTGTTAAAAATGAACTGTGTAACTTGTGGGTAGGGATGGGAGGGGAAAACTGGGAGAAAGAGAGAGAAGGAGTGACATTGTCCAATAAGAACTGTACTCTTAAAGTGGAGCTGTGGCTCAAGTGGTAGAGTGCTTGCCTTGAGCTGAAGAGCTGAGGGACAGCACCCAGGCACAGAGTTCAAGCTCCCCCACCCCACCCAAAAATTGTATTCTTTGGGGCTGGGAAGGTGGCTCAGTGGTAGAGTGCTTGCCTCACATGCATGAGGCCCTGGGTTTGATTCCTCAGCACCACATAAACAGAAAAAAGCCAGAAGTGGCACTGTGGTTCCAGTTGTAGAGCATTAGCCTTGAGCTGAAAAGCTGAGGGACAGCACCCAGACCCAGAGTTCAAGCCCCACACCTAAAAAAAAAAAAAGAAAGAAAGAAAGAAAAAGAAAGGAAAGAAAGAAAAGAAATGTACTCTTAGCCAGTTGCTGGTGGGCTGGTGGCTCACACCTTTAATTTTAGCAACTCAGGAGACTGAGATCTGAGGATCACTGTTCAAAGCCAGCTCAGGTACAAAAGTCTGTAAGATTCTTATCTCCAATTAACCATCAGAAAACTGGAAGTGACACTGTGGCTCAAGTGATAGAGCACTCACCTTGAGCTGAAGAGCTGAGGGACAGGGCCCAGGCCCAGAGTTCAAGACCCATGACCAACAATAACAACAACAAAGTATTCTTTATCTGACTTAAATAATTGTAACCTCTCTATATATCACCTTTATAATAACAGTAAAACATTTTATAAAGATAAAATTGAAAAAAATAAATAGTGTAAATCACCCATAATTCTACTCTCCTACCACAATACCCCAATCCATATTACTTTCCAGTCTTGGCCTTCAGGCAGCATATTTTAAGCCCATTAATTTTAAATGTATTTTCAGCACATAAAAATAACTTCAGCATTCCTATTTTTAAAATCTCATTAACATTTTTTATAATCTAATAGGACATTGAAAAATTTATCAGTTGAATTCAAATCATGCAGCCTCATCAGAGCTGTCGCTTCCCCCCACCCCATCACATATTTCAGCAGCATTTTACAGCTGGTGACTACAATACCAGAGAGAATAGAGTTCCAAAGGAGAGAGGGGTGTGAATGTGTGTATGAAAATGAACACATAAGGGAATGGGGGGGAAGCATTTGATGAGATCTAATTGTCAAAATGATATATTTCACATGTAAAAGATCAAGTAAAAGGATAGTACAGCTGAACCCCAGTGGCTTACTCCTGAAATCCTAGCTACTCAAGAGGCTGAGATCCATCAAGATCCAACCTGGGCAGAAAAGTCCATGAGATTCTTATCTCCAAAAGCTGAGCTACAGGCATGCATAGCTCAAGTGGTAGAGCACCACCTGAGCAAGCAAGCTGAACCAAAAGCGCAGAAGATAGCACATACACTTTATTATCACTTCTTCCTACATATGAAGAATTTAGTTTATTAAAAACACTAATTATCGCCGGGCGCTGGTAGCTCACGCCTGTAATCCTAGCTACTCAGAAGGCTGAGATCTGAGGATCGCGGTTCAAAGCCAGCCCTTACAGGAAAGACCGTGAGACTCCTATCTCCAATAAACCACCAGAAAACCGGAAGTGGCGCTGTAGCTCAAGTGGTAGAGCGCTCGCCTTGAGCTGAAGAGCTGAGGGACAGCGCCCAGGCCCAGAGTTCAAGCCCACGACCGACCAAAAAAAAAACAAAACACTAATTATCACCTTATTTATAATAACAAAGTGCATTTTAAAACACTGATTATTGAATGTCAGAGAAATTATAAACATTTTATGTGTATCAAAACTTTGCAAACATGTACATTTTACCTATGAAGAACCTCAAGGAGGGTAAGCTGAAATGTTTTTCAAGTCTAAACAGCCTTATTCCAGAAATCAATACTTCTTGAAATACTTTTAAATAAGTCAGTACCCGCACACTAGGGTATCTCTCAGTACAAAAGGAAGGGAAAAGAGGAGTGAAAAGGTAGCCAAACTTCTGAAAGCTCCGACAACTAGCTCTGATCATGGGCTAATAAATATGGAATTGTGCCTTTTGGAGTGGCAAAATTTCAGTTGTGAGTTGTATCTGAATGAAGCTATGGTTTTTCTTTTGAAAAACGTCACATGACTACTGGGCACTGGTGGCTCACACATGTAATCTTAACTACTCAGGAGACTGAGATCTGAGGATTGCAGTTTGACCCCAGCCTGGGCAAGAAAGTCTGTGATATGTTTATCTTGAATTAAGTACCAGAAAACCAGAAGTGGAGTTGTGGTCAAAGTGATAGAGCACTAGCTTTGGGCACAAAATCTCAGGGACAGTGCCCAGGTCCTGAGTTTAAGCCCTACAACTGACCAAAAGTAAAATTGCATGGTTATAAAATCCAATGATAAAGTGCATAAAGGGCTTTTGTAGATAGATAATTTTAAAAATTGCTGACTTTTATTCTAACAGTAAAGCGCTTGGAGTAACATTTCTTGGTGGACAATGAGCAAATGAGCTCTTAATAGACTTCTGTTGATTTGAGAATTTCAAATGCAGGTTATGAGACACCTCTGTAGATTAAGTCGAAGCCCTTGCCCTGGCTATATGAAGAAATGCAAAGATTCAACAGCAAATATGTACAAAATAACCTCATTTCTAGATTGTGACTTGACTTTGTCTATTTTTCTACCACTGACCTTATAATATTCCCTGCTTTGTGTTGACAGCATGCTGAATCATGGTTATGTGACTTTAAATGTATGATTACAGACCTTAGTTCCTCTTATACTCCTGGTAGGCTCTATGATACTTTGAAAAAAATAATAGATGGAAGAATAAACTCTTTAGCATAGTTTTGTGTTGCTCTTGATTGATTTTTGTAAGTCTGTCTCCTCTTACAAAAATATTTAGCTGTATTTTTGTATGAAACAATGTAACTATAGTTTTAAAACAAGTTTAGTAGAAGGAATTGTGTAATAAATATTCTCCATCCATTTAGTTCTAAGGGATAATAATAATGCTGGGTTTTCTTTTTTTTGGGGGGGGGTCCAGTTCTGGGGCCTGAACCCTGGGCCTGGGCACTGCCCCTCAGCTCTTCAGCTCAAGGCTAGCGCTTTACCACTTGAGCGACAGCGCCACTTCTGGCTTTTTTCTTTTTGCTTATGTGGTGCTGAGGAATCGAACTCAGGGCCTCGTGTATGCAAGGCAAACACTCTACCACTGAGTGGGTTTTCTTGTTAAAGCAAATGAGCATAAAAAGTAATTCTATACTTTTTTTTAAAGGTTAAACTGAAATTTTGTACTGATAGAGCTAAAAGCAGTAGGATTGGGAAAGGAAGAATAGCAATAAGTAGTGGAAACATGAGTCCTAACTCTTTCAATCCTCAGCTCACTAATAAATGACAAAATATCTTGTTAGCATACCTCCATATTTTGGGGGAGCCATTCATATCTGATAGTTTGTTGCAATGAACACATTTGCTTATGAGAAATTTTGGCTCTTCCTGTCTCCGGCTGCCGTGTTGCAAGGAGCTACAGACATGTCCTTGCATCTGCCACGGATGGTCATGAGGAAATCCTGCAGTTCCTCATCAAGAGGAACAAGCAGACTTACAGCACCAAGACCAATAACCTGAAGGCCTGCAATTCCTTCCAGTACAAGGGGCTGATCTGCTGTCAAGACTGTGGAAGTGGAGCCCATCGCCCAAGGCAAAGGGTTGTGGTGGTCGTGAAACAGGGAGCTGGTCAGCAGAAGCCAACTGCATCTTACGTGCGGATCACCCTCAACAAGAACGCATGAGCCACCCTCAGCAGCTGATAGCAGGCACATGATCTGCAAGAACAAGTACCATCCTGATCTGCGTGTGGCTGCCATCTGCAGAGCTAGTGTCCTCCTGAGCAGCCAGAAGCCTATAGTGATGAAGAGAAAGTGGACCTGCCCTACACCCCCCAAAAGCAATAAAGAGTCATCAAATCTCTCTACCACAAAAAAAGAAGCACCAGATGTTTTGGAATAATTTGATAGTCCTATTTTACTCCTGTATATGATACTGATTTTAAAAGATCTGTCAGAATTGCCAGGCACTGGTGGCTCATGCCTATAATCCTAGCTACTCAAGAGACTGAGTCTAAGGACTCATCACTTCAGTTAACTACCAAGAAGCAGAAGTGGTGCTGTGGTTCAAGTGGTAAAGTGTTAGCCTTAAGCAAAGAAGCTCAATCCAGGCCCTGAGTTCAGGACTAGGGGGGAAAAAAGGACTGAGCAACATTATTCATAATAGCCCAAAAGGGGACCAGATACAAATAAGCATCAATTTATTCATTCTAATTAGAAATGAATGATACAAAATACTTATAAAGTCAGATATTACCTAGCAATAAAAATATAGATGTTCCTATTTATAAGATGATTTCTTTGTTGCTTTGTGTGTCCCTCCCCCACGGTATAACCCCTGCTTTCACTGTATTTGATGTTGGTATAATTTGTGGAGGGGAAGGGAAAAAACAAATCATTTAAATAGGGATACAGGTGGACCCATTGCAACAATGAGATGTACAAACGAACTTTACAACTTTGAGGGGGGAGGAGAGAGGGGAGAGGAGATGGGAAGGGATGGGAAGGGGAAACAAAGGAGGAGGCAACAGTGCTTGGTAAGAAATGTACTCATTATCTTGCCCATGTAATTGTAACTCCTCTGAATGGTACTTTCACAATAAAAAAAAAAACAAAAACAAAAAATATATAGATGTTCCAACATGGGTGGGCTTGAAAACATGTTTAATAAACCAGTCACACAAGATTATGTATTGTATGATTCCATTTATAGGCAAACTCATGAAGGCAAAATAAGTTGGTTGGTTGTCTAGAGCTAGGGGGAGACTTTGGAGATGGGGAATGAATGCTGAGGAATAAGGAGATTTCTTTTGCAGATGATTTGAAAATGTTCTAAAATTGTGGCAAAAGTTATATAACACACACATATATACTCACGTATGTATATATGTATACATAGTATATATGTATATACACATATATACATATAAATGGATGAATCATACATATGGCATGTGAGTTATATAAATAGAACTATTTGATTTACATCCCAACTTATAACAACTTGGAAATTGATATGTTTGAAAATGTGTCAATGATGTGCAGGGAGGTAGAAGGCCAAAGTGTGCATTGCACAGTATATCTAATCAAACGTATTCCATGGGGGAAGGAGAGGAAAGGGATAAAAGGGATGAATTTGACCAGGAGGCGTAGTATAAATATATCAAAATATCATAATGGATATCCTTTGTACAACTAATAGGTGTTAAATTTTAAAAAGCATAGGATTTGGAATGAAAGTTTGACCTGTCCGTTCCTAAGTGTGAAAGCCTTGATTGAATCACCAATATCCTCAGTGTCAGCCTTTCCGGGATTCAAGACTCCTAATGCCTGGCTCCCTGATGCTTTGGGTCCCAGGGACCTTGTACATGACTTTATAAGTGACACTGACATGCAGACAAGATGCTAGCACCTCCATGTCTTCATCTGTAAAATAAGGATGACATGAACACATGAGTAGCTCCCATCCCATGGGACTTAATGGACAATATTTTCTTCCTGCTATTTCCCTCCCCCCCCATATAGAAATTCTCCTTCTGTGATAGAATCCTAGTTAAGAGTAAGGAGGGTGTTGGTTGCATAAATTCCAGCACCCCCTGAATAGTAATCTACTTCATACATAGATAGAAGCCCATGTCGGTTTCAATGGGTTGATACTCACAGGACTTTGTCTCCTGTAGTGAGGTTGTTTCCATAAGTAGGTTTGTACTGGGCCAGGAGATATAAAATTAATAACAAGAAAAGATATTCCATAAAACTACTTCATAATCTGAATAGAATGATTCCCCCCCCCCCAAATTAAAAATCCCTGTATCTCATTTCATTGATGGTGAATTACTGTTTCTCCCTTCCTGAACAAATTTTGGACTCTGGCTGAGTTCCTTCTATAGTGACCTCAAGGTCTTGGAGACCAGCCCTATAATTGCTCACAAGTCAGGTGGACACCCTCTCTGGCTCAATATCCAAGGTTGTTATTATATAGGGCAGCTGGCCTGATGACAATGCTTGCAATGTATGAGGCACAAAGAAGTTACTCTTCTTGCTTGACCATGTGTGACTGCTTGTGTTAGCTATGGTTTTCTTTTTCTGGACAACAAAGAGAAAGCTTCCAACCTTGACTGTTGGAATTCATTTTTTCCCCTCTCCTGGTACTCTAGCCTACAAGTATAGGGAAG
The DNA here is from genome assembly GCF_024711535.1 of Dipodomys merriami. Taxonomy (NCBI): domain Eukaryota; kingdom Metazoa; phylum Chordata; class Mammalia; order Rodentia; family Heteromyidae; genus Dipodomys; species Dipodomys merriami. The sequence continues at coordinate 6,838,568 of NW_027206279.1, read as the reverse complement.
GCATTTTTGTTCTACAGATGTCTCTGCCTTTTATCCATTTCTTTCTTCATTCTGGTTATGTCTCCATTCCTCAAAGCCTAAGTTGCAGCTGAGTTTTTCTGATTTGTTCGCTCAGAGATGCACAGTGGACAGCTGAGAGCACAGCTAGGTTCTTAGTCCTGTTGCTTCTTAAGTGCTCCCCAGTGGAGATAGTAAATGCCAACTCCCACCATCCATTTGGCTCATGGGGTGGATAGTCTGTGGACTGGGAAACCTTTTGAATTCTTTTTTATTGGGCAGGGCAGAATGGAAGGCTGTATGTGTGCAGATAGAAGCCTTTTTTCAGGAACCCCCAAACACTATAATTGCAAATTGGGCCAATTTTCTCTTTTCCTTTCCCCCTCTATTCCTTGTTTCAACTTCTTTCTTATTTCTTTTATTTTAATGACCAGAAATACATTCTTAAATATTGACGACCTCCTTTCATGACAAACTTGTAGTCTGGGCTTCACTGTGGCTCAAATGGTAGATCCTAGAAAGCAGGAGGCCCTGTGTTCCTTTACAGAACACTCTTGTCCTTTGACTTGAACTCTTAGATCTCACTGGATTTGACTATACTTTTTCATAGTGCAGTGTGCAAGCTTCTTACCTTTCAACTGGTCCATCTTCGTTTTTTTGCAATGTACTACATATTCTCATTCTTTTAACTGGAATATTCTCTCAAGGTTCATGACCAGCTCCATCTTGTTTGAGTTTAGGCCATCTGATCCAAGAAGGTAGATGTTCCCAAGAGGTTGAAGATAAACCTGGAAAGAATGGATAGTGCTGCCAAGTAGACCACTCCTGCTTTTGAGTATGATGTGATAGTTGCCATAAAAATCAATTATGAGCCAGGCACTGGTGGCTCATGCCTGTAATCCTAGTTATTCAGGATGCTGAGATCTGAGGATCATGGTTCAAAGCCAGTTCTGGCAGGAAAGTCTGTGAGACTCTTATCTGCAATAAACTACTCAGAAAAAATCTGGAAGTGGTGTTGTGTCTCAAGTGGTAGAGCACTATCCTTAAGCACAGAGAAGCTCAGAGACAGTATCCAGGTCCTGAGTTCAGACCCAGGACCAGCAAAAAAAAAAAAGTCAAAGAACAATCATGAGGCTTTCAACAAGTCAGCAGTGAAGTTTTGTTTTTTTGGATTTTGTTGTTTAAACAACAAAAACTCACTGAGGGTTTAAAATAGAATTTCTGGACCCCTTTCAAATTTCTCTTGAGGTAGGCTCAAGATCTGCATTTAAAACCAAACCAAACGAAAAAACACTCTGATGCATTCGGTTCTGGCCCATTCTTGGATGCTATGATTACCTTTCCTTTTTATTACAGGCAGTATTCCCTAGGGAACAAATTACTAATAGTAATTTGCAAAATATAATTTAGATGCCCCAAGACCTAGAATGCATCTATTTCTGAAATAACAACAGTACTCCTCCCTCTCTTTATGTTTGTTTAGCCACACGCTGGGCATAAATACGTTTATTTTCATTCTTTATAGTGTGGAGAAGAAGCTGGCGTACCATTTCTCACTATCAGTCTATTTCCACCTTCACAGGAAGTGAGAATCCAGAGGCACTCAAAGGAATTAGCAACAAGAAATGCATACTAAGTAGGTTAGTTAATGGGGTTATAGTATTGGTGGCGTTTTACATTGTCTAAGATACTCCATTGTTTCTACACTTGGGGAAAAGCACATATCATCTAATACTTTTACTTGAGTTTGAGTGCAGCCACCGCCTTCTGTCCTCAGACTGCTTTGTGCTCCCTTTTCATGAGAAGCGCCTCAGAATCCTCTGATGAGCTGCCTGGCCACAGAGCTGGCCTCTCCAGCTTGGCACTGCAAGGTTGGAAGGACTAACTCATTTCTAGCTGCAGGAGCTATTGCTCTTCCCTAGGCTCTGTAGTCTAAAGAGTGAAAACAACCCAGAAAACCAGGATTCGTTCTTATTTTATTTATTTATTTATTTATTTATTTATTTGTCGGTCGTGGGGCTTGAACTCTGGGCCTGGGTGCTATCCCTCAGCTCTTCAGCTCAAGGCGAGTGCTCTACCACTTGAGCTACAGCGCCACTTCCAGTTTTCTGATGGTTTATTGGAGATAGGAGTCTCACAGTCTTTCCTGCCCGGGCTGGCTTTGAACCGTGATCCTCAGATCTCAGCCTCCTGAGTAGCTAGGATTACAGGCGTGAGCCACCAGTGCCCGGCTAAAACCAGGATTCATTCTATATAACAAATTCTTCAGGAGGAGGAAAACAATCCTGTGTTTAGAAGTCAAGCTGTCAGTGGTTCACAGGTGCCTTAGGAGCTGAGATGCCACATTCTCTCACCATGTCTCATTGATTATTGTTGCTTCCATTGTTATAAGAGAGCCTGGAAGACTGAGGGTATGGCTTGTGGGGTAGAACAATATTCTTTAGCATGAGCAAGGTCCTGGGATCATTTCCCAATACCCCACAAAAGAGGGGAAGATTGTGTCCAGTGTGATGTCACTAAGATGAGTAATGTAGAAGTGTTTTTTAGTTCAGAGGAACAATTTGTCAAAAGCTTGTTTTATTGTGTTTTTAAAAATTGTTGTTCTAGAAGGAAGTATATATATTAATAGTTTGTGCTTCTTGGTGACCTAGTACAGTTGTAAATGGTTTAATATACTTTTTTTGTATGTATGCCAGTCCTAGGGCTTGAACTCAGAGCCTGGGCACTGTCTCTAAGCTGGTTTTTGCTCATGGCTAGTGTTCTACCACTTGAGCCAAAGCTTCACTTCCAGCTTTGATTTTTTGAAGATAAGAGTCTCATGGACTTTCCTGCCTAGGCTGGCCTCAAACCTCAATCCTCATATCTCAGCCTCCTGGATAGCTAGGATTACAGGTTTGAGCCATCGACACCTGGCTGGTTTGATATGCTCTTAATTATATAAAATTCTGTGGATCCCCTTTGCTGCTAGGTGATATTGTGGGTGTTTGGGATGCAAACTGTGACTGAGGAGAGTCACACGATGACTAGATTTCAGCTCTATTGGTATAGTTGAAACTTTGCCCTTTTGTGTGCCACCTTTTAACATGAACTACATTGAATATGCTCTCCTGTTGGATTCCTTCTGTGGCCAGACCAAGTTTAAATTGCTTAATAAGAATATTTGGGCTGGGAAGGTGGCTCAGTGGTAGAGTGCTTGCCTTGCATGCCTGAGGCCCTGGGTTCGATTCCTCAGCACCACATAAGCAAAAAGAAAAAAGCCGGAAGTGGTGCTGTGGCTCAAGTGGTAGAGCGCTAGCCTTTAGCTGAAGAGCTGAGGGACAGTGCCAGGCCCAGAGTTCAGGCCCCATGACTGGACCCCCCACCCCCCCCCCAAAAAAAAGAATAGTTTGGAGCTGGATGCTGGTGGCTCACGCCTGTAATCTAGCTTCTCAGGGGGCTAAGATCTGAGGATTGCGGTTCAAAGCCAGCCTGAGCAGGAAAGTCTGTGAGACTCTTATCTCCAATAAACTACTAGGAAACCGGCGCTGTGGCTCAAGTGGTAGAGCACCAGCCTTGAGCAAAAACCAGCTTAGAGATGGTGCCCAGGCTGAAGGACAGCGCCCAAGCCCAGAGTTCAAGCCCACAACCAAAAAGAAAAAAAGTTTGGTTAAACTCTGACAAGATTATCTTTTTAGAGGTCATGAAACTCTTGAGAACTCAGGTTTGTTTAGATGCATTTTTAATATATTCTTAGGACCACCTACTACCTCCTTAGCAAGCCTAAACCACTCTGGAACTGGCCTGTCTATGGTCCTTACAAGTAGACAATGAAAGATGATGCTTTTGTATCTTGGATACTGATGAGTCTTGGTAACAAACCATCTCCATCCCTCTTGAGGGATTCAGGATGACAAACCAGTTTTGAGGATGATGATGTCAGTCAAAATTGAGACCAAGAGTCTCCAAATTACATTTTTTTCACATTTCTACGGGAGAGAAAAAATGCATATATTCTCCATATTTTTGTATGTTTTCTTTTAAGACTATCTGTCTTTTGTGATTATATGATGGGAATTTTTGTATGACGATGATTACTTTGTACTTCCCCAGAGAGATAATGGTAAGTGACCTTGCTACTTACTGGAAGTAGGGTCGGTGGATCAGCAACATCAGCCTCACCTGGGAACTTGTTAGGATTTCATAATCTCCAGTATCTGTATTTTAATGAGACCTAAGGTGATTTATATGCACGTTAAAATTTGAGTAACCCCAGCATAGGGAGTTATGGCTATGCATTTTACTGGTTGTGAACACATTAATTTCCCAGCCTTCCCCTGCATCCCATGCTAGGACTCAACTCAGAGTCTTGCTTGTACTAATCAAGTTCTGTACCACCAAGCTACCTTCCCTGCCCTCTCAAACTAGTTTGAGCATTAAAATTGCTGCAAACTTACCAGAAGTTACTAGAAACAACATATTGATACGAGGGAGGTATTGATGTATGGGGGTGACTGGCTTCCATGAAGAAACCACAGAACACCCAATACCAAGTTTCTGATGGTGCTGTACTTAATCTCAGAAGCCTGAAGGACAATGTCATATTTGGAATATTTAACTACTTTCCTGATAAGTTTCTAAGAGATGAAGAGGAGTGAACTGCTCTTCATTTGAAAAACAAGCATCTTTATTGTAAGTAGAAAATGGTTGACTTGAGAAAAGGTGACTTCGTCTAATTATACCTAAGGCATATCGCCTTCTCCTTTTCTTCCTCCTCATTCCTCTTCTATAGGATCTTGCTATATTGCCCAGACTGGTCTCAAACTCCTGGGTTTAAGCAATCTTTCTGCCTTACTCAACCTCTGGAGTAGTTGGGATTATAGGCACATCCCACCCCACCTCGTGATGTATCTAATTGTTTTAATACATGATATTTAAAGGAATTGGATAAATGAATGCAGACAATGACATGCAAAGTCTCCTTTGAGTCACAGATGTGACAGGGTCTCTTTAGGAGGTGCCAGAGTATCAAAACAACTATTGATAAGGAAACTGCACATTAGTGGTGAAGGTTCCTAGTTGTCTAATTCTGTGGGTGGAGAGGGAGATCCAAGGTTTTGGTTGAAACTACTTCTTAATTGCTTTTCCCCGTTGTGTATAGACTATGCTTTCTTTTCAGTGAAGAATCAAGTGACTACAAGTGTTATAGCTGTTGTAGCATTGAAGCTCAGGTTGTGTGTGTATGTGTATGTGTGAGTGTGTGTGTGTGAGAGAGAGAGAGAGAGAGAGAGAGAGAGAGAGAGAGAGAGAGAGAGAGAGAGAGAGAGTGAGGGAGGGAGGGAGAGAGAGAGAGAGAGAGAGAGAGAGAGAGAGAGAGAGAGAGAGAGAGAGAGAGAGAGAGAGAGAGAGAGAGAGAGAGAGAGAGAGAGAGAGAGAGAGAGAGAGAGAGAGAAGGAGGGAACGAGGGAGGGAGGGAGGGAGAGAAAATGTGTGACTGAACTTTTGGGATTATGGCATTTCTTTCCTGGCTACGCATAGTACAGTGTCAGGCCATGTCTCTGCTGCTGAGGTCCTTTCTCCTGGACTCTTAAGATGACATTTTACATTAGCATGCAGTACACATGTCATTCAAAAGCCTTTCTGGAGCTTCTGGAGCTACAGAAAGACTCACTTAACATTTGCTATGATTGCATACAAATTTTTGAAAAGTCAAATACTTGTACCAAACAGTTTGTTAGACTAGAGTTGGAGGAAAACAGGGACAAGTGAAATCATTTGTTTGGGAGGAATATTTTGGCATTGTTGATTTGAAGTTGGGTAAACATAATTTGTCCGTATTCCCATCTGGGCACACAGCAGCAGTCCCTCTGCCCACAGAAGGTGTTTGCACACATCAGACAAGTTACCAGTCTCTCTAGGCCATAAATAGATAATTCTGCTGTGGATCTTTGTATGTACACACATCATTGAGTATTATCTCACTCTACAGTGCTGAAGTCACAGCCTCCCTCTGGGCTGCATTCTTTTCTCCCTATAATCTGTTTTGGTAGCACCTTTTACTTCTTCCAAGGTTAGTACAAGTGTCAAGCTGATGGATGTTTCTTGTTTTGTCTACCTGACTTGGACACTTTCATAACTGTCATTCTAGTGCTGTTCAAGTCTGTACCAGTAAATCTTCTGGCTTAGACTGCTTGCCCAAAGTCTTTCAAAAGCACAGTCATAGAGGAAAAGTAAAGTCTTACCAAAGGCTTTTTTTTGTTGTTGTTGTTGGTCACAGGGCCTGAACTCTGGGCCTGGGTGCTGTCCCTCAGCTCTTCAGCTCAAGGCTAGTGCTACCACTTGAGCCACAGTGCCACTTGCAGCTTTTTCTGCTTATGTGGTGCTGAGGAATCGAACCCAGGACCTCATACATGCAAGGAAAGCGCTCTACTACTGAGCCACCTTCCCAGCCCAACCAACGGCATTTTTATTCCTAAGATCGCAATCCCTACTAGGCGAGGGCATCCGTTCTTTTCTCTCTTCAGGTTTATTCTCTTCCCACTCATTAAGTCTAGTAGTAGTTTAACCATTGGTAGTATGTGTTTATTTCAGAAAACAAAGTGGTGTCACTGGACTTTTTACTCTCTCACTAGCATTTATTTGTCAAGAGAAACACACGGGTCCTGCACATCCCATAAACTCAGATAATAGCAGTAGAATTTCCATCATTACATCATCTGATTAACTGTTATCAGTAAATCTATTAATACCTTCTTGACATCTACTCTGTGCTTTCATCTGTTGCATCAATGTCATGCTTTGTGTATTTTCCAAAGTAAGCGCCACACTTTGTTGTCTAGAACACCATCAGCATGAGCTATGACAAGAGTCACTCACCATCAGCCCTCCCTCCTCATGCCTCTTTGCTTGCTTCTGATGTTTCCCTGGGAGTAGCAGACCTGTGTGACAACTGCAGTACATCTTAGAGTCCATCCACATATTGACCTTAAGAATTCATTTATGGCTTATAAAATGGACTGGCACAGATTGCCCTCTTGCAGTTCTTTTCTGCAATTTTTTTTATTTCAACAGTCCATATGACTAGATCTGTTTTTCCTCTGGGACATTCTGAGGAATTAACTTTAGACTATCAAATGGATTATTTTAAAATGTTTAAACAGTAAAAAGGTCTGCATAGCCTTGAGCTGAAGAGCTGAGGGACAGCGCCCAGGCCCAGAGTTCAAGCCCCACGACCAACAAAATAAATAAATAAATAAATAAATAAATAAAAAGGTCTGCATTGGCAGACCTTTCAAATCTCCCTGATTTGAAATGGTGGACATAATGTAGTCTCATGCTTCTAGATCATGTGTAGATCAGTCTTCCTGGAAGTCTGTTTCAGATTGAGGTGGACCATCAAGGCCAGCCAATATCAGTCAGTAATGGAGAGACTAAGGCAAGGGACTGAGAGAGGTCAGGCAGTTCCTTTGTTATTAGGTTTCTTCTTGGCTGTTCTAGGAGGGAGTATGGTTTCTGAATGCCAGAAAAGCCTAGAGTTTTGCTGTGGTAAGTACATTTGAAGATAGCTAGAAAATTGAATGAAAGTGACAAAATGCAAATCAGGGAGAAAAGAGGTACAGTGAATGAAAGTCTTATCCATCATCAGCTGACAGGAACTCCCTTTTAGATATGAAACTCAGGGTCATTCCCAAAGTCAATAAATAGAAACAATCCTTGTTTAGTTCTCGTATAATCCTAGGTCTATATCTTAGAGATCCTGACTCAGTACGTCTGAGGTGGGCTCCTGGGAATCTGTATATTTACAAGTACTCCTGGTGAGTCTTATCCTTGGATAATCTGGAAAAAATTACCCAATCTGCTGGTAGACTATATTTATTTTGTTGGGTGTGGAGTGGTAGCTAGCTCCCTCGAGGTCTAGTGAGCCATGCTCAGTGAATCACTGGGTCATGGTAATAGATGCAATAATTTTACTGATGCTTTTTAAAGAGTGCATTTCAATGTACTACTTAATAATTTTTCATAGAACTATTTGTCAGTACATTTGAGATTTGTCAGATGAACTTGGCCTGATGAAAGAGATGAGTAAGGTAAAAATCATGTGTGTCTTACCTTCCCCCCGGTCCCTGAATTTCTAGTTTACCACAGTGTCTGGCCAGATTTGTCAGAAAAGATTTCACAAGGAGTAACATCATAGATACTTTGTTAGACCCTGTTGAAAAGAAGATGTACAAGTTATTTATATTTTCTAACCTTAAAGCATGGATAATCATGCTTGAATAAACAACCATAAATATGTAGACACATGTATATTTACATGCACACATTTATGTATATATCTAGATACATGAAGTATATATGAAGTAAATATTATGAACATATGCCAAGTGCCAATAAGCCTGATTACATGTATTTATTTCATGAAAGTATTAAAAGAATTTAAGAGCACCAGCCAGGTACACTGTATTATGTAGGTAAACTTAATTTATCATTTTCTTGTCCTGAGAACAAAATAGTTAAGGATTTCCTAAATATCTCATTGAGAGAGAAAATCATGTTTGACAAATTAAATAGAAGATAATTATTAATAGCATACATTGCTATAAATTGATCTGGAATGCCTGGTACTTGAATAATAGAACAGGTTCTTTGATTTACGTTGTAACTCTATTGCTAAGTGTTTCCATAGTTACAGTGCTCTTTGTACAAGGTCCCTAAGCTGGTTGTGTAAGGTAGTCTCAAATTGCAATTTTCTCAGACTGTGTATTTCTTAGCTTTTAGCAATGAAAATAATTCAGTAGTCATGAATGTCAGAGAGCTTTGAAAAATTCAAAGCAAAGGAGGTAGAAGAATTAAAATATAGCATTTTTTAGCTGGGTGCCAGTGGCTCATTCCTGTAATCCTAGCTACTTAGGAGGCTGAGATCTGGGGATTGTGGTTTGAAGCCAGCTCAGGCAGGAAAGTCTGTGACACTCTTATCACCAGTTTTCTGGCAAAATGCTAGAAGTAGAGCTGTGGCTCTAGTGGTAGAGCAACAGCCTTGAGCAAAAAAGCTGATGGACAGTGAGTAAGCCCTGAGTTCAAGCCCTAGTACTGGCACAAAAATAAGAAAATAAGACATAGCACAGACAGGATGGAACTTAGAGCAATGTGGCTACCGCAGAGAATGCCAGGAAACTTCTAGCTAGAAATAATTATGGAAGGATTCCCATGAAGATGTTGGAGAATATGCATGCTGACACTTTAATTGGAGACTTGTAGCATCTAGAATAAGAATGAGCTGGAAAAGTGGCTTCAAGTGCTTTTTACAGAATCTTAGACATTCCTAAAACTGAAATCCCAGGTGCTGTGATAGAAAGATAGAATAATCTATATCTTGGATTGATCCAGAGCCTTGTGATGCATCCCTTGGGCTGAACACTCTGAAGGACAACCCCAGAAGAACTTGCTTGTCCTCATGAGCACCTCTGAATGATTCCAAAGTAGGAGCTGCAGAAATTGCAATTGGACCAAGTGCAGGCTGTATTCGGTGCTGCTGCCACCCCACCACCATCCCCAACTTCAGGAGAAAGTGTGTCTGGTCCCTCTCTTCAGTTGAGTTCTGCAGTCTGACACCATCACACTGTCCTTCCTTGCTTTGGCTATGACATCTGAGCCAAAAAGATGGAATCAGTGAATGATAGTAACAAGAACTTGGATAGGGGTGCAGCCGGCTGGGAATGCTGACCATGCCCAGCATCACTGAACTCATGTCCAAGTCCTGTGTGCCTATTTAATTTGAGGAGTGTTTTCTGCATATGTTCCAGCAAATCTCTTATCTTCTGCAGATCATCAGGGATAAAAATGCCCACGTCAGGCTGGGAAGGTGGCTCAGTGGAAGAGTGCTTGCATGCATGAGGCCCTGGGTTCGATTCCTCAGCACCACATAAGCAAAAAGAAAAAAAGCCGGAAGTGGCACTGTGGCTCAAGTGGTAGAGCACTAGCCTAGAGCTGAAGAGCTGAGGGATAGCGCCCAGGCCGAGTTCAGGCCCCACGACTGAAACTCCCCCCCAAAAAATGCCCATGTGGTGAAGAGCAGGTAGAGGAACTTCATGAGGACCTACTCATGTCAGTTACTTCTCTTAATTGTATATCTGGACACTCTTTTTGGATTACCTGACAAGTTAAAATTAAAAGTCATCTTGGAGACAAGGAAGCAGTTTTATCTCCCTCACTAAAAGGGAGACAAACTTGAAGAAAGTAGGAACTTTGTCAAATTCCAGAACTTGGAACATGGTAAGAACACAAGAAGTATTTCTTTGGCAACTCTTCCTGGAAAAGCTATGTGCTTGCCCTGCAGTCTCCTCTACAGCTCTTCATATGCCTCATTCTTTTTAGTCCAGGGTGCTCAGCTGTACCTTGCACTGAGGGTGCAGAAGAAAACTTTAACTGATCGAGGCTAGGACCTGAAGCATTTTGGAGGATGGAAGTGGAATTGATGACAAGACTTCCAAAGTCTGCAGCCTCCAACTGCCCAACAACATCCCACCTTCCAGTTTATCTAGACCCTTCTGCCAGCCTTAGCTATCCTCTTCTGTACAGTTACTATACCCACGCCCTAGAAGTCATCAGTTTCAGACCCTCCTTGACAACTCATAGCAACAATTATCCACTGAATGCCCTCAAATAGTCAAAGATAGAGTCCTCGAAACCCACTGGGATGATCTATCTGCCTTGAAGTAGGGATACATGGGCAGAGCTACCTCAGTGACCTACAACGGCATTATTAATCAACTTACAACTCGAAATCCTACAGGGCCAACCTACTGTACTCAAGGCTGCCAAATCTAAAGTGGCAACAGAGGTTAAACCCTACAGAACCACCTCATTCAATTAGAATGGCATGTTACTAAGAGCCCCCAAAGAGGTGGCCACACCCCTGTGCTCTCAGCTTTAGTTTAATCCCCCAGTTGTCTGCCAGAGCCGTCTGCTATTGAAGAAGAGAAATTACACTGGGCTGCCTCAAGTACCAAGAGTGTGCAACACACCTCCAGCACCCCATTAGTTGAAGACAGGGCCCTTGATGAATGTTCAGCAGCCAAAGAGATTAAACCATGTAAGGGCAATGAGTCCTCAAATGTCACCAAGAATGTGCCATTCAACTTGAGCCCCCCAAAAGCAAAGGTCACTAAGTTGCCCACCCCCAACAAAGCAGAAGTCACCAAGGCTCTGATCTGCCTTGAGACCCAAAAAAGCAGAGGACATCAAGACTCTGCGATCCAACTTGAAACCCAGAAAAGTTGCTGAACCTCCTGCCACCAGGGGTAAGTGGACAGCAAGAGGATGCTAAACTGAGCCAGGCCACCTCAAACACCAACAAGGGGCCTAAAGTAAGGAGCTGCCCATTCATGGACAACTGTGCTAAATTCAAAGCTAATTATTATTCTACAGCCAAAGAAAGAAGACAGTGCAAGGCCACCTTGCTCAGCAAGAGCATGCAAGAAATTGAGAGCCCCCAGTTGGTTGAGGCCACAACTGTTGAAATCCAGGCTGTGGGAACTAATCCAATATCAAAAGACACAAAACAAGAACACCTCAAGCACCAAAATCACAACTTAAACTCTTAATTCTGCCAAAGGTAGCAGGTCAACTCACTGGACTTCTAGGTGCCAGGAGCAATTCATCCCAAAATGTTAAGCTTCATATGCCCTCAGTGGATATATCACAAGTTCCCTAAGAGCAGAGAACCCAGCCACTGGATTTTTGGCTGTCAGAGGTAATCTGATGACCAAAGAGGCTAAGCCACTTAATAGTTCTGTCACAATAATAGGTTTTACCAGGGCTAATTGAGAGGCATTTAAGTGGCAGAGGACCAATCTCAGTGCCAAATTTTCCTTATTATCATCTCCGAGGCGAATACCCCCAAGTAATTCCCAAAGTTGGATGTAGTGAGGGTGAAGGCCCAATGCCTCACACCAGTCCTCAAGCTTTGGTAGTCACTTTGAATGAACGGAAGATATGCCCAGGTGAACATGTAGATTCTAAGGACATACTTAATGATTGCCTCAAACATCATCCACAGGCACCAAATATTCATGACAAAAATAAATTTTGCTCCAAATGAGAAAAATTGTCAAAATTGGAATATAACTTAAAAGGGGAAGATGGTAAAGGCACCAACAAAGATAAGCATTTGGGAAACAGAAATTCAAATCTGTCAAGAACAGCTGCAACAAAACAGGAAGTAGCTACAGGAACAAAATTTATTAAGAAACGTCATACCTCCTTTCTGGAATATTTACTCTTATGTGCTGAAAAACCTGATGAGTCACCAAAGGAAGATTTTTTTCCCTAGATTATGAAGTGATAGAAAAAGAGACAAGAGTTTACATCAGAATATATGAAATCAATTATAGACCTTAAGGAAAACTTGTAAATGGCTCCAGCCAGATGTGCTGAACAAGCAAATAGTCATGCTTTTCAAACAAAGGAAGTACTGGATGCAAATGTACATGTGCCACAGAATGAGAAAACTGACAATAATAGACTTGCTCAGAAATGGAATGAACTTAAGTGAATTGCTATGAAAAAGACAACCTCTGCAGAGAGAACTGTGTGAACTGGGCATTAAACAGCTGAGAGTCTAGCAGAGGAGAGGATGCAAGACAGGACCACCTGAAATTGTCAGGGAAGTTTGTTACAAACGTTTTGGTATCAAAATAAGGAAAAAACAACAGAAGACACTAAAGCCAATAAAGCCAATTTGTCTATTCCCAGGCTAGATATAAAAGCCTAAGTAGAAACTGAAAGAGAATGACGGAACAAAAACGTTAATGTGGGAGAAACGACTAAAATATTGATATGATCCTAATAGTCATCAATACTCAAAATGCACCACAAACCACAAAGTATCTGAAAGACACCAAATCCAGAAAGATTCAAAGTATTTCCTATAACTCCTCATGAAATTAGACCTGGAACAGACACTCATCTATTATTATTATTATTATTATTATTATTATTATTATTATTATTATTATTATTATATTGTGTATTCCAAAAAGCACATTTTTAAATCAAGGAAGTAAATACAATAATTAAACATGTATATATTCTGAAGAAAGTTGCAGTTATTTATCTCTTTGGGAATTCAGAGAAAATTGCAGCAGTGCCTTGAGCTGGCTGTTGTAGCTAAAATATTGAATATGCTTATATTGGTTACTTTTCTCACCACTGTCACTAAATACCTGAGATACATAACTTGAGAGGAGGAAAGATCTATTATAGCTCATGGTGTCTCAGGGTTCAATTCATCATGGCAGGGAAGGTTCAGTGGGAGCTGCGTACATCATGGTGGACAGGAAGCAGAATGAAACTATAACAGAAAGGAGCCAGGGCAAGATGGAGTTCCCAAAGACATAAACCTTAGTGATTGACATTTCTTCAAACAGGCCCCCACCTTCAACAGTTCCATAATTTCCCATTAACCTATATAGATTTGGATCCATCAATAAATCATTCATTAGGTCCGAGCCCTTATGATCTAATTATCTCTGGAAATACCTTAACAGACACACCAAAAGGTGTGTGGTTTACTAATTTCCTAGGCACTTCTTCATTTGGTCAAGTTGACAACCAGGATACAGTTGTAACACTGAAATGTAGTTACAAGTCAAAATACAAAATCTGGCTATCATATATATAATTAAATTGGTAACCCATATGGAGCATCTAAAAAGAACGCTACTCACCAGGCATTTCTATTGATAATAAGTTTACAGATGAGCACTCTGAGGATCCAAAGAATAAGTAAGTTGATTTTTGTCTTGTAGAATAGAATCAACAATTGTACCCTGGTGTAGCTAACATCTATACCACACATTTTCAGATTCTTGGTATTGCCATAGTCTTCCTCTGGCTTCAACTCCAGAGTAGCTGAGTTTAAAATGGAAACTGGTCTAGGGGTTCCATAAATCACATATTTAAAGTGAATTGAGGAATGGAGGGGTGGAAGAGGTAGTATACACTGCTGAAAAGCGGTATGTGGGAGGTCTTTGCTGTGCTCTTTAAAACAAAGGTAAGTAGGGCTGAAAGACAAAACTATTATTAAGCCTTTGAGCCTAATCAGCCACTTCTCATTTCTACAGCTTAATTTTTTATTTTATTTTAATTTTTTTTGGTTGGTCGTGGGGCTTGAACTCTGGGCTTGGGTGCTATCCCTGTGCTCTTCAGCTCAAGGTGAGTGCTCTACTGCTTGAGCCACAGTGCCCAGGCTGGCTTTGAACCATGATTCTCAGATCTCAGTCTCCTGAGTAGCTAGGATTACAGGCATGAGCCACAAGTGCCCAGCTCTACAGCTTTATAATATGTACTTCTAATGTTTTAAGTTACCTGGTTGCATGCACTACTATATGGATAACCATGGTAATTGCTTTACAGACGGCTTCTTCAGTCTTCTTTTTCCTTTGAACACATGCATAGAAAACCAGGTAAAAGCATCCTTAGGTCGTAAAGTGTTGTACTTAATAAGGCTATGGGATAAGAGAATGGAGGTTAACCTGATGTGAGATATGTGGTTAGATCTACAGACCCAGTTATCGGTTATTAGTAGTCAGCTTTTTTTTCTTGAGAACTACCTGAGATTTTTAATGGGAATCTATAAAATGCAGGACTAATTTAGTGTGGGTGGGTGGGGGGTGGTCATGGGGCTTGAACTCAGGGCCTGAGAGCTGTCTGAGAGCTTTTTTGCTCAAAACTAGTACTTACTTTGAGCCACAGTGCCACTTGCAGTTTTCTGATGGTAAATTGGAGACAAGAATCTCATGGACTTTCCTACCCCAGCTGGCTTTGAACAGTGATCCTCAGATACTCAGCCTCTTTGTGCAGGACTAATAATAAAACAAAGCAGAGAGAGAGAGAGAGAGAGAGAGAGAGAGAGAGAGAGAGGGAGAGGGAGAGGGAGAGGGAGAGGGAGAGGGAGAGGGAGGGAGGGAGGGAGAGGGAGAGGGAGAGGGAGAGGGAGAGGGAGAGAGAGGGAGAGAGAGGGAGAGAGAGGGAGAGAGAGGGAGAGAGAGGGAGAGAGAGGGAGAGAGAGGGAGAGAGAGGGAGAGAGAGGGAGAGGGAGAGGGAGAGGGAGAGGGAGAGGGAGAGGGAGAGGGAGAGGGAGGGAGAGGGAGGGAGAGGGAGAGAGAGGGAGAGAGAGGGAGAGGGAGAGGGAGAGGGAGGGAGAGGGAGGGAGAGGGAGGGAGAGGGAGAGGGAGAGGTAGGGAGAGGGAGGGAGAGGGAGGGAGAGGGAGGGAGAGGGAGGGAGAGGGAGGGAGGGAGAGGGAGGGAGAGGGAGGGAGGGAGAGGGAGGGAGGGAGAGGGAGGGAGGGAGAGGGAGGGAGGGAGAGGGAGGGAGGGAGAGGGAGGGAGGGAGAGGGAGGGAGAGAGAGGGAGGGAGGGAGAGGGAGGGAGAGAGAGGGAGGGAGAGAGAGGGAGGGAGAGAGAGGGAGGGAGAGAGAGGGAGGGAGAGAGAGGGAGGGAGAGAGAGAGAGGGGAGAGAGAGAGGGGAGAGAGAGAGAGAAACATTTAATAGCCTAGGACTTACTGAGATTTCTGGTATAACTTCAGGAAAGCTAGTTATCCTGACAAAATCTGTTTATCTTTTCATAATTTAAAAAATAATAGCAAGGATATCTTGCATGTAAAGTACTTTAGTCATGGTGCCTGGTATAATGTATGGAAGGAAATGATGGCCTCTGGTGCTGATTTCACCGCTCTGGACATACAGTTTTGGGGGTGGGGAGAAAGAAGAAAAAGGCTGAAGAGGGAGCACTTGGGTCACTCAGAAGGCTACAAGAGGAAGCAAAATTTAATGGAGAATCAGAGTATCATTTCTTTGAGGTACAGCTATTGAGCCAAAAAAAAAAAAACTTAAATGGAAGAATATTATAACTATCCTGCAGTAGCTTTAAAGTTGTTAGATTCTTGTTACTTGTTTATGATTTAATTTTTATGAAATTCCCTTAGTCAATAAAACTACAGGGAAAGAAAATAAAACTATGAACTGATTGCTTAGTGCTGTTGGGGAGAAAAAGGGAAAGCAGGGAGTGACTTCTATATCATCCCCTTTTGGGGGTGATAAAAATATTCTCAAATTGATTATGATGCTGGTTGAATAACTGTGGGTACAGTTAGAACCATTGAGTTGTACATGCTTATCACGCCTAATCTGAAAATCCCAAACCTCAAATTAGAAACTCCTTAAGGGTTGACAAATGCTTTAAATAATTTCAGGTTTTGAAACATTTCAGATTCTCTATCAGTTAGACTATACTGATACAGTTAGACTATGTAAATATTCCAAAATCTGAAAAACTCCAAAATCTGAAACACTTTTAGTACTAGGCATGCTCTACTTGTATATGTTAAGTAGATAAATTGTTTAGTATGTAAATTATATCTCAAGAAATGTATTAAAATCTTAGCCTATCTCATTAACTAGAGTGTTTTCTTGGAGAATAGAATTCTCTCCAAACCCCTAGCCTAACATAAAAACTAGCATATAATAGCTGTTCCACAAATACTGAATACTGAAAAACTCCTTGAATGAATACTAGAGAAGTCCAAGGATCTCATCTATTGGGCTTTCGATTTTAATTTTATGTGCACACCCAAAAGAGTTTGAAAATGTCTGGCCCAAAGCACTCATTTATTCCTACATATAATTAATTCTTCAATACCCGGGATGATGATAATGATGATAGCTTGTATTTATTGAGCTTATTCTATGTTCCAAGTACTTTAAATATTTTCATTCATTCACTGATACAGAGATCTTGTTTTGTAGACCAGGCGAGGCTAGCCTTACACTTGTGATCTTCCTGCCTCAGGATTAGGATTCCAAAGTATGTATCACCAGGCACAGGTGAATGTACATTAACCAATTCTTACCATAGATTTTGAGTGGGTTCTAGTCCCACTTTTCAGACGCTGAAAGGTAACTTACACAAGCATGTAGTAAAGATTGAGAGCCAGAAGTTCATTGTCTCCACCAAGCCACACTTGAAACATTACGTGATGACCCAGTGCAGTTGTTCTGTGTATTTCAGAGGAGTCTGCAGTGATGACTTTCCCCTCTAAACTCAAAGCATATGTTAACCGCATTTCTCTGAAATTTCCATTTTTATGAGCTGGGCACCAGTGGCTCATTCTTGTAATCCTAGCTACTCAGGAGGCTAATATTTCACAATTTTAATTTGAAGCCAGCCAGAACAGAAAGGTCCATGAGTCTCTTATATCCAGTTCACCCCAAAACACACCCTCCCCAAAAAAAACCAGATGGAAATGGAGGTATAGCTCAAATGGTAGAGCCCCAGCCTTGAGTGAGAAGGCTAAGGGGCAGTGCCAAAGCCCCAAGTGCAAGCCCTCATACTGGCACCAGTAAGAAAATTATTGTTAGGTTTTTTGAGTTCTACTTTGTTAACTTTTTTTTTTTTAACCTGTAAAGGAAGAGACTGGCTCTCATTTTCCAGTCGTCATCTTGTATTATCCAGGCCACAAATGATCTTCATAGTGAACAACAAAATGGTTTACTAAAGCTAATGCCCCTTCCATTATACTAACAATTCATAAAGAATATAATTATTTCCTTGTTAAGGTGGTATTGGGAAATGAGCTTTTAACCTCAGTGCTAGTTAGGCAAGTCCCTTATCACCTGAGTCATGCTCACACCTTTATTGTTTTAGATTGTCTTTCACATGGAGTCTGGTACTTTTGTCCTGTGGACCTCTAACTGCAATCTTCATATTTCCACCTCCCAAGTATTCATGATCACAGGAACAAGACACTAGGTGCTGTCCTAATTATTGCTTTTTAATCATAGGACTGAGATAATAGTGTGAGTCTTATCAGACCTTCTCTTTGCCTATCTTATGGAGATGTTCTATCAATAAGATCTCACTTTTAAATTTTTATGATAAAACACATAGAACACACTGGGTGCCAGTGGCTTACACTTATAATCCTAGCTACTCAGGAACCTGAGATCTGAGGGTCACAGTTTGAAGCCAGCCTGGGTAAGAAAGCCTGTAAGACTCTTGTCTCCAATAAACTACTCAAAAAGCTGGAAGTGGTGCTGTGGCTCAAAGGGTAGAGCACTAGCCTTGAGCACAAAGAGGCTCAGGGCCAGCACCCAGGCCCTGAGTTAAATCCCCAGGACTGGCAAAAAAAAAAAAAAAAAAAAAGAAAAAAAGAAAGAAAAGAAAAGAAAAAGAAAAACACATAATAAAATTGGCCAGTGTAATCATTTTAAAGTAGACAATTCAGTGAAACGAGTACATTCATAGTCTTGTATAGCACCCCACTGTATAGTTCCAGAGCATTTCTTTTTCACTCCAAAAGGAAACCAACTAAGCAATCACTCCTAATTTTCTCCTATCTGCAGCCCCTGACAACCATTAATCTGCCTTCTATATCTGTAGATTTGCCTGTTTGGATTTTCATGAAGTCATACAATATATGGCCTTTGAAGCATAGCATCTTTCACTTTGTATAATGTTTTCAAGGTTCATCCATAGAATGTTCTTTCTATAACTGGATAATATTCCATTGTAAAAATGAACCACGTTTTGTTTAGCCATTCATTTCTTGATGGAAATTTGTATTGTTTCCACATTTTGGATGTTGTTCATAGAGCAGCTGTGAACATTCATATACTCGTATTTGTTTGAACACCTGTTTTTACTTCTGAGTTTATTCCTAGGAGTGGAATAGTAGTGTCACATACATGTTAAGTCTACATTTAGCTTATTGAGGAAATGCCAATATCACATTTATAATGTCATAGATATTGTATAACACATTCAAACACTATTCCTTGTGTTCTAATTAAGCAGCTGACTTTTTTGCCATGCCTAACTGTCCGTTCAGCCTTCTAAGTATCTGCTCAATATGATCTCTTTCCTCAACTTCTATAGAAACCATCAGCTTCATATTATATCTTAAACAACCAGATGACACTGAGCTCAAATCTCAGTTTCATTACTGATAAAATCACGGCATGGGGTCTCTCTGTAACAATAATGCAAGATAACACATGTAAAATTTTTAGCTTTATGTTAGCTCAGTAAGGCTCAAAATGAATTTAATTTTTTTTTAATGCTGAGAAGTGAGCCCAGGACTTGGCTCATACACAGCCTGTGCTGTACCAGTGAGTTACATCCTCAGCCCTGTTAGCTATTATTTAAAGTCATCTAGCTTGTTGACTTCCTTATGTTTTGTTACCTCAAATCCATTAACCATACTTTGCCAGAATAATTTTTCTAAAATGCAAATTTGACCATGCTGCCTCCCTATTTTCGACTGTGCTATATACCTTTCTGGGCCAAATTCCTTAGCTGCATTTTTATACCTCTTTCTTTGGCTTCCACTAGCTTGTGAGACCCCTGGTTAAAGATCGGTATCTACACCCCCACCACCTACAGGATTGCTGTATTTTTCTGGTCACGTGCCTAATCTTCTGTTTTACTTTTTTTTCACTCTGGCTTGAGTAGCTTCTTTATGTTCTTGCATACTCTTAACTATATGTTTCAATGAATGTTTGCCATATTTTATTCTGCAGTTTATTTTAGTTGTGTTGAGTGAGGCTTTTCAAGTTATCTGGTTCACCTTGTTGCCAGAAATAAAATCTTTTTATATCTCTTGTCTTATCTCTTGACTGTTTCTTGTCTCTTTTCTTTTCCCTTTGTCTCTCATAGGAGCCTCCTCTATGGCTAGAAGAAAGTTTAATTCATATTTTTATTACTTTGCTCTGGAAAATCATCATTTATATAATATCTGTTTAGTGAATATTCTGTTTAGTGAATCTGTTTAATGAATATTCTCTAAACCACAATGTCTATTTGGAATACTTTCTCACCTCTTAAATTTTACCACAAAATGATTGTTGAAGATGTTAAATAAAAATATATATCAATGCCAACTACCAAGTGAAGCTGCTGCATATGGGAACATTTCCTGGTGCTCATATTAGATTTCCAGGGGAAACTATTTCCCTTAGTGTTCAAATCACGTCTTCATATGCCAATGCCTGGATGTGGTTTATACATGTTGTTTCTCAAATTTGTGGATGGTAGTCATCATTTTTGCAGGATTATAAATCTTCTCTGATGGGAATGATGGCCTCCAAGTTTTATAACTCAGGAAGTATTCTTAGAGTTGTCAGCTTTTCACTAGTGACATTACAGTTAAAATGTCTTACATGTCTATAGTTTGTTGTTGTTGTTGTTGTTGTTTTTAAATCAGTCGTGAAGCTTGAACTCTGTGCCTGGGCACTGTCCCTGATCTCTTCAGCTCAAGGTGAGCGCTCTACCACTTGAGCCACAGCGCCACTTCTGGTTTTCTGGTGGTTTATTGGAGATGAGTCTTATGTACTTTCCTGCCCAGGCTGGCTTTGAACCGTGATCCTCAGATCTCAGCCTCACGAGTAGCTAGGATTACAGGCATGAGCTACTGGCACCTGGCTGTAGTTCTTTTTTTAACACAAGTTTGAGAAACAACACATGCCATTACAATTCACTGAAAAGGGGATAAAAGGATAGTTAACCTGGAAAAGCGCAAAACTTACAAGTGTGATAGCTTCATCCAGTATTAGAAGATCTGTTTTGGAGCAGGTGGGAAAGGTCTAGGTTGGTTCTATGTTGTCCCAGAGGAAAGAAAAGGGAAATTGCAAAGAGACTGATAAGAGATACGTTTATATCTGAATTCATATCAGGAAATTTCAGTTAGCTTCCACTGAAAATGAAGTGGATGGCCTTAGGAGTTCGTAAAGCTATCAATAATAGTAACTAAACAGCAACAAGATGACTGATTGTGGAGCTACTGTCAGAGGGATGATATTGGACTAAAGGAACCAGGGATTTTTTAAAAATTAATTTAAAGGAACCAGGGATTTTTAAATTTATGCTCAATGTCTTTATGTTGTTGTTCTTTCTTTACCTTTATCATTGTGAATGTTCTATTTGTTTCATAGTTTGGCCTGGTTTTACTCTGGCTTTGCCCTTATCCCAGTGTCTTGAATGTTTATTACACAATAACAAACATATTAAATGGCGAAGAATTCAACACTTTTCACATGAATAGAAGTAAAAGTCAAACAGTAAAACATTCTACAACAATGAAGTAAACACAGTGGGAAGACAGCTGAAGCTTAGCTAGAAGCCTTCCAGCCATTTAGGAGCCTGAGATGCACCACCAAAGTGGTCAGGTGGGATATAATGTAGATGGGCAGCATTTCTGTAGTCCAGATTTAAGCATACAGATTTAAAATAATCACAGTGATTAGTAAGTGTGCAAGACTGCCATGAAAAAAGAAAATCTCCTCTTGATCACTGTTTTGATGTGTGTGTGTGTGTGTGTGTGTGTGTGTGTGTGTGTGTGTGTGTGTGTGTGTGTGTGTGTGTGTGTGTGTGTGTGTGTGTGTGTGTGTGTGTGTGTGTGTGTGTTTTGCTGGAAATTGAACCTAGGACTTTGTGCATGCTAGGCAACCCCCAAGCTACACCTTTAGCCCCTGTTTTAAATATTTTAAGAGGAGTTGGTGAAATATTTTTGTTTAAAGTGGATACATTTGGTGTGATAGAACCATCTGGATTTTTCCTCTACTCTTTGCCATAAGATTGTGCATCTTACTCTTTTCCAGTGCATTCTAAAGAGACTTTGTATATTTCCAGTTAGGTTTTCACTGTTTTGTTATCACATGACATATCTTGTGGTATTTATATGTGCTCAACAAGGCCCAAAGGTGAAAGAGGAGTATTTTATGCCATCATTTAAAGCATACAATCAATCAGAGTCTGTGAAGCCCATCATGAATTATGAGCATTTGCAATGAGGCATTTACAGAATATCTTCAGCTACAAAATCCTGTGAAATTTAGTTTCATAATTGCATCACACTCCTTTGGCACCATTGTTGGAGCCAGAATTCACTGGGGAAAGCACTAACTTAATTGCCAAACTTTATCTCTCCTTCCTTCAGAACACCTGCAAAGTGCTTATCATAATGGGAATTATGCTTGTTCCAAGGAGAAGCTATCCTTGTGAATTAGCCAATTAGCTGGTGTTCTATATCTTATCTTTCATTCCCAAGCCTATGAATTTTTCCCTCTAAGTACAGACACTTATTTGTGAGCTTGTAAATTGAAATGTATGTGTTCCTTTGCTTGACATCTCATCACTGCATAATATGACCTTCAACTATGCTTTTGGGAAGTGATTATGTATGTCTGGGTTAAAAAAAAACACCCTCTGTATTATATGTGGAAATTGATTTAAAAGTTCTTTTAAAAGCAACCTCTCTCATGGCATCTCTTGGTATGTGAAATGAGGTAGTCTTCCACAGAAACAAAAGAACAATGGAATGAGATTTCAAATGGCAGACACAAGACATCTAGAAAACATGAGGTTCTGGGTTCAAAGTCCAGTGCTACTAAGAAAAAATTGTATTGGTTTGGTTTAAGCATTGCAGACTTATTCTTTTTTTTTTTTTTTTTTTTTTTGTCAGTTGTGGGGGCTGAACTCTGGGCCTGGGCGCTGTCCCTCAGCTCTTCAGCTCAAGGCTAGCAGTCTACCACTTGAGCCACAGCACCATGTCCGACTTTTTCTGCTTATGTGGTGCTGAGGAATCGAACCCAGGGCCTCATGCATGCGAGGCAAGCACTCTACCACTGAGCCACCTTCCCAGCCCTGCAGATTATTCTTCATTAGTGGAGAGAATTTGAAGGAAATTTGCTGCTATCTTGAACTTTTTTTTCCCTCTGTCTGTCTGTGCTGATGTGAGCTTCTGGAGGAAGTGGGTTTTCCTTTGTTTCATAGTGTTAACCCGATGTGTTAGACTTTGTGTTGCTATGAGCAAGTGCCTGAGGAAAACAACTAAGGGAAGAAAGGTTTATTTTGGCTCATGCTCTCAGAGGCTCCAGTCCATCTTGTGTGGAGAATTTAGGGGACAGCAGCAGCTTACACCTTGGTAGCCAGGAAGCAGAGATAAAGAATACCTGCCCTACTGAGCTTTCTTCTTTCCTTCCTCATATTCCCTCTAAACCTCTATATTCAAAGTGAGTCTTCCCCTCTAGTTAATTCTCTTTGGAAATGCCTTCACAGACACAACCAGGAATGTTCCTTACTAATCTAAACATTTCTCAGTCTGGTCAAGCTGATGATCAAGATTGACCATTACACATAAACAAGGGGGAAAAAGACGTGGTGCAATTTTGAATAGTCTTTTGTTTTTGTTTTTACTGGGCATTAGTAGCTCATGCCTGTCATCCTAGCTACTCAGGAGGCTGAGATCTGAGGATCACAGTTTGAAGCCAGCCACGAGTTCTTATCTCAATAAACTACTGAAAAAAAATATCTGAAGTGGAAGTGTGACTCAAGTGGCAAAGCACTTACCTTGAGCAAAAGAAGCTCAGGGAGCAGGGTGCTGGTGGCTCACCCCTGTAATCCTAGCTACTCAGGAGGCTGAGATCTGAGGATCACGGTTCAAAGCCAGCCCGGGCAGGAAAGTGAGACTCTTTATCTCTTTATCTGCAGTTAACTACCAGAAAACTGGAAGTGGTGCTGAGGCTCAAGGGGTAGAGCTCTCTTGTTGAGCTGAAGAGTTCAGGGACAGCACCCAGGCCCAGAGGTCAAGCCCCATGACTGACAAAAAAAAGCAGCAGCAGCAGCAGTAGCAGCAACAGCTCAGGGATAGTGCCCAGGCCCTGAATTCAAACCCCAAGACTGGCACCAAAAAAAAAAAAAAAAAAAAAGGCTATTTTTTAAAATAAATACTTGTATTTCTAAAATGCCAAGAAAATTTAAGAATTCATTTGAAAGTCAGGTTTGAGAATAATTTTAAAGTCTATTGCATTTCTTGGCTCATAAAAGGCCTTAGGAGGGAGATTGGTGTTGATATTTTGAGCTCCCTTTCTTCCCTCATTGTCCTCAGAGGCTGTCTCTGTGTAGCAGATGGGCCAGACTGTGGCACAGCTGACCTGTTAATTTTCACTATTTCCATTATTAGAAGCTTTCATTGGTTGTGTGGCAATTCATATCAGCCACAAAGATGGCCAGAATTAATGGATTTCTAAATTGCCTTGTAAGTTATGAGCTCAAAATTCAGAGAAAATGTCAGTTCAGAGTTTTATTTGTGGGGGGATATAAATTAGCTTAAACAATATTGGGGGGGGTTATTTTAAAATTTATTATCTTTCATTATATAATGGAATTGTCATTTCACAAGGCAGTTTATTAATATAATGAACAATAATTTTTAAAATGCATGTTAACTCTTTGTAATAATCTTTGTAAAATAAATAACTCTTAGTAAAAATTCCTAAGGCTAGAGAAAGAATTGCACACGATCTCAGTCAGTATGAACTGTATTATAAGTAAAGGAATGGATGGTAGTTCATTTTTGCTTAGGACTTGTCTTGATGTTCATTATTATTGGCTTTTTGCTTAATTCCACCTAACAGTCTCTGTTTCCTGGAATAGATGATCCCAGATTACTTCAAGTACCGCAGTATTTACCTGCTTTTTGGTGTGTACAACAGTGAACATTGTAGGAGCAACATAGACTTTCTCAAGTTCATAGTTGAGGATTTTTAAGCAGTCAGAAAAAACTGAAAATTAAAGGAGAGAAAATCCAGAGCAAGCTGTTCAAAACTAATCAGTAGGAAATTATGTAAACTTAATTAACTAGGGCATCAAGGGAAGGTCTATGGAGTATAATGAAATATTTTAGAAATGAGGCAAAGCAGCCAAAGTAAAACAGGGTTAGTTGAAGTGCTCCCAAAAGGAAAAAAGAGAATATCCTCCCTGATGAGAGAGTACGGCTTGACCTCGTGCCTTATTTTTGGGCTGTGAAACTCTGTGCCAAGATTCCTCGGGGGCATAGGTGTATAAGACAAATCTGGAACTGAATGAAAAAAGGGGAAAGAGAGAGACAGACAGAGAGACAGACAGACAGCAAGGGAGAGAGACAGAGAGGGAGAGAGACAGGTAGAGAGGGAGAAAGGGAGAGGGGGAGAGAGAGAGCGAGGGAAGAGAAAGTTCTGCCTCACACTGTTTATTGGATGATGTTTATGTAGTAAAATGGATACTGAAATATGATGTTCCTCTAGCTCAGAGTGGTCCAGCAGCAAACCTCTGACTTTGCATTAGTAGATGAGCCAAAATTACTAGCTAGGACTGAAAAAGAACCTGTAAAATTCAGATCTAGGTAGAACAGATGGAGAAAGACATGAAGGTTCTCTGTCCAGGGTCAGATTCAGTCCCCTTCCCCCACCCCCAACCCCACCCAGGTGCTGTGCTAATACAGCACAGTAGCAAGTAAAAAAAAATATCTGTTATTTTATAGGAGCTTGTAATCTATTCCAGCAAATGAGACAAATGATCATTATCCCAGGAAGTGATGTAAAATAATACTTTTGGGTGTCAAAAACTCCTAAAATGTCTTGTCTCTTAGTCACATCTCTTCTCTTGAGCTCCAGATCTAGACAGTTGAACCTCTCTTACCAACTTTTGAACAGAGAAAGAAATGTGAACTTTCATACACATCCATACACACAAGGAATTTCCTCAAAGTAAAGGTAGAACCTATTTCCAATGAGTTTCATAATGACATTTTCATACATTCAAAGAGTGCACTTGAATCATATGTGCAGTGATATCAGGGATTGGAGATCAAACTCTCAGATTTGTCTGCCTGGACTGGCTTCGAACTAGAATCGTCAGATCTCAGGTGGCTAGAATTATAGATGTGAACTACCACCACTCAACTGAATCTTATGCTTTTAGTTCTCCGTGTTTTCTTCTTACCTCCTATGTGTAGGTCTTTAATCATATTTTTACATCATTTAAAAAATAATATATAAAAGTTTGTGGCCATCATTTTTCAGACAGATATTGTGACATTATTGTTGATATGATTGTTCTTTACCCATTAAATGGCCCTGCACCATTATTGAAGAATGACCATAAATATGAGGGTTTATTTCTAAGGTCTCTATTCCAGTGTGATTGATATACATATACATATACATATATATCAATATCATGCAAGCCATAAAAATAAATCTTTAGGATCTTTTATTAAGGAGAATAAACCATCAGAGCTTTTTAGCTATGTCCTTCTTATTTTCATGACCTTCAAGAAGTGCAACACAGTTGCTTTTGCTAGCAGATGTTGAATAATTGTTTTGTAATGGAATTTTAAATGATAAGAATTTTGTGCCTATTTTTTCCATGTCCAATAATAGGCAGTTTTGAAAGGAACTGTTGTGATGTAAGTTAGTTACTTAACATTTCTCCCTTATCTATTTAAAGGAAAGCTGCTCAGATTTTATCAGTGAATATCACTTTAAAAAAAAAAAAAGTCTAGATTCAGTGGAATCACTTTGGTTAGAAGGTAGAAAGATAGCTGGGTTCAAGGCCAGAGAGGGCAAAAGTTTACGAGCCCCATATCAATAAGTAAAGAACTGTTAGTTGTGGCACATGCCTGTTATCTGTGCTATATGGACAGTATAAATAGGATTGTAGTCCAGGCCAGCTGGACATAAATGTGAGGCCCTATTTTTAAAAATAACAAGCCTGGAAGACATTATGCTAAGTGGAATAACACAAAAACAGAAAGACAGAAATTGTGTATTCTCTCCTATGTGGAGGCAAAATAAAATATGAAGATAGAATAGTCATTCCTAGAAACTGGCCAGGGTAGAGGAATGGATTGATAAAAGGGGGTTTGATAAAAATTAACAAAATCAAGGTTAAAGTAATACATTTTAGTGTTTCGTAGAATGTAGAGATGCCTATTGTTCAAGATGACCTATCATAACTTTATGGAGATCTAGAAGAAAAAAGCTGAAAGGCTCCAAATAAATGACAAGGTCAGGGAAACATTAATTACCCTGGATACTGTATACATGTCTCGAAATATCACACCCAACTCCATCATTATGTACAATTAATATTTATTAATCTAAAAGTAAAATTAAAAAATTATTAGGCTGAGTGTTAGCTCATACCTGTAATCCTAGATGCTCAGGAGGCTGAGAACTAAGGATCCTGGTTCAAAGCCAGCCCAGGTAGGAAAGTCCATGAAACACTTACCTCCAATGAACTACCTAAAAAGCTGCAAGTGGAGCTATAGTTCAAGTGGTAGAACACTAGCCTTGAGCAAAAGAAGCTCAAGGAAGCTGGACTTTTGTGGCTCATGCCTATAATCCTAGCTACTCAGGAGGCTGAGATCTGAGGATCTGGGCAGGAAAGTCCGTGAGACTCTTCCAATTAACCATCAGAAAATCGGAAGTGACGGTGTGGCTCAAGTGGTAGAGCACTTGCCTTGAGCTGGAGAGCTGAGGGAAGCACCCAGGCCTATCTGGTTCAAGCCCCCCACTGACCAAAAAAGCTCAGGGACTGCTTAGAATAAGATTAATTGAATAGATTAGATAAAATAATGAGCATAATATTACTGGCTGACACTTAGCTACTCAGGAAGGTGAAGTCTGAGAGTTAAGGTTCAATGCCAGTCCTGACAGAAAAGTCCATGGGACTCTTATCTCCAATTAACCAGCAAAAAGCTGGAACTGAAGGTGTGGTTCAGGTGATAGAATGCTAACCTTGACAGATAAAAGTTGAGTGAGAGCATGAGGACCTGAAGTGAAATCTCAGTACATGTGTGTGCACACATGTGCATGCACACACACATACAAATGTGAAATGTGGATTTTTGTTGTGTTTTTTTTTTTTGTACAGAGTAATTCCAAAACTATTTGCTGTCCCCCCCCCCCCATGAGACTCCTGGATATGATAGTGGTTATTGGAAAACTTGGTTCTAGGAAACTAGTTTAAAGGAAATGTGGTATCTCTTACTGATCCTAAGAGTGGTCAAAGTGGGACTGGGAATGTGGCTTAGTGGTAGGGTGTTTGCCTAGCATGCATGAAGCCTTGGGTTTGATTCCTCAGTACCACATACACAGAAAAAGCCAGAAGTGGTGCTGTGGCTCAAGTGGTAAAGCACTAGCCTTGAGCAAAAGAAGCTCAGGGACAGTGCCCAGGCCCTGAGTTCAAGCCCCAAGACTGCCGCCCCCGCCCCCCCAAAATGGTCAAAGGTACAAGCTTTGAGTCAGTGTAACTACTTCCTCTATTGTAATTTAAGACTGAGGATAACCAGAATACCCAGCCTCATAAGAATACGGCAAAGATGGGGCTGGGAAGGTGGCTCAGTGGTAGAGCGCTTGCCTTGCATGCCTGAGGTCCTGGGTTTGATTCCTCAGCACCACATAAGCAAAAAGAAAAAAGCCGGAAGTGGTGCTGTGGCTCAAGTGGTAGAACCTTAACCTTGAGCTGATGAGCTGAGGGACAGCGCCCAGGCCCAGAGTTCGGACCCCATGACCGGACCCCCCCAAAAAAAGAATATGGCAAAGATTTAATTAGATAATTTCTGAATGGTGTTTATACCACTCAATATAAAATGTGGCACGGGGGAGGGGGGCGGGGGCGGATGGGAAGGGATGGGAAGGGGAAACAAAGGAGGAGGTTACAATGCTTGATAAGAAATGTACTCATTATCTTGCCCATGTAATTGTAACCCCTCTGTACAGTATTTTCACAATAAAAAAAATGTGGTACCATATACTCATTAAATATGGCAAGTATTACTACAAATATTGCCAGCACATAGTAACTGCTTAATGAAAATCAGTTGAATGATATTAGATGTAGTAGACTCTGTTCCTTTTTAAATTAATTTTATTGCATTCTTTTGTGGACATACCACAGTTGCTTAACAAAATCCTTCCTTGTGGGTCTGTATATAAAAAAGAAATATTTTTATTATGAATTATTTTGCAGTAAAATTTGTACTAATATATTTTGCTATATTTTTACTATTATTTTACAATAAATGGCAGTAATAGAATGACTGTCAAGGTTATTAGTGCTTAAGCTTTTGCACATTTGCCAGAATGTTCAACATGAAGTTGTCCCAAAGTATAGAATGTTCCTGTTCTGTTCTTCATCAGCTTGCTACACCAAAATTGGTCTCTCAGAGGTTTTTGGTAACCTGTTAATTTGCATTCATATTTTGATTATTAGTGAAATCAAAGATTTCCCTTCTATATTTAAAATATTTTAAAAGAAATATGTGTCTCTGCTGGTGCTGGTGGTTCACACCTGTAATCCTAACCACTCAGGAGGCTGAGATCTGAGGATCAAGATTCAAAGCCAGCCCAGCCAGCAAAGTCCATGAAACTGTTATCTCTGATTAACTACCAGAAAACGAGAAGTGGTGTTTAAGCTCAAAGTGGTAGAGTGCTAGCCTTGAGAAAAAAAGCTCAGGGACAGTGCCCAGGCCTGAGTTCAAGACCCATGACCAACAAAAAGAAAAAAGAAGAAAAAGAAAAGAGAAGAAAGAAATGTATATCTTCTTGTAATGATTTCCCTCTATTGTCCCCCCAAAAAGCATACATTTCTTACCAAGCATTGCAGCCTCCTCCTTTGTTTACCCTTCACATCCCTTCCCAGCCTCCCCCCTCCCCCCCCAAGGGATTCTCCTATTTATATCTCTTACAAAGTTGAAAAGGTATGCCCTAAAATTTGAAATGATTCATTTAATATAGTTATCTTTAGGAGTGTAGTGGGGCATTCAAATCCCTTTATAATGTATTCTTTCCACTTTGAGATCAAGAAAGGTCTTCTCTTAAACCCTCACTGTCTCCCTTCCCCTTTCCCCAGTAGTGTGCTAGAATGCCTTCTCCCAAGCTAAAGAGTTGAAGACTTAGTTCTTATGGGAAATCTGCCCATCATCTCCTCCCCCTTCCACCAGAGGGCACTCTCCAATCTTCGAATCCTAATTCCATCCCATACCTTTAATGTGGCCCTTACAGTTTGGCGTGGCCTATATTGTTCTGTCTTGCATTATAGCTATTTAAAGCAGAGTATAACTCCCTGAAGGCAAATATTAGCAGGTTACCCATCTGTAGAAACTGGCCAGGGGTTTTAGATTTATAGATACTTCTTGAACTTATTTCTTGAATCGAGTTAAGGGTTTTCTAAGTTGATTTGATTTGAATTAAAAACAAGAACCTAAGTACCCACATCCTTGGAGGAAAGTCCAGGAAAGATGAGACAGAAAACATGGGTAAGCATGGAAGTGGAAGCAGAGGAGGTAATTTATGCTGCAGCTTTATATAGTAAATATGAACATCCACAGTTAAAAATCTCGTTTTTCTGGATGTCTGTTTTGCTTTTGAAAACTAAGCAGTGAGGAGCTGATTTATTTTTGGGTCTCAAAAGGCTAAGAGTTTGGTTTTTTTTTTTTAAAGTGCAACTGGTTGAGTGAAATGATGTAAAGTCACCTTTTCTGACAAACAGAATCACCTCTGCTGAGCACAGGCCCTGGAATTATTGTGAAGGGTGCCCTGTTCGCTTCCCAGTTGTGCAGAAAGAAAGTAGTGAGCTGCAGGAACTTTGTAAATTATGAAGTACTGCACAGAAGTTGACCTTTAAAGTTTAAAAATATTTCCCACAAAATGTGGCTCTGTTTATAGCTTACATCCTATTGGAAGCTTCCTGATAGGCAGCAGTGGTCTCTCAGCTGGCTTTTTAAGCTGCTCTTTTCCTGACGACAGGTCAGGAAAATCAAAAGCCTTGTATACTTAAGGATAATCCTGATCCTGAATCTTTCATTAAAAGTAATTTAAGTCAACCTGTGTACTAGATTGTATTCACAGCTCCATTTGCAAAGCATCATGAACTTTATTGGTTTCAAATAAGAAAAATGTATTAACCTGAGTCAGGTGTCTTGACTTTCAGCTATTATTTCAGATGATTGACTTAGGTAACTAATTAATTTTTAATTCTTAGTAGGAATGTCAAGCCCTGCATTATATTATCTTTTATTTGGGACTATTTGAATTGAATTCTAAATTGTAAGTTTTGAAATTGGGCAAATGGAGATATACATACAGACACATGCATGTACATGTATACATATGTCATTTGTAGATGCTAGGTTTAACAGGACTCAGCTACTGTAATTGTTCAATAATACAAATAATGATGATCCTTAATATTGGTTGCGGGTAATATTGTGAGATGTTTCAAAGGAATAATAGAGAGTTGAGTGGTTTGCTCCAAATCACACATTACATAGGTGGCTGAACTAAGACTAGAGTCTCCACAGCCTGATTCCAGAATGTTTGCCAGGATGCCACCATCTTTAGTAACCACATTGTCACAGGGATGCTCACTAGGGCCAGGCTGTGCACATGTATACAGGCAGCGACATCATGGCTACATCTTGATTTTGTAAAGGACCCAGGATTCTTCAGGCTCACAGCTGGTGTCCCTTAATGATAATGATGTGGGAATTCAGAAGCATCTTGTGTCCAAGGCATTACATAATTTTCATTATTCAGTAATCTTTAAATTCTGGGACTTGAAAGGGATTTGTTATTTGGATGCCCCCAATTTCTTTTCCTTAAAATTTGGATTTGAAATGGAAGTGATGAAAGCCTACAGTGTACTTTCTGCTATTATTTCAGGATGATTTTTTCCCCACTTTTATTTCTTCGAAGCTCTATGCTTAAGAAACACAGAGTCTTAATGATGAAACATTTTGATCTTTTTGGCAGGGAAAATTGCACCCAACTAAGACATAACATTTAAGATTCCCCATGTGCCTAGGGTCATTATAGTTTGAGTTTGAAATGGCAATAGAGGCCCATGGATTAAATGTATGATCCTTAGCTTGTCAATATCGGGACAAGGTAATATGGAAACTTAAATCCTGGTGAGAGGTTTTCAGGTCTCTGGCAGCATGCCCTTGAAGGAGACTGTGGGACCCTGGTCTCTCCCTCTCTCTTTCACAATTTGGCCATGAGATGACCAATTGTGTTGCCCCATGTTCTCCCACCATGATGTACAGCGGGCACAAAAGCAACAGGGCCAATAAGTCATGTGCTAGGACCTCTGGAACAGTGAGCCAAAATAAGTTTCCTTATTATTTGATTACCTCAGGTATTGGTTACAGTAATGAAAAAGCTGGCTAACATAGACATTAACTTAAAGGAAAAATCAGGTTGAAGATGATCCATATCTGCTTTAGCAATTACTCATTTTGCGCACATGGTGTGATGCTGAAACTTTCTAGTCATTAATTAGGAAGTTTAAGCAGTGTTTTCATTGTCTGACGGATTCTTTTCTAGGAGAATGTCCACACAGCAAAAAAAAAAAAAAATGGTACAGACATGCTAGACTTCTATAGGAAAATATGAACAATTGTCTTTTAAGAATTGTTTCAGGGGCTGGGAAGGTGGCTCAGAGGTAGAATGCTTGCCTTGCATGCATGAGGTCCTGGGTTCGATTCTTCATCGCCACATAAGCAGAAAAAGCTGAGAGTGGTGCTGTGGCTCATGCGATAGAGTGCTAGCCTTGAGTTGAAGAGCTGAGGGACAGGGCTCAGGCCGAGTTCAGGCTATGACAACCAAAACAACAACAACAACAGGAAGTTCAGCTGCTACCACTGAGGAAAAGTTATGATCTTTTCTGAGGTGGTATGGATGCTGTACTTCTTGGTATTTTGGAACTTAGGAAAATTGACTTGATGAACTTTAGTTCAGCTTCCAAAGGTATAACAATTTATGTGTTGTGTTGTTGCCAAGAATTTGCAAACACTAAAATTTTAAAAAGATTAGGAACTACTTTAAAAACAGTGGGGACTGTTGCTATTATTGGAAAAATAATTACAACAGTGTTGTATTTCAGTTAGAGAGCCAACAGAATTATGTCAAAGCAAGCTAGCATACACACCAGAAAGATACTGCTATGAAGGGAAATTGGAAACTTAAATTCAGATTAGCCTCTTGAGCCATTATTTTTGTCTGTGGACCACTTTACTTTTCTGTTTCCCTTTATTGGCTTTGGTAATTAGATGTTGAATTAACCTTAAAAACATAGATGAAAAAATGTACTATGTGGAGATGTCATTGTAGCAATAAAGCTCATTAATGTACTTACTATTATTTGACTTCAAATTTATTTACTGTACAATGTATGGTGTGTCTACTTCTATTTATAATGTGATGTGTTAGCATATATAGCTACTTATTACTTTCTCTTTTTCTATTTTCTTATGACTTTTATCCTAGTTGTTCTCTATTGAGGCCTTAAATTAAAGATGCCAATATATTTTTCTTTGCGGACTACTAGAGAAAGGACTTATTAATTGTGTCTACTGGACCAAGTGTTACTAAGCCAGGCCAGGCACTGGGGGCTCATGCCTGAAAGCCTCCGTACTCAGGAGGCTGAGATCTGAGGGTCACAGTTCAAAGCCAGCCCGGTCAGGAAAGTCCGTGAGACTCTTTACCTCCAGTTAACCACCAGAAAACAGAAGTGGAGCTGTGGCTCAAAGTGGCATAGCAATAGCTTTGAGCAAAGAGCGCTCAGGGACAGCACCCAGGCCAGTTCAAACCCCATGGTCAACAAAATGACAACAACAACAACAATAATATAACAACCAGGAAGATAACTGCAAAACTCTAGTGTAATATGACATTTCAGGGCTCTAAGTGATGGTAGCAGTGAAGAGACAGCTTTCCCATGTAAGAAGAACTAGAATAACTCTTGAACCCAGAGTTGGAGTGACAAATAGCATCAGACCTTATTCAAGCACTGATCTTGAGCCCAAGGAACAATTATTTTTCCCCCTTAGCGATATAGTGCTTTGTCCTTACGTTTTTCATAGGAAAACAGCCATCTCTTTTCCTATTCACAATATAACAGGAACATATTCACATATAAAAGAAAGCATGTGATAAATACCATATTTCTCCTCTTTTCCTTCTGGCTTTTCCTAGTAGTCTGAATGCCCTTCTGGCCATTCCTGTCTCCATTTTGTTCTTCCTCCTTCCACATCACTGCCTGCTAACAAATAGTCATAATTAGCTAGGTGTTATAAACTTGGGAGGAATTGGCCAATAGAAATGACCCCTCTTCCTCTCCCTCACATGGGGTTGTGATGTTGAAATAAACCACAGCGTTTGGAGGAAGTATTTCTGGTGGTGCTCTAATTCTGTTGACAAGTGCTCTCTGACTGCATGTTCTAGGCAATGTTGCATTAGGAGTTGTTCCTTTAATTTTTGTGACATATGACGCAGTTTCTCTGGCCAGAGGCTTCTCTTAGGTCAGCATCAATTTCTCACTTAGTTCATCCGAGCGATGCCTTTGCAGAGGGTTTGCTATAGGGGAGATCTGTCAGATACACATGTATGACATTTTTGAGTCGTTCTATTTAGTTGGCTTTACGATGAAATAAAAATATCTCAGCTGATGAATAAGGAGTACTTGGCTGACATCACCTTCTTTAGATACCTCAGAATATCGCAGAGCTGATCATGTTTAGTATACACAAATAGAAAATATAAGGCATAGGTTTTGTTATTTTTGAGGCAGGGTCTTGCTATATTGCCTAGGCTAGCTTTGAACTCAGGCCTTTTACCTTAACCACCATGACCAACTGGACATTACAGATTTAAATAAATAAAAACTCAATAATGTTCCATTGGAAGTTTGAATAGAAAATAATAGGTACCGACCTATAAAACAAGACAAGTGCTGGGCACTAGCTACTCAAGAGGCTGAGATCTGAGGATCACAGTTCAAAGCCGTGCTGGGCAGGACAAGTCCATGAGACTATTCTCTCCAATAAATCACCAGAAAACCAGAAGTGGTGCTGTGGTGCTTGCTTTGAGCTAAAGAGCTGAGGAACAGCGCCCAGGCCCTGAATTCAAGCCCCACAACTGCCAAAAAAAAGAATCGACAAGTATACCTTACTGATGAATACAAAAGTATCTACAAATGTTGCTACTGCTTTAGTAACCTTAGTAGCACTATTAGGTATATCATAATCAGCAGACATTTTTGGGGAAGAAAATCAAATATTCTTGGGGATGAAAAACACATTTTGATGCTTTAAACAAATGTCAGAAAAATTTGGCAAAAGACATTCTTGTAAATGCCAAAGTAGCAGTCAGCCAGTCTACTGTGTTCTTGACTCACAGCCAGTCAGGCATACACACAGTCTCAAGGAGCTGCTTTTTTACATCATTGGAGTAGCACATAGGACCATGCCCAGATGTATAAGTAACATGTTCCCCGTAGGAACATGCCCAGATGTATAAGTGTTCCAAAATGATCTCAGACCAGGCCTAAATGGTATATGCCATTTGTTCCAAGTCTGATTCAATTTAACCTTTGGTGATTATAAATGCTGTAAGGGTCACTTAAGAACCTTTTGTCTACAGCAGAAATTCCAAAGTATCTTCTAGTGATGGGTTCCACATCTTGTAACTTAGCCAGCCCTCAAAGAGCCAATTTTGACAGCCTGGTTGCAGTCTCTTTGGGGCTTGGACAGAAGCCTGGAACCTGCTGTATGAGCTACACTGGCAGTTGTAGATGTAGGACAAGGTCTTCAGCAAATACAGACATGGACAAGAGCAGGATTCTAGCAAAAATTAGTGACTAGGTCAGTGGGCACAGATACTCTGGGAGCAAGTATCTTTCAGTGTTTCAGCAGAGTCAGCTTTCAGGGACTGGGGTGACTGAATGAATGGAATTTATATACAAGAGGAACATGGAGAGACAGTTCTCTAACTCCAGGAAGAGGGAAAAGATTCCTAATGATAAGTACTCGGTTGTTCAATTAGAGCTAGACCTAGCCTGATATAGAACTCATCTGTGTTTGACTAGGGCTTCTTCAATCCCCTTTCTGCCCTCTGCAGCTAAGTTTCAGACTGTCCCAAAGCCTGGAGAAAGCTGAATCTGAAATTAGTCAATGTGTCTGGGATTCAATAGAGGTTGGGGCCAGCAACTAGGCAGTACCTACACTCCTTGCTTTAAACAGTATATAAAGGAAATATATTCTTAAGATAGATGGGCAAATTTATTAATCCTACATAATTATGACAGAAGCATTGCTTCTACTCTCTAATCCCTTAGTGTAAAAATAACTGATACAGAAACAAGTAACATAACAGGTAACAACATAACTTGAAGCACTACCCCGGGTGTCCATGAAGAGGAATGTAACTCAGTTTCCCAGTCATTAGAAGTCTAAGAACCCGGGTATAGGTCAACAGGGCCTTCAGGGAAAAATGACAAAGGTGTTACTTGGTTTTGATAGCAACTCATGTTAGTTAGTCAGTAATTCTAACTAGAAAACTTCGGGGAAAAAAAAGAATTACCTTTTGGAAACAGTTGAGTGAATAGTAGTCATCGCTATGTGGCCAGAGACCTTTTAAGAATCTATTATGGCAAATTATATCACTGGACTTTCAGGCAGACAAGATGCAATTAGACACCTGCCTAGAGAGCATATCTTTTCTATTGACTTTTGATGATCAATGGTGAGATGTTTTTTATGTCAAAGAAACACATGCAACAATGCCAGCTCTAGTCTGACTAAACCATATGACCAGGCAAACTCCTGGAATCTTTCTGGCTGACATTAGATAGGCATGTCTGTGGTCTGATGTGTTTTTCCTACATTAATGCCTCAGGGGAAAATGTATATGTACTCCAGTCAAATAGGTAAAAAAATGAATCTTAATCACTGTTTGCTGAACACTTAGATAATCGGATGCTGTGCAAGGTTCCAAACATAAATGATCATGTTTCATTTATCTTCAGGGAGAAACTCTTTTCATCCATATTATAGAAGGAACTGGGCTTCAAGAGTTCAAATATCTTGTTCAAAGTCATCTAGTTAGTGTCAGAGCCAGAGAATCTGAACTCAAAAGATTGACTTATAAAGTCTGTAATTTCCCCTGTCTTTTCTCTTTCCCATTGTTTACTGGTGTAGGTCTCCAAGGAAAACTCTTACAAAGGAAATGTAAATAATGGGATAAGTAGAAGTCTCAACTGACCATACACAGTGAAAATTATAATACATGAAAATATTAAACCTCATACCATACCAACCAAGGGGGACTTTGCATAAAATCTGTGGTGTATGGTATTTATTGAGTTTCTTCTTAAAAGAGACTTTTTTGTTGGTGGTGGTGGTGGTTGTGGGGTCTGAATTCTGGGCCTAGGCACTGTCCCTCAATTCTTCAAGCTCAAGGCTAGCGCTCTACCACTCGAGCCACAGCACCACTTCTGGCTTTTTCTGCTTATGTGGTGCTGAGGAATCGAACCCAGGGCCTCATGCATGCAAGGCAAGCATTCTACCACTGAGCCACCTTTCCAGCCATGAGAATTTTTTGGAGATACTATCTCCCAAAGGTAGCCCAGGCTACCCTTGAACTCAAAATCCCCTTGCTTTGGCCTCCTAAATACCAGGATTAGAGGTATGTGCTACCATGTCTGGCTTAAAATTTTGTTTAATGTTCTTCTAGCCTACTTGAAATGTCTTTTAAGAGAGCTGTTAAATGGAGGGGGTAACAATGTTCAAGAGGAAGTGTACTCATTACCTCACTCATGTAACTGTAACCCTCTGTATAGTATCTTTACAATAAAAAAATTAAAAAAAAAAAGAGAGCTGTTAAGTAATATCTGAGAGTTGTCTAGTTGGAATTGAAAGGAAAAAAAAAAAAGTCCAGTCCTTGATTTCTCTGATGTCTTTGTAACAGGTAGCTAGAGATGATGGGGAAATGGAAATAGTCATTGATTATTGGAGCATGTAACACAGGACAAAAGAATATCAACATTGTCTTGTGCCTCTAAATGTTGTTATTTTGAGACCTAATCCTCTATGAGATGGCATTAAGAGATGGGAGCCTTTGGGAAGTAATTAAACCTTAAGGGTAGAACTACCAGACTTGGTGGCATTAATGACAGAGACACAGGAGACCAGTGTTCTCTCTTCCTCTGTGAGGATACACAAGAAGGAGTCATTTGTGAACTAGACAGAGGGTCCTCACTGACCCTGAACCTCCTGGCATCTTGATCTCTGCACTTGCCAGCCTCTAGAACTATAAGAAATAAATTTCCAATTGTTTATAAGCCACTCCATTTATGGTATTTTGTCTCAGTAGCCTTATTAATTCCATTGCTGTAGTTTCATAGAGAAATGATGGAATCACCGTAATATCCCAGGTTCTTTTCCTGTGGAAGAGGACACAGGAACATTGTGTTCTTGCCCTTTTCAAGAATTTCAAAGTAACATTCATTTACGTGACTTGGTACAATTGCTTTTGTCAGCCTAAGCAGGTGGTTAAGTGTTAGCACTCATCTATCCAAGCGGACTGGAGTCTCCCAAGCACTCTTGGCTAGGGTTGTTGAGCTTCTGATTAGGAGACTCCCCCTAAGCGCCCTCCTGAAACATTGCTTCAGGGCTTCTCCTCCATTTATTACCCTAGTCTCATTAGGAAAACTTGTGTTAGTGACCTCTTCCTGTTTAAATAGAGAATAGATTTCTCCTCCCTCTTTTTTAGTTCCAGGCCATTATTCTCTACTCCGCCTGTCTCAGATATTGCATTCTTTTGTTCAATGTCTCTTATCCAGCACTTCATTCTATGCCTCCCTTCTAAGTATCCCTTCAAGTATCAGTATGAACTGCAGTTTCCTCTGGATTCTCCATAGAGTCAGACATTCCCTTTTCCTTCTCCCCAACCACCTCCTCCTGACTGGTTCCCATAATATCACTGGGCTTCTCTGACAGAGAGTTGTCTATGCTTAAAGCATTTCACTAGGAAGACTCAGAAAGTGGTAAATGCTTTCTTCCCCCCACCCCCACCGACTCACCCCAGTTTTAGCTGTGTTTCTACAAAGCTTGAGAATAACACAGAAAGGTAGAAATTTTCATTGAGCCAATTTGTCTCATTCATCCAGGACTTTGGAGTCATTAACACATTCTGTGTTCCCATAAAGAAGGGCTGAAAAAATATTGTAAAGCTCATCAGGAATGTTCGTTTGAACTCAGAGCCTTACACTTGTACTCCACACTTGAGCCACAACCCCAGCCTTGGCATCTTTAGCTGTTTTTTAGATAAGGTTTCATATTTTCGTCTGCAGCCAGTCTGCACCACAGTTGTCCTTCCTGTGGCCTCCTGCACACTTGGGACAGGCATGTGCCACATGGTCAGCTTACTGATACAGACACAAGGGCCTGCTAACCTTTTGCCTAGTTTAGCTTTGAACCACAATCCTCCTGATTTCTACCTTCTAAATAGCTAGGATTTAAGAGATGGGACACAGCAACCAGCAACACTAGTTTTTTGTTGTTGTTATTGTTTGGTTGTACAGCAGAACTGAACAAAAAAACAAACATTCAGTTCTGCTGTACAACCCTGCTCAAAAATAAATAAGCATGGCAGTTCATGCCTGTAATTGCAGAATTCAGGAGGTATAGGTAGGAAGATCTCAAGGTCAAGATCAGCCTTGGGTACATAGTGAAACCCTGTCTCAAAAAAGTAAATATAAAAATAAACAATGGTTGAGAGTATAGTTCAGTGATAGAGCATGTGCTTAGCACATAAGACCCTATACCTCAACCTGCTCCCTGACTCAAGTCAGAAATAACACAGGTGAGGTCAATATTTGTAAATTGAGTGGCCTTCATCCTCATACACTATGAATATGGGATTTTATTATATGAATCTTGTTATAGTGCTAATTGCCTTGACCTTCCCCACTCCATGGCTCCATTTCCACAAAAATTAATTTTATTCAATTAAGAAAAATCATATAACTGACTTTATAAGAGTGATCTTGGGGCTAGGAAAGTGGCTCAGTGGTACAGCACTTGCCTTGCATGCATGAGGCCCTGGGTTTGATTCCCCAGCACCACATAAGCAAAAAGAAAAAAAGCCAGAAGTGGCGCTGTGGCTCAAGTGGTAGAGCGCTAGCCTTGAGCTGAAGAGCTGAGGGACAGCGCCCAGGCCCAGAGTTCAGGCCCCACGACCGGACCCCCCCCCAAAAAAAAAAAGAGTGAACTTCATGTTCATTCTCATCTACACTGTCTAAAATTACACCCGTAAGTCTATTAAGAAAGTACAGATTTAAAACAAACAGTGCTTTTATTTATCTGTCTCCCATGTCTAGGTCTCTTTGGATCATAAACCTAAAAGTCAGAGAATTTGTGATTTGTTCATTCTCTTATCTATTCATCATAAGAAACTTTGGAAGCTACAGTATAGAAAAGAATAAACCGTGGTCCATGCTCCTAAAGATAAGAATCTATAATCCTGAGGAGCCTTCTCATTCACTGGTTCATTCAGAGTTTACTGACTTTGTGAAGGTGTTCTCCCTTGCAGAATACTCTGGCTTTATGATAGCATCACTTGTGGATATTTTCAAAATTAGTATTATTATCCAGGCACTTGTGGCTCATACTTGTAATCCTAGCTACTCAGGAGACTGAGATCTGAGGATTGCAGTTGAAAGCCAGCCCCAGCAGGAAAGTCCATGAGACTCTTATCACCAATAAACTACAAGAAAACTGGAAGTGGTGCTGTGGCTCAAGTGGTAGAGCGCTAGCCTTGAGCTGAAGAGCTGCCCAGGCCCAGAGTTCAAGTTCCACGACCTACCAAAAAAAAAAAAGGTATTGTTCAAGGGCTGTCCTCAGATCTAATGAATCAGAATCTTCATGGTCTGCTCTATTTTAAAATAGAATGGGTGATCCTGGTACTATATCAGGATAGTGAGAAGCAGTGTTAGTTGACCTATATCTCCACCTCAATCCTGTGTAACCTTGCATTTTATTTTAGTTCATGACCCGGGAATCAAACCCAAGACTTTGCACATGCTGGGCAGGCATTCTACCACTGAGCCATACACCCTAGCCCACACCTTATCATAGTTTTTCTGTCCTGTTCCCTGTGGTATTCTATTTATTTTCTGGCCCTATGATGCTTACAGATTCAATAGCATGAACACATGTTCTCCTGGGGTGGGTTTAAGATCAAGTTGCCACTAAAACCCCATAGCTAGTTTATTGGTTCAGATGTCATCTATTTGGTTTGCTTCCCTATTGCGACTGCAGGGTTGAAATACTGAACAGCTATTCATGTTTTCTTCCCGAGGCAAAAGGCTGCAGCAAGGTTATCTAAAGGACTTTTGAATCAGGGAAGCAAATTTAAGTAAATACAGCGATCGGAGCTATTTCATGAAGCATACAGGCTTGATTTAGAAGTGGAGTGGGACTTGTGTTGGGTGGTTGCCAAAGATGAAGCTACTGTTGTCTTCTTAATTCAGTCTGCCTGGTACTTCTATGATAGATTTGCCAGTGGATCAATTTCCTGCCACTGTGGCCTCTCATCCATTCCTTCATTCAGTGAATATTAATTGGATACCTACTTAAATCAGGCACTGTTAGTGCTGCAAAGTGGGTAGTTCCGTGAAATTTCTATTTGTTTGAGCTTTCCTCAAAGAAAATGTAGCTCCTGGATTTTGTCAGCATCTTACTGGCCCTTTTTCCTGACTTCCTGCCTCCTGATCAGCAGGAGAGAAAGATTATCTAAGCTGGTTGAATGTTGTAATTGGTCCAGTAAGTCTCATTGGCTCTAGGGGTAGGGGTTAGGAGTATCACACAAATGATGGGCTTTGGTGTGTCCTGACTTGGCGGGGGCATATCTCTCATGCACTTGAATCCTAGTATTTATGGTCACAGTCTGTAACTCTGATGCTTGCTCCCTCGTGGACCAGGGTTACCATTGGCTACTGGAGATTTCATACTCCTGAGTCTTCACTACATCTACTATCCAATTCACCTACTTGTGATCGCTCAGTGCCATGTCTTCGCAGGCCTGTGGGAGTTCAGAAATCTGACTCTTCTGCACCCAGTCATGCTACAACACCGACTCATCACTTGTTGTGATAGAGCCCCCCAGAGCATTGGTCTTCTGGAGAGTGCCAGACACGAAGAGAGAGCAGGCATTCAGCCTTAACACACATTGTCTCCCCAGGATGAGAAAGTCAGGGCTGCTCAGTTGCACTTACATCTCCTCCCAGAGTACAGAAGGACAGGACTTCTCCTCATTACATTTTGTTCCTCTCATAGCCCTCAGAATTGAGCTATCATCATTTGGATGGAATCTTTACTCCTTTTTGTATATGCTTATTGATTGATATAGCAAATGAGGAGAATAAAGGATTTCAGGAAATCCTCTGTTAAGATAACAGTTTAGCTTACAAACTATCTTCTGGGACATCATAGATAATCTCGTTAGCTGTGTTTCATTGCCATGGGGCTGCAAAATTTCCTACGAGAGGAGGACACATCCTTGTCCCAATATGATTGGGGCTTAGGTGTGTGACTTTATTTGATCAATGACAGTATAGATTAAAACGAACAGATTCAGTATAGGCCATTGTCTTGGAAAGTTTCTAGAGTCATCATAGACTTACACCAGCTGTTCCTTCTCTGTTTCTTCTGATGTGAAAATGCTATGGCCAAAATAAGGCCTACTTTTTCAGCAGAGCCCCAGAATGAGAAGACCTGTGAAACAGTAGCCTACCTGCCAAACGGTGCTGGAAGAAATAATGATTTTTTTTTTCTTTCGGTCGTGGGGCTTGAACTCTGGGCTTGGGTGCTGTCCGTCAGCTCTTCAGCTCAAGACGAGTACTCTACCACTTGAGCCACAGCTCCACTTCTGGTTTTCTAGTGGTTAATTGGAGATAAGAGTCTCATGGACTTTCTTGCCTGGGCTGGCTTTGAACTGTGATCCTCAGATCTCAGCCTCCTGAGTAGCTAGGATTACAGGCGTGAGTCCTCGGCACCCGTCAGAAATAAAATTTTGTTGTTATTGACCACTGAGATTTAAGGTTATTTGTTATCTCAACAAAGCTAATATACCTCATAATACATTCTACGTCAAAAACCAAATGCTACTTCCTCCCTCTTTTTTGCACTCCTTCTGTAGTATCTCCCCCAGCATATAGATGCCTTGGGCCAAATAGTTTGCACATTCAGAAAGGCCAAAGAATAAAGCATTTTAGCTATTTTCACTATATTGCCTTTTACATAACAAGAGGAATGCACATGGAAAATATCTTAAACTCAAGTGTTTGGTGATTTCGTGAGAGTGTGTGTGTGTGTGTGTGTGTGTGTGTGTGTGTGTGTGTGTATGTGTGTATGTGCTTGCATGTGCGTGCATGTGTTTTGATTTTTACTGCAAAAGAATTGATCATTGTATGAATAAATGATGGTATATGTTCTGCGTCTAGGGCAAAATTTAAAAGTGGCTATTGGAGAATAGGAAGTATCCTTTTGAGGTTTTTAGTTCTGGTACAGATACAAAAGAGAAATGCCACGATCAATGGTAGGAGTAGTAGACTCAGGGTTGTGGCTAACCATGGAATCCTCTCCTGTTCTTGAATGGATTCAAAATTATTTAGCTCAGATTGCAACAAATGTGAATTATGCTTCTTGCTATTTTTTAATTCCTTTGTGTTTTAAGAGTTTGCAAGCTTGGGAAGTTATTTAGTGGTGAATACACCTTCTGTTTGTTTACTTATACCAGAGGCAAACAAAAGAACCCGTAGACAACAAGGAAAGAACTGTTGGTCCCCCAGTGATCACTTCGGCTACATCTGTGCACACAGTAATCATCATGATAAAAATATAGCAGCCTTTTTCTCCCTTTTGAAATGCTTATGTGTTCATGGATTTGAGTGGTTGGAATTTTCCAGTTAATCAAGGTTCATTTCTGGCATTGTGTATGGAACTGCCCATCATTTTCTGTTTGAGAGAAAGCATTTCACCATAGTCAAACATGGGATTTGCTAAGAAAAGAAGGGGGAAAAAAAACTTATGATACTTTGTTATGATAAGGTTTGCAGCTGGGCCCAATAACAAGTGTATAGGTGTTGTCATAGGTTGTGCCCCTGTCATCCCAAGTATACAGGAAGAATAAATAAGAGGATCATGGTCCAGGTCCATTAATGTGAGATTCTATTTGAAAAAATAACCAAAGCAAAGGCTCAGGTGACAGCATACTGGAGGCCCTGAATTCAACCTCTAGTACTATTTAAAAGGGGGAAATAAAGTAAGCCCTAATCATTTTCAAAGTAACTGATCCTGTGCTATAAATATAAAAAGAAGAAAAACTAGGTAGAACGTAAGAATTTCAGTAATATAGCCTGGCACATTCTAGTAGTCAAATACGATTTTAAGTTATATGTGTGACAGTGGAAAATGACTGCAACATTTTTTTTTGTTTAAGACAAAACATTCTGAATGAATTATTTTTTTAAAAATATGTTTTTTATTATTATCTTTAAGTAGTTATACAAAGAAGTTCCCATTCTACAAAACAGTATATGAGTACAAAGCTGAATGAATTATGTTTTAAGGAAAGAAAATGTTTTAAGAAGAAAGGAGGTGAGGGGCTGGGAAGGTGGCCCAGTGGTAGAGTGCTTGCCTCGTGTGCATGTGGTCCTGGGTTCGATTCCTCAGCACCACATAAGCAGAAAAAGCCAGAAGTGGTGCTGTGGCTCAAGTGGTAGAGTGTTA
Source organism: Dipodomys merriami (assembly GCF_024711535.1). Lineage (NCBI taxonomy): Eukaryota > Metazoa > Chordata > Mammalia > Rodentia > Heteromyidae > Dipodomys > Dipodomys merriami. The sequence goes on along the minus strand of NW_027206279.1, from coordinate 6,794,144 downwards.
GCCTTGAGCTGAAGAGCTGAGGGACAGCGCCCAGACCCAGAGTTCAAGGCCCATGACAGAAGAAGAAGGAGAAGGGAAAGGGGAAGGGGAAAGGGAAGGGAGAGAGAGGAGGAGGAGGAGGAGGAGGAAGAGGAGGAGGAGGAAGAGGAGGAGGAGGAAGTGGAGGAGGAGGAGGAGGAGGAGGAGGTGGTGGAGGTGGTGGTGGTGGTGGTGGAGGTGGAGGTGGAGGTGGTAAAGGTGGTGGTGGTGAGAGAGGAGAGAAATAGGAGAGGGAAAAGAGAGGGAAAGAGGAGGAGAAGGGAGAAGGAAGAGGATTGCCAGGGATCATATAAGCAAAGCCAATGAGAAAAGGTGATCCTTTTCTGGGTCAGATTTCTAAATTGATACTATTTACAGAGAACGTCAAAACTTTCTGATTTCCCAAAAGACAGTAAGGTGAGCACTTGTCATGCCTGCTACCATTGAGGAGCAAGCCCCTTCCCCATCCTCTCACTGGGCTTCTACATCCATTTGCCCTCTTTATATCAGTCACGTGCCGCATCCCCCACTTCCCTAACTCGGAGAGGGTCTTCTGCTGCTCCTTTTATACCTGATTGCATGCCAAAGCATGCTTAAACTTAGATCACTTGTGAGTTATCTTTTAGTGCATAGAACATTTTGAACAGTGCATGCATACTTCTGTTTAATTTGTGTGTATGTTGTAATTTTTTAACTTTTACTTTGTCTCTCTTCCTTTTCGGCAGTACTGGGGCTGTACCACCTCTACTCCATCAGCCACGCTTACAGCCTTTTTTTTTCCTGGCTATTTTTGACATGGGTCTTAATTCCTGCTCAAGGGTACAACATGATTTTTTGTTTATGCTTCCTGTATAACTAGGATGACAGGCACATACCACCACACTACCACACCCAGCTTTTATTGGTTGAGATGGGGTTCAACAAACTTTTTGCCTAGGCTAACCTCAACCTGTGATCCTCTTCTTCTCTGCCTCCTGAGTAGTTAGGATTATAGGAATGAGCTACTACATGTGGCTAATTTTCTTTTTTTCTCCTTTCTTCCTTCCATTCTTCTTTCTTTTTCTTTCTTTTTTTCCCCCCACCAATTCTAAGGCTTGAACTCAGGATGTGGGACCTGTCTTTGAGTCTCTTTGTGCTCAATGCTAGCACTTTACCACTTGAGGCACAGCACAACTTCTGGATTTTTCTGAGTAGTTAATTGGAGATAAAAGTCTCATGGACTTTCCTGATCAGGCTGGCTTCAAACCGCAGTCCTCAGATCTCAGCCTCCTGAGTAGCTAGGATTACGGGAATGAGCCACCAGCACCAGGCTATTTTTTTCTTTTTAATTGACATAATAATTGTACATGTTTATGTAGTACAGAATGATAATTTGGTGCATATATACGATGTGTAATTATCAAATCAGGATAATTAGCATTTGCATCTTATTACTTCCTTGTGTTTGGAGCCTTCAAACTCTTCTAGTTCTTCATAAAATACATAATAGGCTGTTGTAAACCATAGTTATACTATTGTGCTACTGAACACTAGTATCTAACTATACAATGCACCCATCATCCAACCTCCTCCTTCTATTCCCTCTCCTCCCTAGTCTAGTATTCATGATTCTACTTTTTCCTCCTCCTCCTCCTCCTCCTCCTCCTCCTCCCCCTCCCCCTCCTCCTCCTCCTCCTCCTCCTCCTCCTCCTCCCCTCCTCCTCCTCCTCCTCTTCTTCCTCCTCTCCTTTTCCTCCTCCTCTCCTTTTCCTTCTTCTTTCTTCACTGGGAATCAACCCCAGGGCCTAGTGAATGCTAGACAAGCTGTATTTCTGCCTACTTCTTCTTTGAGCTCAACTTTTATACCCTCAAAAGTGAGAACTGACAGTATTTGTCTATGTGTCTAGTTTCTTCTAGTCACTGTGTGTGTGTGTGTGTGTGTGTGTGTGTGTGTGTGTGTGTGTGTGTGTGTGTGTGTGTGTGTGTGTGTGTGTGTGTGTGTGTGTGTGTGTGTGTGTGTGTGTGTGTAATACTGGGAGTTAAACTCGGGCCTGATGTTTACTAGCAAGCACATTTGAGCTATGCCTTCAACCCTTGTGTATGATTTGTTTCGATTATCATAATGTCTTCCAATTCTATCCATCTTCTTACAAATGACAGGAATTTATTCTTCTGACTGCTAAGTCTTAGTGTGAGTGTCTCTATTACTACATTTTCTTTATCCATTCATCTGTTCATGTGTTCTTTGATAATTCCATATCTTGACTATTGTGAATTCTAAGAAAGTATATGGGTATCTCTTTAATATGATTTCATTTCCTTTTGATATAAACCCAAATGTGAAATAGCTGGATCATATGGTAGAGTTAATTTTAGTTTTTTTTTTGAGGCATCTCTATCATACTGTACTCTGTAATGGCTATAGAAATGTATATTTGATATGTGTCCTATCTTTTCAATGTCTCCAGCATTTGTTCCTTTTTGATAGCACCATTTTGTTGGTAGTAAAATCAGCTAATCGATTCTTCAAGAGACTCCATCTCAGGGGCTGGGAAGGTGGCTCAGTGGTAGAGCACTTAACCTTGCATGCATGAGGCCCTGGGTTTGATTCCCCAGCACCACATAAGCAAAAAAAAGAAAAGAGACTCCATCTCTAGTTTACCAGTACAAAGCCAGACTTGAGGTGTGGTTCAAGTGGTAGAGTGCCCACCACCATGAGTAAGAAAGCTGAGCAAGCATAAAACCCTGAAGATAAGCTCCAGCACTACAACCCCCAAACTCCCATCAATCAGTAATTAAAAATGATTCCCCAATTTAAAGAGTAAGAAAAACCATGAACAAACAGGAAATGTAACAAACAATAGAGTGTAATAGGTGAACACATGTGAGATGGGAACTTCTTTAGCAACGAGGAAAATATAAGTTAAAATGATGAGAAACCACTTTATGCCCATGGTGATGACAAGACTCAAATGCATTTGAGTCTTGGCAGTGCTCCTGCAGCACCAGGTACAGAAGAGAAGAGTACCACTCTGGAGAGTACCTGATGATGAGAAGCTTGTCATACTCTGAGACCCAGCAATTCCATTTCTTGGTATATATCTTAGAGAAATTCTCCCAGGAGGCCTGCCCAGTGCCAGTATTAGGAGGAGGGTAAATAAACTGGGATTTTCATATAGTTGAAGATCCTACGGAACGAAGACAAATGTTCTGCCAGACATCTGTTATTTATTTTCTGTACTTTTCTCCATGATGGAAATATTTAACAATGTAAAACAAAAGATGAAACAAAGAAAACCTAGATTCCAAACATGCTCTTGTCTATGGTAATACTTAAATTGTGTCTTTGAGACCTCGTCTTACTATGTAGCTCAGGCTGGCCTCCAACTTGCAGTCTTCTTTCCTCCGCATCCCTAATACTGGATTACAGGCATGTGCACACCATACCCAGCTAACAAATGTTTTTGAATTAAAACATTTATGTGCACAGTCATAAATGTAGTCCCAGTGTACTCAGCACTTTCTTATTGGCAAGTACATAAACACGTATATCTTCTCCTATCCCCAACAACTTTACAAAGCTGGGAAAATGAGATTCTTAGAAATCCAGATAAGTGTTGTATTACCTTTGTGATTTAAAAGCAATAATGCTCTGTAACTTAGAATCATTTAATTCCTTGGGTTCTCAAAAGGATCCATTATTTTTTGGCATCAGTTAGGTACATGGGATTTTCATGTATACAATGCATCTTGATCTAAGTTACTTCCTCTGTCATTTTCTTTCCCTCTCCTTTCCCCTTGGGGGGCAAAAATCCATGTTAGTATTAGTAAAAAGTGAAATTCAAAAACTACAAATTTATATTCCTAAAGACTCTCCTACTTCCAAATTCTCCTCATAATCACTGTTAAAATGTTGGTGGGTTTGGATAGGTAGAGCTGTATGGGGACAATAAACAAAGTCCAACTTACTTTAAAAGTCACTTGAAAATTCACTCAAATGCAGTACTGAGGATTGAATTTGGGACCAAATGCTTGTTATGCAAGTGCTTTTACCTGCCCCCTCCCCCATCCCCACCGGTTCACTCTTAAAAAATTGAGGGAAGAGCTTATTTTTGGAAACTAAAGAAGTGGAAAGATTTTACGCTATACCACCCCCTTTCTCAGAAGAGATAGCTCCATGTCACAAAGCTCCACGTGCTCAGGCGTAGCCCCCATTGCCAGCCCCTGTTGTGGCGGAGCTGTCTCCTGTCTGCATGACTTTCCTATCCCCTCGGCTCTCAATCCTTGGTTTTCTTGCCCCTGAACCTTTGCACATATTATTTCCTCAGTGTAAATGTTTTCTCAACATCACAGCTTAGGATTTTTGTCAGGTTGTGTTACCACTTCACTTGATTACCACCTATGATTACCTGCAAATTGGAGGTGCTGATGGACCTAGAGAAATTTATGGGAGGTGAGGCTGTCCTTGAATATCTGTTGTCTAGGTGATAACTATGCTTTGAAGGAACATTTCTCTGATCCTAATCTCAATGCAGAACTAGACATAATTGGTGATACCAAAAGATGGGGGCTTTTATGTCCCCATTCCTAAATAGCTACAGATGTAACAGATTAGCTTCTGGACTGGCCTCCTCTGACTCCCCTCCCCCACATTTCTTCTCTCCAGAATTTGACTCACCCCTTCTTCCCAAATTCACCATCTTCATGAAACTTAACCTCTAGGATCATTTTTCTGATCCACTTGCAGCCATTCTAGACTCAGAACATGTAACACTAATCTGATTGTTCCTGGCCTATACAGAAAACGAAATGCTGCTGTGGAAACAGTGCTGAACAAACCAGATGACCTAGAGTCAGGGGCAAGCTCTTCCATTTCACTTGAGATCCTGAACAAAAATCTCCTCCTCCTACTTCAGTAGAAAACAAGTAGTAAGCTCTGTCCTGATTCATGAAATATGGTTGTTAGATTTAATAGTGTGATCTTTTTGATTAAAAAAAAATCATGCAGCCATGCGCTGGTGGCTCATGCCTGTAATCCTAGCTACTAAGGAGACTGTGAACTAAGGATAGCAGTTCAAAGACTAGGCAAGAAAGTCCCTGAGACTCTTATCTCCAAATAACCACCAGAAAAAAACAGAAGTAGAGCTGTGCTCAAATGATAGAGCACTAGCCTTGAGTAGAGAAGTTCAGGGACAGTGCCCAGGCCCTGAATAAAAGCCCCACAACGAACCAACATAATACATAAATATATATATATATATATATATGCATATATACATACATATGTATGTACAGCAAACAGGATATTCATTATTACCCATCTCCTCTTATAGCTGTACTAAAGTATATATAATGTAAAGAGCATCACTTTAACCATCTGTAAATGCATAGTTTATTGGCATTGAGAACATTCACATTCTTGTGAGTCTCCAGAACATTTTTATTATCCCAAAACTCCATTAAATAGTAACTCCCTATGAACCATTTCCCAAAGTCCCTGATAACTAGCATTCTAGTTTCTGTATCTATGAAATTTACTAATTTAGTTATCACATATAAATGGAATCATTCAATATTCTTTAATGTCTGGCATAATATTTTCATGGTTCATCTGTCTCATAGCATGTATCAGAATTCCCTTCCTTTTCAAAGCTGAATGATACTGCATTGTATGTATTTATTACATTAGATTTGTCCTTTCATCCATCAATGGACTTTGGCTTGTTTCCAGCTATTGTCTATGCTTAACCTTGGTGCACAAATAGCTGTTTGGGTATATGTATATGTAGCGGTGGAAATGCTGGTTGATAAGGTAGTTCTATGCTTAATTTTTGTAAGTATCATACTGTTTTCTATAGAATCTGCTCCATTTTACATGTCACCAACTATGTGAGTTTGAATTTCTCCACATCCTTCCCAACCTTTGTTGTTTTCTGTTTGGTATGAAAAACCTCTTTGTGGCTTGATTTTAGTTTATCAAATGATTAGTTGAAATCAATTATCTTTTCATGTCCTTTACTGGTCATTTGTCAAGCTTCTTTGTAGAAATATCTGTTCCTTTGCTTGTTTCAAAAAATAGTTTTTTGTTGATGTTTTTAAATTATAGATCCTCTTTGTATATTTGGAAGATTGATATCTTTGATTAATACTTTATGATTTGCAAATATTTCCTCCTATGAGTTACATGATAACTTATGCAAAACATTTAGAGAACAACAAAAAAATAGAGTATTAAGTTATTAAGTGCTTAGTATTTTACTGTGTCAAGGGTTCTGTTCTTAAGATGTTCTTAAGATGACTAGTCTTTCTGATTTTTTTTTTTTTTGGCAGTCTTGGGTCTTGAACTCTGGGCCTGGACGCTGTCCCTCAACTCTTCAGCTCAAGGCTAGTGTTTTACCACTTGAGCCACACTGCCACTTGATTTTCTGGTGAATAATTGGAGATTCGAGTCTCACAGACTTTCCTGCCTGGGCTGGCTTTGAACTGCAATCCTCAGATCTCAGCCTCCTGAATAGCTAGGATTACAAGCGTGAGCCACCATTTAGATGCATTTAGAATACTGGAGATTTCTTTCTCCCAGGCATCTTGTATGAGATTATATCACCAGCAGCGAATTTGTATTCTAGCCATATAACTCAGAATATTAGTTCTGGTGAGGAATGGTGATACATGCCACCAGCAGTGTGGAGGCTGAAGCAGGAGGATTGTGAGTTCTAGGCCAGCTTATGCTATATACTGAGTCTTCCCCCGTTCAAAAATAAACAAAAGAATATTGACTATAGGAACTTACAAAATTGGGTAAAATACAGCCTGATAGGGGGGAAATGACAGCATGAGATGCATTACAAATATATACAAATGTGTTAACATCAATTGTTAACCTTAATAGGTCAAAAACTACTTCCTTGGAAGTATACCGAGTCAAATGTGGAAGTCAAGGAACAGTGCTAACTTGAAAAACAACAGCTTCTGTGTCACGATGTGGGATAGAAGAATGGAAAAGGAAAGAATTGGGCCCACGGAAGCCTGAGCTTCCTCCTTCCACCCAGTCTCAATGGATCTCAATCTTTGCCTCAAACTAGAGTTCATAGAGGTTGAACCGCCAAGCCACATGGGTGGATAAAATTATGTGGACTTGTGTTAAGCATGCAAACAGTTTGAAAACCTCATAATAGGACATTTTCAATGCTATGTCCTAAAATGTATTTTTTTTTCCTATCGGAATTCCTGGCTGCAAGTTAATTGTAAACATGCCCTAATTTAACAAATTGTTCTTCATCACTCTTATCAGACATTACAAGAAGCTCCATGCTTTATGAAAGGAGTTACTTCCCTCCCTTTAATACCTAAATCCCACTGAGATATGGAATAGATTCATATTTACTGCATAACCATTCCTTTGAGACAAAAAATGGTCTTCTATATTTACATATCCCATTTATATTAACTTTTATCAAAGTGCCTTTTAAAATTTATTTTCGTCAGGCACAAAGTCAAATCCCTTGATCTAAGCCCTATTAAATACTTTGATGCCAGCCTGCACTTTGAACAAGTATTTCAAGTAGGAAACATGAACTTAAATAAATAATCCTGCTGCCTAACACGCTTTCAGACAAAATATTGATTTAAATGCTAATATAGATGTATAGAGTTCCACTTTCCTATTCTTCATTTACACACAAAAAATGGATAAACACTTGGTTTTTCCTGGACAGTGGGGTTTGTGTGTAAACTACAGCAGAATTTCAAGTTATGCTTAACTTCCCTAGGACTTTGTGCCCTCAAATCAGCACAGAACATGTACAATTGATTCATGAGTGTACTAGTGTTAAGATCAGGCTCAGGCCTGTAATCCTAGATAATGAGGAGACTGAGATCAGGAAGATTATGTCTAGAGACCAGCCTGGGCAAAAAATGGCCACGAGATCCCTTCTCAATAGGAGGGCATAGTGGTTCATGCCTGTCATCTCATCTACTCAGGAGCTGAGAGGGACAACATTCACAAGACTCCATCTTAACGTAAGAAGGTGCTGGGTGCTGGTGGCTCATGCCTGTAATCCTAGCTACTCAGGAGGCTGAGATCTTGAGGATCACGGTTCAAAGCCAGCCCAGGCAGAAAGGTTCATGAGACTCTTTATCTCCAACTAACCACCAGAAAACCAGAAGTGGTGCTGTGGCTCAAGTAGTAGAGCTCTTGCCTTGAGCTGAAGAGCTTGGAGAGAGCACCCAGGCCCAGGCTGGTTCAAAAGAACCATACCAATTAACATAAATTACCATGCTAAGTAAACTGACCAATGTAATCAAGGTAATGAAAAATAGAATCTGATGCTGGATAGGGTGGCATGCCCATTAACTTCTTCTACTCAGGAGTGTGAAGCAGGAAGATTGTTTGAGCAAGGAATCTGGGAGTAGCCTGAACAACACATTCTGTTTATTAAAAATAATAATGGTCATGATAATTACAATATTTTTAAAAATAAGATCTGGTAAACCATAAGAGTTGGCACAATATTGGTGGAACATGAACTCATTTGTTCTCAAAAATTTGTTCTAAGAAGTACAAAAGGCATTTTTATTATCATCTCTTGTTAACTGGTTTATATAATCTTCATACTAGAAAGCTGTGCAGTTCCTACAATATCTTGTCTTGTGTTTATGGCCTGTTTCAGGGCATAGTGAAGAAACACATTGTTGGCATGTATATAAAAATATAAACCATATTATAAGGACTATAATGGTCCCTTGGAAAACACTTCAGTAGTATAAAAATTTTTTCTGGTAGATTGCTTGGTTCTTAATAGCCTAAACATTCTGGTATTTCCAGTGGGTTTTCCATATTCTAATCCAGTCTGATCCATTGTCACCTCTCTGGGTTTGCAGATGTTGTGTTTAATTAGATTGTTCGGTAGAGAATGAGAAAACCAGGAGGCTCATTAGCATAGCTGAAAAGCTGTTTGTTTTGAAGCATAGGAAAACAATGCTTCTTTAGGTCCTGTAGACTGGTGGAAACCAAGATGTGAGTCTTCTCTATGAGATTTTGTAAACAAGGACCAGCACATCACTCCCTAGATTTTAGTATTGATTGCATTCTCAAGCTTACTGTGGGCTTCAGCAAGATAATAAGAGTGCTCGTATAAATCAACCTTTCATTTACCTAAAAGAATAATCCTGCTGCAAAGGAGGAAATGACAGCTTCTCTGATCCTTGAATCCTGGGCAAACTGTCCCCAAAGTGCTCAGACCTTGCTCATTTCATAGACATTTCCTTCTAGTTGCTTTCTGGGCTGGCAAACCATGAAAAGAAGCATGTAGACTTGGCAGTTCAACCCTGAAGTGTATGTCTAAAAAAATTATTGCAATTTATGCACCAAGAGTGCAAATGACATTTATCATTTGTCTTGGCAAAGACATTTCTGAAATTAAAAAGGATGACCTTATTTCACTTAGTGAAATGAGATGTGCTCTTTAATGGAACCCATTTTGAATAGTTTTTCTTACCGTAGTGCTGTTACAAAAGATGGATCGTTTTATATTCTTCCTTATCATCAGAAGAAAATGTGTTTTTCAACTATTTTCAATAAGACTTGCCTGTACCATTTGAAATTTTTCTACTCTTCCGTGGTGGTTTGTCACAAACATTAGGCGTAATTTTTCTTCCTGTCCTTTTGAGGTGAAAGCAGTGTTTCTCAGCATGATTGAAGATAGGACTGTGTTTATACTGATATTTAAGAGACAATCCCATCATCTTTTCCTCTTGCTCCTTAGTCCTTAGGCAAAGCCTAGAGTTTTCAAGGTTAAACATGATTTTAATCACAACGTGCATTGTCTAGAGTCAGCAACTTACATATCCCTGACAGTGTTCACATGTTTAATCTTGCTGACATCCTTCAAAGTAGATATCCTTATTATCCCTATTTGACTGAGAATCCGAGAGGTGAAGTCTTTAGTCTGACATCAGGTAACTAAGATGTCAGGAACTGGCCTTAAACTCACAAAGTCTGGCTGGAGGAATCTTGAGTTCCACTGTTGGGCTTTACCATTGGGTGAATGCCAGGCTTAGATAAGCTCACCTGGGGAGACTCCTTTCTGCAGTGTTGGCCTTGCTTTTTTCCTCTATAATAGCTCCTTCCTGTACCCCTTCCCACTCCAGTCTCTGTCCTCAACCTTGGGTCTATCAAGCCATAACCTGTAGTTGACAAGCATTTTATTGGCTGGTGCAACCTTAATGATGGTCTCTGTTGAAAGTGTCCCTCATCCCTTGCATCACGCCATCCTTCTCATCCCCTTCCCTATCACCCACTCTGACTTTCCCTATGAGGCCTCCCCCCAGTGAAACTAAAAGTGTGTCAAGGATAGATGGTACTTTGAGATTTCTCTCATGGCTGAAAAATGGGAGCGATTTCCTTTCAGCCCCCAAAGTTAACAAGAGGACAAACTCTAAGAGGGATTGTTTGCTAGAACCCAAAAGATTGTCCAAAATCAGAACAAAACATTTTTATATATGGTAGTTAGTTTTTACAACTTACCTTCAGAACAACATAGACCAGTACTTCATTTATGTGTTGATTCATTGGATCACTTGTTCGGCAGAGTCTTAAAGAACACCATGTACAAGGTATTCTTGTACTCTAGGCACTGTGGATACAAATCACCACCATGGATTAAGTACGTGCCTGGACCTCAGAAACCTATGAATAAGCGCTCAAGAATTTCCAAATACCTACATTACTGGTGAATTCTGGTACTATGTCTTGTTCCCATCTTGGGTATTGATAAGAATGACATTCTTGTTTTTAATTTTGGTTTCCTGGACTGGTGGTCAAATCTAGGACTTATCACATTCTAGGCAAGTATTTTACCACTGAGCTACATCTCCAGCCCCTTTAATGACATTCATGCTTTCCGGTATTTGAAAATAAAAGTTTAAAAATTGGACAAGCAAACTGAAAAATGTTCATCTAAAAATATCCATTTTTTTTCTTGATGGTACCAGAGTTTGAACTCAAAGACTCATGTTTGCTAGGTTAACATTCTGCCACTTGAACCATGCCTCCAGGTTGGCTTTTTTGCTCATTATTTTGGAGATGGAGTATAGTATATAGAATATAGTATATTCTGCCTGGGCTGGCCTTGAGCTAGGATCCTCCTGATCTCAATTTTGAGTAACTAGGATTACAGGCTTATAGTGTCCAGCTTCATTTGTGCTTTTTATTATGACAATGAACTTTTAAGGAATATAATAACCAACATTGTTTTAGATAAACTCAAATGATTACTATGCCAAACCTGGATTATACCTATATCCCCTGCAAGTGTATATTCTTTTAATTGAGATCAGCAAATAACATTAGTAAGGTATATCCTGTAATCCATTCCCCAACATTTCTCAATTTCATATCTGTTCATTGCAGATGTTTGGGAAATTGGTGGCCTGTTTTGAAAGAAGCATATCAAAACGTTTTACTCTCATCTGTGAATAGAATGGTTACTCCTGTTTAATTTGGAAGGGAAACCTTATCATTTAATGCCATATTCAGCTACAGATTTGAAATGGCTAAAGACACGAGTTCTAAGAAGCTTTCTCACTGAATGTAATTAGAGTATGTAGTTTCACAAAGCCTAAGTGTCAAAAGAATGAAGCTATGTGCAGAGCATTTAGGAAGGCTTACAGTCTGCAATGCCAAGCAAGACTTTGGAAGGATAGTTCATCTCTGCTGCACATATACATTGTTGATTGGTTCCAGCTCCCCATGAAACTCTGTTTTATTCAAAGGCTTAAAATCTGTGTAACTTCACAGCCCATGAAAATAAGCTATACTGCACTTGGGTCAGTCTATCTTTACCTGGGAAGCAAAGGCTGGATAAGCAATAACCATTTTAGGATCCTGGAGTTGTTTTTTGTTTTTTGTTTTTGTTGTTGTTGTTGTTGTTACTGTGTTGTTTTTTTAATGGTTTTTTATTTAGGGAAACTTCCACATTGTGTACATCAGTATTCATCACTGTCTATTGAGTCCTTAAAATGAAGTCTTTACAAACTTGCACAAAGCAGTAAAAGTAAGTTCAGGAAGGAAAAATAAGAGGCCCATATTGAAGAGAGATAGAGCCCACAAATATGACTTGAAAAGCCCATATGTTCCCTCTTGTGCTACAGCCTTCTCCCATCAAGAGAGTTCTAGTGAACCTGCTCCCCAAGGTCTATCTGGCATTTCCTAAGGTCCTGCTCTTTTTTATCTCTGTGTAGCACTTTTTCACTGACCCCCTCCTTCTTACGCCTCATTCTTTGTTTCAGATATGTCTGATGATATTTTTTTTCAGATTATTGGTCTGACTACCCTTCTTAGATGTTTTAGCCTGGTGCTTTTTTTTTTTTTTTTTTTTTGTCCTAAATGTAAGCATTCCCTGGGGTTCTGCCCTTGGTCCTCCTCTATCTTTACTCTCTCCCTTGGTGATCTCATCCTTTTTCCTGATCTCCACGCTCATTTGTATGCAGACTTCTCTTACATCAATAACTTTGACAATCTAGACTTCTCTCCCCTGGGCTTCCGTCCCACATTTCCAGCTGCCTGTCAAGTACGCTCACTGTCTTGTCATTGTGTTCAGACTACACATCATAGGTTCTGCCAAACCTTCCCTTATTTCTCTCCTGGGAGCCCTGTCCCTCAATGACATCAGCATTCTCCTGGTAACCTTTGACCCATCATTCTTGCTAATGCCCAGAACAGTCAGTCATTGCCTGGACTTGTTGACTTATGTCCCAAATATCTGTTGGCTTTGTCTCTTGATTCACATTGCCACTTTTTTTTTTTTTTAGCTACTTGATTAATCTCTCTAGAGAACAGTTCTTATCTTCAGTTCTCTGAATTTTTAGGCTGTGAAACATTAAGAAGGAAAGATGAAGGACGAAAAAAGAAAAGGGAAAAGGCCAGATGCTGGTGGTTCATGCCTGTAATCCTAACTAGTCAGGAGGCTGAGATCTAAGGATCATGGTTCAGCCCAGGCAGAAAAGTCAGTGAGACTGAGACTCTTATCTCCAGTTAACCACCAGAGAACCATAAGTGGTGCTGTGGCTCAAAAGTGTCTGTGTAGAGTGCTATAGCCTTGAGCAAAAAGAGCTCAGGAATCGCACCCAGGCTCTGAGTGCAAGCCCCATGACCAGCAAAAAAAAGAAAGAAAAAAAGAAAGGAAAGAAAGAAAAGGGAACAAGAAAAGAAAAAGGGAAAAGAAGGTTCTTATGCTAGCCATGCAACCCCCAACCTTTTTTCCTTTTTTTCCATAAAATCAATAGACCTCACTGCCATTAGCCAAATGTTCCATCTCTTCTAAACACACATGTATCTGTACATCCCTTTTCACCTGTACTACAGTAATTATATCCATGTTTTATCTCTCATGCTAAAGACCACAGCCCCTTACCTTCTTTGTCCTCTCACAGTGCCCAGCACTCTGTCTTAACCTAATTGCAGGTACCCACTGAAGTATTATTCAGTTGTGTTATTCTTAGATATATTACCTTACACTCAAATACTCTTTTGTCCAGCGTAACAGGTAGATGAAAGATTTCCCTTTGTATTCGTGTTTGTTTGACTTCCTCTGCTTATTTCTGTGCCTCAGGTTTTGTCAGGAATATGAGTGCTTGTGTCTGATTTAGAAACTGATGTTCATCATCAGCATGGTCGCTGTTTCTGGGCAACTCACTGTATTCTGTGCTGACCTGAGTCTTACATTGAGTGGGGACAGAAGGCAACTTGCTGCCCTCTTGAGAGTTTCTGGTAATTTATAGCCAAGCCATCCATGGCAGAATGTTCTCTCCATTGAGCAGATGCAGCCAATTTCAGAGATGGAATCAGTCCTCAACCATAGCCTGATGGTTCTTAGTAGATAGTTCCCTTAAAAATAGAAATGATTCTTTACAGCCAACATGATGATAAAAGTTTCAAAATCCCTTTGAGGTTTGGGGTATACGGCTAGGGAAGAGAAACTTCAGTGCTCTGTGTAATAATACTTTACTTCCAGAAAGATGCAGTGTAAATCTACAATGTTTACTCCTATCCAGGCTTCTCATTTGAATTTGTTTCTTTTCCTACCATGGTGAATTTAATTGGACAACTGAGAAGAGAATCTACAGGCAATGCTAGCTTTTCTCCTAAACCTAGACCTAGAGCAAACTCTTAGGAGCCTGTCATCTGGGACCCTCCTACTACTACACAGAAATACATAAAAGCCTCCAAGTCTACAGGGGAGGGGGGGGGGAACTCCAGAAAGGTAACTCTTTGCTTTTTGCAGTACTGGGGTATGAATTCAAGGCTTTTCACCAGGTACTCAACCACTTGAGAACCTGGGCTTTTTTTTCCCCCTGGAATATGGCTATGTTGCCCAGGCTAGTCTCTTAAGTCCTAAACTCAAGTGACCCTCCCATCTCAGCATCTCGAGAAGCTGAGTCTGCATGCATGCACATATGAAGGCAGATTTTTAAAAATTTACAGAAAGCTAGATATCTTTCCTATCTTTAAGATTTATTCTCTACCTTTTCTAAAGGTTACTGTACCCAAGTAGGATAACTACATTGAGAAATTCTTATTCCTCAAATGAATCATTATTTATCACATTTGCCACTGTGACCCAATCTTTTAGAAAGCTAGATAAAGAAGAACTAGCATGAGTGGAGACAGCACATTAGTCATTCCTTCATTAATTCCTTATTATTCTCTTATTTTTATATATATCTCTCTCTCCCCTCTCCCTTTCCTCCTCTCTCTCTCTCTGTCTCTCTCTCACACACACACACACATTTGGCCTTGCAGATACCAGGAAAATGAAAAGCATGCTAGAATGATAATCGTCATTTTGATGAGCATCCTGAAATCTTGAAAGTTTAAAAATAGTGTACTAAAATCAGGCATGTTTGTCAAGTATGTATATTAACTCTAAATAAGATACCTAACCCTCACACTATCACAAAAATTAAAAACAGAGTCCAGGGGGACTGGGAATGTAGCTTAGTAGTGGAGTGCTTGCTTAGCATGCATGAAGCCCTGGGTTTGATTCCTCAGTACCACAAAAATAGAAAAAGCTGGAAGCGGTGCTGTGGCAGAGTGCTAGCCTTGAGCAAAAGAAGTTCAGGGACAGTACCCAGGCCCTGACTTCAAGCCCCAGGACTGGCAACAAAACAAAACAAAATAAAAAAACAGAAGCCAGTCAGTAGCTCATTTCTGTAATCCCTCCTAGCTACTCAGGAAGCTGAGACCTGCAGCAGCATGGTTAAAAGCCATCCAGGGCAGTGAGGTTCAAGAGATTCCATCTTTAATTAGGTCAGACTGGAGTTGGATGTTGTGGCTCATGCCTATAATCCTAGCTACTCAGGAGGCTGAGATCTGAGGATCACAGTTTGAAACCAGCCCTAGCAGGAAGGTTCATGAGACCAAAGAGCCAGAAGTGGGGCTGTGGCTCAAGTATAGAGTCCTAGTCTTGAGCAAAAAAGCTCAGGCCCTGAGTTCAAGCCCTAGTACCAGCTCCAACCCCCCCCCCCCAACAAAAACAAAAAACCTAGTCTGCAGCCATGAGCAAGAAAGCTGAGTAAGTAGGAGACCTTGAATTCTAGCCCCTATGTTAACTAAGTAAATAAGTAAATAAACAAATAAAAACAGACCTGGAGTGTAGCTCAATGGTACAGCATTATCAGCATGCACAAGGCCCTGGGTTTAGTCTCCAGCACTGCTGTGTCCCCAATTCCTCAAACATCTTTTTGGCTTTCCTGCAATGTGAACTCAGGCTCTTGCACTTGGACTTGCTAGGCTGGCACTTCTAGTGAGCATCGCCTCTCAGTCCTGTTTTCGTTTGTTTGGTTTTTAGCATTCATTACCTGTACAAGGAGCAGAGCGGGTTCATGATGACATTTCTACATGTTTAACATATACACCAAGCAACTTCATTCCATCTATCCTTCTATCCATCTCCCTGCCCCTCCTCATCTCCAAGAACTACTTCAGCTCTATTCATCCTGTTTTAACAATCCTTGTTAACCCTGCTTAGTCCTTGATAGTCCGTCCAGTTCTGTTTTTCACTGGTTATTTTCAGGATAGGATCTTGCTTCCTACCCAGGCATGCATCTGAGCTGTCATCTGCCTGCTTCCAAGATCCTGTAGTTGCTGGGGTCACAAGCATGCACTTACACTTGCAGCTTCCCTCTATGGAAATGGAGTCTTGCAGACTTTTCTGTCTGGGCTGGCCTGCAACCATGATCTTCCCAATCTCAGCCATATAGTTTGGGATGACAGGCATGTTCCACTATGCTCAGGAATGGTTTGAGATGAGGTCTTGCAAACATTCCCCCCACTCCCCCTCCAGATGGCCTGGAATCATGTTCCTCCCAATTTCAGCCTCTCAAGTAGCTAGGATTACAGGCATGGGCCACTGGCTCCCACTCCACCAAGGAAAAATAAAAGAAACTGGGATGAAGGATTTGGGGTTTACTTAAAAGCAAATGGTGAGAAACAAAGGACTATCACTACCAGCTGAGGAATGGAATTATCATCTATTTGTTTCCTTCCTCCAGCATTTGATGACTTCAGCCTATTTTCTTTTTCCAGAAGTTTGCTGCCTGTTTGCCAGTGGGCCGTACACTGACATTGTGTTCTAGAAAGTGAAGTCATCTTGCGTGGCCGGTAGCAGCTGTGGGGGAATGGTCTTTTCTCCCAGCAGGGCAGAACCTTGGAATGCAAAGTTTTCTATTCATATCACAGCCCAAACCTCCCAATGCGGAAGCAGCCCTGGGATCACAAGTTTATCTCATCAGCTTCCTTGGAGAAAGCAGCTGGGCTGCCAGAGAAGCCTCTGGGCAGCCATTATTAGATGGAAAAGAACATCCCTTGGTGTATTTTTTTTTTCCATGTAGCGCTCACTCTGTACTGTCTGCTGGTGGGAATGGGGATGAGGCTTGGGTGCTGGCACTTGTAAATGTGAGTACGCTTCAGCCTAACAGTTATGACAGATTGTCTGACCCCCTTTCCCAGGGAATGCTGCCTACCGTCAGTCTGCTTGCTTGAAAATAATGTCAAAGAGCATTGTTGGAGGATTGGCTCTTACCTGTAACAAAAAACTAGAACCACACACATGCTCACCTGTAGAGAGATTTGCTGTTATTCACCTACACAGAGGATCCCCTCTGCCTTCTTGTGATCCCTTCATGATATCTTGGAAGTTACTTCTTTACTCATCTCCCAAGAAAACATCTTTCTCCCTCCAACTGATAGAACCATGTCTTGCAGAACACTTCCCAATTTGTAAATATTCATATATCCATCATCTCATTTAATCTTGACAAGAGAACTCGGACAAGGTCTCACTTTGTATCCCAATCCTCCTGCCTCAGCCTCCCAACTGCTGTGATTACCAGTATACCCCAGCACACCCAGTTGTCATTCAAGAAAGCAGAATAAAGCCAGATGCTGGTGGCTCACACCTATAATCCTAGCTACTTGAGGATGGTGGTTCAAAGCCAGCCCGGGCAAGAAAATCTATGAAACTCTAATCTCCAATAAACCACCAGAAAACCGGAATGGTGCCAGCTATGGTTCAAGTGAGCCACCAGAGCCTGGTGAAGAAATGTATCTTTACAAATTATACCATCCAACAAAGTCATATAGGAAATACCTTTTACAAAAGAGAAGAAAAATAGAAGATAGGAGGTAAATGGCCAGTCTCAATGTTACTATAAGCCTTAAGGAACATACTGTTACATTGTTGGTTATGGTGATGGTATTGTTGCAGTTATTTGGGAACAACTGAATCTGTTTATGGGCTATGTATAATCATTCTGATTTTTCCCTAAATAAGGGGAATGCTTTCTTGTTGTAATTGGAGTTTGTTGTTATTGTTTTGTTACTTTTTTGCTTTGTTGTGGTTTTTGTCTGTAATAGGGCTTGAATTCAGGGTCTCATCCTCACTCAGCTTACTTGCTTGGCTGGGTTCTACCACTTGAGCCATGCGTCTAGCATGACTTTTTGATGATTGTTTTGGAGTTGGAGTCTCGTGGACTTTTCTGCCTGGGCTGGCTTCAACCCTGGATCCTCTAGATCTCATCCTGCAGAGAATATCCATCATACTCCAAAATACAGGATTACAGGTGTGACCCACCAGCAGAAAATATATTATTGGATTACAGGTGTGAGCCACTGCTAGCCAGCTGTATTCTTGTCATTATTGATAAATATCTTCTAGATTATGGGAAGGATACTGTCACTATTAGACTTTAACAGTGTAAAGACTTAACAATCAAAATCAAGCCCAAGGAAAAAAGTCACTCACTTTGGCAGCAAAACTACAGCAAGAAAGCTCAAGGGAAATGGGACAGCAGGCAAGGAGACAGTTTCCTGTGTGGAAAAAAGACTGGGTTCTATGAACAATTCTGGCTTCCTAGGTTACTGCCAGCAGGCTCCCTGGAGGGTATGTGATGAACCACAAAGAATGTATTGATAGGGACATAACATTTGCCACTTGACTAGGGAATTTCTTTCCAGCTTGATCTAGATCCGGAATATGTTTTCTTGAGGAGTCAAGGGTAGAATCTCTGCCTATGGCTTGGGGAGAAGGTGGCCAAAGAACAGGACAAAAAAGGAAGGTTGGTGGAGGTAGGGAAGAGAAGGGATAGTAGAAAAACAAAAGAAGGGGTAACTATGCCCGACAAGAAATGTACTTATTGCCTTACTGATGTAACTGTATAGCATCTTTACAAGAAAATAAAAAATTTTAAAAAGGAAGGTTGGGTCTAGGAAATGAGGGTAAAGATAATGTAAAGCATAACAGGCTGAGTATCAGGTAAAACTGAGAGAATTAGGTAAAATGGGAGAATTAACTGCCCCGTATGATGTCTCATATCATCATCATAAGGCCATTTTCCCTCAGGCATCAAGAGCAGTCCTCTGGTAAAGTCTGTCCCCTGTGTCACTTTGAAAGTTACAATTCAACTTTCCTCTTTTTCCTTGTATTTCTCATGCCCAGAATATACTTGGACAGTTATTGTTTTTGCATCTGCATTCTAGTTCAGTGCTTTTACATTGGCCACATACTACAATCTTTGGGAAGTTTTACAGTAATACTGGTTCCTATAACTTTTTTAAAGGTTTCCACATGTTGCTAATGTGTAGCCAAAGTTGGTACTGTTCAAGAACAAACTTTAACGTGTAAATAAATCATCTGGGGATCTTGTTAAAACATGAGTTCTGATTTCATTAGGTTCAGAATAGAGTCTAAGATTCTGAGTTTTCAACATGTGGAGCACTTTGAGTAGCATACCTAGGGGGTAACACTGTTCAAAAAGAAACGTATTCTTTACCTTACTTATATACCCCTCTGTACACCACCCATACAATAAAACAAAACCTCTCAATACTTTGATACATAGTTTTTTTTTAAAAAAAGAAAAATTCACCTGGGGAACTCCAAGCCCATCCAAGTACCTGGTTGTCCTCTGTAGACCTTGGCTCAAGGCCCACCCCAATACTAGGTTGACCTTTGTACATGTGTACTTCAGGCTACTCCCTGTAGATACAGAGCCTGCCAACCTGTTCACATGGGGACTAAGCTAGCCTGCCCAGCTACTTCAGCAGCAAGCCCACCCCTGGGCCATACAAGATAATTTGCCCACAATCTCTGATAGGCTGACTGAGTGCAGTGATGTGCACTTGACATCCCCAGGGAAGGACTGGCAGCCTAAGGCAACTTGGGCACAAAGCAATCAACCCTACCTCCAAAATAACCAGAGCCAGGAACCAGTGACTCATGCCTATAATCCTTGCTACTCAGGAGGCTGAGAGCTGAGGATCTCAGTTCAGAGCCAGCCCAGGCAGAAAAGCCCATGCGATTCTTATCTCCACTTAACCACCAGAAAACCAGAAGTGGTGCTGTGGCTCAAAGTAGTAGAATGCTAGCCTTGAGCAGAACAGAGGCCAGGTCCTGAGTTCAAGCCCCATGACTGACAAAACAGCAAAAAGGGACTGGAGCCATGGTTCAAGTAGTGGTTTACCTGCCTAGCAAAGTGAGGCCCTCAGTTCAATACACAATATCACACATACACAAATAAAAGTCGAAGAAGAGAAAGTACTGCCAAGTTTATTTTACAAAGCTGCCATCAGTAACTGATACCAAAGCCATAAAAGGGCACCATAAAGCAGGGCACTGGTATCTGGCTTATACTTGTCATCTTGGCTATTTAGTAGGCTGAGATCTAAAGATCAAGGTTTGAAGCCAGCTCAGACAGGAAATTCTGTGAGAATCTTAGTTCTAGTTAACCACCAAAAAGCTGGAAGTGGAGCTGTGACAGAAGTAGTGAGATGCTACCCTTGAACATGCGCACGCGCGCGCGCGCGCGCGCGCGCGCACACACACACACACACACACACACACACACACACACACACACACACACACACACACACACACACACACACACACACACACACACACACACACACACACACACACACACGAGACACTGTCCCAAGCCCTAAGTTCAAGCCCTAGGAACAGCAAAAGCAAAAAAAAAAGGGGGTGTAGTTAGGGAGAGGGGAGGATTATAAGAAAAAAAGATACAGGCCAGTGTGCTTGATGGACATTGTGATTCCAATATAGAACTTTGTTTGGAAACCTTGGTTCTAGATCTGTACTGTCTACTAGCCAATAGCCATATGCAGGTATTTAAATTAAATTAAAATTAAATGAGACTAATCATTCTGTTATGTTACATTTGCCTCAAGTGAGCCCCAGATGCTGAATAGTTTTCATATTAGAGAGTACAGAGATAGAACATTGTCATTAACAAAGACAGTGTTATTAACCAACATAGTAAAATTCAAAGCTGGTGGCTCTTACCTGTAATCCTAGCTACTCAGGAGGCTGAGATCTACTGATAATGGCTCAAAGCCAGCCCAGGCAGAAAAGTCCCCGGGAGACTCTTATCTCCAATTAACCACTCAAAGAAACAGAAGTTGAGCTGTAGCTCAAAGTAGTACAGTGCTGGCCTTGAGCAAAAGTCAGGGACAGCACCTTGGCACGAAAACAAAACAAAAGGGCAAGTCTATCCTACAAAAGCTTTCTGGTCTCTGAAAACATTTTTTTTATCCTAGTTTAAAAAAATTTAAGCCGGGCACCGGGTGGCTCACGCCTGAAGTCCTAGCTACTCAGGAGGCTGAGATCTGATGATCACAGTTCAAAGCCAGCCCCATCAGGAAAGTCCGTGAGACTCTTATCTCCAATAAACCACCAGAAAAACAGAAGTGGCACTGTGGCTCAAGCAGTAGAGCTCTTCCCTTGAGCTGAAGAGCGCAGGGACAGCGCCCAAGCCCAGAGTTCAGGCCCCACGACTAGACCCAAAAAAAAAAAAAAAGAATTAGCAGTACTGGAAAGAATTTCCAAAGGTCTACATTTGTCCTCCCTGTTAAATTCCTTTTTCTGAAAGGGTTTTTGTTTTTGTTTCCCTGTCCTGGGGCTTGAACTCCAGGCCTGAGTCCTGTCCCTAGGCTTCTTTATGCTCAAAGCTCTCTACTACTTCAGCCACAGTGCCACTTCCAGCTCTTCTGAGTAGTTTATCAGAGATATGAGTCTCACAGGGACTTTTCTGCCCAGGCTGGCTTCAAACTGCAATCCTCAGATCTCAGCCTCCTGAGTAGCTAGGGTAATAGGCATGAATCCCTGATGCCCAGCTCTGAGAGGTTTTATATGCCCGGCTTGGCAATGTGTTTTTTTAAATCATGATTATCCATATTTCTAACCCACGTGGGTGCTCAGGAGCAGTGCTGGTGTGAGTGCACAGAATGCAACAGCAGCAGCAGCACCACCACCACCATTACCACCCTGTCCCGATCACTCATTTGTGCAGATGTACTGAAGCTGTGTGACTATATACATCAAAGCCCCCACAGTCCCCACCAAAGCCTCATTGAGGACAGGATTGTTCTGCAGCCTTGTTTTCTCATTAGAGTCTCACTCACAATCTAATACCCCTAAACTGAAGAGGATCTGGAGAAATGGAGCTCGATGTATAAAGCAAAGAACCATTTAAGTACAGTGCTTGAAGGTAATTGGCAGCTTAAGGTGAGATAAAGCTCTACAATAGTTTTTTAGCCTCTGAACTATGGCAGGGATCTTGACTGGTCATATAGTTTATCTTCACTTGCTCATTTTCAATACCTAAAGTTGGGCTTCCAAAATGAAAATTATGCAAGTCTCTTTGAAACTTTCTCTAGCATATGATTCCTCTTTCACCTAAGTCCACTCTTAAACTGATCCTGATCTCTTGAGTTACAGTTAGAATTCGTTTTTTTTTAATCTGTTCAGTCTTTAGTAAAGATGTATAATGACACCTTAGCATTCTTCATGTGAATCCTTGAAGATCAGTTATGTGTAAATTACCATTTCAACTTTTTTTTTTATCCATCATTTTAGTGGGGGAAGGGGTATGTGCTGGTGTGAACTGGGTGCTGTCCCTGAACTTTTTTGTTCTACCATTTGAGCCACAGGTCCACTTTGGATTTTTTGGTACCTAATTGGAGATAACAATCTCACAGACTTTCCTGCCTAAGTTGCAATCTTCAAATCTCAGCCTCTTGAGTAGTTAGTATTACAGACATGAGCCACTGATAACCAGCTTTAACCATTTTTTTCAGTGACTAAAATACCTGATTCTTTAAGCTTTTTTTTTTTTTTTTTTTTTTGGTATGGCCAGGTTTTTGTTGCTGTTGTTGCAGAACTGGGGTTTGAACTCAGGGCCTTGTGATTGTTAGGCAGATACTCTACCACCTTAAGCCATGCCTCCAGCCTTTGACCAGGTTATTTTAACCATCATCATCTTCAAGTTCTTCATGTCTGTCTTCAGTTATAAAGTCTCACATGGACCCAGAGCAGTAGAAATAGCTAACAATTACTTTGCATAATAAAAAATTTTTCTTATGTCTCCTGAATATGAGTAGTTTTTGCTTTGCTCTGCGGTGAAACTATAAAAATGACTAGTTAAGCTGGGATTCTATATGTAATCTTCATAATCAGTGTCAACAATAGAGTATATCAGTGTGTCAAACACTTAAGTCTGTATTCCTGTTGATTATAAATGTATAGAGGAATGGGGAAAATGTATAGCAAAGCTAATATCAGAACGCTACTTGAAAACATAAATACGGAAAATTGCAGTTTTATTTCTTTGTATCCTGAGGTGCTTTGAAGTTTCTCCTCCCTAGTTGATTATCATTTGCAAATTAAGCAGGCATTTTTCTACTCATTCTTGTGCATATTAACTATCCCCACAGAACTATCTGCACAGCCAGCTCGTCCTTCTTTTGTTCATGTGTCCAGCCAGTTGTGCTAGCCTAAGGTCAA
The DNA here is from genome assembly GCF_024711535.1 of Dipodomys merriami. Lineage (NCBI taxonomy): Eukaryota > Metazoa > Chordata > Mammalia > Rodentia > Heteromyidae > Dipodomys > Dipodomys merriami. The sequence continues at coordinate 6,770,784 of NW_027206279.1, read as the reverse complement.
TGGCTCTCACTTCTGCTTAATCATCAGGATCTTCTGAGAAACCTTCCAATTTCCCACATTCTATCAGGATCCTGGGGTGAAGCATCCAAATCTAGATAGATAGATAGATAGATAGATAGATAGATAGATAGATAGATAGATAGATAGATAGATAGATAGATAGATTTGAACACGCCGTCTAGTATAGCTAGGTTTGCTCTACAGCCATTTTTCTTCTAGTTCATTACTGGGGATTGAACCTTGTGTATACAAGGTGAGCGCTCTATCACTTGAGACACACCCAAGTCTTTTTTGTGTATATTTGTATATTCCTTTTTTTTTTCTTTTTCTTTCTTTCTTTCTTTCTTTCTTTTTTTTTTTTTTTTTTTTTTTTTTTTGTCAGTCAGGGGGCTTGAACTCTGGGCCTGGGCACTGTCCCTGTGCTCTTCAGCTCAAGGTGAGCACTCTGCCACTTGAGCCACAGTGCCACTTCTGGTTTTCTAGAAGTTTATTGGAGATAAGAGTCTCACAGATTTTCCTGTCCGAGCTGGCTTTGAACTGTGATCCTCAGATCTCAGCCTCCTGAGTAGCTAGGATTACAGGTGTGAGCCACTGGTGCCTGGCTTGTATATTCATTTTTGAGAGAATGTCCGGCTAACTTTACCTGGGCTGGCCTTAAACTCATGATCCTTCTGTTTCTGCCTTCCAAATAGCGACATCATGAGTGTATGCCACCATGCTGGACTTCCTAGTTCTTAGTACTCTTTTATTTATAGATTAGTAGATACTAATACATTCTAGATCTTTTGCCAAACATGCTCATTTTGCAAATAAGTAAAATAAGGCCCAGATATGCCAGATGACTTGCCCAGGACCTCAAACCTTCAGGCATGGAGAGGACTTAAGAATGCATGTTTCTAAACCACATCTTATACTCTTTTCTACCTAATTTCTACCATGTTAGAACATTACCAGAATCACTGACCACCATCTTCTGCAAGCTCTCTATAGTAACTTTCCTTCTAGCTCTAAGAATATCTGTGGAATAATTTCTGAGGAGAGGTCCTCTGTATTGAAAGGGAAAACCGATGTGGCAAGGAGTTTTGAGGCAGGAGGGACTTTGACTCTGCTGCAGCAGCTCTTAGAACCTCCACACAGTTCTGCTCCAGTGCTTACCCTCTGCTTGCTCAGCATCTACCCACTGGTGCCCAAGCTGCTGTTTGTTTTTGTGCTTAAAAGTCTGTTTGTGTGACTCTACTCATAGCCTGGGAGAAGAGCAAGGAGAGGAGGAGGGATATACTATCCTGTAAAGCTTTTCATATTTCCACACAAACCAGACTCTGGCCTTCAGGTTTGCTGACAGAGTAAAATGAGTCTGCCTGTGATTCCCAGAGAAGCACTGAGGACATCCCTTTGATACCTTGTGTGGGCTCATGAAAAATGAATGGGCAGTGTTGACTAGGATGTACAGTTAATGTTTTCATACTGGGCCTGGCTTGAAAAACAACAAAACAGAATTTTGCTACTTCCTAATCTCCCTGAGCTCACCTGTCTTAGGCAAAATGCAGCGTTTGAAATGCTAATAATGCATCTGTTAGTGGTTTTAAAAGACTGAAGAGCTATATCCACCAGGGGAGCTGGGATTAAGGAACTTCTTTAGATTGTCCTTACCTTCTCTCCAGCACGTGCAGCTCCTGCCCCTGGCCCCAAATGGAAGATAGTATTTCAGCCAGGTATGGTGACATGCGTCTGAAATCCTAGCACTTGGGAGACTTAAGACCAAGGCAGAGGATCTTGAGTTCAAGGCCAGGCTGAGCTCCACACATTGTCTCAAAAAAAAAAAAAAAACGTTGAGGGGGTACTGCAAATATAGCTCCATGGTAGTTGCTTGCCTGTCATGGGCAAGGTTCTAGGTTTGATTCCCTGGGACCACAAGGAAGGAGGGAAAAGTATTTTATAGAATCAAGGCATTGGAGAGCTGAAAGAGACCTTTTGTTTCCATTCCAAAAATTTAGCTTTCCTCATTAAGACCCAAAGTAAGTCAACAAAGCTAGGTTAGGGCTTGACTTAGACTAAAACTCAGGTTTCCTGACTCCCAGGCCAAGAAGCTTTTAACTGCATCGTATCATACATAAAATATTTTCAGACTTTTTGATGAAATGGCTAATCCTTGTGATCTGGCAGCTATATATTTTGCTGGCTTGACAGGCTTTCGGGGAAGATGAGAATGCACTTTTCGAGCTGGGGAAACCAGACCAATACTTTTCTACTGTAAAGGAGGTAGGGATTGCAGCAGATCCTTGGTGGCTGAAGCTGAGACCAGTAGCTCCCTCTGAATGGCTTAGTGATAACTTGAGCTCCTTGTCTATAAAGGTCTTCTCACTGTCCAGGAAAATATGAGACAGAATTGGACAGCCTATGGTGAGGATTGAAAATGAGGGTCATCCTTAAATCTCTAATCAGAGTCCCTGCCTGACCACAACTGGCATAGGAGCCCAGGGATACATGTCTTGTAAAACTGAGAAGTCCTTACCCAAGACAATCAATGTAAATACTGGTCCAAGGGCTGACAATAAACATACACACACGCACACGCACACGCACGCATCTCTTTTCAACCACACCATTTTGTTAACTTTTTAATTGGGAAAAGTCTCACAGAAGAGAGGGCTGGAAATGTGGCTTAGTGGTAGAGTACTCACCTAACATGCATGAAGCCCTGGGTTCAATTCCTCAGTACCACATAAACAGAAAAAGCCAGACATAGCTAAAAGTCTCACAGAAACTTCCACTGAATAGCTCACAGGGTGAGGAATCATTGAAAGAACAACCTAGAGTGTACAGATGATAGAGCAGTCTGAAAGGAGCTTCAAAATACACTACAGTGTTCAAGACGTAAAAGAAGAAAGAAGTCTTACGAAAAGAATATTAGGATAGGGCTGGGAAGGTGGCTCAGTGGTAGAGCGCTTGTCTTGCATGCCTGAGGCCCTGGGTTTGATTCCTCAGTACCACATAAGCCAAAAAAAAGAAAAAAGCCGGAAGTGGCACTGTGGCTCAAGTGGTAGAGCACTAGCCTTGAGCTGAAGAGCTGAGGGACAGTGCCCAGGCCCAGAGTTCAGGCCCCATGACTGGACCCAAAAAAAAAAAAAAAAAAAAAATTAAGAAAGCCATTCCCTATTATCTAGTTCATCCTTTACAGGGGCATTTAGTGCAAGTGTTAGGGCTTTTAGACTGATTGAATATGCAAATCGCAGATTTGAGACCTTTCAGTGTGCCTTACCAGTAATTATTTCTCTATTTGAATTGTTTTTGCCTTTTCCTAACTTGCAGAAATGATGGGTAATCTTCTCAAAGCACACCCAATCCCTGAGTGTTATTTTTTCCACCATTGCTTGGTTCCGGGAAGAATTGGTCCTGCAGTGTTATCTCCATGTCTCTAGTGTATGTTTTGATCTCTGATTTATTCTGATTACACCAGCTTAGTCATTACCACAGGCTGATGTTCTGAAGCTATTAAAGTGGCTGTAATTTAGATCTTATATGCCCTCCATGTGTTGGAGCTTAAATCCCCATTTCTTAAAGACCTGTAGTCCAGAGTGGCACTAGTAGGAGGTGGTAGAACCTTGAAGAGGTGGGCCTAAGTAGGAGGGTTATGTCATTGGAGCATACCTACCCAGGGTACCTTATGGCTGTACCATGTGCTTCCACCATTATATGCTGCCTCACTATAGGCTCAAAAACAAAGGGCCAACTGATCATGGACTGCAACCTCCACCGCTGTGAGCAAAAATAAACATCTTTTCCCTTTATACTGATTGTCTCAGGCATTTATTACAGTGACTAACACACTCTCCCCACCTCATTCTTTTACTTGATTCAAGTTATTAGCAAGTTCTCTTAAGAAAGCTCTTAAGGTCTCTTACGAGAACTCTTAAGAATTCGACCTGGGCTCTAGGCTGGGAATAGAAAAATTATTCAGAAAGGCCTTTGTGGTAGCAAACTATTTTTGAAACTTTCACAAATCTGTTGGGGAGAATACAGGAAAGGCTCCATTGTTAATGTATGTTAAAGGCTCTGCAGCATCTGATCCATATCTCAATCCCCATGTCCCTTCATCTTACTTAACCTGGACACACTATTGTCTTCCTCCAGATCCTTGAATATGCCTCATTCTTCTCCAATTCAAGAGCTTGGAAAACTGTTCTTTGTGACTGGAGGACTCTTCACTGTGTTTCTCTGTTCCCTTGTCTCTTCAGTATCTCTTGTGCTTCCCTCAGATTAGCAGAAACCTTCTCTAGCCCCTTACTTGGTCAAATTTCTTTCAGAAACTCTCCCCAAGAGTCCCTTCATTTTCCCGTATAATGCTTATGTAAACTTGAGTTCATATATATTCACCAATTATTATTCTAAACACAAAAGAAGCTGAGATGATGTCTCTGTACTGATGTCACAGTACAGTGCCTCACAGGATAAGTTCAGTAAGTATTTTTGAATGACTAAAGAATTACCACTTACATCTAGTATAGAATGAATATGTAAAAAGGAACAGCGGTCACTCTCTGACCAAGATGAGCACCAGCCTCAGAGTACTGAAACCTTGGCTACCATTAAGGTAACACATATTTTCGTTTTTCCATTCTGCTTCCAAGTGGGACTAGTTTTAAGACTAACAGGACTGATTTCTGATGTATGGTTTCCATGTTTATGGTTGTGTTGATTACACAGTTTCATCCATGAAGTAAGGAATACAAGAGACTGAGGGGTATCAGAGTAAAAAGATGGGACAACGCAGTCAAAGAATATTGGAAGTGGGGCCAGGAACCAAGTTCTCATGAAAACTAGTGGTAAGGGTTGGGAAGGTGGCTTAGTGGTAGAGTGCTTGCCTTGCGTGCATGAAGCCCTGGGTTCAATTCCTCAGTACCACCCAAACAGAAAAAACTGGAAGTGGTGCTGTGGCTCAAGTGGTGCAGGGCTAGCCTTGAGCATAGAGAGGCTCAGGGAAAGTACTCAGGCCCTGAGTTCAAGCTCTAGGATTGGCAAAACACAAAAACAACAAACAAAACAACCTAGTGGTTAAAAAAAAGCCACTTAAGGTCCATATGTCTTAAATGATAGCAGACAAGATTTTAGGGAGATGCTTAAAGACGTGTTGTATTAGTAATACTAAGTTATCTTCCTATCTGCTAACACTTCATAAAGATGGCACATTTGTTTCCTAATAACAGTGCTATTATCTCTCACACCACCCAGCATGCCCCATTTTCTGAAGGACTTCTGCAAGAGGGGAAGGGAAAGTCTTCTATTCCAAGAGCTGAAGTAGTTGAGGTTCTGTTTATATACTTGAGCAAAAAGGCAGATTCTATTGACTTAGAGAAGCACTTAAGTGTTTTAAGTGTAGTGAATCAGCTTTGATTTTTTTTCTTCTTTGGGAAGCATACTTTGTAGGGCCATGAACCTTATTAAAAGCAACATGATACATTAAAAGAGTAAACAAGCATCTTGGGAAATTATCCTCATAACCAGTTAAATTTATAGGCTAGAATTTCAACGTGGCAACTAGAAGGAATTCAAATGGAACATCTGTGATTCTGAGCAGTGCAGTGGATGTGGAAGGCAACCATAATCTGTGCTGTCTGGTTCTCTCACCCTTAGTTACTTGTTCTCCAACTAGTGGATGGTTTTGTTCTTGAAATCTTGATTTTTCACAACATTGACAGATTTCTTTTTTTATTTTTCCTGCCTTTTTAAAAGAACTGTTCTTAAATAAGAAACATTCTACCTTTTCTCACTATTTGGCTATTCTAGGACACTTCCCAGGTTTTAGCTACTAAAGAATATTGGGGTGCTGGGAAGGTGGCTCAGTGGTAGAGTGCTTGCCTTGCATGCATGAGGCCCTGGGTTCATTGCCTCAGCACCACATAAACAGAAAAAGCCAGAAGTGGTGCTGTGGCTCAAGTGGTAGAGTGCTAACCTTGAGCTGAAGAGCTGAGGGATAGCACCCAGGCCCAGAGTTCAAGCCCTATTACCAGCAAAAAAAAGAAAGAAAAGAAAAAGAAAGAAAGAAAGAAAAGAAAAGAAAAAAAGAAAGAATAATGGGTAATAGTTGAGTTGGAATCACTTTGGAAATTCTGTTCTGGGGAGAGGGACAGTATTGGGATTTAAACTCTCAGGGCTGTGCACTTGTTAGGCAGGTGCTCTACCACTTGAGCCATTTTACACGGGTTAATTTTTAAGAAACGATCTTGTTTTCTGTCCAGACCACCTGGACAGCAATCCTCCTGTTTAATCTTCTCACTGTTGTTGGGATGACAAACTCATGCCACCACACCCAGCTTTACATTAGTTGAGATGAAGTCTCTGAACTTCTTGCCTGGTCTGTCCTGGAACTATGATCCTCCTGGTTTCCTCTAGAGCAACAAAGATTCCAGGTGTGAGCCACCAGACCCTGACTGGAAATGCTTAACGAATAGAAAACACATAAAAATAAGTTAGAGAGTCTCTATCCATGGACTTTTGAGTTAGGGAGAAGGAAGTCATTCACTATCACTATCTGTGCTTCTTTTGAACTAGTAATAGTGGTAATATTTCTCAGTTTCCTTTGGATAAAACTGTCACCTGACTTATGGAAAGAGAATTATCTTTAATTTCAGAGATAGCCACTTTTTAAACTCTGGGAAGCTGAGTTAACACTTTTTAAAATTTTGCTTCTACTCATGGAATGTCTCTGCATCTGGGGAGCATAGGAGCTGGACAACATGTCATAGGAAACAAATCAAAGTCTTTGTAGAAGTGGGTTTTACACTATCAGAAACAAAATGTGTTCTCTTCAAAGAGCACAGGCTTATTGAATGTTGATTTGAAAGGGGATACCATTTTGTCCATAGAGTTCCATCTTCTTGGAAGCAAATTTAACACGCAAAAGTCATCCATCTGTGGACTGAAGAACTTTTTGTTATTAAAATTCATGTTTCATTTAAAATCCAGAGTTCTGGCACAGTTTTTAAAAGCTTCTCTTGAAATTACTATTAATGAAAACATATAGAAATGTATGAAAACCAAATTTATAGATTAATCATTATAAGGTAAACCCCTTGAAGTTATGAAATAAGACTTTGCCGACTTGCTCTGGAAGCACATCCATGTGACCCAACTCAGCCATAAACCTTTTCTTCCCATTATTCTGACTTTACCATTCTTTCCAGCAATATATGAGAGTTCTGGTGTCCAGTTTTGCTAGCACTTGGTGTGGTCAGTCTTTAATCTCAAACATTCTGATAGATGTCCTCATTTACATTTGTAGTGGTTTCTTATTAGCCTCTTTTTTTTTTTTTTTTTTTTTTTGTCGGTAGTGGGTCTTGAACTCTGGGCCTGGGCGCGCTGTCCCTGATCTCTTCAGCTAAAGGCTAGTACTCTACCACTTGAGCCACAGTGCCACTTCCAGTTTTCTGGTGGTTTATCAGAGATAAGAGTCTCAGGAACTTTCCTGCCCTAGCTGGCTTTGAACTATGATCAGCCTCCTAAGTAGCTAGTATTACAGGCGTGAGCCACCGACACTGGCTTGTTAGCCTCTTTAAAAAAAAAAAAAAAAAAGTACTATTAGCCAAGACACTGGTGGCTCTTACCTCTAATAAACCACTAGAAAATTGGAAGTGATGCTGTGGCTCAAATAGTAGAGCACTAGCCTTGAGTTGAGCTCAGGGACAGTGCCCAGGCCCAGAATTCAAGCCCATGACCAACCAAAAAAAAAAAAAAATACTATTATAGAATTTTGAGATCTTTCAGTCTAGATGCAAATTCCTCCAGCACATAGACACTTTTCAGAGATTTTTTCATATTCTGACTTGTCTTATGGTTCTCTTGTTAATGTCTTTAGAGATTTAAATTCCAATGAAGTTAAATATATCACTTTATTTTATGAATAGATTTCTTTTTCTTCTAGAAAAGGGACCACAGAGCCTCCTCACACAAGCTAGCAAGCTGTACCACTGAGCTACATCCCCAGCCCTTATTATTTGCTTTTTTGTTCTGTAAAGACTGTGTTTTGATGTTATATTTAAGAAGTATTTGTTTAGTTTTCTTCTAGATTTTCATAGTTTCATGTTATACATTTTGGCCGATTATCTATCTTGAGATAATGTTTTTGTGGAACTACATATGGATTTGAGTCCTTTCTTTTCCTGCTTTGCCCACAGATTTCCTATTGTTCCAGTCCCGTGAGTTTAAAAGGCTTTCCTTTGACCCATTGAACTGCCTTTTCACCTTGGTTGAAAATGAATGTGTATGGCTCTATTTTTAGATTTCTTATTCTGATCTCTTTGTATCAATATCACACTTTCTAGGTTGCTGCTGCTTTACAATAACTATTGAAAATAGATATTAGTCCTACTTTTACAAAGCTATTCTATCTCCACTAGATTCTTTATATTGGCTTGTGAATTTTGAAATCAATTTATTAAGCTTCTACCCCTGCCCCCCCAAAAAATATTGATATGTTAATTGGGATTGCATTGAATCTATAAATCAATTTGACTCAGATTGACAACTGAACTTTTTTTTTGTCATGAAACTCATATACACCCATTTGTCAGATCTTCTTTAGGTCAGCAACATTTTGGGGGGTGTTTTTTTTAAAAATAATTGTTGAAGTTTTTAATATTTGCTGATCACTTGTACATGAAGTAGTATCCTGTGGTTTTTATGTGGTTTCCTGACCACAAGAGAGACCTGGCATCTTTGAGATGTTTCCTTCAGGCATCCTCACCACTGGATTGTTTTCATACAGGCCTTGCATGTTATTTGCCAACATTGTCTCTGTTGGGTGTGATCCTTGGCCTTCTCGTCTTCATCTGCTCTGTTTGATTTCGTTGGTAGCATGTTTCGGGTTTGGGGTTTGTCTATTCAGTTCTGAAAGGGCCATTAAAACGTTGAAGCAAAGACCTCTTTCCATCTTTTTGTTCCTTGTTAATTTTGTCCTTCCCTGCTTTTCTGCCAGTATGAAGTTCTGATGTTCCTGGTGTTCCCTGACATGTTCTAGCTTATTTGAATTTTGAGAACTCTGATTTGAGAGCAAAGCACGAGGTCACCTCCCTTGTCAGTGTCCCTAGGGCAAAGCCTGGTCTCTCTCTCTGCTCATTGAGTCTGCTCTCATTTTTCACGGTTCCCTGCTCTGGACGTTCTGCGATTCTCTTCCAGCTGAGCACATTAGGAGACAGAGTCAATTCCACATCACTGACTGAGCTTGGGTAGCCTGGGGTTCCTCCTTCGAGCCAGCAGGCACCTGGACAAATTGCTCAACAACTCCTGGGGATAGTTATCAGAACACCCAGAGCCTTGGTAACGGTTCTGTGAACCCCCCAGCAATAAAAAGGAGCCTGATACAGGAAATCCTCAGAGGAAAAAAAAAGTATCAATTGATTTTTGATTTAAAAACTAAGCTTCTGATTTCTTTTGCTACGATGTAGACTGTGATTTCTAAATCAGAGCTCCATGGATCAGGTTGTGTCTTCCTGTCTACTCTTCATGCATATTAGAATTTATGAAGAATCTTCAATATTTGAAATATTTGTTCACTATTTACTGCATACCAAGGATAGTATCAGGGACCAGGACTATCAAGGTAGTGTGGTCCTGCCCCAGAAAAGTTTATAGAAGCCACAATGCTTTCTCAAAGAGAGGAAGAAAAGGTAAAAGATAGAGACAGAAACTGGTCCATTCTAAGAAAAAATAAGCAGTTGGCCTTTACTTTAGAAAAAGAAAAAAGAAAACCCTGTCTGGGAGCCAGGCACAATGGCTCATACCTGCAATCCTAGCAGAGGAGGCTGACATCTGAGGATCATGGTTCAAAGTTAGCCAGGTCAGTAAAGTCCATGAGTCTCTTGTCTCCACTAACCACAAAAGCCAGAAATAGAGCTGTTGCTTAAGTGGTAGAGAATTAACCTTGAGCACAAAAGATCAGGGACTGCCCAGGCTCTGAGTTTAAGCCCCAGGACCAGGAAAACAAAAACAAAAACTTGTTTAGGAAGAGTAGAGGTATAGAGTTAAGTGTGATTTACACTGTATGATTTCTGGACAACTGGATGAGATGCCACAAGAAATTCTGAAAGAAGTTGGCAGTCTAAGATTGCTGTGATCCTCCCCCCAACCCCCATAATTCATAGCATTCTCCTTGTGAAATGTTCCCATGATCCTTTTCATTTGCTCAAGTCACACCCACCTTTATAGGGACTTCATTCAATTTCAATTCTAATGGGAAAGCTTTCTTTCTTTTCTTTCCATTGTAACTTGGAGACTCTCATGTGCTCTGTTAGCATGCCACCAATTAGCACCTATTGCTCCACATCATCTCATTTAAAGTGCCTGTCTTGCTTAGCTTTCTTACTGGTGCCTAGAATGAAGAACACATGGCAGACTCAAAAGAAATAGCTGGTAGAATTATTACAACAGAACCTCTTGGATTGTTAACATATAGAAATTCAAAATGAAATTAATATTTTGAATAACAAGGGATATGTGATGAGTCACATTACACATCTCTGTAATTTCAGGATTTGGGAGTCATAGGAAGAATTATAAGTTCAAGGCCAGCCTGAACTAACTATGTATTGAGACCCTGTTTCAAAAACAAAAAGGGGGGCTGGGAAGGTGGCTCAATGGCAGAGCACTTGCATGCCTGAGGCCCTGGGTTCGATTCCTCAGCACCACATAAGCAAAAAGAAAAAAGCCAGAAGTGGTGCTGTGGCTCAAGTGGTAGAGCGCTAGCCTTGAGCTGAAGAGCTGAGGGACAGCGCCCAGGCCCAGAGTTCAGGCCCCACGACTGGACCCCAAAAAAAGAAAGGGAGGGGGGGATGGGATTGGGAGGAGAGTACAGCTCACTGGTAGTAGTACACTTGGGTAACATGAGCAAAATCTGATGTATAAATGCCTACATGTCTGATACATGAATGAAAACCAAACCAATAGATTTGGTGGTTAGCACACAGAAAGAAAAACACTAAATCAAAAAATAAGGTAAGCCCGGCACCAGTGGCTCACACCTATAATCCTAGCTACTCAGGAGGCTGAGCTATGAGGATCGGGGTTCAAAGCTAGCCTGGGCAGGCAAGTCCATGAGACTTTTTATCTCCAATAAACCACCAGAAAACCAGAAGTGGTGCTATGGCTCAAGTGGTAGAGCACTTGCCTTGAACTGAAGAGCTGAGGAACAGCTCAGAGTTCAAGAGTTCAGAGGAACAAGCCCAGAGTTCAAGCCCCACGACGGACCCCCCCAAAAAAAATTATCCAAAAATGACTCAGTACCTGGGAATTAAGGTTCCTGTTCACAGACCACTTTGAGATCAGTGTGCTTTCTTTTGTAGTTGGCTGAATTAAAGAACAACTGAACAAAGTAAGGTCAGGACATAGATCTCCCCTCAGGACTGCATTGATCTTTGAAGCAATATCCTTCAAAATTGTTAGAATCACTGTAAGTCAGATTCTTAAGTCAACTAATGATTCTCTACCATGGTGAAGAGCCTAGTTCCAAGCCAAAAACCATTGCTGTGATCTTTCCTTGGCTTAGCTCTGGTAATGATCCCTCAACTCCCTTTCCCCCCCAAACAAATAATTTTGTAAGTTTGAACAGCATCTTAACATGCTGAAACAATGGACTGGAACTAACAAAAAGATGTTTATCAGGCCTAGTAAGTCCTGCACTTAGTTCCAGCAGAACTAAATCATGCAAGTAAAATTTTGAGAAGTTGGGTTTAAGATAGAAACCAAAAGCATACAAGTTTAAGTTGTATTAGGGAAACAGAATTTAGGTCAAAATTTTATAGCTTTCCGAGATTACAAAGCTCTGCAATGTATTTGGAGTATTGTGCTTAGTGTGATTTCAGAAACAAGAGATTAACTCTGGAAATAAGTCATGAGAAGATCCACTTAGAAGAATTAGGTGTTGAGTCCAGGGAATGGAAGTCTTGAAAAACATGGGAAAGGATAGTATCATGTACCTGATGGACAATCATATAGAAGCATACTCACTATTCCAGGCCATCTGGCCACAGGATCAGTTAGGGTTGAAAAACAGCCAGTGCTGTGACATTGGCTACCCAGATAAGAGGTAACTCTTAAGATTTACCCAAAGGTGTCCCAGTCTCATAGATATAGAAAGATTTCAAAGTTGTGGGTTTGAAATCCACAGCTCATTCACAACTCTTCCTGCTTCCATCAGTGTATGGTGATAGCTACATTTAATCAAAGCACACAAAAAAGAGACAGATTTCATTTAACCCGAAGGAGAACCATTTCTATACACTTTTCATGGTGCTGATGCATTTGAAGACCTGTCCAGCTCTGTGACCTCATGTTGTTGTGTGATGGGAGGGAATAGATGAGAGGCAGAGATGGCTGGTGGTCTCCCAAGTTTGGTGAGGTGCACTTAATGGCAATACCATTAAGTGTTTTCCACTGAAAATATACATGAGATTTTAAAAAGCAAGATATGGAGCTATCCATGTAATATTATTCCAGACTTGTGATAGAGGGCATTATGGGTAATTTTTATGTATTGCTTTTTATAAACAGAAAGCATTTTCTTGGCAGAACTTAGGTTTGAACTCAAGGCCTGGAGCTTTCTAGGCAGGTGTTCTACCACTTGAACCACACCTCTACCCCTTTGGATTTTTTTTTGCTTTTACTGTTTTTCAGATAGGGTTTCACTTTTCACCTGGGCTGGCCTGGAACATGATCCTCCTATTTTACATTTCCAAATAACAGAGACAGTAGCTGCTTACCACCATGCCAGATTTTGTTGGTTAAGATGGGAGGTCTTGCAAACTTTTTCCCTGGGTGGTCTCCTTATCTCTGCCTCCTGAATAGCTTGGATTACAGGCATGAGCCACTACACCTAGCCCAAGAAATACTTTAAGTGTCTTTTTTCACCTTGAAATATGCACATTTTTACAATTTCATCTCATGTTATATCCCTACATGTATCACAGAAATGTTCTCTTTGGGGCTGGGAATGTGGTTTAGTGGTAGAGTGCTTGACTAACATGCATGAAGCCCTGGGTTTGATTCCTCAGTACCACATAAACAGAAAAGGCCAGAAGTGGCGCTATAGCTCAAGTAGTAGAGTGCTATCCTTGAGCAAAAGCAGCTCAGGAACAGTGCCCAAGCCCTGAGTTCAAGCCTCAGGACTGGCACAAAAAAAAAAAAAAAAAAGTTCTTTTTTAATTTCACATGAACCAAATTTGCTGAGTTAACAAGTTACCCCTGTGTATATGTCATCCCTGGTATGTCTAGATTAGTAGCTGAAGTGCAGCAGTGTTCTATAACACAAAGAAATTGGAATTGTAAAGGGCCTGTATTTCATCCTCCATCCTATGATCAGCTCACTCACCAGTAGAATTCGCTCCTTTTGTTTTTCACTTATCACACTACTATAATATGCCACCTCAACAAACTGAGTGCAATCAAATTCTTTTTAGGGGAAAAAAAGCACCTCATTTACTGAAGAAAGGCTCCTGGAAATGAGCCTCGGAAATGATGGGCAAAATGTTCCATCCCAGAAAAGCGAGTTACCCTAGATACCACTCCTGCGGATGCAGGAGAAGCTACATGACAAACAAACATCTGGTCTGGAGCTTCAACTCCTGAGCTGTTTCTGCACCCAGGGCATGCTGGGAGAGGAACGTTTCAAAGACATGGAGCTGAAGCACAATGCATAGCAAGAATATGTCATCACACCTCCAAGCAGTTGCCAAGCCAGCAACCTGAGTCTTCTGATGTTTCTGGGAATAGATTCATCTTAAAAGACATCTCTCTCTGGCTCTAGTTTTAGTTTGAATCTATTTTATCAGTCACTTCATGATCTAGTACCTGTAGAAGATTATGCACAGACTCCAACTCACCCCTTCCTCTTCCTTCCTTTTGCTATTCTTAGTGCATCAGGAGCGGTTTGTGCCTCAGCCAGGATATTCTGGGACTCTCAGCATAGCAACAATCTGTTGTAACCCCATTCCTGTGTGTGGACCAGGCATCTCAACAGTTAATGGACATGCTTCAGTTGCTAAGACACTGTCAGTTCATTTGCACAAAGTTCCTACAGTCTCCATGGGGAAAAAAAAACATCTTTGAGATATGGACTGGAAAAAAAATGGCAAGACTTAAAGCCATTTGGCAGACTTGATATTGATACTCAGGCCAAGGAAGAAGATGCCCCTATTAAAAGCAGAAGAAATAAAATTAGGTAGCTCCAACAAAAGCATATTTATAGCCAGGTTTGGTGTGGCACTTGCCTGTAGTTCTAGCAACTGAGGAGCAGCGACAGGAGGATTACTTGAGACTGAGTTTGAAATCAGCCTTAGACGATATAGATTCCATCTCAAAAAAAAGTATGTTTGTAATTATTATAAATGTTACCTGCCCAAATTCTTAGAACAGGGGGTTGATATTCATCTCTTCTTACTCAAGGGACTATTTAGTTAACTAATAAAAGTCCAATAGCCTAGATTCTATCTGAGAATTCTTATGAGTTTGGGTTATAGGCAACATACACTCCTGTGGCTTCATTGTTAGTTGGCTAAGAGGTTTGAAATGAGTCCTTTTTAAGACTTTTCAGCGTTTGTTGTTGTTGTTATTGTTGTTGTAAAGGCGCTATTCAGAGGGGTTAAAGTTGCATAAGTAAGGTAATGAGTACATTTCCTGTCGAACGTTGTTACCCATTCCTTCGTTTTTCTCCCATTACCCCTTCCCCCCAACTTTTCAGTGTGTTTGAGTATATGTGATCATTTTCAGGAACAAAAAGATTGTGATATTTATAGACTCTGCGCCCATGGCTCAGACCTGAGATCTAAGGATTATGGTTTGAAAAACAGCCTGGGCAAAGAACCTGCTAGGCTCATCAGCAATTAATCAGCAAAAATAATCTGGAAATGGGGGTATGGCTCAAGTGGTAGAACACCAGCTTTAAGGGAAAATAAGCAGAGCAATCATGTATGACCCTGTTTAAGTCCCAGTACCAACACACACACACACACACACACACACACACACACACACACACACACGCATGCATGCACACACATACAAGATGGTGACACTTACATGGAGAAATTCCACTCTTGGGGGGGGTACCACATCTGTCTGCATATGGAATCCTCAGAACCACACACAGAATAGATGTTGAGTAAATATTTATTGAGTAAGTGATCAAATGAACAAATGAATAGCCATGGCTATAAAATACACAATGATTAAAGAACCAAGGCAATCAACATCTCTTAGGGATCATGCTATATCCTTTCTTCCAAATATGTATCAAGGCCTCTAGATCCTGTCCATCTTCATTACACAGTCCTGTCTCCTGCTATGAAACAAAATGATTTGTGAAGTAGATGCAAGTTCACAGCAAAAAGACCATTTGTAAGATTTTGGTGAAAAGATTTTTCAGGGTCTTTCCACTATTAGCTCTAAAATTCTAGATTTTTTTCCCCTCCTACTCAATAAGAATAAATGATTGTAGAACAACAGTGTTCTTAACAAAAAATGTCCTTTTTCCATGAAGGAAAAGCTTGCTAAACACAATCTATCTCCTGAGCATGAGAAAAAATAGTTTCCTTTAGATGAGACACTAATATTGAGCTGTGTATTCCACACACATTCATACACAGTAGAGCAAGGCACATAGAAGACATTCTATTAAAATCACCTTTCAGCAAGCTACAAGCTCCTTATGGACTATCAACCTTCTAGCTTGGGAAAAAAAAAAACACACAGAGCAGGAGTCAGGAGAACAAAAGAAATAAAGAAATATATTTCATTTTTTATTTGCCAGAGCTCACTTGAAAAAAAAAAATCCCAGAAAATTCTTCTTTGAAAAAAGAGGTCAGTCATTTTGCTTGCGACTTTCTCATATCTTGGTAAGAAAAGGAGTGCTCTCCAGGGTAGAATACATCTTCTTCAGTTTTTTAATTAAAGTTAAAAATGGGAAAATCTCATTTTTAAGGAATAGAACTGATTTTGAATTGTTAAGAACATCATGTTGGGCCTTAAACCTAAAAGAATCATGATTTGAGGGGGGACTTCAAGTAATGGGGGGTAAGTAGGCCACAAATGATACAAGATTGCTTCTCATATTTGGACCTGGGTGATCAAGAGAATCACCATTTGAGGTCAGCCAGGCAAAAAGTTAGAAAGTCTCTCATCTCAAGAAACAAGCCAGTCAAGGTAGTAATGCACTTATAATCCCAGCTATAGATGAGGTATAAGTAGAAAGCTTGTGATTCAGGCTAGTTTGGGGAAAAATAAGCAAAAAATCTTGAGACCCTACCTGAAAATAACTAAAATGGCTGAAAAAACTGAAATGGCTGATAGTGTGCTAACATAAGGCCATAGTTTTATTTTGCTTAGTTTTGCTTTGGGGAGGGGAAGGGTGGTACTCAAGACCTATACTCAATAAGCAAGTGCTCTAACCACTTGAACCCTGCCTCTTTTTTAGCTTTGGGTTGTAGTTATTGTTGTTGTTAGTTGTGGGGCTTGAACTTGGGGCTGGGTACTGCCCCTGAGCTCTTTTGCTCAAGCTAGCTCTCTCTACTTCTTTGAGCCACAGTACCACTTCTAATTTTCTGGTAGTTAATTGAAGCTAAGAGTCTCACAGACTTTTATGCCTGGGCTGGCTTTGAACTGCAATCCTCAGATCCTGAGTAGCTACGATTATAGGCGTGAACCACTGGAGCCAGGTTTCAGTTATTTCTTTACTAGTGTCTGATACTATGCCTGGGCTGGCCTAGACCATGATCCTCATATTTACATTTCCCAGATAGCTGGGATGGCAAGTGTGTATCACTGCAACTAGCTTTTTTAAAAAGTAATTGAGATAGGGCAGTCTTACAGAGTTTTGAGCCATAATCCTCCCCATCTTCATCTCCTGGCTAACTGAGATTAAAGGTGTGACCACCACACCCAGCCCATGATCTTGGTTTTATGTGTTTTTTTTTTTAACTTAAAAACCATGTTCCTGAGGACTATGAATGCAGATAACTTGGTCCTTTAGACATACATTGCAATCAATAGGCCTAGCCAACTAGTCCCTTTAAAAGGGAAAAGGAATATTGACTAAATTATCTCAATGTATCTGCAAGAAGGTCCAGGGGAAAAAAAAATAATCACAGAGATGCCAGGAATCTCAACACAGTAAAGTCTCGGAATCCAAAAAGATGTATGCACACTCTAAATTACTGGGTATCAGATACCAGGTCAGGGAGCAACTGTGGTTGTAAACTGTTCGGAAGATGCAAAGTAGTGGATGTTCCAGCAGGAGGCAGAGCTCATGTCTCATCTCCTGGTGTTCCTTGACACGTTTGCAGTCATCTATACCTACTATTAACATCAATTGTGATTGTTTCCGGGCGCGTCGTGTCAGCTTTACTAACACTACCTCAGTTCCACTGGATTTCTTTGGAACGATCCGGACTGTATTTGGTTTATTTTTAAAACCAAGCTGTTTTTCTTCAACCTTAAAATACTTCATTTTTGAAAGCTAAAAGGCTCTTTATTTAGTCCGTGATGAATATTTGAGTAGTGTTAAATTTACCACCCTGGCAGTACTCACATTGTACTTGTCATTAATTGTGACTCATCAAAGAAATGTTGTGATGCCGAGTTAACAGATGGCTGTGTTTAGAAGAATTGAGGCAGTGTGCTCAGAGGCTCAAGGAGAGAGACTGCTTACATAATTCCTCACTAGAGGTTGTTGGCATTGTGGCGGGCAGGGGGCAGGGCAGGGTTGAGCCTGGCTTCCCTTCGAGGCAGGGAAGATTCTTGTTTTATTTTCCTATCATGGAACTTTGATAGTGTTGCTGCTGTGCCAGGTGTGAGTTGAAATGACAGCAGAGGTATGGGGTTGAATTCTAGAATGTACTACTTCTATAGAGTCTGTCATCCAGTAATGACAGTGCCAGAGATCACCATACAGGAAAGAAGGGGAGCTGCAGCCCTGGTACTAGAACCTTAGCATGGGACAGACAGCGCCACACCCTCCTTAGACAAAAGCCTTGGCCTCAGTGCTTCTCTCCTTTCTGCTTTTCTGTTGTTGTTGTTGTTTCGTCCCTTCCTGGATTCTTTTCTATTTCCACTAAACTTAGGTTCATCCATGCTCTGCTAATTCCTAGTGCTCAAAGGTAGCAACAGATCCCTGCCCCAGTATCCAGCACCTTCACACCCCTTCCTAGTCATGACCCAGCCAAAGGAGCAGTTTTTCTGAGAGTCTGGGTCCTAGTGTGTGCCTTAGTGAGTCACCCTTCAACATGATTTTTAGTGCTGCGTTATTTTACTTCACAAAAGGGGACCATTTGTACAATTAATATACACTAATGGCTAGGCGCCAGTGGTTCATGCCTGTAATCTCAGCTACTCAGGAGGCTGAGATCTGAGGATCGTAATTCAAAGCCAGCCCGGGCAGCAAAGTCCGTGAGACTCTTGTCTCCAATTAACCACCAGAAAACAGGAAGTGGCGCTGTGGCTCAAGTGGTAGCGTGCTTGCCTTGAGCTGAAGAGCTGAGGAACAGCGCCCAGGCCCAGTGTTCAAGCCCTACAACTGACAAAAAAAAAAAAAAAAAAAATGCTAATGAAAAGTTCAAAACAAAGAAAAAGGGAAATATACCCCTTGTGTCATTAATGGGACCAAGGGAAACTTGAATGACAAAATTAAAATTCTCTTAGGTATACTCTGGAAGTAATCACAAGTGATTTCTTAGTAGGTGACCTAAACCTGAAGTTTTTAAACCTCAGTTTCTTCATCTATAAAACAGGCAAAAACCATGCTACATAGATCATGGAGTTATCTGACAATGAGATAAAAGAGATAAACACAGGGCTGGGAACGTGGCTCAGTGGTAGAGCGCTTGCCTTGCATGCGTGAGGCCCTGGGTTCGATTCCTCAGCACCACATAAGCAAAAAGAAAAATAAGCCGGAAGTGGCGCTGTGGCTCAAGTGGTAGAGCGCTAGCCTTGAGCTGAAGAGCTGAGGGACAGCGCCCAGGCCCAGAGTTTCAGGACCCACGACCGGACCACCCCCCCTAAAAAAAAAGATAAACACGTACTTATTGTCACTGTTTGGCAGGGAAAGATAAGTCTAGGCAACGGTGTGCTGACTCATTTGCTAGCACAAGAGAGTCCAAGAAAAGCCATGAGAAATCAAAGCAGACTAGTATTGTATCAGTAACCAACAAAAGTTATTTTTATGGTTGGTTGTTCTGCTGAGAATTGAACCCAGGGCCTGTGCATGCTAAGCATGTCCTGTGCACTAATTGAACTGCAAACCTAGCTGACAAGAGACTACTTTAAAAGGCTGTCTGTCAAGAGCATAACATTCAGAATCAAAGTGCTAATGCTTTCGCTGCACATCACCGGGTGTTTCTTCAGTTTGGGGCTGACTTTAAAACGGTGAGAGAAAAACCAAGTAAGCAACATGAATGACTGCCTTCCACAAGGCAGTGGCGAGAATCAAGGATCTGTAGAGGAGAAACTGTATTCAGACATGCCTGATGTGCTTGGGCCACCTCACCATAAATTACCATAGATTTTTTTTTTTTTTTTTTTGTCGGTCGTGGGGCTTGAACTCTGGGCCTGGGCGCTGTCCCTCAGCTCTTCAGCTCAAGGCGAGCGCTCTACCACTTGAGCTACAGCGCCACTTCCGGTTTTCTGGTGGTTTATTGGAGATAGGAGTCTCATGGTCTTTCTTGCCCGGGCTGGCTTTGAACCGCGATCCTCAGATCTCAGCCTCCTGAGTAGCTAGGATTACAGGTGTGAGCCACCAGCGCCCGGCTACCATAGATATTTTAATAGATAACATAGGACCTCATTCTCATTCAGGTCTCACATGTGTAGAAATAGTTAAAAATAATTGTTAGTTATAGCCCAGCGCCAGTGACTCATGCCTATAATCCTAACTACTTAAGAGGCTACTTAAGAGTTCAAAGCCTGCCTAGGCAGGTAAGTCCATGAGACTTTTTTTTGGTTGCCAGTCCTGGGGCTTGAACTCAGGGCCTGGACACTGTCCCTCAGCTGCTTTTGCTCAAGGCTAGCACTCTGCCACTTGAGCCACAGTGCCACATCTGGATTTTTATGTGTATGTGGTACAGAGGAATCAAACCCAGGGCTTCATGCATGCTAGGCAAGCACTCTACCACTTAGCCACATTCCCAGCCCTCATGAGACGCTTAATTCCAATAAACTAATCAGAAAAATCCAGAAGTGGCATTGTGGCTCAAATGGTAATGTGCTAGCCTTGAGCAAAAAGAATTCCTAGGATAGCACCTAAGCCCTGAGTTCAAGCCCCAGGTTGGTGGGGTAGGGATGGAGGGGGGAAGAATAATTGTAAGATTACTAAGCTTTTTTTCTTTTTTTTTTTTTTTTTTTTTGAGGAATTTTCACTTTGCAAATTACAGAACGTGAGTAAGGGTTTTAAGGAGATGATGGGGGAGATGGGAGAATATTTACTGCCATCAAAAAATTCTGGCTAAGCGCCCGTAGCTCATGCCTATAATCCTAGCTACTAAGGAGGCTGAGATCTGAGGATCACGGTTCAAAGCCAGCCCAGGCAGGAAAGTCCATGAGACTCTTTTCTCTAGTTAATCACCAGAAAACCAGAAGTGGCACTGTGGCTCATGTGGTAGAGTGCTAACCTTGAGCTAAGAGCTGAGTGACAGTGCCCAGGCCCCAGAATTCAAGTTGGAGAAAGCTCACTGTAGAATCTTAAACACAAAAAGTGATTTACAAATCCTGTTGTGTGATGCCCTGGTGTGTTGTGGAGTGAAGGCTGAGGAACACTAACATGGGCAATGCCATTTTTAGGATGTCTTAATTATTATATGACCCAGGACTGGGGTTGTAGACTGACTAGTTTTTTGTTGTGGTTGAGATTTTTGTTTTTTGAGATTTCTCCAATCAGATGTTTCTAAGTAACTAAGCCATTGAAAACTTTGGAGCAAAAAAATGTCAACTTGCATTCTACATTTTAATTAAATTTTTTTACATCTTATAAAATAGCTGAATTTAAAGGAATAAATGCAAAGGAAAATTCTGATTTCGCACGAGCTGTTTGTATGAGAATTGACTTCGTAGTTTCAATACTTGAAAGGACTTAAGGTGGGGAGGGAATGTCTGGATTGAAACATTAAAAATAGAAACATAAATTCCAAAATTTAAGTCCCTTGAGTTGCTTGACATGTGAAGTAATTTCCCCAGAGAAATTTCCTTTGTAAAGGTTTATAAATTTGTGGCAGATAATACCTTATCTGGCCTAGTGATTATTGTGTCAATTAAAAATAAACAGGATTAGAAAAAGGCAAGTATTAGCTTGGAAGTGGATCCACTCTAAGTGTGATGAAATCAGACTGGAATTAGTCAGAGTGTATGAGTCAGCCCATCTCATCCAGGGCTTGATGAGCTCAGTAGTGAGTGACTTTCTAAACAGCCCTTGTTTGCATGCATTGGCTAGTGGACACCTTCCCTCTAATACCCGAAAACCCCGAATGGATCAATCCTTAGTACCATCTGAGGTTCTGACCACACTTTGGTTCTCTTGGCTCACCAGAGACTATACCTTTAGGAAAGTTTATTGTTTATTATAATCAAAGTAAAGACAACCTACTAGAAAACATCTAACACACAAAAGAATAGGTATTCCTTTATTGCAGGATAATACATTGTCCCCAGAGATTGACTACTCATGAAATATATTAAGAAGTTGTATTATTAACAAAAAGAAACACGATTGATGTTTTAATCACACACACACAAATACAAATGAACTTTTGCACAAAACAGATGGCTTTCAGAAATTTTTCCATAATATCATAAATACAATCAGGCTTTCTGGTATTCATTATAGAAATCTCACAGGAATAACAAGAAATTTCTCAAGATTATTGGTCTCCATTGGCTTTCTTCTCCTGGTCAAGTGATGAGTATTTTTTGAGTTGATGACTTTATTTTAAGCCTGAGAGAGCAGTTGACTTGCCCTTGGTCTAATGATACTGAACAGCTGCCAAAGCCGGTTTTACATCCATGGGAGAAGATGATCCCTGGAGAGGGGACAAGTAACCGTGTCTCTTTCAAGATGTCTTTTTGGGTACCATGTGGGAACATCACTTTCTAAGGGTAGGAAGGAATCTGTTTGGCATTTTGATGGCACCTCTGTGCACCAAAAAAAAAAAAGACAATATTAAGAGTTAAGACCTGAGAAAATTATAGTTCTTTAATTTGCATTTTTAGTGCACTTAAAGTTGAGAACAATTTATTTATTTTTTAGTTTTGGTTTAGCAAAATACACTGAAGGCAAATAAATGGAGTTGCATACTTAGTAAAATGCTGTTTCTTCTTCTAAAGTCCAGAACCAAAGGGGATCTGATTTGCAATGGGGGAGGGGGGCGGGGTAATAAGAATTAAAGGCATTATTCCTTTGATAATAATAATTATTCTAGCTTCCATTTTCTTTTTTTTTTTTTTTTTTTGGTCTGGTCGTGGGCCCTGAACTCTGGGCCTGGGTGCTGTCCCTCAGATCTTCAGCTGAAGGCTAGCGCTCTACCTCTTGAGCCACAGCGCCACTTCCAGCTTTTTTCTTTTTGTTTATCTGGTGCTGAAGAATGGAACCCAGGGCCTCAGGCTTGCAAGGCAAGTGCTCTACCACTGAGCCACCTTCCCAGCCCCTCCATTTTCTTATTACTTACTTAATATTAAAATTAGTTTATTATCTAATACATTGAGAGGTTCAATAAATACTCATTAAAAGAAGAGAGCTGGGTGCTGTACTAAGTAATCATCTACCTCATTGCTACTCATATGAAGATATGTATGGTTCTCCATGATACACATAATGAAATTGAAACTTAGGGAGTTCAGGCAACTAATGTCACACAGCTAGTGGTATGGCAGCCAAGAGTTCTTACAAATTTTACTCCAAAATTTGTACATTAACATCCACCTACATAGTCTCTGAGCTCAAGATCTCTCCAGGATATCACTTGCTTCACACTCTGTCACACCCTTACTATATTCTCCCTGTCAGATTTAATCAACAATCTAGTCCATTGATCCTAAGCCTAATACATGTGCTGTTTAATCTAGCAAATGCCCTTCCCATTATTCATAGAGCATCTTAAATTACATCCATCCCCAGAAAGCTTCCTCTGAATATTTGGCATTTTCCCTTACACTACAATATTTCCAACTGCCTTTTAGTTTCTTGATTAATTCAATATTATTCTCCTTCCAAGTTTAGTTAACATTTTAGTATTACAGAGTTTTAGAATAAGGCAAAACTTTAGCAACCTGACCGCCCAGCCAGTCTACCTTTTCTTACATCACACCCTGGAGAAATGAAATTTTTCTCTCTCCATCAAGATGTGATTGAGACTGCCTGGGAGAATACCAGAGAGGCCTACAAAAGGCCTAGTGATGAAAACAAGAGGAAAATACCACATCTGTTTAAGCAGCATTTATAGGATACTCATTACAGCCAGGACATTACAGCATTGCCAGGGCAAAGGATTCATGGAACACAGGCCTTTCCCCTAAAGATCATATGCTAAAAGGCTGTGAGAGAATGAGTCAGGTGCACAAATATCTGTTTTTTTAAAGAAAAGATATGAGTTTAGAGATGAACACTTTGAGCATTCAAAGGAAAGAAATATTAACTGGCTGTAAGAATCAGAAAAGTAGACCAGCCTGGGCAACAGTGTGAGACCCTAACTCAAAAAAAAAAAAAAAAAAAGAGGGGCTGGGAATGTGGCTTAGTGGTACAGTGCTTGTCTAGCATGCATGAAGCCCTGGGTTCCATTCCTCAGTACTATAAAAACAGAAAAAGCCAGAAGTGGTGCTGTAGCTGAAGTAGTAAAGTACTAGCCTTGAGCAAAAAGAAGCTCACAGACAGTGCCCAGGCCCTGAGTTCAAGCCCCAGGACTGGAAGAAACAAAGAAAGAAAGAGAGAGAAAGAAGGAAAGAGAGAGGGGGGAGGGAGGGAAGAAGGGGGAGGGGGAAAGGGAGGGAGGGAGGGAAGAAGGAAGGAAGGAAGGGAGGGAGGGAGGGAGAGAAAAAAAAAGGCTGGGGGAAGGACTATAATGGTAGACTAACTACCTAGTAAGATCAAGGCTCTGAGTTCAACCAGAATACTACCAAAAAGCAAAAAAAGAAAACAGGAGGAAGGAACAATGAAAGAAGGAATGAACCAAATCTAGGAAAGTTCTGAGAAAAGATCTGTTTCACCTCAAGATACACACACACACACACACACACACACACACACACACACACACACACACACACACACACACACACACACACACACACACACACACACACACACACACACACACACACACACACACACACACACACACACACACACACACACCACTAGACAAGGCTATTTCAGGACACACACACACTACTCACGCGTACACACACTCACCACTAGACAAGGCTATTTCAGGACACACACACTGCTTACTCATGCACACACACACACACACTACTCACGCGTATACACACACACACACCACTAGACAAGGCTATTTCAGGACACACACACTACTCTCGCGTATACACACACACACACACACACACCACTAGACAAGGCTATTTCAGGACACACACTACTCACACGTACACACACACTACTCATGCGTGCACACACACACACTACTCACGCGTATACACACACACACACATACACACCACTAGCCAAGGCTATTTCTCCAAGTCAAGAGAAGGCAGATGGGGCAAGTGCCAAGCTGCATAGAAAGAGTTGCTACAGAAATGCTAAGCAAAATGTCATAGTAGTTGTTCTAAGTTGGCAAGGCTGGATGAGTCAACCCCTTCCCCGACGCATTATCACCTACACGTTTTGGAGTGGTGTTGGGGAAAGTAAAGAGCAACCTCATCTACCTCCGCTGAGTCATTCTTATGCCTCCTCTTTGACATTGCTCATCTAACTTTGCCCCCAAACTCACTGGGCCCTCTCCCTCAGCCCCTATGTTAGAAGCAGGGGAGCACACAAAGGGAACTGAACAGTTTTTTGGGGGGAAGGGGGTCTGTAAATATCACTTTTGAGTCACTGTCTCATGGTACCTCAGTGGGCTGGGAATAGGGATGATAAGGACAATGAGGGACTTGCCATCTGCATTGGGCCTCGGTCCTTTAGTAGGCCTGTCTCTGGGGACTAAGTGTTCAGGCAGAGGCGTCTGGCCCAATCGTGTGCCCTGGATCACAGTCTGTGTCCATCTGTAGCCAGCCCCCATGACAGCATGACAGCACAAAAAGAAGAGAAGGGCTCCACCTGACTAACCATTTCCCTTGATGACATTTTGTTGAATCCTGATATCGACTGTGAAAGCTCAGCTGAGCAGCAGTATTTCCAACTCACACCATGCCCCATGATCCTCTGGGATCCTGCAGCCCAGGTAGCGTAGACCTTTTGCATGGAATGAATCCCTAGGCGCGTGTCAGGAAACCCAGGCACCAATTTCAACTGTGTCATTTGACATCTGTGAGTTCTTTTTCTTTTGTTTCTAAAATAGGAAGAGTACGTACCTACCCTAACTGGGCTCTGTGAGTTTTGCATCTGAAACTGTAAAACCACATAAAAGCTGGGAATACCCCCTTGAAGGGCTGAAATGTGCCAAGTGTGGCTCTTTCTAGACTCTTGCAGACAACACACCCTAAGTGCAAATAATACCAGCCATGGAACTAACAAATAAAAGGTACAATGTGGAAACCTGCTAAATATTCTATTTACCCAAGTAGTGCAAATGATAGCTAAGGTGTGAGGGTTTTTTTGGGGGGGTGGAGGGAGAATGTACAAGAGGGGCAGGTGCAGTGAAGGGCAAAGAAGGTTCTGCAAGGCATACAGTACAATGTGAGCTGTGGAAGTTGGCCATTGCAAACAGTACTATATGTTATCAGTACATGAGTAACGCATGGGTAGGAATTCCCCACCTGTGTTTTCCTGTTGCTGTCTGACCATGCCTTTTTCTCATTGTTGGTCTTGCAGTTGTGGAGTGAGACTGAACCTGTTCCTAAATTCTGCCCTTCCCCCTGACCACTGCTCCCACCAAGGGGTTAGCCTATGCTTGAGTTGCTGTGACGGAATGCCAGAGCACATATAAAGAAACAAGAGTTTATTGTAGCACATGGTGCTAAAGTCCAAGAGCATGAGGTTGGCATCTTGTCAGCTTCTGGAGAGAAGTTCATGCTGCTAAGTCTATGGTGGAAAAAATAGAAAGGGGAAGGAGTGGAGCACATATGAGAGAGAGAGAAGGGGGTGGGGGGGGGGGAGAGAACATCCAGATCCAGGAGAGCCTGACTTTACCATACCTGAACCAAACCAGACAGATGCCCAGAAAGCTGCCAGCAGGAACTCTGTGATGTGCAGCCCTGCCCTCTCCTCCACACTCAATCAACCTTGACAAGTATCATTCCATGGACAGGCCTGGCAAAGGAAGTCCCCAGGCTGCCATCTTGGACTTCAGAGCCCCAAGGACAGCTATGGGCTTCTTTTCCTCAGCAAAGACCCTCATTCTTACACAACTGCAGAACAAAGCCCCAGTGGAATTGGTCCCCTAGCAGGACAGCAGAGGCATCTTCCTCAGTGAGTTAACATCTCTAAGCCACGGTTCACCTCTTAACGGTGCTATTTTTCTTTCTTCTGCTTTCTGCTGACTTACAGTTCTCCTCCTGGAACCAAACTCTATTTGGCCTCCCTCTCTCCCTGGATGAATTGTCCCAGGGTTCCAGGCAAGCTGCTTTCAGCAGCCCGTGGCTCAGACTACAGGGAGGCTGATCACATGACTGTGTACCAGCCACACAATGTCCCTTTGGCCATCCTAGCCGAAGAGGACCCAGCTCACAAGCTGCAGGGCCCTGTCTCTTCATGTAACATTCTCCTGAGAAATCCCAAGAAAGTTCAGTGTGTATCCCTGGAGTGAATCTGTACTGCTGAAGCCTCCATCACCAAAGCATACCCTCTGCATGATGGCCCGCTCCCAGGCTACCCAGAATGCAGCAGGGCTGCCAAGGTGTTATTGGTTTGCAATACCCTGATAAGGAGATTTCATTCCCTCCTTGCTGGCAGAGTTATATAGAGTAATTACATAAGTACTGCTGTGACACTGGGCGGAATCTCATTAAAACTGTATAAGGAGCAATTGAGTTGTGGGAGAGAATATTCATTTTATTCCAGTTGACTATAATCCGTATAATAGAATGCTGGTCTGAGCATAAATGCTAGTGTTGGGATGGCTTCCTGATGCCGTGTGTGTGTGTGTGTGTGTGTGTGTGTGTGTGTGTGTGTGTGTGTGTGTGTGTGTGTGTGTGTGTGTGTGTGTGTGTGTGTGTGTGTGTGTGTGTGTGTGTGTGTGTGTGTGTGTGTGTGTGTGTGTGTGTGTGTGTGTGTGTGTGTGTAGTGCAGCACTTACATGGGGCATGATATAAAGTCAGTTTAGGGCAGCTCCAGATTTTCCTACCTGCTGAGGAAGTTCTCACTGTGCTGAGCAGATTGTTGTTTGATTTTTCCCTTCCCTGGGAGAGCCACTTGGCCGGCATAGGTGGGACACTCTGTGGTAGTTTGACCATATGACAACTCTGAAACATTCAGACATACATGCAGGCTGGATCCTGCAAGCATGTGCCCCGTGGACTTCCATTCACACAAAGTCTTCCGCAGAGGCTGACAAGAGCAAACATTGCCCATGGGCTGTTGCACCTTTGTTTTTGAAGAGGCAGTAGGCATGTCCAGGCTGTTTTGGTTGATGGCATGGGAGTTTTCCCTTAAGCTCTACTGAGTACCACTCACCTCAATGGCTGGGAGCTGTCCTAAGTTGTTTAGGGATACAGACACCTAGTATCAGAGGTGTAAGGTACACAAGCATCTCATATGCTGGCCTACCTCACTGATGAAGGTGTGCCTTCATACGCCATGTCTCAGCAGGTGTGTGGAGGATTCAGTTGTCTATTCTTTAATTATCCAGAACACAAACTGTTTGACATTGGTAGTTTAAGATCACCATCAGCTGTTTTATTTATAAAATAGTTTTCAAGGATTAGGCACCTTACTATACCAGTATTATCATACTCTCCTCTGTCTTTCTAGTTTTGTTTTCTGGTACATTCTTGTACATGTTGTCTTTCTTTTTTTTATTTTTGGTCAGTTGTGGGACTTGAACTCAGGGCCTTAGCGCTGTCCCTGAGCTCTTCTGCTCAAGGTTAGCTTTTTACCACTTTGAGCCAGAGCACTACTTCTGGTTTTCTGGTGGCTAATTGAAGATAAGAATCTCACAAATTTCCCTGCCTGGACTGACTTTGAACCACAATCCTCAGCTCTCAGCCTCCTGAGTAGCTAGGATTACAGGCGTGAGCCACCAGTGCCTGACTACATGTTGTCTTAATGCTACATGTTTTAAAAATGTTTTCCTCAGAAGGTCTTTACATTGCCCTATATGAATGCTATCTGGCATCATGCCTTGCTAGTCAGCCTCTATTGGTGTGAAGAATATGATATTGAAGACTCTATCCCCTGCTTTGAAAGTCATGGTCACTTTGAAAGTCATATGACTCACCATGGACAGGTAAAAGCCAAGGTATTATGCCAAAATAATGGTGGGGGAAGCATCAAGCTTCTCTATCTGGCTCTTGGAGCCACTGAGCAAAGCAGCTGCAGCAAACCATCTGAGAATCTGGAGGTTGTTGTCACTGGTAAACAGGCCCGGCTGTGTCCTTCATCATCTCCGGATGCCAGGTCCCCAGCTGCACTCACCTAGGACTTGTCTCCTAGGAGCATCTGTCATGTAGGAGGCCAGGTGAAACGGAGGTCCAGAGAAGCCCAGCTGATGCAGCTCCTAAGGAATAACACGTATGTGTGTGCACATCCACTTTCACACTAGTGTTGTTGAAACCTGTGCAGTCTTTTTGGTGCACGTGTGGTTCTTCGATGAAGCCAGTCGCCTCCTCGGACTTAGGTCTGCTCCCCTGTATGTTGAGGAGAATTGCAGTGGATTTAACTTTTTAAATTTAAAATTGACAGAGGCACATGAGCCTCTTTGATCCCTTCACCTCTCTAAGCAGTCTAGACTATAGTCCTGAATGATTTCTCCAGAGGCTGCCAGAGCCTTGGGAAAGCTGAGACCCCTGAGCAATGTTGACCAGATGTCATATAGCATAGGACAACCCTCCCCCCTGGCATCCTTGCATACCAAGAAGAAAGGAAGAAGCAGCTAGAGAAACTGAGGTATGCCTGTGTTGAGCAGCTTATCAGTCACACTGACCAAAGCTCCTGGCTGCCTGTCCAGTGTTCCTCCTATGCCAGAGTTCTGTGAAGCATGCAAAGGCCCTCTTTCCCCCTCTCATCCTTGTTCCTTTTTCAAGTAAGCAGAGCTCCCTGAAGTATACTTACTCTCCAAATATGTACACAGCAAGACGTGAGCGATCACTTCTATCTGTAATGGATGCCTTGTGTCCGAGGTAGTTTCCTGAGTGTTTAGGACTCCTAATGCATGATTAATGTGTGTTTAAACAGTCATTGCCTAATCAGACCACTCCACCTTAGGGACAGTGATGAGTACACAAAGCAGACTTAACACGAAACACCATCAGCCTGTGCAGAATGATCCGACAACTCTAGTGTTGAACATTCCAAGATGCAGATGGTGTCTGTCCAGGGCTGCAGCCCATAGGACTTTAGAGACTCTGGATTGCAGAACCATTTGTCTTAAGCCAGTCTTTTTTAAGCAGCTACCAGGTCAGGGTCTGTGAGTTCCAGAAAGGAGAATTGGGTATGTGTCCTCCCTTAAGGGTGGTTTACAGTCTAGTAGGAAACAGAACATGTTCCTGGATCATTATATCACAGGTGGAAAGTTAGGAGGGCCTGAACACCAATTTAGGAGAGGTTTCATGTTGTGGGGCAGGCTCTCATGGATGTGGGAGTGAGGAAGTTGGAGGCACAGCTGGGCATGGCAGAGAGCCCAGCACGGAGTCTCCAAGGCAGCCACACCAGCCACCAAGTGGTGAGCTTGGGAGCCTGCAGGGCCCATCTGTGAGTCTTACTGACTTCTTTCCCTCCAAGATTGGCCTACAGGCTAGGGGAGTCCCACATGCTACTTGCTGCTGCTTTGGGCCCCATGTGCTGTGAAAGAGCAGAAGTGTCTCCTGAAAAGTTCCCCAGATTCTAGATTTTGCTTCACAAAACTGTAATCTGAATGAACCTAATGGATGTGTCCAGATGACAAATAGAAAAAGAGTCTGAGGTGGCTGATGTTGAACATTTTGGTTATTTTCATGTCATGTCATTCGCAGCCCACCAGGGCCCATCATAGAATTTGAATCTTTTAAGTGGGTCACATGTGAGCGCTGGGTGAGGACTTTGGCTCTGAGAGCTGTTATTAGGAGATAGTACAGGCCTGTCCTTTTCTGAGAATTCTTAGAACTGGGTACATATGAATAGAGCCTGAAAAACAATACCTTATCTATAGGAAGAGTATTTGCATGTGTAGGTACTTATACATACTAGGAAAAAAAAAAAAAGAAAACTACACCCTCTATACGGAAAGAGTTTTAGAAGTTAGGCTCATAATTGCTACATGATTCAACCACCAAATTACTGCAACGTTCCCCTCAAAGGGATATTTGACATTTAGTAGAGATTTTAATATAATAGAGTGAATATGTCAGAACTCCAAACAGATTTCTAATTCTTTAACTTATTCATATTTGAATTTAGAAGACAGGATGGCTTCAGGTAGGTTTATTCCCTCCCCACACCCCCCCCATGACTTTGAAATAATAGTGAGTGACAGACATTGGCATAGGCTGGGACTCGGGGCTACTTTTGCTGTGTCCTAACATTCTCCCAGGCAGCTGCATTGCCTCCCAACCCCCTTTATCCTGTCAGCTCGATTATTTTGTAAAATGCCTTATGGCACAATAGTTATATATTCAAGTTCTATAGTGAAACTATTTGAGTTCAATTCCTAGCTCAGTTACTTACTGAGAAAGTCACCTATTTTCTCCATGGTTTGGTTTTCCTATCTCTTAAGTGCCCTTGATGATTGTTATGACAGTTAAAGAATATATCCTACCCATGGTGATGCATGCCTATAATCCCAGTCATAACAGGAGGTAAAGGTAGGAGGATTATGGTCTGAAGCTGGCTCAAGTAAAAAAGAGACCTTCTTGAAAAAAGTAAACTAAAGCAGAAGAGTTGGGGGTGCCGAGCTCAGTAGTAGAGCTCTTGACCAACAAGTGCAGGTACCAAGTCAAGTGTGGGACCATATATCTATAATCACAGTGCTTGGGGAGGGAAAGACAGGAGGATCACAAATTCAAGGCTATTGTGGACTACAGAGCAAAACCTTGTCTCAAAAATAAATAGCCAAGGGGCTGGGAAGATGGCTCAGTGGTAGAGCGCTTGCCTTGCATGCCTGAGGCCCTGGGTTCAATTCCTCAGCACCACATAAGCAAAAAGAAAAAAGCCGGAAGTGGCACTGTGGCTCAAGTGGTAGAGCGCTAGCCTTGAGCTGAAGAGCTGAGGGACAGCGCCCAAGCCCAGAGTTCAGGCCCCACAACCGGACCCAAAAAATAAGAAATAAAAAATAAATGGCCAAGCTGGGCACTGGTGGCTCACACCAGTAATCCTCGCTACTCAGGAGGCTGAGATCTGAGGATCGTAATACAAAGCCAGCCTGGGAAGGAAAGTCCATGAGACTCTTATCTCCAATTAACCACCAGAAAACTGGAAGTGGCACTGTGGCTCAAGTGGTAGAGTGCTAGCCTTGAGCTGAAGAGCTCAGGGACAGTGCCCAGGTCCAGAGTTCAAGCCCCACGACAGACTGACTAAATAAATAGTCCCAGGACAGCTGCCACCTTTGCCCTTCCCTGTCCTGTTGGTCCCCACACTTACCTGCCAGATAGCAGCCTCCTTCCATGATGGCTCACTGCTGGCTACATAACCTGACCTCAACTTTT
Organism: Dipodomys merriami; assembly: GCF_024711535.1. NCBI lineage: Eukaryota > Metazoa > Chordata > Mammalia > Rodentia > Heteromyidae > Dipodomys > Dipodomys merriami. The sequence goes on along the minus strand of NW_027206279.1, from coordinate 6,738,813 downwards.
TCAGAGGACTTGACTTCCATTCTTTATGCTTCCTGGGTTGGACTTTGGGAGTGATTAAAATACAGGCTTTTTGAAGAAAACCAAAAACAAATAGATGGTAAGCTGGGTGCCAGCGGCTCGGGTCTAGAATCCTAGCTACTCAGGAGGCTGAGATTGTGGTTCAAAGCCAGCCTAGGCAGGAAAGTCCATGAGACTCTGATCTCCAGTTCACCACCAGAAAACTAGAAGTGGCTCTGAGGCTCAAAGTGGTAGAGTGCCAGCCTTGAGTGAAAAAAAGCAGGGACAGTGCCTAGGTCCTGAGTTCAAACCCCATAACCTACAATAAGACAAACAAATGGTAGATAAGAATCCATGTATCATGCTTAATGCCATGTGGAACACATGGTTATCACTCCACCATTTGCTTACATGTCCCCTCCCACCCCATCTCACCTGCCGGAGAGTTAAGTCTGAGGATAGCTACTTGAAAATTGTCAGCAGAGCCATTTATGAGCTGTACTAACATCTAGGGTGGAATTTTTTAAGTACTAGAGGAGTTTAAAATGAATTAGGACTTGAGTTATCTGTTCATTTTCATGTGTCTCAGCTGTCTCTGCCTCTGTAATAAACAAAATTGAATTTATGAAAATTGAAGCTTTCCCAGAACTCCATGTACATCTGACCTAACGTGCAGCTGGGCAACTGTGCCCTCCCTGAATGGTGTCTCTCCTCCTCCTCCTTTGTCTGTGCTGAACATCATTCTTTCCCTGCCTCTTTCTTCTTCTTTCCCTTATTCCTTCTCTTCCTTGGGTTTCCTCACTCCTGATAGCCTCCAAAAAAACCATCACTTACAAATCAAACGTCAGGGCTGGGAAGGTGGCTCAGTGGTAGAGCGCTTGCCTTGCATGCATGAAGCCCTGGGTTCCATTCCTCAGCTCCACATAAGCAGAGAAAGCTGGAAGTGGTGCTGTGGCTCAAGTGGTAGAGTCCTAGCTTTGAGCTGAAGAGCTGAGGGACAGTGCCCAGACCCAGAGTTCAGGCCCCACAACCAACAAAATATATATATTTCTTCTCAATGGATTCTCTTTTGTAAATTGCTCTTTTCGAAAACAACCTAAACCATATAGGAAGACAGATTTAACTGTCGATTTTTGCCTAACTTAAAGTTACCAGCATGAAATTGAGTTGGTAGCTTTTGAATATATGGAGTTTGAAACACACTTTAAATGGAAATTTTTGTGGCCATGCATAGCTTTTTGTAATCTACCGAAAGTACGTGTTTCCTGGCTGATATTCTTCACACATTTTCTCAAATCCAAGGTTAACACCCAGCAGCTGATCCTCCCTAATTCTGGCTTAAAGTGAGCCATTTAAAACATTTATGCAGAGAAATTTAGATCTTAATGGCTGTCATAAAATGAAACAGAAGTTACCTAAGTATCAGTACTCATTAATTTCTATTGAAGTGATAACTTGAAAAGCAGTCATGTCTACAAAGGTCTCTTTTCCTTTTTGACTGGTTGACTCCAAATTGACAAGCTGTTCAGGAATTCAAAAGCTTATACATTTTTAGCTTATGGGTAAACTGAGAGATGTAGTTTACTATTTGAAGATGTGTTACCCAGTGTTATAAAGACTGAACTTACCTAGTGGACTTCCAAAGTATCTTCTTTAATTAAATTTAGTAAATAAACTAGCATCATTCAGACTGTGTCTGTCTTTAAAAATGATTTTGGAATGTGTGAGACTGCTTTGTAGGGGGAAAGGGGAATAGAAAAGAATGAAATGTGCAGGCAGGATCACGCATAGAACCCCAGCTACTTCGGAGGTAGAGGTTAGGAAGATCACAGTTCAAGGTCAACCCAGGCAAAAAGTTAGCAAGACCCCATCACAACAAGCAAACCAGGGATAGCGGTTCACCCCGTAATCCCCAGCTACATGAGAGACAGAGGTAGAAAGATTGTGGTTCAAGGCTAATGCTGGGCAAAAGTATAAAACCCTCTCTGAAAAATAAGCAAAAACAAATATGCAAGCCCTGATTTCAAAACCAAATGTGGGGGGCTGGGAAGGTGGCTCAGTGGTAGAGCGCTTGCCTTGCATGCATGAGGCCCTGCGTTTGATTCCTCAGCACCCCATAAGCAGAAAAAACTGGAAGTGGTGCTGTGGCTCAAGTGGTAGAGCACTAGCCTTGAGCTGAAGAGCTGAGGGATAGTTCCCAGTCCCTGAGTTCAGGCCCCACCACTGACCAAAAAAAAAAAAAAACCAAATGTGGCCAAAACAAACAAGATAAAGTCAGAGATCCCTTTCCATCCCTAGATCTGGGGGAGTTTTGCTTCCTATCCTGGAATGTGCCCCTTGTCTGTGTCCCTAAGAAATCGTAGAGATTCCACTACACTTTGGCCTCTTGGGAGTTCCCATCCTCTATGCATCTGTGATGCTTCGTGCTTGTTTCCTGTACCAGTGTCCTCTCTGTGTGTGGGGAGTATGGCAAGCGCAAAGAGGGCCAGGCACCCAGCGCCCGATGTTCTCATGTAATGGGCAAAAGTAATGGTACATTTGAAAACAAACTAAACTAAATTGAGACTTTCTGAGCAGTAATTTAAATCGGGTCCTTCTGTTTACAACTGATAGAACGTTGGCTCTTTGTTTAATACTCTTTCTTGTTCTCTGTATTCGGGAAAACAATTTTGTTTTCAAAATTACATCAATTTTTAGAGAAGGCAGTTTCTCCTTCCTGTCATGACCAAGTACTTCCTATTGAACCAACTCTCCCACAGATAATGGGAAACACCGAGTAAATAGAAAAAGCAGCCGCCTAACAGCACAGAGACAGAGAAGCCGGGACTACTCTAGGAAAAAAGGGATGGCAGTAGGTGAGCACATAAATCTCAGAAAGCCAGGCGTTCTGTCAAGCACACAGGGACCAAAGGTGGAGACAACCTCAGTATCTGGAATGTGAGGAGGAAAGAAAATCACACTGGGGGAAAATCCTGAGGGATCAGGGACCTCAGTTCTGTGCAAAAATTCTACCCCAATCTCTGTCTGACCCTGTCTGACCCTTCTTTTATTATTTTTGCCTGTCCTGGGACTTGAATTCAGGGCCTGGGCACTGTCCCTGAACTGCTTTTGCTCAAGGCTAGTGCTCTACCACTTGAGCCACAGCACCACTTCCAGCTTTTTCTGCTTATGTGGTACTAAGGAATAAAACCCAGGGCCTCATGCATGCTAGGCAAGCGCTCTACCACTAGGCCACATTCCCAGCCCTTTCTGACCCTTCTAACTGTGTATACACTGAAGTCAGACTCCCAGAGAAACTCTGAAAAATAATAATAAAAAAATACTTGTGAATAATGCTTATTATTTTTTCAAGATAGCATCTCACTATGAACATGTTAAAAATTGGGGCTGGGAAGGTGGCTCAGTGGTAGAGCCCTTGCCTTGCATGCATGAGGCCCTGGGTTCGATTCCTCAGCACCACATAAGCAAAAAGAAAAAAGCCAGAAGTGGTGCTGTGGCTCAAGTGGTAGAGCGCTAGCCTTGAGCTGAAGAGCTGAGGGACAGCGCCCAGGTCCAGAGTTCAGGCCCCACAACCGGACCCCCCCCCAGAAAAAAAGAAAATGCTAAAAATTAATTCTTGGTATATGAAATACTTAGTTTGGAGAAGAAAACAACCTATTTCCAGAAGTACTTGGTACTTTCTTATTTGCCAACCAAGAGCTCCCATCTTTGACCGTGGCATTTCAGATTGAATGGCTTCTTGGTGTAAGCTGTGTGCTGAGGAATTTAAATATCACTGGGAGGCTAACCCAGACAAAGTGTGAGCCCACCTTATTGCACGCCGTTTTGCCCAAGCCCCGGCACAAAAATGATTTACACTGTATATTCATTGCTCAGCTCAGTTGATCTGGAGGAGCTCACAGTCGCATTGTCATCCATTGTGTTGAAATCATTGTGTGATCCGCTGAGTGTTTACCTGCCCTTAATTTTGTGAAAATCTGCCTCCTCAAAAGTTGCTGGGGGGGGGAGGGGGGAGGCTGGGAAGGGAGGTGAAGGGTAAACAAAGGAGGAGGATGCAATGCTTGGTAAGAAATGTATGCATTATCCTGCCCATGTAATTGTAACCCCTCTGTACAGTATGTTCTCAAATAAAATAAAATTAAATTAAAAAAAAAAGTTGCTGGTATCCAGAAAACAAGATAAAAGTTAGTGTGCCTGATTTAAGGGATAAAGTGTTAAGATTTAGGTTTGTTGAAAAGTGGCAGGTCTTAGTAAAAGTTGGGTGGTTAAATGAATTAGGTATCCACAGTACAGCACTGAAGTCTAAGCATCCCGAGCATGTGCAGTTTTTCTTCACCTGGTCTCCTTAGAACTACATAACTTGCCAATACCAAGGCTCTGCTGAGGTCACGTTCAATGCGGAAAGGATCTCTGTCTCTGTCTACAGGTAGACTTGGGGACTGCTAAATAAATAAGATAGTCCTTCTCCTTAAGGAGTTCAAGTAGTAACAGAGTATCAAAAACATATTGCAAGGGACAAAATAACAGATATATATGCATAAATTATTGTGGTCAGAAATGGCTGTTCAGTAGAATCAGTACCATTTCATCAGAGTGTTGAAGGCTGGTGAGAATTTTCACAAGCAGAGACAGAAGAGAATACTGAAGGTAGAGAGAACAACATGACCAAAGGAACAGAGGTGAGAAAATAGAGAAATTGACTGGGAAATGTCAAGAAGCTGTATTTAATTAAAATAAAGAGTGGCAGTTTCGAAATGGGAAGACGAAACCAGAGGAGCACAACACTGGAAAGACAGACAGACGAGAGGCAAGAAGCCTTCCTTGTCTCTCCCTAGCTTCTGGTGGTCACTGGATTTCCTTAGCTTATAACTACATTATCACACTCTCTGCCTGTCTTCATGGCCCACCCTAAACCAGTATAGCCTTAACTAAAGACATTCTGCAAAGATGTCCTTTCTAAATAAGGCTATATTCTAAGGTTGTGAGTAGACAGGAATTTTCGAGGATACTAATCCATTCAGTAATGAACTGGATTAATTGTATTGTGAACTTGTTGTATTCTTCAAGTTCTGACTGTTCTTAATCCTTAACATTAAAGGAACTCTTGGAGCTAGACACAGTGGCTCACTTCTATAATTCTCGCTACTCTAGAAGTTGGAGATCCAGAGGACTAACGTTCGAGGCCAGCCCAGGCAAAAAGTTAGGGAGACTCCATCTTCACCAGTGTCATCCTAGCAACACAGGAAGTATAAATAAGAAGATTCTGTTCAGGCCAGCCCAAGCAAAGAGTGAGGTCCTATCTGAAATATAACCAGAGCACAAAGGGCTGAAGGTATGGCACAAGTGGAAAAGAGCACTTGCCTAGTAAGTACAAGGCTCTGAGTACCCCCAGTACTGCTATACACACAGTATTATTATTAATACTTTATTATTCATGACTCATTTATATTTTGTCTTTTATATAGGTTGTCATTGAAAGCAGCCAGTATTTCATTTTGTTGTAAACACTTAAAGTTAAGACCTCAGGAAGAAATCCTGGTTCTTAGCCAGGCGCCAGTGACACATGTAATCCTAGCTACTGGGGAGGCTGATATCTGAGGATTGCGGCTTGAAGCCACCCCAGGCAGAAAAGTCATTTTTGGCGGGGGTCAGCCTGTGGAGCTTGAACTCAGGCCTGAGTTCTCTTTGTGCTTAAGGCTAGCGCTCTACCACTTGAGCCACAGTGCCATTTCTGGTTTTTGAGTGATTGGAGATAAGAGTCTCAGGGAGATTTTTCTGACCAAGCTAGCTTTGAACCTCATTTCTCAGATCTCAGCCTTCTGAGTAGCTAGGATTACAGGTGTGAGCCTCTGAGGCTCTGATTGCTAATTAATCACTCAAAAACCAGAAGTGGAGCTCTAGCTCAAGTGGTAGAGTGTTAGCCTTGAGTACAAAGAGGCTCCAGGATAGGGCCCAGGCCCTGAGTTCAAGCCCCACAACTGACCAAAAAAAAATCCTGGTTCTTTGCCCATTACTTCCTCCCTCCAACTTTTCCAAATGAGTAAAGTTACATGCATTTTGGGGGGAGAGGAGGATTGATTATAAAGCCCTCAACAAAATACTTTTTGAAAGCAAAGCCATTCCATTAAGCAAACCTAAATTTAGATAGCCCAAAGTTCCAGAAACTCCAAAAAGCAAATTATTGAAACTCATACTGAGTTTCAGCTGTTGCTGTAGTTGGAAATGTCCATATCTCAACAGCAGTCCTGTACTAGGTTTCTGTTGAAGGGTATCATTTCAAATCTTAGTTGAAATTCCACATTCTTGATCTTCACACATCCTTATATTGTGAATTCCTAGCAGCCATAATTTATGAAAAGCGTATGAACACATCTCCAAGTGGCAGAGCAGAAATTAAACTATTTAATACAATGCAAAATAACCAAAGATGAAACAGCTTCCTCCATTTCCCTCCACCCCTAAACCTTGCAAGCTTGACCTTTCCTGACAGTTTCTCTTAGTTAAAGGAACTGCAAACAAATCTTTTGGAATCCAACTTAAATGTGAAAGGAGTTCAGGTGCGGGTGGCCCACACCTGTCATCATAGCTACTCCAGAGGCTGAGATTTGAGTATCACAGTTCAAAGCCAGTCTGGGCAGGAAAGTTTTTGAGACTCTTCAACTAACCACTGCTCAAGTGGTAGAACACTAGTCTTGAGCAAAACAGCTCAGTACCTAAGATCTGCATTCACACCCTAGCACCAGTACAAAAAAATCTTTTTTTTAAAAAGTGAAAACAGTCTCCAGTTGTCATGGCTTATTTGATAATAAATAAGAGAAACATACTATTTCTTTTTTTCTGTATTGTTTTCTGCCTCATTTTGTAGCCCAGTGTGGCCTTGATCTGTCTTGGCCTCCCAAGTGCTAACAATACAGATGTGCACTACTCTGCACAGCCTCTTCATATTTTTCTTTTGTTGGTGGTGGTGGTGGTGGTAGTTATGGGGCCTGGGTGCTGTCCCTGGGCTATTTTGCTCAAGGCCAGTGCTCTACCACTTTGAGCCACAGCTCCACTTCTGGTTTTCTGGTGGCTAATTGGAGATGAGAGTCTCCACAGACTTGCCTACCCAGGCTGGCTTTTAACCTGTTATCCTCAGCTCACTGGTGGCATGAGCCATCAGCACCCAGATACAATATACTGCTTTACTAACGTTCTTAGTGGTGAGAAAGTGCCTCCAAAGGTCCTGCTGTCCGTAAGGAATTGTATTTTATGTCTGCCAATGACTCCCTGAGGTACCTACTGACATACAAAACTGAAAATACTGCTGAGACTTGGCTGAGTCAGTAGGAACATCTCCTTCCTTTTCTGTGCAGAATTAGTCTCAGTTCTGCTGGCCATCCTGAGAGAAGGGCACTTACAATTATCTTTATAAGATAATAATTTAAGCCGGGTACCAGTGGCTCATACCTATAATCCTAACTACTCAAGAGGCTGAGATCTAAGGATCATGGTTCAAAGCCAGCCTGGACAGGAAAGTCCATGAGACTCTTATCTCCAATTAACCACAAGAAAACTGGAAGTGGCGCTGTGGCTCAACGGGTAGAGCGCTAGCCCTGAGCTGAAGAGCTCAGGGACAGTGCCGAGGCCCAGAGTTCAAGCCCTGTGGCTGACAAAAAAATTACTTTGACAGCTTTTATTCAGTCACTTTATTTCATGAATACCCACTGTTTGGAGTATTGCACATATGCCAGGCATAAGGCCAGATCCCTGTTCTAACACTCTAACCTCCGTGACCATTTAGTAGATAATTTACAACACTTTGAGAAGTGATGGTGCAGAGGTTCAGAGGAGAACATCTAAAACTTGGTCTATAGAAATGCACAAGTCTCTGTTTACACAAACATGATTTCTCTGCTGCATTACTTGACTTCAATATTGGTACCTGCGAGAAGGAAATGTATCCTAGCAAACCAATTTTTTTAAGATAGGATTTGCCAAAACAGTGTGCTCTAAAAATAAATCCGTGTAATGAATGATCTAAGAAATCGTAATTATTTCCTTAATTAATTCAGTAGTCAGAGCCTTAAAAGAATTAATGGGCCATCCACACAATCATCGTGATAATGTTCAATTTAAAGATAGCTTTTCAAGCTATTGTACCAGCATCCTTGCTGAACTAAAATTGTGGCAATTGTCCTCTAATTCTTCTATTCCTAATTCTCCTTCAACTCTTCAGTTGGTCGAGTAAGTACTTATTCCACCACCTAACTCTTTCCATCCTCATTGCCATTATCTTTTTCCCTATGGCTCACCTGGCAGTCCAGGTGTTGCAGGGATTTTCTCAGCTCTCTCCCAGCTTCTGCTCTTACTATCTGCCAAGGTACTCCACCAAGAGGAGATCTATACTGGTGTCTTTACTACCTAGAATCTCTCCATGTCTCATTATCATCTGCAGACTAAAGTCCCCATAGTCTTCTTGTTGTTTCCCCATCTGACCCTTGCCTACCTCTCCATGTTCATCTACAACAGACCTCCTTGTACTTGGGCTGTTAGTTGAAGTTCCCCTGCTCTTCATACTCTGTTCCTCCTGCTACCCGTCTACTTCGACGCCAGTAGGCTTCTGGACATCCCGTAAGACTGAGTTTTAAAACACTTCTGTGATGTCTTTGTGGTTGTCTCACTCCCACTATACTCTCATGCCCACCTGCATTTTGGCTGGAAGGATTCCCCTTGTAACTTGAAAGTTTCTCCCCTCCGCCCCAAAATGAAGTTCAAGAAAAACTAAGGGACTCTTCTGTCACTCTCCTTTCTACAGTCTCCCTGAGAAGAAAGGCTGGAGCTAAGTAATAGGTGATGTCTTGAAGCAGCTCCAGAACCTATCCTATTGACTACTTGCCTTTCTAAGTATCTTTGACAAATTAAAAAGGGTACCCCAGAGAACAGCATTTGAGAGACTCGACTTAGGGGGAAGAGGAGATCCCCACAAAGAAACTTGCCACTGACATGTCTTTTGGCTAGAACCAAAGTTTTTCCTGCCTTGAGCTGATGACCTCCTAAAGGTCATATTGAAGATTAGGAAGATTGAAAATGTGTGAAAGAAGAGCGCAATTCAGTAGTCTCTAGGGAGACAAAAAGGGCACATACAGCCTTGTCTTAACCTGTCATGTCAAACTCACCAGCCTGCCAGAGTTGAGACTGGTTGCCAGCTGATACCTAATTCTGGCTCCTTTCTTACTTTATAATCTTCAAATATTCTTGACTAAATTACTCATTTCCTATTAGATTGTAAAGATTTTCCCCTTGGTGCTTCCCCATGGAGAAGCCCAGTACCTGTCCTATTTCCAACGGGAGTGTTTTTCCAACTGAAGCAGGCCAGCTGTGCCCAGGGATAAGGGATGCAATGTGTTCAGAAAAGAATGCAAGCAGGAGTTGGGAAGTTGGCTTAGTGGTACAGTGCTTGCCTTGCATGCATGAGGCCTGGGTTCGATTCCTCAGTACCACATAAGCAGAAAAAAAGCCAGAAGTGGCGCTGCTGTGTCTCAAGTGGTAGAGTGCTAGCCTTGAGCTGAAGAGCTAAGGGACAGAGCCCAGGGACAGAGTTCAGGGCCCACGACCAAAAAAAAAAAAAAATGCAAGCAGTAGGCTGTCTATATTTGCATAGTTATACTCTTAGAAAGGTAGTCAGAGGATTATAAAGCCAACCCAAAATTGCCTGAAAGATGAGGCTGTGGACTACTTCTGCAGGGCTGTATGGGGAATTTATGGATAGATGTATATCAATCAGTTCCCAAGAATGTGTGCTTTGCAGCAAAGTGGGCCTGATTTTGAGTCCTACATCCTAGTTGTGTGGTCTTAAGCATCTTAACCTCATTAAGCCTACGTTTTCTCTTTATAAAACAGGGCTAATGAAATCATTAGCACTAACAAACTTGTTTGAACAGTGCTTTACACACGGTTGGATCTTAGTGAATGGTTATGATTTGGTACGTCTGTAAAGAGTGACTTGTTGAGCCGGGCACCAGTAGCTCGCACCTGTAATCCTAGCTACTCAGGAGGTTGAGATCTGAGGATCACAGTTCAAAGACAGCCTAGGCTCTTATCTTCAATTAACTACCAGAAAACTAGAAGTGGTGCTGTGCCTCAATTGGTAGAGCACTCACCTTGAGCTGAAGAGCTGAGGGACAGCGCCCAGGCCCAGAGTTCAAGCCCCACGACCAACCAAAAAAAGAAAGAAAAAGAAAAAGAGTGATGTGTTGGACTCTGACATTTCATCCACATTCTCTCCTCCTGCCCCCTCTTGGGAGTGCTGTTAGTGGTTATTTATATTCAGTGCCTGCTCAAGGCAAGTGCGCACAAAGCCTAGCTACGTTGGTTTCACGCATACAACTCTGAAGAGCCAGTTCAGCTCTGGTTGTCCCTGTGGCTCAGCTACTTCATTGATGGGCCAGAGGGCCTACATGGCAGCTCAAACTCTTCCTCTCCCTCCCATGGATATTGATCCCAAGAACACTTCTTAGTAAACATCTTGCATGCTAAATTCTATCCCAGAGTCTAGTCCAAAGGAACCAACCTGTAACAAATAACAGTGCAGACATCCAATCCTGTGTTGCCATTACTTACCCATTGAGCTGAGGTGCTAAAACCCAAAAATCCAGTGCACCTCACCAGGTTTGTGAAGGATATATTTAGAAAGAAAGGCAAAGCTAGCAAGCAAAGGAAAGAAGCAGGGTGGCAAGAAAGCCAGGAGGAATGGGAAGAAGGAGAAAGGAAAATTCCTAGAAACTTGGCAGAAGTTGGCCAGAGACAAGTATTTCACTATTTCCAGAAGTTTAAAAACCTCCTAAACCTTATTCCTCATGAGTCCAGGAACACAAAAGTATTGTTTCAGTGCTCACTTCCTAAAAAGAACTTGGCTGTAAGGTTTACATCAACATAATTAAGCGAATAACAATTATTAGTCTTTTCCAGTATTGAACTTTAATTCCTTCCCAATGGCAAGGGTCCAGATAGAGGCCTTCCTAGAAGCAGAGGGACTGCATGTTGCTGGTGTACGCAGTTAGTTTGGAGCTGGGCTGGCTGCATTGCAGGCAGCTTTTTGGGAACTCCCTGCAATTTAGGCTGTTTCCCTCAACCTCTTCCTCTTGGCTCCCAAGTACAGCCTATGGAGTTCGATTCAGCAGATGAGACAAAAATTAGACCCACAGGACAAGCTCTGAAATTAGTTTCTAGGGTTAAGTTAGACTAATTTGAACACCATCTCCAACAGCCTTACCCCAGCTTGGACCTTTTCCATTCTTTCCTACACTGATCTCACTGGGGAACAGGAGTTGAAGGAAGTTGCTGACCGGGTAAGATTTGATATTGTCAATTAGCCTCGTTCTATTAATCTAGTTATTAATCACCAAATATTTCCTGAGGAGCAGGAACATGAGCACTCACTGGGCTGTGAGCAATGAACGGCATACATTGGATACCACACCACATGTCTCTTGATGGGAAGAGGACATGAACCCAAGAGGTTCAACAGTAGGACAATTGTGTGGTCCAGACAGTGAGTGCTATGAGATTCCACAGGAGATAAGTTTTCCCAGTGAATTTTCAGGTGTTGCTAAACCTCTGACCTCCGTAACCTTGAGGTCAGTCAGGTAGTTCCATGTGCAAGGGAGGCCTTGAGTAGCTGTGGCTGAGTCATTTTCCCACTGGTTCTCAGCATTTTATGGCCTTTAAATAACACCACACTTGCCAGGTGCTGTTGGCTCACACCTGTTATCCTAGCTACTCAGGAGGCTGAGATCTGAGGATCATGGTTCAAAGCCAGCCCAGTCAGGAAATCCCAGGAGACTTTTATCTCAATAAACCACTCAGAAAACTGGAAGTGGTGCTGTGGCTGAAGTGGTAGAGCGCTCGCCTTGAGCTGAAGAGCTGAGGGACAGCGCCCAGACCCAGAGTTCAAACCCCATGACCAACAACAACAACAAAAAAACCCACAGTCTCAATTGGCAGCAGATATGGGAGACTTTACCAACGGTGACTCCATCCAGCGCTGTGCCTCAGTGGAGCCTGGGTGCCAGTATTTGTAACCTTGCTGCACATGGCAGAGATGACATGGATGAGTCAGTGGTCTGCTAGCCCTTGTTGGTCCAGGCTCCGGCCTCTTTGCCATTACCCAAATACTGCAGAGAAACCATTGCATTTCCAGAGGTCTGGCTTCTCAGTTCTCTCTCTCTCCATCACTATGCAGAGCCAGAGTCCACCCAATGTCACCCCCACTCCCCCCAGTGCATGTGAGGATCATAGACCAGAAGATACCTGTCATACTCAACCGCTGGAATACCACATCCGGGAGATTAACATATTTAGAGCTCCCATCTCAAAGTCCACTCAGCTTTTGCCTCAGCCCAGGTTCAGTGGTCTACCTCTAGTTAAGTCTGGGGTAGTGCCAGGTTCAAAGTAGGAAGAGGTACTTGATCAGGCCTTTCCCAACTCCAGCAGTCCCTGTCTACCACATCTGGACAAGCAAAGAATCTCCAATCTTTTATATGAGAACACACAAAGCTGGGCACCGGTGGCTCACACCTGTAATCCTAACTACTCAGGAGGCTGAGATTTGAGGATTGCAGTTTGAAGCCAGCCCAGGCAGGAAAATCCGTAAGATTCATTTCTCCAGTTAATCACAGGAAGAAAAAAAAAAGCCGAAAGTGGTACTGTGGCTCAGGCCCGGAGTTCAAGGCCCAGTTTTGGGAATAGGGTGGGAGGGAAGAACACACAAATAGAACTGTTCTTTCATCTAAGCCCAGCCAGAGTTTCACCCCTGACTCCCTCTCATGTAAGTTCAGAGACCCCACTGCCAAGTGGGTTACTCTAGGAAGTAGTGGCCTGGTGGAGGAGTGAGGACAGAGAGTGTCAGTAGCTTCAAGATCTCCTTAGAAGAAGTGGCGCTGTAGCTCAAGTGGTAGAGCGCTCGCCTTGAGCTGAAGAGCTGAGGGACAACACCCAGGCCCAGAGTTCAAGCCCCACGACTGACAAAAAAAAAAAAAAAAAAGATCTCCTTAGAAGTTTCTGCAGTGATCCTCACAACGTGTGGCTGAGGGCCTCTACCGGATGGTGTAATAGGATTTTTCTATCACAGTGTAAAGTCAAGTCACCAGACTCATTCATTGCAGGGTAATAGCTTCACATAATGCTGCTCACTGTCTCAGACCTGCTGGAGGCACTTTCTAGAATTGAATGCATTCCATTTAGTTACTCTTTCCATTTACTTTGAGCAATGGCCCTAAGGTTGGTTGGTTGGTTTATTTTTCTCTTTCTGTTAATTAAACTAGCAATAAATGTCCTTAACTATCTACCTTGCTAAAAGTACCTAATTACTCTAAAAATCCCTTTGTTAAAATCCTTGGTTTGGGCTGGGGATGTGGCTTAGTGGTAGAGTGCTTGCCTTGCGTGCGTGAAGCGGTGGGCTCCATTCCTCAGTACCAAATACACAGAAAAAGTCAGTCGTGGTGCTGTGGCTCAAGTGGTAGAGTGCCTGAGCAAAAGAAGCTCAGGGACGGTGCCCAGGCCCAGAGTTCAAGCTCCAGGACTGACAAAAACAATAAAATAAAATCCTTGGTTAGAAATGGACCTGGTAGCCGGCACTGGTGGCTCATGCCTGTAATTCTAGCTTATCAAGAGGCTGAGATCTGAGGATCACAGTTCAAAGCCAGCCTGGGCAAGAAAGTCCGTGAGACTCTTGTCTCCAATAAACCAATAAAAAGCTGGAAGTGGCTCTGTGGCTCAAGTGGTAGAGTGCTAGCCTTGAGCTGAAGAGCTGAGGTACAGCGCCCAGGCCCAGAGTTCAAGCCCCACGACTGACCGAAATTTAATTTAATTTAATTTAAAAAAGAAAATGGACCTGGGATATGATTACTGTGGTAAGTAGGTATGGAATCAGAGATTTGGAGCGTATAAGAGGACAGTAGATTGTGTAGGAGTGTGATATCAAGGCACAGGGAGGGAGATTGACTTGCTCTAGATACCACCTTCCCGTATGTCACTTCCCTCCAGTCCCAGGCTCCCTGCCAATGTTGAATATGGAAGGCCTGCCTCCCTGGCACAGACCCATATGCCCCATGCATGTACCTTGTACCTGACCTAGCCTTCCATAGAGGGGAAGCTGGATCCTCTCCAAGGAAAAAGGCAGGAAACAGGCTGGTCATAAAACCAAGACCATGGTGTGATTAAGAAGCCTCTGGAGCCTGATTTAGGCTGGAGGCAGCAGCCGGCAGAGAGCTGGGCCCATTCCCAGCTTTACCTCCTAGACAAGAGAGTCTAGAGGCCAAGAGAGGAAATGTTCTAGAATAGACTCCCTGCTACTCACAGCAGAACAGAGATGAGGAGGGAGCCCTTCTTCAGAGTTCGGTTTGATCTAACTGCAGGATTTCTTTCTGATGAACTGGTTCGCTGCGAAAGTTCATTGAGTTTTGAAGGAGTTAGCCATTAAAAGAAGACAGTAATTGGGGATTTGAACCTTCTAGCCAGAACTGGTCAGCTGCCTGCTGTCATAAAAGGCAGAATTTGAATACCTGGCAGGAAGGAGTAGCATCTACATAGGTTTTAACCTACAAGCCTTGTGCTCTGAAATTGGCACTTCTGGTACTGAAAACCTGCAAGATGAATGAAATCAAGAATTGTGATGACAGAGCTGGATGCGGTAGAGTTCACATATCCACTTTTTGGGATCAGGAGAAGGGTTGGCCTGCCCCAGACCAGCAATTGCAGCCTCACCTGAGGGCTTGTTAGAAGCGCACATTTTTGGGCCCCACCCAGGTTCAGACCCAAACTCTAGAGTGGGCCCAGCAGTTTGCCTTCACAGGCCTTCCGGGTGATTCTGAGGCAGGCCCACTAGTTCTGATCATTGCAGAGTCTTAAATTTGCTGTTTGTTTAGGAAAGTACTTTTTGAGTGAGCTAGCTCCGTGGCCTTCCGCCACCCATCCCCTTCTCTCCTCCACTGGGACAGCCACTGTTGGTAGATATGGAACTGTTCTGGTCCTTTCCGGCATCTCAGCATTTGTACAGTGAAGCGTCTCTTCACCCATCTGTTCAGTTCCTGGCACCAGAGATCTTACGTTACCCCTGGGTCTCAGTATTGATAGCACAGTGAGGTTGTTTCCACCAAGTGCTGGGAAGGGAGGCACCGCAGACCAAGTCAGGCCCTGGAGCCCTTCTTCTGAGTTCTGTCTGCTATGACAGAGGACTTCCGTGAAAGATCCTGGCCATCCTCTGGAGCAGTGAGAATAAGCCATCTAGTCACAGGATAGGATGCCAGCAGCTGTGTGATGGAGTGTGTTCTGAGGAACTTGGGACCCTAATTAGAGAGCTAAGGGCTCCACTTAGCCATCCTTTTTTCTCATACCTGCTGACATCTCCTTGTGCAGTTACCTGAGGATGCCAGAGAATGTGATGTTACAGACAGATCTAGCAGTTTTCACTCCAGACACGCTCTGTTGTGATTTCTAAGGGAAGTGAGGCTCTGAGTTCATTTATTGAGTACCTTTTGCAAAATGCTTTTTTTTTTCTTGCTACTCTAAATCAAAGCCACGGCTTTAAAAAGGTATAGTGTCAGGCCAGGTGCAGGTGGCTCACGCCTGTAATCCTCGCTATTCAGGAGGCTGAAATCTGAGGATCGCGGTTCAAAGCCAGCCCGGGCAGGAAAGGCCATGAAACTCTTATCACCAATAAAACCACCAGAAAACTGGAAGTGGTGCTGTGGCCCAAGTGGTAGAGTGTTAGCCTTGAGCTGAAGAACTGAGAGAACTGAGGGACAGCACTTAGGCCCAGAGTTCAAACCCCATGACTGACAAAAAAAAAAAAAATAGTATAGTGTCTTGGAATTGTGTCATGTCTTACCTTCTATCTCATTCAACTTCTTCCCAAAGAGCAAGTCAGGAACAGGATGTAGAAACTTTGCTCGTGTCTCTGTGAAGCCAGGCATGGTGGCACACTCCTAAAATCTCCAAGAATTGAAGAGGCTGAGGCAGAAGGATTGAGAGTTCAAAGAAAGAAAGAAATTCTGGGATGTGAGCTAGCACCTGCCAGGTGTCTGAAGAGGTTTGGGTTAATGGTATATATTTGGCATTTTCTTTTTTTTTTTCTTTGTCCAGTCATGGGGTCTGAACTCTGGGCCTGGGCGCTGTCCCTCAGCTCTTCAGCTCAAGGCTAGTGCTCTACCACTTGAGCCACAGCACCACTTCTGGCTTTTTTCTTTTTTGCTTATGTGGTGCTGAGGAATCAAACCCAGGGCCTCATGCATGCAAGGCAAGCGCTCTACCACTGAGCCACCTTCCCAGCCCTATATTTGGCATTTTCTACTCTTCTTCTGATAGTAGTTGTAGAGAAATGGCCTTGGGATAAGGAGAAGATAAAGATGTAGTTCTGTGCTTCAAGAGCCACTTGGGGTAAATTTTCAAAATGGTGGTCATTCCCTTGCAGAATAGGAGGATACTTCAAGACGAGCCCGGTACCTGTGTGGTGGTAATACAAGCCAGTTCTCTGACCTGAGTGAGGATTTCCAATAGGGCTCCCACAGCACCACACCCAACAGCCCAGCCTACAGGTGTCCATCCACATGGCTCATGATGCCCATGGCTAAGGGGCTTAGATCCTCTCTTCCCTCTGAACGCTGGGCTGGATCACTCCTGTGGCACCAATGGCAGCCTCCTGGCACTACTGGCACCCAAGTGCCTCCTTGCGCCTCATCCTTCTCATGCTGGCTGCTGAATTCTGAGGGGGATACAGAGGAGGACACACCTGGGCAGGGCTGAGCTGTGGCCTGCTGCATGTGGGACAGGCTGCTACACAAAGCCACACACAAAGCCACACACACACAAAGCCACACACACACAAAGCCACACACACACAAAGCCACACACACACAAAGCCACACACACAAAGCCACACACACACACACACACACACACACACACACGAACACGCTGCAGCCTCAGCCCTTCTAGGTTCCTCCCTTCAAAGAAAAATGTACTTTAGGGTTGAAGGGGCTAAGGTTGGTGAAACTGGGGCCCTGCTATTAGCGTTCCACCGCCACCTCAGGCTCAGAAAGCTGGGCTGGGTGCAAGGGAGCCACAGTAGCAGGAAGCCGCACCTCAGTAATTGATTCACACTTTTCTGCACAGCTCACTTGTGCCATGGCCCTGGGAAGATGAGTTCATATGTCTGACTCCTCTGACATTAAAAAGCGTTCACACAGCATCTGCTCCTGAACCCGGCCAATACCAGCACAGTGTATCCAGAGAAGACACTGTCAGGAAAGTAGGGAAGTGTTATGGTCTTCAAGGATTTAAATATAAACTTAAACTGGAATGGAGGCTGAGAACTGTCCCCCCCACCCCCCCCTACCCCCCATCACCTGTGTCCGTCCCTTCCCTGCCTGGCCTCTGAGGGCCGCTTGCTCAGTTCTTACCTCTCCTCCAGGCTCCTAGCATTGGTGCGGCTTTCTCTTGTATTGTGGAGGCTCAGAAGCCCACTTTCTGTAGTCTCTTCTTCCTCCCTCTGCCTTCTTTAAGACCAGGATGGATATCACTTGAAGCCTTGCCTAGTCTGCACTAGGGCCCAGGTGGTAGGACTGAACAGGGTAAAACCTAACAAGTAAAATAAAGCTGCTCTCCTGCCCAAGGGTAGCATGACGAAGCAGAAAAGGCAATTACCCTTGAATGGCTTAGGTCACTGGCCCAAGCTTTGCTTGCTACTTGCTGCCTCCTGCCTCAGTCCTTTCGCTATAAGAGACAAAACTGGGCTGAGGGAGTGGTGTAATAGTAAGGTGCCAGCTTACTAAGTGCAAGGCCCTGAGTTCAATCCCCAGTACCACCCAGATGGAGAGAGAGACAAACACAGAGACCGAGAACTTTTGGGAAGAGGAGTATAGATATCAGCAGGACAGAGGACAGTGAACATGAACTCAATACCTATGTACGTGTGTGAAAATAAAAAAAATGAAACCTGTTGAAATTGTTTTAAGACCAGGGGAGAGGAAAAAGGGAGAGCAATAGAGGGGGAGTGAGTTTAGTAAAATACATTGTATGAATTGAAATACCACAATGAAAATCATTTTGTAAGACTATAATGTGTGCTAATATTTTTAAAAATCATAAAAATAAAACTTGAGAGGCTGGGCACTAGTGACTCATACCTGTAATCCTAGCTACCTAAGAGGCTGAGCTCTGAGAATCATGCTTCAGAGTCAGCCCAAGCAAGAAGGTCTGTGAGACTCTTCTCCAATTAACCACCAGAAAACCAGAAGTGGCACTGTGGCTCAAGTAGTAGAGTGTTTGCCTTGAGCTGAAGAGCTGAGAGACAGCTCCCAGGCCCAGAGTTCAAGCCCCATGACTGAGGAAAAAAAAAAAAACAAACTTGTGGGTATGGGGAAAATGGGAAAGAATGAAGAAAGGCATGACATTGAGGAACATTGTACTCATAACCTGACTTATTGAATTGTAATCTCTTTTTACAACTATGTAATAATAATAATAGAAAAGAAACAACTTTTAAATTAACCACCAAAAAAGACCAGAAGAGCTGTGGCTCAAGTGGTAGAGTGCTATCCTTGAGCACGAAAGCTCAGGGACAGCATGTAAGCCCTGAGTTCAAGCCTCAGGACAGGTGCACACGTGCAAACACACACACACACACACACACACACACACACACACACACACACACACACACACACACACACACACACACACACACAACTTAAGGGAATCGTATCAGACAGGGAGGAACAAGAACAGGAATTCTCCTCAGCCTAGATTGCAAAATGAGTCTGAGTGGTTCATCAATCATTCTGGGCACCATCTAGAGAGAATAAATGGGTTTTCCTTCCATGCACTGTTATTTTCAAAAACCTGTGTAGTTACTACTGTAGTTCATAAAATATAAAGTTATTTATAAATGAGAGCTTCGTAAGTTCCTTTGTCCCGATAATGTCTTAGGGAAGAGAATAAACTCTGACACTTAGTTGAAGGGAAGGCTTTCAGTGCT
Source organism: Dipodomys merriami (assembly GCF_024711535.1). Lineage (NCBI taxonomy): Eukaryota > Metazoa > Chordata > Mammalia > Rodentia > Heteromyidae > Dipodomys > Dipodomys merriami. Next base: position 6,719,804 of record NW_027206279.1, on the reverse strand, counting down.
TTACTCAGATCACTTGTCCTGAAGATAAACGTGCTCAGGCTTGGAGCTCTGACTTTGTAATCACCTGTCAGCAAAAGGCCTATTTCCCCAGGATAATCAATACTACGGCATTCAGCACACATCACGGGAACAGCCACGGTGCCAGAGAAACCGCAGGCAGAGGCGGGGAAGATAGAGACAGCAGACCAGGGCCACGAGGCCAGGCAGAGAGCAGCCTAAAAACAGGAGATGTGCAAAGAACTCACCAGGCCATGGAACTTACAGAAAATCCTAAAATCCTGCACCTCCACTCTGGCAAAAGAGGAGCATATGGCAACCTCTGAAAGTTACCTCCAAAGTATTCTGGGTTGATCCTGCCTTTGTACTTCTGCTAGGATTTAAAATTCACAGAATTCTGCCAGAAAGCATCTCTCCGTTCCCCTCAACTTCACCCTATCTGAAGAGATGCAGCAAAGGAAGTTGCAGCTTTATGTGAATCTCTTAGTACAGAGCCAGGTATGGGAGGGAACTTTGACTCCACGGTGGGGAGCACGGAGCATCTCACCAGATGCTGAGGATGTAGAACAGGCTACGGGCCTGTTTCCTGTCTCCTACAAGAGAAGAGCCATGCCTTCTCCCTGGGAAATGGGAGAATCGTGATGTTTGATCTACTGAATTTAAGATTTTTTTTCTCTCTTCCTTTCTTTTTTGGCGGGGGTGGGGGGGAGGGGGTGGGGGGAGTTATGGGGCTTGAACTCTGAGCCTGGGCACTGTCCCTCAGCTCTTCAGCTCAAGGTGAGCACTCTGCCACTTGGGCCACAGCACCACTTCTGGTTTTCTAGTGGTTTATTGGAGATAAAGAGTCTCATGGACTTTCCTGCCCAGGCTGCCTTTGAACCGCGATCCTCAGATCTCAACCTCCTGAGTAGCTAGGATTATAGGCATGAGCCATCGGCGCCCAGCTTTGAATTTAAGATTCTTAACAGCTAAGAGCCTTGCAAGTACAACCCATGAGCCTTTTGTGGTGGTGTTTTATTTTTAATGGAAGACCAGGTTCTTATTAGAAGTCCTTGCGGGGACTGGTATTGTGGCTTTGTGGTAGAGTGCTTGCCTCGTATGCATAAGGCCTTGGGTTCAATTCCTCAGTACCACATAAACAAAAGAAAGTCATTCAGTAAAAAAAATATTAAAAGGGCTGGGAAGGTGGCTCAGTGGTAGAGTGCCTGCCTTGCAGAAAAAGCCAGAAGTGGCGCTGTGGCTCAAGTTGGTAGAGCGTTCGCCTTGAGCTGAAGAGATGAGGGACAGCGCCCAGGCCCAGAGTTCAAGCCCCACAACCCACCAAAAAAAAAAAAAAAATGTCCTCACGGTTTCTATAACAGAAGCATGTTTTCCCTGTGGCTGTCTCTACCCCAGGCTCCTGCTAATATGATTTCTGAGTGTTTGGAAGAGAGTTTCTTCAGACATTAAAATTCAGACTCGCTTGATCACAATGCAGTAACCAGCTTGGTGCAAATAAAACTTGTAAAGAAAAAATTCAGCACAATATGCAACTGTTTCGTGCTATTCCATTCCAGTTACCCTAAGAAAGATAATAGTTTAGGACATGCTATGTGAAAAAGAGTTGAATATACTTCCTATACCCCCAGAGAAACAGAAATATGAGATTCGGCTCTCCTCCCACTCTGAGGGATGAGTAGGAAAGTGATCCTCAGGCCCAACCCAGAAAGATGGTTACCAAGAAAGTTCTTCAAAAGACCTGGTGTGTGATCCATCACCCAGAAGTCCCAGTGTGACTCCTGCCTAGTCTGTCTTCTGAAAGAATAGCTCGTCTTTGGTGGGAGACCAAGGCGTGTTGAATGGGGCTGTTGCATTTGGGAGTATGTTGTCAGAGGGAATGTGAGGCCAGCGGAAGAGGAGGAGGAGGAGGTACGCTGCCTCTTCTGGGTAACACTACCCACTATTCATCCTTCAGCCTCTGCAAGGATAAGCTTCTTAAGGTATTTGCTGAAGGAGTTAGTATCCTGCATCCAATAGAGGGAGCCAGCAGAAGAGCTGAGGTGTAACCTCTCATGGAGATCATACAAATAGGTCTGTTATAGTAGGGTCAGGGCATTCTGTGATCACTCATGGCTTTGGGCCTTGGCACTAGGGAGACCTTTAGATCTTGTAAGACAACCTCAAATAGGGTGCGAAGTTGGATGTGGACTGCCTAGAGATGGTCATCTGGGCTGAGCTATAGAGACAACTGGGGACAGACCCAGAGATGGATGCTTTGCACACAGATTCCTGCAAGCCTTCCCCTCCCCCAGCATAGCCCGGATACACAGGCAGGCTCTGAAGTAGAAGTGATGGGTTATAAAGAGCCTGAATCTTAACGTTTTCGTCTTAACAAACCTCCTGACATTCAGTAAGTATTGAGAGCCGACCTGCCTTGTACCAAGCCCTGCTCTAAATTGTAGAGAAAGGCTCCTGCTCCCACAGTAACAGTCTCAAAAAGGAGCCAATAGGTTGTTTAACAAATAAGTCAACAAGATACGTACACTTGTTGTAAGTTTCTGACTGACATAAAAGGGATGCGATGGAAAGTTACAGGGAAGAGCCATATGGTAGGGGAGGATTTCTGCCAAAGGCATTTGAGCCAAGACTTAAGGATAGAAGGGCTGAGATTAGCGACGACAGGAAGAGCATCCCAGGCAGAGGGAACACAGCGTCACAGGAGAGGCAAATAAAAAAAGCCTTGGCATGTTGAAGAACAGCAAGGCTTCGGCCCGAGTGAAATGGAAGAATGATTGGATACGCTCAAAGGGAAAGTGGGCAGCCGCAAGGGCATCACCAGCCGTGAGCAGTCAGGGAAGACACTGACTTTGTTCAGCTGGAGTGTAGAGTGAAATTCAGGATCACTACGGTCTTTGTAATAGATGGAAAACCAGTTATGGCAATGTGGACCTAAGTAAATAACTTTAGGTTCATTACAGGCATACACAGCAGTTACAGCCCCTGAGCCATATCTGTACTGCTATAGAAGGATTTGCAAGAATCAAAAAGTGTATTATAAATGGGGGCCAGAGGTGTACCCGGGTAGATTGTGTGCAAGGCCCAAAGCACTGCAAAAAAAAAAAAATGAGAAAGATGTTACAAGTGTATTTTTAAAAGAGGAGATGTAGGTGGGGGTTGTGGTGCAAGCCTGTCATCCCAGATGGAGATTGGGAGGATTGCACTTCACGGCCAGTGTGAACAACAACAACAAAAAATCAAGACCCCATCTCAAGAAAAGCAGCCAGGCATGGTGATGCATACCTCTTATCCCCAGCTATGTGGAAGGTGTAGGCAGGTAGGAAGACTGAAATTCAGTCCAGCCTCCACTACTGCTAAAAAACAAAGGACACATCCACACATCTATGATTGCCTGTATACAGGACATCCCATAAAAGATTCACAAGGGAAAGGAGCTGGGACACAGGGAGACCAGAGTGGAAGAGAGACCGACTGACCGTCCATAGTGTTTTCTTCCATACACTTGAATAATAGCTTACTGTGCACCTGCATTGCTTACTCAGCAAAACAGACATGGTGTCTGCATTGTGGTCCCTCCGGTGGCAGTGTGGAATGACTGAGGAAAGGAGTAGAAGCAGAAAAATCCTTTAGAGAAGCCTCTGGCAGTGGTCCAGTTGCAAATTGGTGGCAGCTTGACTTATGGAGTTGGTCACAGGGATAAAGAAAAGTGGATGGGTTCGAGACACACATTAGAGGCAGAGCCTGCTGGTCTTGGTGGAGATCTGTGTATCCCATACTGACTGCTCATCCCTGCGATGAGCAGGGAAAGGCTCACACAGTAGTGGTGGCGCTGGGCTTCTTCTGGGTACTAAACACCCCTGAATTCTAGTGCAGAGCTGTGGGCACAGTTATGTTACCTTATCCACATGAAACACTTAGAAAATTTGAATGATTTAATGCTTATTAGAAACAGTCACATTGAACGCCACTCGTTTCTGCTTGCTTTGCAGAGAGATGCCAAGGGCCAGTACCTGTTTGACCTTCTTTGCCACCACCTGAACCTCCTTGAGAAAGACTATTTTGGAATCCGCTTTGTAGACCCAGATAAGCAGCGGGTAAGTCAAAATGCAAAGCCCCCGGGGAGCACAGGGCTCCTCAATGGGCCTGAAGCCTTGAATGGTTCCTCATAGAGTGTAGCGTCAGGTATCAGGGGCCAGCCAGACCCTGAACTTGGCCGTCATTACTTAAAGTCATACACAGTCTTATACCTAGAAGGCAATCTGAGAGACAGCTGTAAAACACGAGAAGCCTGGCATTTCACATGCCAAAATGGTGCCTTGAAGAGCTTCAGTGGTTTGTATCCTTTGCTCTACAAAGGTCCACCCCTTAGTTCTGGACCTTAATATGAGGCCACAAAGAGGGTTCCCCTTCCCGGTACCAGAAATCCAGGTGCCCTCTCTGCTGTGGGTGCTCACTAGAAAATGAAAATGGCAGACTGGTGTTTACAGACGGTATTTGGTATGAGCTTTCTCACTTCTAAAAGGGAGGCTGATGACCCCAAGATCTCTTCAGCTCCCAAGAGATGGTGGTGTTCGAACTAAAAAGGACAGAGTGAGTCCTGTTGGTTCTTCTCCAGTTAAGTCAGAAGTTACTTGAGGAGAGTCAGCGTCTGTGAAGTTTGTAATGGAGAAGGAGCTAGAAGGAGAGAAGGCGACAGGAAGGCAGGGAGAGAGAAACCTTTGGCAATGTCTGCTCTGTGTCCTTCTCTGAGGAGCACGCCACGCTCTTCCAGCTGATATATGTTGAGGCCAAGAGCTTCACATATGTTATTTTTTATGTAGTGCTTAAAACTGATGATGAGTATCCATAATTGTAATGGCCATTCCGCAGAGGAGTAGATAAAGTCTCAGGCAGGCTGAGTAATTTGCAACAGCCAAGTAAGTGGCAAAGGCAGGGTGGAGCCATTTGGCTCCCGAGCTGAAAGTCTTCCCTGGTCTGCTGTGAAAGCAGTGTCCCTGTGCCCTTCCCCCCGCCTCCCCCACCCCCAGGGAGGGCCAGGGAGAGCCAAGGCCTGAGAGAGTTGGAGGGAAAGGGACCCATTACAAGAGTTGCTCTAGACCCACTGGATCATGGTAAAGATGGAGGAAAGGAGCCCCTGTTTCCCTACGGTATAAAATAAGTCGTTTCTCCCCCCTCCCTCCCCCCCACCAGCTCCAAGGTAGTGTGAAACCAGCACTCATGTCCACTCTCCACCTCTGTTTGCTCAGTTCTGTGTCTGCCCTAAGGAGTTGCCTCTCCCCATCCCCCACTATCCTCAGAACCAGGGCCTCTGCCCTCTCACCAGCCCCTGAGTCTCCAGATTATGCTGTTTTGACCCAAACACAGGCAGAAACCCTGCTCCCGGAATCACCTTTTCCTCTCCTGATCCCTTCTCCACAAGGCCAGATTATCAGGTTGCTGATGATGCTGGGGCCATAAGGCAACTGTAGGGTATTCTTGGGACGCTCTGGAACATTTCCCTGCTGGAGTCTGCTGAAGTCCCTGATAAGCTGGCAGTGCTTTTTGCTCCCTTCCCAACCCCTTCCCAGCCTCCTGCAGCCTCAGTCATTCCTTGAGCTCACTGCAGTACAGAGGAAAGCCTTATCTCCAGCCATGGCCTTCTTGTCATTCAGCCCCATCAGCCCTCTACTGACACTGCACCTCCATCTTGCCTTTCTGTTTCTGTCTTCCTTTATGTCTAATGTCTAAAGGTGTTCTGTTTATTGAGTTCCTGACACCTGCTGCCTTCTCCTTCCCTCTGCCCAATGCCTGTGTGCTTAAACAAACGGGCCTCCTCCGCCCATCCAGGCACAGCCTGGGACCCCGGTTGTTTCTATGCAATTTCATCCCTCGCCTCCGCTTCCCTGCGAAGCAGAGCTGCGGTGGGCCATGTAATGTGAGAAGGACCTCTTAACCACATTGAGTGGCTATAATGAGTTGCCAGCCCCGTGGGAACTCAGATCAGAGGAAGCAAGAGAGCAGAATGTCAGCCCAGATTATCCATGTGGAGCTGACGGAAGAACTGGCTCTTAGTGGGTCCATTAGCTGCATGACCCACGGCCTGGCCCAGAAGGTGAGAGCTGGGAATCCAGGGAGGCCAGGATGCTGTCTGCACGTCTTTGGCTGCTTTCCCGCCACAGGGAAGATGCTGCCAAAGCATCACACTAAATGGAAGTAGCCCAGGGAAGAGGGAATGTGGGCCCAAGTCCCTCTGTCCATTGGACAGCAACATGTTAAGCCTACACTACAGACCAATGAGGTGTTTCCTGTCCTCCTGGAGCCTTCATCTAGTGGCTTTGAGTTACTTCCGGGCAATCAAGTCCCAAATAATAGGAGTTTTAGCTCACTGCAGATTGGCAAAAGTACTTGCTTAGCATTCCAACAGACAGACATCAATAAGGAAAGTAATAAATCTCCCATGATGATTCGAGAAGCAGATAGAGGATGGTCTCATTGCTTTCTTGCCCCAAATGTAAGTACCATGTAAGGACGGGGAGCATGATTCAAGTGGTAGAGCATTTGTTTAGCAAGCAGGCCCTGAGTTCAAACTCCAGTACTGGGGTGGGGTAGCGGGCAGGGGGAATAACAAAAACATAAGTATGATGAAAAAAAAAACCATATTGCTATCATGCCCTGCTTCTATAAAAATCCCAGGGGAAGCCAGGCACTGGTGGTTCACGCCTATCATCCTAGCTACTCAGGAGGCTGAGATCTGAGGATTGCAGTTCAAAGCCAGACCGGGCAGCAAAGTCCATGAAACTTTTATCTCCAGTTAACCCCCAGAAAAAAGGAAGTGGCACTTTGGCTCAAGTGGTAGAGTACTAGCCTTGAGCTGAAGAACTCAGAGACAGTACCCAGGCCCAGAGTTCAAGCCCCACAACTGACCAAAAAAAAAATCCCAGGGGAACAGGATAGCATTCTGTTATTGGTTATGGTTATTGGTTATGATTAATTATCTTTTTAAATTTTTTTGTCACTCTTTGGGCTTGAACTCAAGGCCTGGGTGCTGCTCCTAGCTCTTCAGTTCAAGACTAGCACTCTACCACTTGAGCCACAGCACCATTTCCATTTCTGTGAGACAAGAGTCTCACAGACTTTCTTGCCCAGGCTGGCTTTGAACCACAATCCTCAGATCTCAGCCTCCTGAATAGCTAGGATGACAGGCGTGAGCCACCAGCACCTGGCTTAATTATCTTTTCTTTTGACGGTGCTGGGATTTGCCTGCTAGGTAAGTATTCTACCACTGTGCCTTTCCTCTTGTGCCAGTTAAAGTTTATAATCTTATGAAACTAAGACTTGAGCCATCCTTGTAGGCCAAGGAGTCCTGAGTATGTGTTTTCTAACACAAAGATTGGTGATGCCATCTCTGCCCTCTGTACACTTACAAGATTTCCTTTTGTCAATATTCTGATATCAAGGGCCTCCATCCCACTCCTTGGCCAAATTATGTTTGTGTGTGTGTGTGTGTGTGTGTGTGTGTGTGTGTGTATACACACACACACACACACATATATATATACACACACACATATATGCTATAGATTATATATTTATATATCATATATAGTATATAACATATACTATATGTGTGTGCAGATAACACATACCACAGGTTAGGCAGACGTAATATATTTTACACAGGTATAATATATTTGAGTTTAGTAAACATACTCAGCATCTCCCTACTCAAGCCAGGTGGGCCTTTGTCTCCAACATACCTCCGTGAAGCCATTCACACCTACTGGCATGCCAGAAACATGGCTCAGAACTTTGGCACCCTGCTTTAGGAGGCAGCATTCCCAGGGAAGCCCAGAAATGGCATCTGAAGCTGGAACTATTCCCCTCGTCACAGCTGCTCCATGGGAGCTAGTTTCCGAAAAATCCTGTCACCCTTCCACTCTCCAAACCTATATTTTACAAACTTGGGGCCACTTTTATCCTGGGCTACAATCTGTAGAGTGATTTAAGTGGTGTAAACACACGTTAGACTTGACACTCGGGCTCATTAGGAGGGTTCTCATGTCCTGCGTTCTCTGTTTCAGCATTGGTTGGAGTTTACCAAGTCTGTGGTGAAGCAGCTGAGATGTGAGTATTCAGGAATGCACTCCAGCTCTGCCCTGGGGAGGGTGGGAAGAAGCCTGGCCAAGGTCGCAAGTCTTGCTTTTGTAGTTTTCCCCTGTTCTCCGTGTGAGGATTTTCTATGGGCAGTCAGAGTCCTGTGCATAGGTGGGGAGGGCGGGGGGCGGGGGGCGGTATCTCTGCATGACCATCTTCTGGGAGAAGGTCTACGCTGATGGACATCTCTTTTCTATGCAGCTCAGCCTCCGTTCACCATGTGTTTCCGTGTGAAATTTTACCCTGCGGACCCTGCTGCCCTGAAAGAAGAAATAACCAGGTGAAGCTGAACACTCCCCCATCCTCCACCCCACCCAACCAGCCACCGAGGCTGCGGGAAAGCCTAGGGAGGGGGGCATGGGCCTCTCAGAATCTCTGGTTAAGAAACACCTGGCTCTTAGGCAAGGAACTCTTCCCAGATAGAACCTACTTCTATATTCCTTTTCCACGTGCTTTCTGCAGTGGAGGTGGGCACACGTTTTTCCACTACCTGTGATGTGCCTTCTGTGGACATTTTTGGAGAAGACTTGTTGATGGTTAGTTTGAGGATTGAAGATAGACTCCAATGGCCTAATGCATATGCTTGGGAGAATCATAAATGTGATATGGAGGCATTGTAAATTCTATATCCAGTGGATAAACGCTGACGTGTTATTGGATCAGGTCTGTGATAAATTCTTTATGGTAGGGATCATGTTGCGTGGCAGACAGCTATGTGCGTATGCATCCAATCTCACCCAGCACCACTGGAGAATGAGGGTTTCTGTGCTCACATCCATCCTGCAGGAGGGACAGTGAATAAGACCTTTCAAGCCTCCCAGGGCTTTGGATATCTGAACCAAAATCACACTAAGTCTCATCTTAAAGATTTCAAAGTTCAGCAGGGCACTGGTGGCTCACGCCTATAATCCTAGCTCCTCTGAGGCTGAGATCTGGGGATCGCAGTCCAAAGCCAGCCCTGGAAGAAAAGTGCATTTTAGACTGTTATCTCTAACCACCAAAGAGCCAAAAGTGTAGCTATGGCTCAAGTGGTAGAATAGTACCAGGCCTTGCATTCAAGCCCCAGTATTGGCACATGTGTGCGACACACACACACACACACTCTCTCTCTCTCTCTCTCTCTCTCTTTCTCTCTCTCTCTCTCTCTCTCTCTCTCTCTCTCTCTCTCTCTCTCTCTCTCTCTCTCTCTCTCTCTCTCTCTCTCTCTCACTCACTCTCTCTCTGGAAGTTTTCTATAATGGGATCCTTTGTCCAGACATAAGGAAGCTTTGCTGTCATCTTGTAGCAGGTAGGCCATAGATCAAGAGGTAAAGCCAGAGACTCCTAGAGCTGAGGAAGAGACCATACCACTAACACTACAGCCTGGGAAATGGCAGATAGAAACGAGGTCATTGCTGTCATATAACTGCATGTCCGTAAGGACTTGAGGTCCACTTCAGGATCCTGAACTGCTTAGGAAAGAAAGCAAGAGAAAAGGACCAAAGAAATGAAGGAAAGGAGAGAGGAAGGGAAGGGAAGGGAAGCAGAGAAGGAAATGAAATTGTTTTCACTTGCATTTTGAGGAGCATGTCAGTGGCTTTACATAAGGCAAAAAGAGCGGCATGTTCTCTCAGAAAGGAAATCAGGAAATGAAAGGGAGGGTAAAAAAAAAAAATACATGCAGAGAAAGCAAGGAAAGAGGACAGGGAGGGAAAGGAGCCTTTTCAAATGGGCCTAGTGCAGCTTGAAGGGACTGATAGAATGAGGACCAGGAGGGCTGGGAAGGTGGCTCAGTGGTAGAGCGCTTGCCTTGCATGCATGAGGCCCTGGGTTCAATTCCTCAGCACCATATAAGCAGGAAAAAAAAAGCCGGGAGTGGCGCCATGGCTCAAGTGGTAGAGCGCTAGCCTTGAGCTGATAGAGCTGAGGGACAGCACCCAGGCCTAGAGTTCAGGCCCCACGACCGGACCCAAAAAAGAATGAGGACCAGGAAGGTCTCTTCCTGTAGATGCACAAGGCAGGTAGTGTGCACCCACCCGTTCTGAAACTCTCAGGAGAGTTGGAGTAGCTGAAATGAAACCTCATGCTGTCTTAGACATAAAGACTTCAGGAGCCGGGCACCAGTGGCTCACGCCTGTAATCCTAGCTACTCAGGAGGCTGAGATCTGAGGACTGTGGTTCAAAGCCAGCCTGTGTGGCTGAGAAGGTGGCTCAGTGGTACAGTGACTGCCTTGCATGCACAAGGCCCTGGGTTCGATTCCTCAGCACCACATAAGCAGAAAAAGCCAGAAGTGGTGCTGTGGCTCAAGTGGTAGAGCACTAGGCTTAAGCTAAAGAGCTGAGGGACAGCGCCCAGGCCCAGAGTTCAAGCCCCATAACTGACCAAAAACAAAAAAGAAAATAAGACTGCAGGTTCTGCTCGTCTTCATGAAAGTAGAGGTGGTCAGCACTTTCAAAATGGAAAACCAAACTCACCTATATGACCAGGTAATCTGTAGTTTCAAACAAGTTATGGAGACAAAACCACTATGTTTAGCAATGTATGTGTGTGTGTATATGTGTGTGTGAGAGAGAGAGAGAGAGAGACAGAGACAGAGACAGAGACAGAGTCAGACAGAGACAGAGTCAGAGAGAGACAGAGAGACAGAGAGACAGAGACAGAGAGAATGTGGGTATGAAAGAGAGAGACTGGCACTTCAACTTGCTATCTGATGCATGCTTTCACTCATTGGCTGGCGTTCTACCATCTAAGCCACGCTTCCAGCCCAATGTTTAGCCCCACCCATATCCTCCAGAGTGTTTGCCTTCCTTCTGAGCCCCTCCCTCTCTGCTGAAAGTGCCAGAGCTAGTGCAGACGCAGAAGTCTGTGCCCCAGGCCGTGTGTTGGAGCCAAATCAATACTTTGTTGTTGTTAGCACTGAGGTTTAAACTCAAGGCTTCACAGCTGAGTTCTGCTGTTCTACTGTTCCCTCGGTGCTCTGGTTATTTTTGAGATAAGTTCTTGGGGGTTTCTTTGCGCAGCCAGGCAGGATTGTGATCCTCTTGTTACACTCCCACCATAGCTGGGATGATGGGCACCTGGCCAGGGGCCTAGTTTTTTCTCTTGGGGAGCCAGGGGAAGGGCTATCTCATGAACTTTTTTGCCCAAGCTGCACTAGAACTGCAATCCTTCTATAATTAGCCTCCTGCATAATTGTGACGGTGGGCACACATTCCACACCCAGCTACGTTTTTATTGAAAGCCTAGCACCAGCCATCCAGATTGTTCTCCGCTTGTTGGAACAGCAATGGTGCTGACAGAACTCAGCCATCCTCAGACATGGGGCTTTCTAATAGCCATCTTTGCCTTTAGCAACTCTTAATACAATTTTCTAAATCAAGTGTCACTATGTTATATAACAACCCTCCTACCCAAGAAACAGTTGTAGACCTGAGGGCTTGGGTCCAATGGATGTGACTACTTGTCTGTAGGACTTGCACATAAGATATTTAACCTCTCTGACCTTTGGACACGTCATGGGGGATAGTAATGCCTACTTCTTAGAATTACTGGGAGGAGGAATGCTTCTTGAAACCTTGCATTGAGCAAAGGCTCCGTGTGTTCATGTTCTCTGCCAAACTGATTACACGGCCCAGCATTGGGACCACAGCCAGGCCCCCACACATCCAGGACACTGGCGAGTGTACAAGCTCCTCTGCCATCCATGTGCATTCCTGCTAACCACCTTGGACAATTTCCTCTTGAGCTTCTTTCCTTGGTATGCAGTTGAACCCCAGGGTGCCTGGGTCAGTTTCTAGTTTCTGTGCCTCTCTGCTCCCTAGGGCATTCTATGAGGCATCAGAATCCGCTCCATCATTCTCACTTACATGCCGACTGATCTTAAGAAAGTGTGTACCTGCCCCATCCGCACACAGCGCCCATCATTCATTCCTGGCTTGGAGCCCTTTAATCCCATCTTGCTGCCAGACTAATTTAGCTGTCTGAGTGTTTTTTCCCCAGCAATATTGGTCCTAAGTTTCACTGCCATTCCTGTAAAGCCAAGCAGAGAGAAGAGGACAAAGTAGGGAATGTAGACCAGTGCTTCCATTTATCTCTTGGATTCTTCCCAAAGGATAAATTTAGTTTCCAAATCCTGATTAATTTCCTTTGTCGTTTTTTTTTTTTTAAGTAATAAATAGATTTTTCTTGTCTGGGCTAGAGACCCGAGAAAATGGGGGATTGGGCAGCAGATTGAGCTTTTCAAAAGGGCTGCATGTAAATGAACTCCATGGGCTGATCAAGTGCCAGAAAGAAACTGGAGTGTGAGTGGAGCCCCATACCTGGGGGCAGCAGATCAGACGACAGGAGCTCATGAAGTTGATTCCCTGAATGAATGTGCACATTAATGGGCAGAGTCACTGGGTCATTTAATCCGTCAGTGAACCTCATTTGGGCCTAGCTTAGGCTAACACTGAGTGGTAAACTTTCTTCTACAAAGGACTAGATAGGATTTTAGGTTTGGGGGGACCATATGGTCGCTGTCTTTACTATTCAGTTCCATCACTGAATATGGAAGCCATTATAGACAATACGTACATGAATGAGCAAAGCTGTGTGCCAATCAATTTTCATTTCACTGGAAAGTATGGCAGTAGGCCCTGAAATCAGAAAGACCTGGGTGCCATTCCCAGGTTGTTCTTTAGGTATGTGACAGGGCAAGCAACGGTAGCTGTAAATACTCATCTGTTAGACAGGAACAAACGTGGTAGTCACCTCCGCTGTGCAGAGGGAATGAATGCTGGTGAAGCATTCAGTGTCACGGGGGAGGGGGAGACACAGCACGCTCTCTACAACTGTGAGCTATCGCTCTTTTTTTTTTTTTTTTTTTTTGTCATTTGTCATCTCTCTCCTCACGTGGAATTGAAGAGTTGGAAAACTTGTTCTGTTCCCAGCACCTATGAAGTACCTGGAATACATAGCATATATCACAGATGGAAGATAGATAGATAAATAGATAGACACAGACAGACAGATAGGGTTAGGCACAGGATACATAGGCTCATTAAGGGAATATTAAGAGGAACACAAGTATGGCGCCGGTGGCTCACACCTGTAATCCTAGCTGTTCAGGAGGCTGAGATCTGAGGATCACCATTCAAAGCTAGCTGGAGCAGAAAAGTCTGCAAGACTCTCATCCCCAGTTAAGCCCTCAAAGGCTGGAAATGGAGCTGCAACTCAAGTGATGGAGCACCAGCCTTGAGCAAAAGAGCTAAGGAACAGTGCCAGACCCTGAGTCCAAGCCCCCAATACTGGTGGAAGGAAGGAAAGGAAGGTGGGGAGGGAAGAAGAGGAGAGGAGAGAGAAGAAAGGAAAGAGGAGAGAAGAGAGGGAGGGAGCACAAATGTGGGGGAAGCCACTGAGGCAGAAAAGTGAGGTGATCTCAAACTGCTCTCTCCCTTGCAGCTGTAGGAGGGTCCTTCTCTGAACTTCTCACGTCCTGTGTGGCTGCTTTGATTCTTTAGGATGTGGACTTGCTCCTTCCTGTTTCTCCTCCATGTTCCATGGCATGGCTAAAGAATGTTCTGTGAGCCGGATCCCCAAGGCTTAAGCCTGTAATCCTAGCTATTTAGGAGGCTGAGATCTGAGGATTACGGTTCAAAGCCAGCCCGGGAAGGAAAGTCCATGAGACTCTTACCTCCAATAAACCACTAGAAAACCGGAAGTGGTGCTGTGGCTCAAGTGGTAGAGCACTAGTCTTGAGCTGAAGAGCTGAGGGACAGCGCCCAGGCCCAGAGTTCAAGCCCCACGACTAACAAAAAAAAAAAAAAAAGAATGTTCTGTGTCCTTGCCCCTGAATTCCTGCATTGTCCCATCACCAGAACAGCTTATGTCCATTCTGGCTGCATGCACCCATGCACAGATGCCTGGCAACGCCATTTGAGGCAGTATGTCTGCTGCTGGAGGGCCATCAGAGGTTCCTGAGGGACGCTTCCAAACCACGAGGTTCTGACCTGCTTCTGTGGGGAAGGGGGAGGCCTCCTGTCTGCCACACTGAGAATCACTGCCCAGATTCATGTTCTGCTTTGAAATAATGCATAGCCTAGTATGGCCGTCCCTTGATTCTGGGCAGCCACGCAGAGCAGCATAGGCTGAGGAATGCACGGCTCCAGGCCCAGGAAGTGAGCAGTAAGGAGTAAGGGCCAAAAGTTTGCATCCACCTCCGGCCAAGGCCAGCGGAAATAGGAGTCAGAACAGTAAGGCAGAGAAGCGCTCGCTCGCTGGCGCTCTCCCACACACCGTGTGGCATCTCACCACGGGAAGCAGGGTGAAGACAGGCTGGCTTTGGTGGGTCCATCTTAATCATTCACTCTGTAGGAAGTCTGTTTTCCTTTGGCTTTTCTTGGCAAACACTGGGGAAGAGTGGGTTTAGTGGAAGGAAGGATAAGAATAAGGGTGAAAGCCCACTGAAATGCTTACCTTGCCTCTGGCTTGAGGAGGATAATCCATCCTAATGCGCGTACGAGGGGTGCGTTTGAGCTTAGGGTTGTTTGCTTTGGTGCTGTGGCTTGATCCCAGAGCCTTGCCCATGCAATGCAAGCGCTCTGTCATGACGCTCCAGCCACAGTTCAGGACAGTGCTTCTTAAATTTTACACATACATACATGTATGTGTGTGTGTGTGCGCGTGTATGAGTGTGTGTGTGTTGGTATTGGGGTTTGAACTCAGGGCCTTGAGCTTTCTAGACAAGAGCACCTCTACTTTAGCCACACCCCCAGCATAAATGTTAATCTACATACAAGTCACCTTGGCAATCTTATTAACAGGGGCTGAGGGTGGGCCTGGTAGTGTCTAGAATCTCAGCTCCCATCTCTCAGAATCACCTGCTAGTGTCCCTCCCTACTGTCCTAGAACTTGCCCTGTCAGCAGTCCTCTCTTCTCTTTGGGTATTTTTACCCAGTCAGGTGGACATGGAATCCTATATCGCATTCATCATTCTAAAAACAGAAGCAACAGAAAACTCGAATTTTCTAACGAGGGCCCTATTTCTCCGGGTTCAGACTGGTAGAATTGTACTACGTTTCCGTTACTCCCGTAGGGATATGATCATTACCTGCGTTTGTCTGAGAAAACAATGAGCACATATTATCTCAGAGTTTGTGTTGAGCAGAAACCCAGAGGCAGCTTAAGTGGGTGATTCTGGCTCGGTCCTGAGGTTGGCTTTGCAGCCACAGTCCCCTGAGAGTTTGACTGGGGCTGAAAGATTCACTTCCAAGATGGCGCACTCACATGGCTGCTGGCAGAAAGCCTCTCTCTGCTCCTTACCGCACGGACCTTTCTAGAAGGCAGCCTGGGCATTGTCACAGGGCGAGTGAGTGGTCCAAGGAAAAGAGGGAACAGAGAAGAAGGTGTGGTGATTCTATGACCTGGTCTCAGAAAGCCAGAGACTGTGATGTCTGTGTTGTTCTGTGGTTAAGAACCAAGTCATTGATTCTAGCCCACACTTGAAGCGGGAGGGTTTAGCTCTTCTTATAAAACAAGGAATATCGCTGGGCGCTGGTGGCTCACGCCTGTAATCCTAGCTACTCAGGAGGCTGAGATCTGAGGATCGCAGTTCAAAGCCAGCCTGGGCAGGAGAGACCGTGAGACTCCTATCTCCAATAAACCACCAGAAAACCAGAAGTGGCATTGTAGCTCAAGTGGTAGAGCGCTCGCCTTGAGCTGAAGAGCTGAAGGACAGCGCCCAGGCCCAGAGTTCAAGCCCCACAACCGACAAAAAAAAAAAAAAAAAAAAAAAAAAAAAACAAGGAATATCGGAAGATCTATGAACATACTCTCAGTGTCTTCTATTTTTGTTTTGGGGCAGCCCTGGGGTTTGATCTCTAAGGACTTTGGCATGCTAGCACAGGGGCCACACCTCCAACCCTGAGGTCTGGTTGACATCTAACAGTAATCCACAGGCTTTGGGCTCACTCAGAGCCCAAGGCAGAAGGGAAGCCCACTTTGCCCGTCTGTGATGACACCGGATTATTTTTGTGCCCTGGATTGACTAGTGCCAGCTCTTTCTCAACCCCAGTGGGGACGGGGCACTGCCGCCACCAGGAAGCGCCAGGTCTGGGTTGAGCCATCGGGAGACTGACAGGTTGTTTTGAATAGAACCTCAATCCAATTCAGAGCAAAGTACTCGAAAGAGCCTCCAGAGAAATGGAAAATGTATTTGTTCTACTGTATGAGGATTGTTTTTTTTTAATGTAGCAAAAAGTGTCCTGACAAAAATTTTGATAGGTTTTGATTACATATTTATGTCTTTAAAGTAACGAAAGAAATGCTTTCTCGTTCCTTCTGTGTTTTCTCTCCAGGTATTTAGTCTTCCTACAGATCAAAAGGGATCTCTACCATGGCCGTCTCCTCTGTAAAACATCTGATGCTGCCTTGTTAGCAGCTTATATCCTTCAAGGTAATGACTTTTGACAGGATAAATTTGCTTTCCGTGCTAAGTACTGATTATATTACTTCACTTACCACACATGACTACCTCTTGGATCTAAACAGTATCTAACTTGAGGCCAAGTCTAAGTTCAAGGATTCTACTGCCATTCGTTGGAGCCACAAAGGCCCAGAACGCTCAGGTCTAACCTGTGTAGAAGCTCTTACTGCCAGCCCGTAAGTCTTTTTGACTGTTTGAGGATTTGCCCTGGGCTTTTGGCTGCTACTGTTCTGCAATTCTGGAAAGTAATCAGACCTCCCTCCCTGTCTTCTCATGCAAATCTCTAAGATGTGAAGCATCCTGGAATTCTGGGAACTATTTTTAAAGACCTTTCAGCTCAGACTGCTCAGTGTTAAAAAGTGGTTTCAAGTAACAAGCACATCCTCTAATGTGCTAGTAGAGTTGAACCCCACACAGCCAGTACCCAGACTGAACCAAAAAGAAACAAGCAGGAAATACACACTTATGAACCATCCTGATACTCAAGTGCCCCTTCCTAGACTTCTCTCTTGGTCCTTAGCCCTGAAACTGTTGATACCACTGGATTAATTTGGGATCATAGTACTATAACTCCAAAGCTTCCATTGAAACATCAGAACTCTTGGTTAGAAATCGGTGAACTTGGGGGTTGAGAACGTGGCTCAGTGGTAGAGCGCTTGCCTCACATGCATGAGGCCCTGGGTTCGATTCCTCAGTACCACATAAACAGAAAAAGCCGGAAGTGGTGCTGTGGCTCAAGTGGTAGAGCACTTGCCTTGAGCTACAGAGCTGAGGGGCAGCGCCCGGCGCAGAGTCCAAGCCCCACGACCAACAATAAAAAAGAAAAAATTTGTGAACTTTGCTGGGTGTTGGTGGCTCACACCTGTAATCTTAGCTACTTGGGAGGCTGAGATCTGAGGATCACAATTCAAAGCCACCCTGGGCGGTAAAGTTTGTGAGACTCTTATCTCCTTATCTCCAATAAACCACCAGAAAACCAGAAGTGGCACTGTGGCTCAAGAGGTAGAGCACTGTCCTTGAGCTGAAGAGCTCAGAGACAGCACACAGGCTCAGAGTTCAAGCCCCATGACAGACAAAAAAAAAAAAAAAAAGGAAGGAAGGAAAAAGAAAAGAAAAGAGAAATCTGTGAACTCCCAAATGTGATGGCTGGGGGGAGATATACCACAACTGTGTTAAAGAACGTAAGTCAGCCCCTTGCCCTTTTAATTTCTGAGACTCCTATTTCAACCCATCAATAAAATAGGCAGTCCAGCAGGAGCTTGCCACAGATGCTCCATTCCTTTTCAATGAGAAAACAAATTTTAAACCCTACCCTTGCCTTGGGTTCTACCCTGATAATTATACTGAATTATTCCTTTGTTTTACGTGTGTGTGTGTGTGTGTGTGTGTGTGTGTGTGTGTGTGTGTGTGTGTGTGTGTGTGTGTGTGTGTGTGTGTGTGTGTGTGTGTGTGTGTGTGTGTGTGTGTGTGTGTGTGTGTGTGTGTGTGTGTGTGTGTGTGTGTGTGTGTGTGTGTGTGTGTGTGTGTGTATTTGAGCCAGGCATCAGTAGCTATAATCTAGCTACTCAAGATCTGAGGGTTGGTGTTCGAAGCTAGCCTGGGCAGGGAAGTCTATGAGACTCTTACCTCCACTTATCCACCAAAAATCTAGCTCAAGTGGCAGACTGCTAGACTTGAGCAAAAAAAGCTCAGGGGATGGTGCCCAGGCCCTGAGTTCAAGCCCCAGGGCTAGCACCAAAACAAACAAAAAAAGTATTCAATGCCAAACATTGCTGTTTATCATTTGGTGCTTTCTAAATAAAATCAAAAGAAATTACTCATTAGTTTTAAGGTCATCCCATACATTAAGGGAAACCTTTAGTCTCTTGTTAAACCCACCTTTGAAGGTGGGTTTGGTGGTGGTGGTGGTGGTGGTGTTAATCAGTTTGGTGTTTTTATTGTGATGAAATGAGTGGGTCCTGGCTTCTGGTCATGGTGAAGACTGTGGAGCAGCCTTCCCAGAACTCACTGATCTGAGAGCTCATCAGAGACGAACTCTGGGCGTGACTGAAACACACAGCCCCACCCCAGTAAGACATTGAGAATTGAGCCTCAGAACTTAACGCTCCCAAGAGCAGAGACACTCTGGTCCTGGTCAGCCTTCCGGGGCTCCACACCTCTCTGAGGCACGATCAGCCCTCTATGGGTCTTTTAGTCTATTCATTTGGATGGAAGGTTGAGCTCTAAATTGGAATCATGGCTCAGTCAGCAACTTGCCTTGGCCCCTGCTGAAATACTCAAAAGGATATTTCAGTGTCTGACCTGGTTCAAGCCCAGAAAGTTCTGTCTTCTTGTTCAAGCTCATACATACAGTACTGCTGCCAGGCTCGCGTCTCATGTGGCTGAAGGACCGAGAGCCACAGAAAGATTTCTGCTCTTTTATTACAAATTTACTTGTGGTGGTCTCCGAATACAGGGTCAGCCCTCCTGTCTCTGCTTGGACAACCCAAGGTCACCACCTAAGAAGGCAAAAGCCTTGGAGTGCTCCTCAGGGGCCAGCCCCAGGGCCAGGCAGAGCCTGCTCAGGACCGGGTGCTCTTTCTAAGTCTTCAGGCACGTGCTTTGTGCATGCTTTCGCCGCTGCTCGCTGTGTTACTCTCCTGCTGCTTTGCCACTGACAATTTACCTGCTTGCTTAATTGTTTTCTCCTGCCTTTCTGTGAAAAGCGGAGATTGGAGATTATGACCCTGGGAAACACCCTGAAGGCTACAGCTCCAAGTTCCAGTTTTTTCCAAAGCATTCTGAGAAGCTGGAAAAGAAAATCGCTGAGATTCACAAGACAGAACTCAGGTGTGTGATACTGGCTCCAGGCCCAGGAAGTGTCCACAGCTAGCTGTGCGTGCGTCCTCTGCTCTCTAGAGGGCGCTGCTGACACAGAGTGACACTCCCCAACCCCCCACCCCCCCCCCCACCTTCTTGGCCCAGGGGTCCAGGGACAGCCCACCCCCAAGCAGAGTCGTTTAGGCTGAGGCTTAAAGGCAAGAGAGGGGACAATGAGGGGGACTGGACTTTGAAAGGCATCTGCTTCACTTAGATAAATGAAGATGCACAGAGAACAAGCATGAAGTAAGGAATGGGAAAGGAAGAACAAAGACACAGTGTAGAAGAAAAAAAAGGAGCCGGCCAGGCACTGGTGGCTCACAACTGTAATCCTAGCTACTCAGGAGGCTGAGATTTGAGGATCGAGGTTCAAAGCCAACCCAAGCAGGAAAGCCCATGAGACTCATCTCCAATAAAAAAAAAAATGGAAGTGGCGCTGTGGTTCAAGTGGTAGAGCACTAGCCTTGAGCTGAAGAGCTGAGGAACAGCACCTATGCCCAGAGTTCAAGCCCCACCACCGAATTCCCCCCGCCCCCCCCCCCCGCAAAAAGTAATTCACTGATGGGGCACTTTTCCTTAATGTGGGGGGGGAGGGGCTTTGCTCTGATCACGGCACACACACACCAAAAAAAATGGAAGGAGGGAAGAAGAGAGGAGAGGTTGAGTGGGGATGTAAACAAAAAGGCTAGCCTCCAAACTGACTGTGACAGGGCTGGGAAGGTGGCTCAGTGGTAGAGTGCTTGCCTTGCATGCATGAGGCCCTGGGTTCGATTCCTCAGCACCACATAAGCAGAAAAAGCCAGAAGTGGTGCTGTGGCTCAAGTGGTAGAGCTCTAGCCTTGAGCTGAAGAGCTGAGGGACAGCACCCAGACCCAGAGTTCAGGCCCCACGACCGGACCAAAACAAAAAACAACAAACTGACTGTGACAGTAACAGGTGGTATCTCATGGGACCACCATCTCCAGCTCATAGCTGCAGGGGCCACCCCAACAGTGCTGTGGTTTGGGGGCTGTGTCAGGGTACGGAAAAGTGGCCTCAAGCCTGGACCTTCACTTCCTCAGCCTTTTTTTTTCCAATCAATCATGGGACTTGAACTCAGGGCCTGGGTACTGTCTCTGAGCTGTTTTGCTCAAGACTAGTGCTCTACCACTTTGAGCAACAGCTCTACTTCCGGTTTTCTGGTGGTTAATTGGAGTTAAGAATCTCACAGATTTTCCTGCCCCGGCTGGTTCTGAACTTCAGTCCTCAGATCTCAGCCTCCTGAATAGCTAGGATCGCAGATATGAGCCACCAGCGCCCAGTTCTCAGCATCTCTTAGTATGCCCAGAGTATGTGTCATTGTATAAAGCAGCACTAGCTTGGCCTTTCGCCAGTATGAACTAGGGATTTCTTCAAAGGCTGATTTTGATAAGCAAGAGAAAGATTTCTGGGCTTCTTTTCATGTGCCACACTGAAGTGTAGAGCCCTAAACTATGAAGAAAAAAGGCACACGTGTGGAGTGTTTCAAGTTTTAAAAAATGGGGCTGGGAATGTGGCTCAGTGGTAGAGTGCTCGCCTAGCATGCATGAGGCCCTAGGTTCAATTCCTCAGCACCACATACACAGAAAAAGCCGGACGGGGTGCTGTGGCTCAAGTGGTAGAGTGCTAGCCTTGAGCATAAAAAGTCTCAGGGACAGTGCCCAAGCCCTGAAAAAAAAATTATTTATATTTATATGCTCTCTGTGTATATATGTATATACACATATATACATGTATGTGTGTATGTGTGTGTATATATATATATATATATATATATATATATATATATAGTTTTTTTTTTTGCCAGTCCTGGGGCTTGACTCAGGGCCTAGGCACTGTCGCTGAGCTATTTGGCTCAAGGCTAGCGCTCTACCACTTGAGCCACAGTACCACTTCCAGTTTTCTGGTGGTTTATTGGAGATAAGAGTCTCATGCACTTAACTGCCCCAGCTGGCTCTGAAACCTCGATCCTCAGATCTCAGCCTCCTGAGTAGCTAGGATTCCAGGTGTGAGCCACCAGCGCCTGGCCAGGGTTCTAAAGTTTCTAAAATTTGAAGTAGATTCTTCCCTGATTAGGCCCTTTCTCTGAATCCTTTCAACCTCAGAGGTTTTACCAATGCAGAAGAACCAAAACCCCCTTGTGTGTTGGATCCCTATCTAGGGAGAGTAGCAGGAGAGGCTCTGACCCTCCAGGGAGATGGAGACGCCTATAGGAAGTCGTGTTTCCCTTCCTGGGCAGGAGCAGCCTCTCTAGTGCTGGTCTCCAGGTTCTCCTCAGCACCATTATGGAAATAGTGACCCCTTGTGGTGAACGTCAGAACAAACGTGGACCTTTGTGGGATTTCATGGTTCATTCAGAGTTGTGTGTGCAGGGAGCGTCCTGAGTATCTTAGGAGATGTTTAGAGTGGTAAGCACAGTCTTCCAGAAGCAAAACGCAAGGCAGGAGATCCCCCAAGAAATGATGCCTGTGTTGAGGGCCCTGAATGTAGGATCAGCCCTCCCAGATGGGGCACGAGGAAACCGCAGACCTTTTTGCTTTTTTGTTATTTTCCGAAAAGGGTCTCAGGTTTTGCTGGAGCTAGCTTAGACTGCCAGCCTCTCGTTTATGCTTTCCACATAGCGAGGGTGACAGGTTCACACCACTGTACTCAGCTACTGGTACAGATAGAATCTTAGCAATTTTTTTCCAGGCTGGCCTCGAACCATAGTTCTCTTGTTCTCTGCGCAGCAAGGGTGGGTAGGTGGGTAGCTAGGATTAACAGGGAGGAGCTGCCACCAGCATGCCTGGCCCCCAGCATACTGGTTTTTTTTTTTTAGGGGGGGTGTTGTACTAGAGTTTGAAATGAGTGTCTTGTACTTGTTAGGCAGGGTCTCTACCACTGAGCCATGCGTCTAACTCTTTTCCAGCTGTTTTGGTTTTTTTTTTTTGGTCAGTCATGTGACTTGAACTCGGGGCCTGGCTGCTGTCCCTGGGATCAAAGCTAGCACTCTACCACTTTGAGCCACAGCACCACTTCCAGTTTTCTAGAGCTTAATTGGAGATGAGTCTCACAGCCTCTCCTGCCCAGGCTGGCTTCAAACCACAATCCTCAGATTTCAACCTCCCGAGTAGCTAGGATTATAGGCGTGAGCCACCAGTGCCCAACTCAGCGGATTATTTTGGATATGGTCTCACTTCCTGTCCAGGCATCCACCAGGACTGATGTCTCCCTATTTTAGGCTCCTTGTTGTAGCCAAGATGACAGATGAACCACAACTAGATTCTCCCATTGAGAAACCGTCTTGTGGATTGTGTTCCTGCTAGCCTCACACTGTGACCCTCTCCCAAGCAGCTATGGTTACTGGGGCTGGCCCTGCACACCTGTTCATGCAGAGCTTACCTCAGAGAAACTGTGGGAGCAGAGAGCCCTGAGGTCATTCCTTCTCTTCATTTCAGTGGCCAAACACCAGCAACATCTGAACTGAACTTCTTAAGAAAAGCACAGACGCTGGAGACGTACGGAGTGGATCCTCACCCATGTAAGGTAAGACCCGCCCCGTGGCGGAGCCCTCCCGGGGACCGGGCACCAGTGCCCACCGGCTCCCTCAGTGTGTGCAGCGGTGAGCATCCCAGTGACGGTGCCAGAGGGAGCGTCTCCGTTGGAGTCACTAGACTCGATGCCACTGGACTTTGTGGTCCCACAGCCATGTCAGGGTCCAGGCAGAGTCAGCCCAAGTCAAGGGCAACCGCGGGGCTCTGCCGCACAGCATGGGTAACTCAGTGGGAAGAAGAGCGGGGGTGTGGAAGGTCCCTGTGGGTTTGTCACTGCAGTGGTACAAGGTGCCCCACAGAGCCCCGGGGACGGGGGACACATGTAATTCCGTTCTGCATCTGTGATGATAAGATGGGAACCAGCCTGGAAGCTGTTACCCCCCCCCAAAAAAAAGCAAATTCACCTGTGCCTGCCATTTCCGATGAGCACAGCGGCCCTGTGCTTCACCCGCAGTTCCTCAGGGCCGAGGGCGCAGCCTGACCCGTGTCCTCCTGCTCTGCTCACGTCGGTGTCCAGGCCGCCACAGGGCAGCAGCCATGCTGGAAAAGGGGGCCTCTGTTTAACTGTATAACCTGTCAAGACCCTGTCTCCAAATAAGGCACATTCCAAGGTACTCAGAGTTAGGACTAAGACATGAGGATTTAGGGACTGTGGGAGACACAATTTGGCACCTAACACATAGAATAAAAAACGAAGAAGCCAGGCGCCGGTAGCTCCCACCTGTAATCCTAGCTACTCAAGAGGCCGAGATCTGAGGATCGAGATTCAAAGCCAGCCCTGGCAGGCAAGTCCCTTATCTCCAATAAACCACCAGAAAACCAGAAGTGGCGCTGTGGCCCAAGTGTTAGAGCGCTTGCCATGAGCTGAAGATCTTAGGGACAGCGCCCAGGCCCAGAGTTCGGGCCCCACAACCGACAAAAACAAAAACAAAACTAAGCATCCTGGTGAGGTGGCTCAAGCCTGTAATCCCAGATTCTTTTGTGATCTGTAGATCACAAAAGAAATCCTCAAGACCCCATCTCAACTAGTGGCTGGTGTGGTGGTATAAGCCTGTTATCCCAGATATGGAAGAAGCAGTAGTGAGGGCCTGCCACCCCCATGGACACACGGAGGGGAAGGGAAGCCGGGGCAGAAAACAGCCCCTCCCTTGAAAAAAGGCAATGCAAAAGGGGCTGGAGACATGTTTCCTGTGGCCGGCTGAGCCGTGTTCTCGGGGCGGCACTGTCAGAAAGCACATCTTCACTGTGTGCGCCATAGGACTGACGTATTTAGAGTTGCACAGATTCTCCAGTGATTTCCCTGTAATAACAGGTATTGTCCAGCAGGGGACTCCAGAAGAGTGAGCACAGTGGGGGGGGGGGCACATCTGGCTCCTGTCCCGCTCTGTGACTTACCAAGGCCTTCGGAGGCCTCTGAGCCTCACCGTCCTCATCCATGACTAGGCGCACAGCACTTCAATCACTGTGGAGTCATTTTAGGACCTTAAAAGACACATCTGCCTGAGGAGAGCTGTGCTTGTGGAGGGTGCTGCGTCCCTCCAGTGCCCCCTGCAGGCCACACAGAGGAGCACTCCCTGGACAGGGCCGACACCGAGGCCAGCAGAACTCAACGGGAGATGGGTGGGATTCCCCACTCCTGGTGCCCGCCAGCCGGCCGGGCAGCCCAGACCCACCCAGACCCACGTGTGTCCCAGGACGGTGGCCCCGCCTCAGCCCTGATGCTGGTGACGTTGTCCATCGTTGGGCACAGAGAGGCTAAAGCGCTGGAAGGGAAAAAGAAGGGAAGGGATGGGAGGAAGGGGAGGGAGAAAGGAAGGAAAGTAAGAGAACATGGCAGGCCCCACGGAGCCCTTCCATGTTCATTCTTGTGGAAGCCCAGCCGGCCTTCCCGGTTCTATAGACAAGAAGGCTGATGTTCTAGAAAAGCATGAATGGCAGAGCAAGAATCTTCATTCAGCCAGGCACCCCATGGCTCACGCCTGTCATCCTAGCTACTCAGGAGGCCGAGATCTTAGGATCATGGTTCAAAGCCAGCCTGTGCTCAGGCCCTGGCATGTTCCCTCAGCCCTTCCAGGCCCACAGAGCAGCCTTTACTCTTCCTAAGTGGAGTCACTTTAGTGACGCGCTCCCAAGCACTCCCCTTAATGCTGCAACAAGGCGCATGGAAATAAGCTGGCGCACCCAGTGTCATAAATACCGATGATTTCTATTAACAGAGAGGCGATTACTGGGCTCGGGGAATCTGGGGCACGCGGCCCCTGGGAGAACACAAGAGGCATCGTTCTGATAATTAAATGAGAGCAGAGCAACGCTTGCGCTAGGCTCTCTTCTTCTGGACTAATTAAGAAGCTGTTGCTTATCCGATGCACACCAGAGTCCTTGTCTGGGCCTAGGACCAGGAGACGCTCCCACAAGCACTGACAGAGTACTAATGCCTGGGTACTAATGCCCGAACTCCAGACTGCAAGGCTGTCCTGCCTGGCCTCTACTCCGCTGCAGCTTCTGTAGGGAGGACGGGGCCCGCTGCTGCCCTGATTTCACCTCCCTTCCCTCAGCAGCTGCCCTCTTGTTCTGTCCAAGATGGCCCTGAGACTGGACGCTTGCACGGGTCTCCTGTAGCTTGGGGGGGCAGGGAGCTGGCCTGTTATGGACCGTGGAGTGGACGCCCCCCCCCCCCGCACGGATACCGAGACATCTGGTCTCAGCGCTGTCCCTTTTCAGTTACTTCCTTCTGTAGCGATGACATTTACTTAAGAGCTGAGCATGACTCACCGCCAGCTCTGACACACAGATGACACAGACCTGTAATTTTTAGATTCATCTTATAAAAATGTAATATAGGAACCAAAGGTACGGTTCAAGTGGTAGAGCATGAGCCATGATCAAAAAAGCCTAGCAAAGGCTGGGATGTAGCTCGGGGCAAAGTGCTTGCCTAGACGTGCAACGTCCTGGGCTCGATCCCTAGTACCTAAACAGAAAGAAAAGAAAAAGAAAAGCTGAGCAAAACTGCATAAGACCCTGAGTGAGCTCCACGAAGAAGGAGGAGGAGGAGGGGGAGGGGGAGGGGGAGGGGGAGGGGGAGGGGGAGGAGGGAGGAGGGAGGAGGGAGGAGGGAGGAGGGAGGAGGGAGGAGGGAGGAGAAGCAGCTGTAAGATAAAGCTGGATATGGTGGTGACGCCTGTAGTCCCAGCTACTTAGAGGCTGAAGCAGAAGGATTGAAAGTTCAAGAACAGCCTGAGCACCAGGTGCTGGCAGCTCAACCTGTCATCCTAGCTACTCAGGAGCTGAGATCTGAGGATCACAGTTCAAAGGCAGCCTGGGCAGGAAAGTCCATGAGACTCTTATCTCCAATAAACTACTCAGAAAGAGCCAGAAGTAGCGCTGTGGCTTAAGAGGGAAAACACTAGCTAGCCTTGGACACAAAGAGGCTCAGGAACAGTGCCTAGGCTCTGAGTTCAAGCCCCAGGGCCAGCAGAAAGAAAGAGAGGGGCAGAGAGAGGGGGTGAGGGGGGAGAATGGCCCGCGCCGCGCAGCAGCATCCCATCTGAAAATGATGATGGTGCCGATGCCGGCGTAGCGCGTGTACCGGTGCACATCTGCTCCGTGTGGACGGGGAGACAACTGGTTTCGACAGGATCTGGGTTAAAACACAAAAATAAAACTATACTGCTTATTCCTCCACTCTTAAAATAGAAGGGAACCTGCGGGCACCAAGCAGAGGTGGCCAGATGCTCCTGCTTCAGGGCTCTGCTTGCCAAGACCCTTCTCTGGGCAGGGTAGCAGTGCTGGCCGGGCGGAGCCTGGGCTGGATGAGCGGGCGCAGGGCACAGCGCTGTCCGTGAGCACGTGACAAACACAGGTCCATCTCTGTGTAGGAGCATTAAGGCATGTGGGCCAGAGGGTAGTGTTTTCCTAGGTATAAGTCATCCTCGTGTCACAAATGAGGAAAGTGAGTTCTGAAGAAGTCTAGCCGGCCACAGAGCAAATGAGAACCAACACGGGAGCTCTTTCACAGCGGCGCCTCGTCAGCCCCACTCCCATCTCGGATCCAAAGAGGGCAGCTGGGGAAAGCCTTCGTATACAGCGATCACAAACGGAGGCCTGGAACAAGACCCTGGCCCCGGAGCCCACGGGAGGAGGGGGGGGGGGGGGACACAGGCAAGTAGGATGTTGGCTTCTTGTCTCTTGAACCCTCACGGCTCTCACCGGCTGTGGCAAAGCCCTGCAAATTTATTTTTTCTTTTTCTTTTGTTGCCAGGTCTGGGACTTGAACTCAGGGCCTGGGCACTGTCCCTGAGCTCCTCTGGCTCAAGGCTAGCGCTCTACACACTTGAGCCACAGCACCACTTCCGGCTTTTTCTGTGTATGTGGTACTGAGGAACGGAACCCAGGGCTTCACACATGCCATATTGCCAGCCTGTTTTGTTTTTCAATTGTTTTTGAAATCTTTTTTCATGATGGTCCTAGGACCATGAGGAGGTGATGTCACAAAATTCGCCCTTGCACGTGTGCTGGCCAGTGGCTGCTGGTGTGTGTATAGACTTACAAAGGGTATTACCAGAACCCCTCTCCTCCCACCCCTCCAGCAGAAAACGCACTCATTAGCAGTCACTGTCCCCCTTCCCTTCCCCTCCAGCCTGAGAACTGCTGTGTCTCCAGAACTGTGATTCCGGATGTTAACATATAAATGGAATCTTTGGACGCGATCTCACAGCTGGCTGCTTTCACTTGAAGCTTCAAGCACGTGGTACCACGTGCAAGGACTTACGTCCTTCTGACTGCTGAATGATAATCCATGATCACATACTCTCCTTTGTTCACTGATCAGGTGATATCCATTTTCCATTACGAAGTGGACTGGGCTGGCTCCACTGCTGGCCTGTTAGGAATGCTAACATTCCCGTACTAGTTTCTAGGCAGACATCTCTCCAGTTCTCCAGCTGTCTCAGAGAACTGCATTCCTTTGCAGTGGGATTGTTGGATGTACAATAATTCTATCATCTGAAGAACTTCCAGACTTCCCACAGTGACTGCACTGTTTTCAACCCCACCAGCCATACACAACGTTTCCTCATTCTCTCGTATTCATAAGCCTTTTTCCCCCCCGCTCAGGACTGGTGAACTAGGGACCTTCAAGTTTCATGGACAAGCCACACCTCCTCCTTTTCTTTTTTGTTTTAGTTATTTTCAAAATAGTATTTCATGCTTCTGCCAGGAGCTGGCCGATCCTCATACCTATGCCTCTTCCACAGCTAGAACAATAGTGCACACCGCCACGCCAGGTTTTATTGCTTGAGATGGAGCCTTGCTAGCTTTTCACCTATGATTCTCCTGATCTGTGTCCTGACTAGGTGGGATTATAAGCATGAGCCACCGTGCCCAGCCCCGTAACAACCTTCTACCTGGTGTCATTGTAATCTACGGTTTACAGATTAGGGCACTGGGGCCAAGTAAGTATCTTGTCCACACACAGCTGTCGAGTACCAAGGCCTGGACTAGAACTGTTGTGATTCCAAATGCCCTTCCCTCCGTTACCTGGTGCCTGGGAGTAACCCCACATTCCCTGTTAAACAGCAGTGTCCGCCCTGGCTTTCTCCCGTGATCTAATGAGAAATCTTCCTGTTTCAGGATGTTTCAGGAAACGCTGCATTTCTAGCCTTCACTCCTTTTGGGTTTGTTGTTCTCCAAGGGAACAAGAGGGTCCATTTCATCAAGTGGTGAGTGGCTTCATCTCCAAAACGGTCTGTTTACTCATCGCTAACTGGGGAGGGGCTGTGGTTCCCAGGTCCTTGGTCTGTGGTGGGCACTTCTGGCTCGAAGCCCTCTCCAAAGCCTTGTGCTGAGAATGGTAACCCACCAGCGTAGTATCTTGTCCTAGAGACCTTATTCTTCCAAAGGGGGCATCCCTGAAAGCCAACAGCCTCTCCAGGTGCAGAAAGGAGGGGGGGGGGGGGGGGACTGGCTTGCATTCTCTGGTCTAGGACTGTATTAGGGCAGCAAAGTTCCTAAGAAAACTTAGTGTGCCACCATTCTGATTCCACCTGAAGCTGTGTGGGAACATCTCTGCCAATAGGGAGGGGATCCCACACAATGACTCCTGCCGGACAGAGGCGGCGCTGTCTCCACACCAGCCTGGAGGAGTCACATCCCCACCCCCTCCCCTCCCCTATTCACTCTCTTACCTATAGACAGGTGTTTTTACCCAGCCACTGCCTTAGCCACAGCTACTCTGAACCGCTTCTTCTCCTGCCCCCACTTTGTTCTATTTGGGGTCCATTCTGCTGAATGGCTAGGACAGACTCCAGGTCACTGACATTTGGACAGAGACCCTTTTGCTGCCTGGTGCCAGTATAGGGCTTGATTCAAGGCATGGGTGCTGTCTTTGAGCTTTTGTGCTCAAGGCTAGCACTCTACCACTTGAGTCATACCCCTACTTCCTGTTCTTTAGTGGTTAACTGGAGATAAGAGTCTCACAGACTTTACTCCCCAGGCTGGCTTTGAACCATGATAATCAGAGCTCAACATCCTGAGTAGCAAGAATTATAGGTGTGAGCCTCCAGCATCTGGCTTAGAAGGCCACATTCTGACTGGGGTAGTAGTTGTCTCCTGAAGTCCTGGTTACAAAGCATGACAAGCTAGAAACCTCCATCACTTACAATCCCTAAATTATCCTAGAAGCCACCAGGCTCCCCTCGCTGTTCCTGACACTAACACTTCTTTAGGACTTCTTTGTAATAGAAGCACGCACAGCCTCACTTTCCAAAGATAAGTGTTTCATTTCTTGCCTTGCTTCTGAGAGCCTAAATGACCTGTACCTGTCTACACATACACCACCGGATTTTCAGAGTGCTGTGTGAGGTTCATGATTGGCTGATGGACAGAAACAGAAGGAATCCAACAGGCAGAGAACAGGATGGCTGGTGGAAGTCACGGATTGTGAACCGTCACCCTGACCCAGCCATGCTTTCTGGGCCCACAGTGAACAAATGATTCCATTCTCTCCCCCTGAATTTTGTTCTGGAGAACATTGGGTACCGGTTCTTATTCCCTTTCTACTACATCATCAGATTGAGGAATTGTCCCTAGAATTAACATGGAGGCCGAAGCTTAGAAGCGGATCTGGGTCACCAGACCTTCCTGGGGCTCAGGCAGAAAAAAAAGAATTCCAGTTGGGGAGGAGAGGGCCTCGGGGCACCAGAGAGCAGCCATGTTGGGCACAGACAGGAAGTGGAGTCACTGGTGCTGAGAGTGAGTCTTCTGGCTCTTGGGGATGTCCAGTGAAGGCCCAGGGACTTTTGCATTGTGTGAATGTAACCAAGGCTGAGAGCAGTAAGTGGAGGTGAGGCTTAGGCCATGCCATGTACAGTAACCATGTCACTTCTTCTAATCTGTGTCTGTCCCGCGGGTGACGTACCCCGGTATCCTGTTTGCCTCTTTTACTGCAGCCATTCACTGGGCTGGTGGCTTCAAGGATTTTTCTACAATAACCCCTAAGCCCCTTTCCTGGTCAGTACGCTGCATGACTGTTCCATGTAATCTGTTCTCTCTCTTTGGTATGTTGCCCCGCCCTCCCTGAGATTGTTTGACATCTGTCTGCATTCAACTGCATTCTCCATCCAGTGGCAGTCACCCAAAAGGCTCAGCTCCCTCAGAACCTGGTTGCGTTGTATTCCATTATTTGCTCTATCTTGAACTTTGGCCTCATCAGCTACCTGTGGCATCTTACGTTTCACAATCCCATCCAGATAATGCACCTGTTATGAACCAAATCCCGAAATGACCCCCCAGACGCCCCACCTAGACTCACTTCCATGCAAACGTTTCCCTTTTACAGCCACTGTTGATGAGCCCGAAATCCTCCTGTCACCCTATCGTTATAGTGTGATTGACCAGAAAACTGTGGATTGAACTTTTCCAACAACCGTTCTCTCAGGCTGCTGTCTTGTTTCACTTCTGATTTTGGCTAAAAAAAAAATTGTGTCTGTGCCTGGAGCCCCTTCCAGTCGGGTGGGCTGTGCATCTACAAGACTGAGCTGTGCGCCAGCGGCCCGCACGCCAGGTGACGCAGGTTCTCTTTGTGCTTCTAGGAATGAGGTGACCAAGCTGAAATTTGAAGGGAAGACCTTTTATTTATATGTAAGTCAGAAAGAGGTGAGTTGCTGTCTTCCTTCTCTTCAGGGCTTAAGGGAGGCAGTTACGGCTGGAGCTAAAAAGCCCCCTGCATGCACAGCTAAAGATCTAGGTGAAAAGAACAGTTTCCATCTGAGACTTCAGGAGAGATGGTCCACACACCATCCTTTTCTGTCACATGGCAATCCCAGAAGGAAGTGCCACTTCCTACCAAGGGCTTTCCTGGCTCTTCTTGTGCCAGCGGAGACTGACGGGTAGAAACCCCCCAGGTGGGAGGTTAACACACCGAACGGGTTGTTCCCCCGGGGTCCTTCAGAACTTCCGTTCCCGCTAGCCAGCTACCCAGAGCGCCGGCAGCTCAGGGCTCGGTGCCCTGCGCCTCCCCGTCTACATTGAGCTCATTCCATGTGGAATTTCTTGCAGGAGAAGAAAATTATTCTCACATATTTTGCTCCAACTCCAGAAGCCTGCAAGCATCTCTGGAAATGTGGAATTGAGAACCAAGCCTTCTACAAGTGAGTGGACACGGGTAGTTGATAGGCACCGCCCGTCAGAGGCAAAGCCACGGGGCTGCTTTCAGAGACAGGTGGGCAGGCAGCCTTGACTGTGAACAGAGACGTGGAGCTGAGCTGGCTTCCTAGTAAAAGCCGGACCCCTTCCCGGGCCTTTGCGCCCCCCAGTTGGTGCAGAGACGAAAGTGCGGGACTGGGATTCTGCTAAGTTTCTAAGAGGTCTGCCTTGAGATATTCTCAAACAATCCCTTGTGGCAGAGTAATTGGTTGTTTGTGGGTAAAGCTCGGGTCAGAAAAAGCCAGTGAGTGTCCAATTCGAATCAAGCTGTCTCTGTGGAGCCAAAGACCTGGAGAGCCAGAACAACAGCTCCAGCAGGACGCCCAGAGAGTGAGGGGATGCTGCCTGTGGATTGGGGGAAGGCTCCATAGATACTGCCTGCTCGTGGCAAAGGTTTCAGGCCCACAGGGGCTCCTCGATGTGGTGCGCAGCTGAGGCAGGCGCTGGGAGAGCTCTGGGCAGCGCTGCCTGAGCATCCATCTCTAAGCTAAGTCAGGGACAGCTGAATCCCCACGGTCGCCA
This sequence comes from Dipodomys merriami, assembly GCF_024711535.1. Classification (NCBI taxonomy): domain Eukaryota; kingdom Metazoa; phylum Chordata; class Mammalia; order Rodentia; family Heteromyidae; genus Dipodomys; species Dipodomys merriami. The sequence continues at coordinate 6,687,601 of NW_027206279.1, read as the reverse complement.
CCCCACTGCCTACAGTTGAAAGCAATGCTAAATACAATTGAACAAAATGATGCCATTTTTATCAAAGTTACGCTCTGCGGGACTTGTGAGTCTTTATTGTGAGAACGGGGAGGGGGAACTGAAGGGCAGCCCCGGCCCTCTTCATCCACCATCACCAAGCCACAGACACGAAGCATCCAATGCCCAGAGCAGAAGGGATGCCTGAGGTCCAACAGTCCCAGCTCCGCAATCTTCTAGATAAGACTGAGGTTGGGGCCACACTGCTGAGTGGATGGGCGGCACTTATTTCCCCAAACTGTGAGCGCAGCAAGTTAGAGCCGGGCACGGGCTGCCCTGGCGTGTGTTCGAGGCCATCTGTCACACTGGACTTTGCCTTGCTGCAGGCTGGAGAAGTCAAGCCAAGTCCGCACAGTGTCCAGCAGCAATTTATTCTTTAAAGGGAGCCGGTTCCGATACAGGTAAATAGTGACAGTAAGTAGCCATTATGGATCTATTTGCAGATCATTTTCTGGACCGCACTCACTCAAGGGAGAGAGGTGGGGGAAGGTGGCTATCTTGGGAAAATTCCTGTCTTCTAATCCTTTTGCTATGCCTTGCCTTCCCTACAAGTTGCTTCACTTTAGTTAGCATATATTAGTACAGGTGTTTTGTCTGCAGGGTTTTAGATATGTCTCTTCCTTACAACAGCAAGACCTTAAGAGTGGATCTTTTCGAATCCCTGTTTTGCTTTTGTTTCTGGCAATTTATTGGGACATGCTGGACCATCCCTAAATAGGAAAGAAAGATGCCGGGGACTCCAGAAACAGAGAGGGCGAAGATAGACTGGCATGGTATTTGAGAACTCAACCCCAGCAGGCAAGCCCTTCCCACTGAGAAAGCCACACAGGCCACTTCTAGACTCAGCCAAAGCCATCTCAGATCTTGGAGAAGGACCCAGGGTTGGAATGCTGTCTCACTGTATTCCGGTTTTGTTTTTTTTTTTTTTTTTTATGCTACTTGTAGTGGCCGAGTGGCAAAGGAAGTCATGGAGTCAAGTGCCAAGATCAAACGGGAGCCACCAGAGATACACAGGTAAGTTGCCAAGGTCTTCCCCCAAAACCTCTTCCAGCTCAGAAACCTGGTCAGCTGGAGGAATGGGGGACATGGACTTAGGACAGAAAATAAGGGAGTGCACACTTCCAAGTATGCATCCCTAAGATTCTCTTCCGCCCTGCCATCATCTTGGTATTGATCACAGACCTGAAGGTGTGACACAGCAGTAGTACTTCATCATCCTTGAATCAGTCATTACAGGAGCTTTTAGGGAAAGCCTCAGAGCCACACTGGGTCAAAAATAGTTAAAGGGGAAGTGGCGCTGTAGCTCAAGTGGGAAGTGGCGCTGTAGCTCAAGTGGTAGAGTACTAGCCTTGAGCTGAGGGACAGCGCCCAGGCCCCATGATCAACAAAAAAATAATAATTCAAGGATCCACGTCTCATGTATATCCACAAGTCACAAATCTCCAGAAAAGCCCATATTGTAGAACCTAAAAAGGCTCAGAGGGGAGGATCAGCCATCCTCTGCTTCTCCCAGAGAGCATTACTCCTGGTGAGGAGGCTGTCCCGTCGGTCTTGGAGCACATTTTCTGGAGCACTGCTCACTCCCACACTCCTGCCCCAAGACCCGTGACACCGGTGCCACCCTCAGGGAAAGGTCAGGTGGATCGGGAAGATGAGGGAAAGAAGTTTGAAGCAGTCTCTGACTGGGACCCACGGGCCAGAAGTAGAGAAGGTACTGAACTGTTTTTAGACCTAAACTTAATACAGCCAAGCAGTTCTCGAAGCCACTATGGCCTTTGCCGGTGCAGAGTGAGTGACATTCTCTTTCCTTTAACCTCAGGGCGGGGATGGTTCCCAGCCGGAGCTGCCCCTCTATCACCCATGGCCCTCGGCTGAGCAGTGTCCCCAGGACTCGAAGAAGAGCTGTGCACATCTCCATCATGGAAGGTAAGCCTGCGCTGAGTGAGGACCCTGCGCGCCTCTGAGGGACCAAGTGAAGCTGATTCGCTTTCAAGACAGCAGCTGTTTCTGGGATGTGAGGTCCAGATCGATGAGAACACCAGCCGGGTGTAGGGTGAAGGCCGCGCACCCAGTGCACGGCGAGCCAGGATGGCAGGTGGATTTGGGGGGGGGGGGGTAGATGCATATATGTGGGGTCTGCCATGGCCCGCACAGTTCTAAAATGGCTTTCCATGAAGCTTTCTCCACTCACTTTGTAGATACGACCAGTACCCATAGGCTGAATGAAGGGGGGGGGGGGGCGCGCATAGACAGCTATAGCTGCCTCCACCCTGTCTGCCAGTTGGAGAAACTGTGTGCTGTTGCTCTCAAAATTCCTTACCACTAGGAAGTGGAGCTGGAGCTCAAGCAGTAGAGCGCTCGCCTTGAGCTGAGGGACAGCGCCCAGGCCCAGAGTTCAGGCCCGACAACGGGACCCAAAAAAGAAAATTCCTTAGCACTATCACAAGTCCAGAATGTTCCAACACTCCTATTCTTGCATCTCTTGGCGGGCGGGCGGGGGGGGGGTGGGGGTGGGGTTAAAAAGGTAGAAAGGATCTGTGTATTTACACTAAGCTAAACACCCCAAGAGCTAAGGCTAGTCACCTCTAGTCTCTGGCTAGTCAGTCCTGTTAAGAGTTGCTCTTAAGCCAGGCGCAGGTGGCTCACACCTGTAATCCTAGCTACTCAGGAAGCTGAGATCTGAGGATTGGGGTTCAAAGCCAGCCCGGGCAGGAAAGTCCCTGAGACTCTTATCTCTAATAAACCACTAGATAACCGGAAGTGGCGCTGTGGCTCAAGTGGTAGAGCGCTCGCCTTGAGCTGAAGAGCTGAGGGACAGCGTCCAAGCCCCATGACCCACAAAAAAAAAGTTGCTCTTGGCAGTAAACCACCTGGTAGCGGCTGAGCCGGTGGATATGTAACTCCCTGCTAAAGGCTTGACTAAGATGATCACCACAAACCTGCTACAGCACTACCTTCATCATTTGGGTATCTTCAATACTTCATGTGTAATCAGGGGCACGTCCTTGCCTACTCACAGGTGGCAAGGAGGCTCATTACTGAAGTACTTGAAAAAGCATTCACTACACAGGCAGCGAGAGCGCCCTGGAAGTTGAGGTTTGAAAAGGAGCTCTGCCATGCTCTCTCTGGGCACGCTGCTGCCTCTGCTGCTCGCTGTCAGGGGAGCAGCGGAGGCTGCACTGAGCTGTAAGCAGTCCTCTCCTCCCGCACGCTGGGCTGGAGTACCGAGCAGCGCCCTTCCTGGGAGGATACGGGTCAGGGAAGTGAATCTCCGCTCTCTTGAGGAGACCCCTAACTTCTTCCCTCTTTATGGCCCTTCTTGCCTTGTACCCTGAGGCTGAAGCCAGCAGATTACCCTTAGGGAAGCTGGCGTGGACGTAGGATGTAACAGGAAAGACTGTCTAGGTGGGGCTATAACTCACCTCAAGTAGCTGCCGTGTAGCATTTAGCCAACATGGCCTGGAGGCCAGGAGAGGAGTTCTCATGTTCCTCCAAGACCAGCGATGCAGTTGCCCGCTCGCCTGGGTTTGGCTCTTCCTCCAGCGTCCTCGCCCAGAGCAGCAGCAGCTCCCTTCTCCCAACGCTTCACCTTCCCTGGCAAAATGCCAGGAAGGGGGCGGGAGGGAGGGGCTGAGGAAAACAGACTCCTCCAGCAGAGCACTTCCTCCTCCAGATCCCAGCCTCAGTTTCCCAATTGTACATCACAGCTCGGCAGTCCCCAGTATGCTGTTCTGCATACCCACATCCCAGGCCCAGAGCCACGCTCCGCACGTCCTGGGGGACCATGAGCTGGCCTGGCAGCAGTGTGAGGACGGACAGACAGACAGACGGGGACATGAAGTTCTTGTTGAATGTGGAAAGTAGAAGCTTTTAGCAGTTTGATGGTTTTACCAGTGCAGGAGTGTCAAACTTGTGGAAAGACACACACCTGTTACATGAGACAATAGTTGAAACCATCCAACTTTTCCAGAGCTCTATTTGCTCTCTAGAGAAAAAAAATGACACTACCACATGATTACAGTTTAAATAAAGCCTCGCAAACCCAGGGACCCTTAAAAACAAAGACTGAATTGTTTGGCTCTCGTGTCTGCTGTAGAGGATGCCAAGAACAGGTGATCCACACAGACAGACCTGATGCTGTGAGGCGGCTGGTGGACGCGTCCTATCTGTCCCAAGGGGCAGCGGAGCAGCCGGCAGAGGCCAGGGCGCATTCCATTCCCAGCTTGAGCCGCCTTCTGGCAGCTGAAGCTAGCGCTGTGAGCCACGCCACATGGGACCTGGCTAGAGCCTGTCTTTGTGACCTTACATCCCAGATCTGCAGGACACTCTGTCCCTCATCCTCTTGAGAGGCAGCCCTTATATGGAGCTCAGGGAGAGTCCAGGCTGGAAGCATTACTTTTTATGGCTCTAAGCGGTTCTGACTGAGTCCCGTGCCCTGATAACAAAGCCTGCGCGGTGAGGCTCGGGGCACTGGCTTCTCCCTCCAGGGAGGAGACACTGCTCAGCTTTGAGTGAGGCAATCCTTGGTCTTCAGGGCTATTCACCCATTTCCTCTCCATACCTTCCCTGCCTGCCTACTTGGTGTCTGCCCTCCTGGGCCACCATGGGGAAGAGTCTGATCAAGATCCACACCAGAGTTCCGGTGCAGCTCCGGCTGACTAACCACTGCCTGCGGCCCCTGAGCGTGCGCATCCTGAGGATGGGGTCCCGGCTCCAGGGCAGGGTCCTGATGGCCGTGCCCGAGAGCCCCCTGGGAGCCACCTCTGGGCAAGGCCATCAGCCCGAGTGCCTCCAAGGTAAAAGAGACCTCCCCGTTTTGCTGTGCCACTTAGTCCAGAGCCTTGACACACACCCGCCCGACCCACCCCGCACTAACAGCTTCAGGAAAGGGCACAGTGTGAGAGCTGTTCAGGACTAACGTGATGCAGAAGGATGTGCGGTGAGGACTAATATCCACGGACAGGCCTTCTTACTGGAAAACAACAACTGGCTAGGATGTGGCTGGCCTAGCGTCTGCACGGCCCTTCCCCAGCCAGCTTAGAACCCCATTGTAGACCGCGCTACCTCTGCACTGAAGTGGCCGCAGGCAGGAAAGCTGGTCATATCTGGGGAGGTCTGGCAGTCAGATGTCCTTGTGAGGGAACAGGAAGCAAGCCGGGAGGAGGCTACAACCAGGGCCTTGTGGTCACTGACCCACACACATTCCAAGGTCTCAGGAAAGTACTATAATCTCTCACCCTATTTAACAGAACTGTTACAAGTTAAAAGTGTTTTAAAAAGTGAAGCCAAACCCGGGCGCTGGTGGCTCACACCTGTAACCCTAGCTACTCAAGAGGCTGAGATCTGAGGATCGTGGTTCGAGGCCAGTCCAGGCAGAAAAGCCCATTAGACTATCTCCAACTAAGCACCAAAGAAGCTGAAAGTAGAGCTGTGGCACAAGTGGCACAGCACAAGCCTTGAGCAAAAGAAACCCAGGGCCAGTGCCTAGATCCTAAGTTCAAGCCCCAGAACCAGAAGAGGAAAAAAAAAAAGAAAAAGGTTAAGCCAGGGGTGGCTTATGTCTATAATCCTAGCTCCTGGAGACACAGAGTTAAGAGAACCAATTTGAAGCCAACCAGGGCAAAAGACTTCATAAAGACCCTACCTCAACAGATACGCACATTGGTCCATGCTGGGACGCTGAGATCAGGACTGTGGTTTCAGGTCAGGCTGGGCAAAAAAAAAGTTCGAGATCTCAACAGAAAAAGCTGGGCATGGCGGTGTATACCTGTCATCCCAGATACAGGAGGAGCACAGGCCAGTGCAGGCAAAAAGGGACCCTATCTCAAAAGTAATCAGAACAAAAAGCGCAGCTGGAGAGCTAGTCTAGGAAGTATGAAACCCTGAGTTCAAACGCCAGTACTTTCCTGATTACCCTCCTCCCCACCCTGAAAAAGAAGTGTAAGCTAGCATAGAAAAATGTGAGGTTTTAGCATAAGGACAAAGACGTACTGCTAGGTCCCGAGGAACTTCTGCTACAGAGGCTGGTGCTGTGACCAGTGTGCATCCGGTAAGGGGGTGGAAAGCACATGCGGGCCACACCGCCTCTCCTCACTGATGCCCAGATTCCCAGGTCCTCTAGAGAATCCTTACCTGTGCCCCCGGGTGCTGAGGCGAGCTCTGGCAGGTTGCTGGTGAAGCTACCTCGATGTGCAAGGCCAAGCCACAAGGGAGGCAAGCAAGATGAGAGCTGTTGCCGAGAAGGTCCCCGCCCCCTCTGGGCTTCCTAGCGAGTTCTGAGCTCGACAGCTCCCTCCCGGGCTGGGGAGGGCAGACCTTGACTGGGCAGCAGTCCCGGACCAAAAGGGTCTCCCAAAAGCTTTAGCAAGGGGCCTGGCTCTTCTTATCGCTATCAAGGTCCAGAGAGCCTGTCAGGCACCACTAAGATGACCAGAAACAGAAAACTCAGGCATTCCACCTGACAAAACTGTTCCTTGAGAACACCGTGACTGCGAACCAGCCCACAGACTGGGCTGGGTGACAGTTGTTTAGCTACGGTAAGGTACGCCCAGCTCCTATGTTTCCCTGCCAGAACCCAATCCCTGAGAGGAAATGTCCCAGACAGACAAGTAGTTTTAGGGGTCAACAGACCCTCCACCAAATGTAAGAGAATCTCCTGCACTTTCCCATGTATCTTCTCAGACTGCTGTGCTCTTCAAGTGTCTAAAGGTACAGAAGCAGGCTGGGAAGGTGGCTCAGTGGTAGAGCGCTTGCCTGGCATGCATGAGGCCCTGGGTTCAATTCCTCAGCACCACATACACAGAAAAAGCCGGAAATGGTGCTGTGGCTCAAGTGGCGAACACTAGCCTTGAGCACAGAGAGGCTTAGGGACAGTGTCCAGGCCAAGAGTTCAAGCCCCAGGACTGGCAAACAAAGACAACAAAGGGTAGAGTAGCTGCTGGTCTACTCTAGACCAGGATCCTTTTGGAGGAAGCTGTCCAGCGAGACTGCACCCCTCCTCCATCAGGAAGGATTTGGGGAGAGCAGAAAAACCCCACCATTACACAGTGCAGCACAGTCAAACTGGGAGGTTGAAGAGGCAGCAACTGCAGATATCCAAAAGACAGGCTCAGCCGGGCGCTCACGCCTGTCATCCTAGCTACTCAGGACTCACAGTTCAAAGCCAGATTGGGAGGAAAGTCTGTGAGACTCTTATCTCCAATGAACCACCAGAAAACCAGAAGTGGCGCTTTAGCTCAAGTGGTAGAGCGCTCACCTTGAGCAGAAGAGCTCAGGGACAACACCCAGGCCCAGAGTTCAAGCCCCACAGCAACAAGAAGACAGGCTCGTGCCAACGATTATAAACACTCCGTACTTGATGCAGTCTAACTGAGCAAAACAGCTCATTCCTGTCTCTCAGGGTGTTCCTCTCAGAAGGTGGGCTTTAGTGACCCTCTGTGAGTCAGATCCTCTTTCCAATTAAATTGGGGCAAAATCCAGGACCTAGACATGAAAGGCAGGAGAAGCAGTCAGTCTATAAGGCAAAAACCATAAGTAAAAAACAGACTTCCTGGGCTGGGAAGGTGGCTCAGTGGTAGAGTGCTTGCCTTGCATTCATGAGGCCCTGGGTTCGATTCCTCAGCACCACATAAGCAGAAAAAGCCGAAAGTGCGCTGCAGCTCAGTGGTAGAGCGCTAGCCTTGAGCTGAAGAGCTGAGGGACAGCGCCCAGGCCCAGAGTTCAGGCCCCACAACTGACCAAAAAAACAACAACAACAAAAAAAAAACTTCCTGTGAGTCTGCTAGTCAGGTGGGCTGTGCCGAGAGGCACTCAAACAAGAGTGAGTGGTGCTGGACAGCGAAGCATGCCTACCAGGTGCCTTTTATTTCCTTTCTAGGCCTCGAGTCCCTCCGCGACAGCGCCCATTCTACTCCTGTGCGTTCCTCTTCCCATGGGGACACCTTCCTGCCCCATGTGAGAGGCAGCCGGGCAGACAGCAACGAGCGAGTAGCCGTGATTGCGGATGAGGCCTACAGCCCTGCCGACAGCATGCTGCCCACCCCCGTGGCCGAGCACAGCCTGGAGCTGATGCTGCTGTCCCGGCAGATCAACGGGGCCACCTGCAGCATTGAGGAGGAAAAGGAGTCTGAGGCCAGCACCCCGACTGCTGCAGAGATGGAGGCCCTTGGAGGAGAGCTAAGGGCCCTGTGCCAGGGGCACGGCGGGCCAGAGGAGGAACAGGTGAATAAGTTTGTTTTAAGTGTCCTCCGTTTGCTCCTTGTGACCATGGGACTCCTCTTTGTTTTGCTCCTCCTCCTGATCATCCTTACCGAGTCTGACCTTGACATTGCCTTTTTCCGCGATATCCGCCAGACCCCCGAGTTTGAACAATTCCACTATCAATACTTTTGTCCCCTCAGGCGATGGTTTGCCTGCAAAATCCGCTCAGTGGTGAGCCTGCTCATTGACACCTGAGAAGGCATGACTCCTCCCAATAACTAGCCAGGTGGACCAGGGAGCCCGGCTACCATTCCCAGCAATGGGACCCATCGCGGACCATCGGCACATATACCAAGCCCTTCTCTCATGACTCAAAAGTCCACTGCAGCCTAGGAGGGTTGTTTCCCAGAAGAAGAAAAGGATAGGCTTGTGCCCCATTAACCCAACCGGGAAAACTCACTTTCTTCCAAGGTTCTTTCAAGGAAGGCTCAGCAACTCTGTATCTCATCCTTTTTGATTTGCAGGATAATTTTGGGTTTTGAATTTTGATTTTTCATAGATGTGTATTATTTTGAAAGTATCCAAATAAAAATGGTTTATTTTACTATTACTGATTATTGCAGTAGTGTCACCGAGCAGAGGGGACGCTAGGGGAAGACGAGAGCCGGTTTCCCCTGGGCCCCGATGGGCCCCGCAGCTTTCCTGCGGGTGCTGCTGGTGGCCAGTGGGCTTGCACCGCAGCCAGGGCACTCCAGGGGTCTGGACGGTGGGGACTGTTTAGGGTTTCCTGCCAGACAGAACTCCTTTAAGAAAGTAAACGTCCACATAGAATGATTAAAGGGAAAGTCGCTGCTTATGATGGTCTGAGCTGGATTTTCTTTTCCTTTTGTTTTTTCAAATCTGAGCAGAGGGACCTCCGCTACCGCAGCAGCAGCAGCAGCAGGGGTGGGGTAAGTCTGTCCCCTTAGACTAGCGCCTAGCAGGCAGTAGACAAGAGTTTTGTTTAATGAACTGGGACTTCTATGATTTTTTTTTTTCCTGAAGAGTTTTACAGGCTCCTAGCGTGTTAAATGAATTCAGTGGTGCCAGAGAGAGAATACAGTCACAAAGGTTAGACAAAGTATAGTTACCAGACTTCACGCTCACTACCTGAGCACCTATGAGATGCAGACAGCAGTGCTCATTTTGTACACAGTAGATACTCCCTCCCCCCAGAAAGGTTACTTGGATTTATATTTTAACAGAAGAATATTATTTTCCTATCTACTCATATTTTGTTTTTACTTTTACGGATTAAGAAAATAGAACTTGATAAACTAAAAGATGCAAGACAGAAACTGATCCTGAGAAAAAACACCAGAAAATTCCATGATCCACAAACAAACAGCCTTGGAAGGGACAAGGAAATCTGATGTAGTAAGATTGCTAAGAGAGGCCTACAAAAGATCGTGAGTATGGCAAAGACCAACCCAGAGCTATGGAGTGCTGCCCCCCAGGGTCCTCCTCTGCAGCAGGAAGGAAGCTGTAGCAAAGCACCTGCCATCTGGGCTGCAGGAGTCCTGCAGCTGCAGAGTGACACCAAGGGTGAGTGTAGTCCCTAGACCCAGGCTCTGCACCTCTAAAAACCTATCACACGCAGACCTGGTTTCCTCTCAGGGAGAGATCTAGATCTCTAAGTCACCTGGGACCTGAGAACTTAAGGATGCTCACTGGACATACTCCTGGGACCCACAAGACAGCAGACGAGCTACTGACATGCTAGGATGTTAGACAGCTCACACGCTGGGCTGAGTCAAGTGTAGATTTCATCTCCCCTCACAGTCACAGAAAAATCAGAGTTTGGAGACAAAGGGACAAGGGATTTGTATAATTTGAAGGACGCCCTTTTTATCTAGACCACAGGCCCGCAAACTCTTACTGGGAAGTACCAGATCATCATATCTCGTTTTGGTTTTGCAGACCATACTTGGTCACAACTGTACAACTCTGTCGTCATAGCACAAAAATCGCCACAGATGACACACATGTGAAAGATCATGGCTGTCTTCTATCAGAACTTCAGAAAAACAGCCAGCCATGGTCTAGACAAGTCAACTGACCAATATGTAGCAGGAAGAGGCGCTGCTCTGTTCCTGTTCCCGGCATGTTTGAAAGACCCAGGACCATTTCCCAGTGGAGACACTGGGGCTGCTTGTACACAGGGTGCTCAACCAACCAACCAGCTAAGACGTCTGACACCAAGGTGAGCGAGATGAAGTGTCAGGACACTAAACTGTGGCAATTCTAAAGCTCCAAGTGGGCCTACCTGATCATTCCCATACCAGCAACGATTTGGACAGAATTTTAAAAAACACACGTACTCATCAAGTGACAAGACAACCGAGGGCGATCCTAATAGAGATTAGGGATCACTTCAAACCAACTAGCCACTGCCACTTGTCATCTACACAGCAAAGGCTTCACTTAGCACAGACTCAAGGGAAAAGTAAACTAGAGATGGAAAGGCTGTCAGGAGACAGGCTGGTGTTAACGTGGATTTCTACTGTCTTATGCAACATAGCAGATTACCTTCTAGTGTAGTGCTCCTACCTCAGTCTGTAGAATACGGTGTCTCTATGCAGTGAGTGATAGCCCACCTCTGACCTTGCATATCCACACTGGAGAGGGGCCGTTTTCCATTGCCTGGTGTGTTACTCGTGTCTAGATTTCTAACAGTGCAGTAGTCCATACCATCCTCAACAGCTGGACAGAAATTTCCAGGCTATTTTTTCCCAGGGCTTATCCCAGAAAATATGATAGAAAATTTTTCATCAATTTGCTTTTCAAATAGTGCTGGAATAACAAACTTCCTTTGTTGACTAGTCTTTTTTTTTTAATCTCCCCATCATTAAATTGTTCCTGTTTTTAATGGTTTGTTTCTTTCTTCTTCTGTGTTCTTTGTCTCTCATTTCCTTGAAATTAGTTTTATCTTGCTGTAGAAAAAGCAATGGTTTGCAGAGTGGCATCTAGCAGAGGAAATAATTGATTGAAAAACAACAGACTGCATTGTTTAGCAGTGAATGGTAAACTACCTGCAAATGTGAATTTCTTAGTTTCATTTAAAAATATATAGTTGTTAACCTTTGTGTGCCAAAAACTCTAAGTTACACTTTCCTTCAAAGCAATGTACTTTTTTCTACATATGCAGTATGTAGTTAGCATAAAAATCATTGGTGCCATGAAGATTATTTTTAAACTTAAATAAATATTTAAATACCATGGAAGAGTGAGCTTAATTTTTTAACCCTACAGACTTTCAGTTAACAGTTATTATGAATGCCTAAATAAAAGGCTATCAGGTAGGGTTATACAGCTGAGTTGTGCACAGTGGGGATCTATAAGGCAACTTCTGCTTATATAAACATTTATAATCACCTTACCCCCAAAGTACGTACTGTTAGAAACTGAGAAGCTACTGCTCATCTCTACCCACCTCAATGAGAACTAGCAAGTCACCTAACAAAAAGCTGGACAACTCCAAGAATATAACTGCAGTGTTATTCAGTGCTTATGAGCTTAGGTAATCCCAAAGGGAAGGAGCAGTCGTAATGCACAACTATAGAAGCCACACAGTCTTAAGCCAGTCTCCAGGAGTCCCTTTTGCTACAGATTACAGTTTAAGAATGTCCTAAAGGATGGGACTGGGAAGGTGGCTCAGTGGTAGAGCACTTGCCTTGCATGCTCGAGGCCCTAGGTTCGATTCCTCAGCACCACATAAGCAAAAAGAAAAAAGCCGGAAGTGGCGCTGTGACTCAAGTGGTAGAGCGCTAGCCTTGAGATGAAGAGCTGAGGGACAGTGCCCAGGCCGAGTTCAGGCTCCACGACCGGACCCAAAAAAAAAAAAAAAAAAAAAAAAAAAGAATGTCCTAAAGGAGGCCGTTTTCCATTAAGTGCTTTCTAGATTTACACCACTATTTGTATAAAGTTTATCACCAAGAAACAAGTCCCTAAGTAGGTCTCCTTCCTTCCTTCTTTGCCTTCAGAAGATACAACTCTATCAAGTCAAATTGGATATAAAAAGCATAGTATGGGAAGCTATAATAGCAAAAGAAAACACACAAGTCAGAAACATCAGGAATTCACTAATATTTAATACAGAAGCCAGGCAGTGATTGTGCAAGTACTCAAAGTTTCGGCAGCAGTGCTAATTTCATCAAGAGTAGTTTCCAGCATCTTAAAAAGAACAATTCCCATGCCAGGCACAGGTGTTCACACCTGAAATCCTAGCTACTCAAGAGGCTAAAATTTAAGGATCATGGTTTGAAGCCCAGGTAAGCCCATGAGACGCTTATCTCCAATAAATGACCAAAAAGCCAGAAGTGGAAGTTGTGGCTCAAGTGCTAGAATGTTATACCAGAACGCAAAAGTGCAGGGACAGTACCCCAGGGCTTGAGTTCAAGCCCCAGGACCAGCGTGCACACGTGCACACACACACACACACAATCAACTCCCAAAGCTTTCCTTTACATTTCAACTTCTCTTAGCTTTTCTTCCCATTTCATAAATTAATGTGTATTTCATAATTTATTACCTAAGAAACTCATTTCCTTATTAAACACAAATTAAAATTAGTTTTTTAAAAGCCTCAAAACAGACAACAGAGAAGAAAAGTATTTTTAGAAAAAAACTGCTTAAGCCAGGTGCCAGTGGCTCACACCTGTACTCCTAGCTACTCAGGAAGCTAAGATCTGAGGACCTCAGTTCGAAGCCAGCCTAGGCAGGAAAGTCCATTGAAGCTCTAATCTCCAAATAAGCATCAGAAAACCGGAAGTGGCACTGTGGCTCAAAGTGGTAGAGCACTAGCCTTGAGCAAAAAAGCTCAGGGACAGTGCTCAGGCCCCGAGTTCAAGCCCGGTAACAGACAAAAAGGAAAAAAAAACTGCTCAAGGAAAATAACCATTTTATTTCTGTGACATGCAATTATAAAAAGATATTCCTTATAATTCAAACATACTGGCTAAACTATATAAGAATGATGCAAAAGGTTGGTAAGTGTTATACAGCAGAGGTAGTCTGATTTAGTACTCTGATTTAATAGCAACAGATACACTTTGAAAAGAAAACCCATTACTAAAAAAATATCAAGGGACTGGCAGCAAAGCTCAAGTGGTAGAGCACCTGGCTGGCAAGCCAGATGGGGTTAGGGGACCTTAAACCTCTGTAGCACAAAAAGAAGAAAACAAGCCAGGCACTGATGGTTCACGCCTGTAATCCTAGTTACTCAGGAGGCTGAGATCGGAGGATCACAGTTCAAAGCCAGCCGGGGCAGAAAAGTTTGTGAGACTCTTATCTCCAATTAACCACCAGAAAAACAGAAGTGGCTCTGCAGCTTAAGTGTTAGAGCGCTAGCCTTGAGCTGAAGAGCTGAGGGACAGCGCCCAGGCCCAGAGGTCAAGCCCCACAACTGACCAAAAAAAAAAAAGATGAAAATGAAAAAGTTACAGTATTTTACAAATTCCCAAAATATGAGTAGCCGGATCCCCTATGGTAAGTTTAAAGACGGAACAGTCCAGAGGGTTCAAGGGGGCTGGCTGAAGCCTTCAGATCTAATGAAAAAAAAAAAAAATGCTTTTTTCACCACAATACATAAATACATACCTACATGTGCACATGAAACTGTTACAGAATTGTATTGATTGGAACTGTGCTTTCTGGTTTTGTTTTTAAATTAAAACACTAATTCTGACCATTAAACCGACTCCACTTGGAGAGCTACCACCTCTGGTCTGGAAAACACTGGTCTGAGGGTGCTCTTACATGAGAATCTGTGATCAGGCCACAAATGTACCTATGGCTTAAGGCCCTGGCTGTATCTCATGACCCGACCTGTAGGGGAAGAAAGGAACGCTCCACACAGAACCCCAGGCCCTGCCGCTGGTGCACTAAGCTTGTCGGAATTCTGTATCATATTTAAGAGGCAGGAAAGGAATCAGTTAAAAACACAAGTTCCAGCAGGAGGTAGCAGCACCTGTCCCCACATGAGAGCAGCAGAAGGCAGAGGCAGGCAAGGCGGGACTGAGAGCCAAAAGCCGGGGCTACATCGTGAGAGCTTGTCTCAACCGAAACAACCCGAGAAGCACGAAGTTTGAGAGCTGGAGATGGAGCTCAGTAGTCCTTACCCAACAGGTGCAACAGGCCTTGAATTCAAAGAAAAGCCTAACTTCTAAAATCACTGAGTTAAATAACCTTTCAGGACCCCTCCGAACTATAAAATAAACCACAAATCTGTCACTGTCGCTAACAGTCATTATTCAAAGCTTTTGAAGTCTGTCACATTAGAATTTCTCAACATACTACCCAATTAAAAGTGCTGAAAGCTTCTTAGCTCTTTCTGTAGAAACTCCAAGTTATCTCCGTTACTAAAGTATACTCTGCTCATAGTCCTTAACGAAGCCATTTTATATTTGCTAAATATAACATAGTACAAAGGAAACACACTGCCACATGAATCACTACATTCTTCCTAGACAGAGATCAAGGTGGGCAAATAGATGTACCTACCCCAGGAACTCGGCAGTTTTCCTAATCCATAAACACATGTAACTTCCCACTGGAGTTACCTCCAGCCAGAATGTACCGAGTAGGGTGCATGGCATTGATGGAACACACAGAGGCAAGGCATTCTCCAAGGAAGGAATGCACCATCTTCCCAGTCTCATGGAAGATGTTGACCTGACGTGGATAGGCCATGCTGCCAACCATGAAACAGTCTTCTTGTTTAGGGTCCCACTTGGCTTGGAATCCTGTCAGCCATCGTCCAGTGATGGTGTTGTGTCTAGCGAGAAGGAAAATAAAGGAAAAAGAAACCAGTTTTTTCAAAGTGTTCAATAATTCAAGGTAGTATTGGATAGAAGAAAAAGACAATAGAAAGGTGGCAACACCTCGCCTCCCAGAATAACCAGGCATAAGGCAAGCAAGCTATCTGCAGAGAGCCACGACAGCAAGTTACACCCTTCTTCAATAAGACACCGTGAGTACCTCAGGTCAGAATAGTCACTAACCTTAACTAAAATTAACTTCCACCTGCAGAGAACAGCTAAGCACCGACAAGACATTAAACCTCTTTATAGACACATAGATCCTGGAAGCAAGAGCTCTCCCTGATAGGAGCAAAAATAGGTCCTATTTTATGTTACACAAGGCAACACAAAAATCAGGGTTATTATATCTCTTTGACATGCAGATGTCGAATCTGCAACTTCCAAATATCACCATTACTGCTCCAAGCAGCCCTGGATCCACATTGGATGTGGACACCTACCTGATGGTGGTGAGGAGAGGAATCTGGGAGGAGATGCAGCTGCTGTCAAACACGCTGAAAAACAAACACCAAGAAGAGACTAACATGGTTGTCTTCGTTTTGAAATTTGTGTGAAGTAACAGGGTACTTCAGATACTCATTGATTCGTGGCAGAAAATATAACGGCATTTTAAAATATGCATCAACAGGGGCTGGGAAGGTGGCTCAGTGGTAGAGCGCTTGCCTTGCATGCATGAGGCCCTAGGTTCGATTCCTCAGTACCACATAAGCAAAAAAAAGAAAAAAGCCAGAAGTGGTGCTGTGGCTCAAGTGGTAGAACGCTAGCCTTGAGCTGAAGAGCTGAGGGACAGAGCCCAGGCCCAGAGTTCAGGCCCCAGGACCAGACCCAAAAAAAAAAATGCATCAACACATCCTAATCTTACCTGACACATTTAACCTAAGGTACAAGGAATTATAAAATTAATTTCTTATACTTTAGTTTTCATTATTTTATTTAAAAACTATTTCTCAGCCTGGGGGAAAGTGCAAACCTCAGTACCATCAAAAAAAATTTAAGGGGGGGATGATTGGGTGGGGGGAAGGGGGAGGATGGGAAGGGATGGAAAAGGGAAACAAAGGAGGAGGCTACAATGCTTGATAAGAAATGTACTCATTATTTTGCCCATGTAATTGTAACCCCTCTGTACAGTATTTTCACAATTAAAAAAAAAGTTTAATAAAAATGATTTCTCCAGGGGCTGGAAAGGCAGCTCAATGGTAGAGTGCTTGCCTTGCATGCATGAGGCCCTGGGTTCGATTCCTCAGCACCACATAAGCAGAAAATGCAGGAAGTGGCGCTGTGGCTCAAATGGTAGAGTGCTCGCCTTGAGCTGAAGGGTTGAGGGACAGCATCCAGGCCCAGGGTTCAGGCCCCATGACTGACAAAAAAATAAAAATTTTTAAAAAAATCCAAAGTTAAAAATACCTTTTTTTTTTTTTGAGACAGTCTTGGTTCTGTAGTTAGCCTCACATTGAACTCATAATCCTCTTTTGACAGCCTGACAGCTTCCCCTGTACTGGGATTACAGGCATGAACCACCACCCATAGCTTAAAATGTGTATCCTAAAGTGAAAATCTATAGTCAGGCATCAGCGGCTCACGCCCATAATCTCAGGAGGCTGAAATCTGAGACTGTGATTCAAAGCCAGCCCAGGCAGGAACTTCATGAGACTTCTCTAATCAACAAAAAAGCCAGAAGTGTAAACTAGGCACCCAGTGGCTTATGCCTGTAATCCTAGCTACTCAAGAGGCTGAGAGCTGAGGATCCTGATTCAAAGCCAGCCCAGGCAGGAAAGTTCATGAAACCCTCATTGCCAATTAACCACCAGAAAATCAGAAGTGATGCTGTGGCTCAAGTGGTAGAGCGCTAGCCTTGAGAAGAGCTCAGGGACAGCACCCAGGCCCAGAGTTCAAGCCCCATGACCAACCAAAAAAAAAAAAGCCACAAGTGGAGCTGTGTGTGGCTCAAGTGGTAGAGTGCTAGCTAGCCTTGAGTAAAAAGAAGCTTGGGGACAGCGCAACACACACACACACTCGATGTGGATTTATGGTAACACTGGATGTACATAAAGGATGTGATCTGAAAAATACATCAATAGTGCAGGTATGTATTGAGAACAAGTGCTCTGAGAGTTGATGTTTGAGGACCTGATAGTGTCCTTTCTGGTGCTGAAGAGACTCAAAGCGGCCAGCCCACAGGGGTCCTGGAGCCACTATGGTGGCAGGACAAAAAAAAAAAAAACAAAACAAAACCATACCACCTTCACTTTCCCTCACGCCTCACCGTGCTAGTACACCACACAGTCTATTTTCACTGACATTCCTGGACTTGACTATTCAGTCTCTAAGGCAGCAATAGCCCTTTTCCTATCAAGGAAATCTCCAGAATGCAAAAACTGCTGTAGAAGCCAGTAGATGTAGAACCCAATATGGCTAGAGAATGAAACTATGAGTGATAAAAGGGGAACCACCACAAACAAAACTTTTGGCTTAATGACGTAGTAGCTACAGAGACTCTAAACCCAGATTCCTTACAAAAAACTTATTTCTGCTTCAGTTTACCTCAGCTTACAGTCGTAACCTGTAGTTACCACTCTGTTACCCGTAACAGGTGAAAAATAGGCAGAACTGATGCTCTTGGTGTGTCCAGTCAAAGCAAACAAAGGCTGGCGTCTCCTGGAATTCAGGCACCTGGCATCGTAAATGTGAATGTCCCTGCGACAGGAAGAGTAGTCATCATTACATTGCCATGGACACTCCCACTGCCAATTACCCACCTGAAAACCGGAAGTAGCACTATGGCTCAAAATAGTAGCGCACTAACTAGCCTTAAGCAAAAAGTTCAGGAACAAGCCAGGTGCCAGTGGCTCATGCCTGTAATCCTAGCTACTCAGGAAGCTGACATCTGAGGATCGAGGTTCAAAGCTAGCCCAGGCAGGAAACTCGGAGAAACTCTTATCTCTAATAAACCACCAGAAAACCAGAAGTGGCGCTGTAGCTCAAGTGGTAGGGCACTAGCCTTGAGCTGAAGAGCTGAGCGACAGCACTAAGGCCCAGTGTTCAAGGCCCACGACCGACCAAAAAAAAAAGCTCAGGGATAGCACCCAGGTACACGTACGCACACGCACACATGCATGCGCGCACACAGAAACCACTTCCACAGGTAGAATGCCTGTGGAAGTCTGGCCTTTGTCAATGCCTAACAATCAAACTAAACTTGGACATGACAAAGGCTCACTCATAAAATTTTCACAAGAAAATATACCTCAAAGCCGGGCACCGGTGGCTCACGCCTGTAATCCTAGCTGCTCTAGAGGCTGAGATCTGAGGATCACGGTTCAAAGCCAGCCCAGGCAGGAAAGTCTGTGAGACTCTTATCTCCAATAAACCACCAGAAAACCAGAAGTGACACTGTGGCTCAAGCGGTAGAGCGCTTGCCTTGAGCTGAATTGTGCAGGGACAGCACGTAAGCCCAGAGTTCAAGCCCCACAACCGACCAAAAAAAAAAAAAAAAAGAAAGAAAAAAGAAAATATACCTCAATCCCGCCGTTATGAAATACTGTCGGTGCACTGGGTGGACATGAACAGTTCTTATTTGTTCCATGGAAGAACTAAGTTTTTCATCAGACATTCCAGGTGTCCGTCTATCCACTAGTGATATGTGTCCACTCCAGTGTCCTACTAATAAAGTGGAAGCGTCTTCTGTCAAGAAGTCAAAAGAGGAAAGGCCACTTCTTTCATTTCTATACACCTAAGGAAATAAGTAGCAATCAGCTGATAAAACACTCTTTAGTACAAGGCCCTAAGTTCAAGCCCCAATACAAACATACATACAAAATACCCATAGTTGCACGCACACGCGCACGCGCGCACACACACACACACACACACAAAATGCCATTGATGCCCAGCACTGGTGGCTCATGCCTATAATCCTAGCTACTCAGGAGGCTGAGATCTGAGGATCACAGTTCAAAGCCAGCCCTGGCAGGAAAGTCTGTTAAGACTTGGCGCTGTGACTGTTCACAATAGCTAGGATATGGAAACAACCCAGATGCCCCACCACAGATGAATGGATCCAAAAATTGTGGTATCTATACACAATGGAATATTATGCAGCCATTAGAAATGACAAAATAATGGCATTTGCAGGGAAATGGATGGAGCTAGAAGGAATCATGTTGAGCGAGGTAAGCCAAGAGCAAAGAGACAAATGGTACATGGTCTCCCTGGTAAGTGGATGTTAAATCCAAAATGTTAGGTGATACGACAAAATTAACAGGACTTAAGAAACAAAGAACTTCTGCTCATCTGGTCGAACCACTACTAAAATGTCCCCATGCTGCTGATCACATGTACGGTGTATAACATGTGAACACCGTTATATGTTATAGACTGTGATAGACAATTTGCTCCAGGAAAGTTAGAATGCACTTGTGACTTTAACTAAGCATCATTATTCCACAATACTGTGAAATTCGGGAAATTATATAATCACTTAATCACAATCAAAAAAAAAAGAACCTCGGGGAAGGTAGGGAGGGAGGGGATGGTAGGGGGAAAACAATGGAGGGGGTAACAATGTTCAAGAGGAAGTGTACTCATTACCCCACTCATGTAACTGTAACCCTCTGTATAGTATCTTTACAATTTAAAAAAAAAAAAATCACCAGATGCTACATTTAAAAAAAAAAAAAGACTTGGCACTGTGGCTCAAGTGGTAGAGCTTCGCCTTGAGCTGAAGAGCCCAGGAACAGCACCCAAGCTCAGAGTTTAAAAAAAAAAAAAAATCCCATTCACAATGAGATAAAGGATCTAGCCATTCCAAATTTCACAAAGATTAAGATTACTACATATAAAGAGACTCAGCAGCTGGAGGCCAGTGGCTCATGCCTGTAATCCTAGCAATCCTAGCTACTCAGGAGGCTGAAATCTGAGGATCCTGGTTGAAAGCCAGCCTGGCAGGAAAGTCCAAGACTCTTATCTCCAATAAACCACTAGAAAACCGCAAGTGGCCCTGTGGCTCAAGCGGTAGAGCACTCGCCTTGACGTGAATTGTGCAGGGACAGCACCTAGGCCCAGAGTTCAAGCGCCACGACTGACCAAAAAAAAAAAAAAAAGAAAGAGGTTGCTCCGTGATAGATCGCTTGCCTTGCATGCATGAGGCCCTGGGTTCGATTCCTCAGCACCACATAAGCAAAAAGAAAAAAAGCCAGAAGTGGCGCTGTGGCTCAAGTGGTAGAGCGCTAGCCTTGAGCTGAAGAATTGAGGGACAGCGCGAGGCCCAGAGTTCAGGCCCCACGACTGGACCCAAAAAAAAAAGAAACTCAGCAGAGCAGGGATGGTTCATGCCTGTAATCCTAGCTACACAAAAGGCTAAGATCTGAGACTTGCAGTTCAAAACCAGCCCCAACAGCAAAGTCTGAGACTCTTTAACTACCAAAAAGCCAGAAATTGAGCTGGGCTTAAAGTAGTAGAGCACTAATCCTGAGCTTTTAAAAAGTTCAGAGACAGTACCCACACCTTCAGTTCAAGCCCCAGGACTGGCACAAAAAAAAAATGGGCTGGGAAAGTAGCTCAGTGGTAGAGTGCTTGCCTAGCATACATGAAATCTTGGGTTCAATTCCTGAGTACCACATAAACAGAAAAGCAGGAAGAAGTGTTGTGGCTCAAGTGGTAGAGAGTTAGCATTGAGCAAAAGGTTAAGGACAATGCCCAGGCCCTGAGTTCAAGCCCTAGGTCTGGCAAAAAAAAAAAAAAAAAAAAAAAAAAGCCTTCAGCAAAAATAAATAACAAGAGTGACTGAGCCGAGCACCAGTGGCTCACAGCTATAGCCCTACCTACTCAAGAGGATTAAAGTTTAAAGCCAACCCAGCCAGACACCGGTGGCTCACACCTGTAATCCTAGCTACTCAGGAGGCTGAGATCTGAGGATCACAGTTCAAAGCCAGCGACAGCAGAAAAGTCCATGAGACTATCATCTCCAACTAACCACCAGAAAACCAGAAGTGGCTCTGTGGCTCAAGTGGTAGAGCACTCGCCTTGAGCTGAAGAGTGCAGGGACACAGCCCAAGCCCACAGTTCAAGTCCCATGACTGACCAAAAAATATATATGTATATCGATAGATAGATAAGATAGATAGTTTTTTTTTTAAAGGCTGGGAATGTGGTTTAGTGGTAAGAGTGCTTGCATGAAGCCCTGAGTTCAATTCCTCAGTACCACATAAACAGAAAAAGCCAGAAGTGATGCTCAAGTGGTAGAGCGCTAGCCTTGAGCAAAAGAAGCTCAGGGACAGTGCCCAGGCCCTGAGTTCAAGCCCCAAGACTGGCAAAAGTAAATAAACAGGAGTCACTGAGTGTGATGACACTGACCTGTAATCCCAACTAGTCAGGAGGTAGGGGCAGGAGGATCACCAGTTCAAAGCTAGCCTAAGCTTAGTGAGAGTCTAAATAAATAACTTTATTTCTACTTATTCATTTAATGCTTATGACAACTTGCAAAGCAAATACAACAACTCAGAAAATGGAAGCTCAAAGAGGTTGAGTAATTTAGTCAAGGTCACACAGCTAATAGACCGTGTGCCCGGACTTGGTTCCTAGTCTCCACCACTTCCCTCTGACTGATACGATTTCGGAGAATCCAGAATAATACCATGTCCTATCAGCATGTGTACAAATACATTAACATTTACCTCTTCGAAAACAGCACTTGAAAAATCCCCACATCGCAAAGTGCCGTCATAGCTCAGGGACAGGATGTGGGCTGGATTGGCGGGTGAGAAGTACATGCATCTAACGTGCCGACTGTGGGGATAGAAACGGAACATCCCACCTTCTTCACATCGCTGGGTCTGGAAAAGTCGCAGTGGAGGGAAAGACAACACTAATGAGCAGTGATTATACTTAGTGTTATTATGACATTGTTCACCTCTGGATTGTATCCTGTATTTCCTGAGTCTCCAACTATATCCACTCTCTCAATCGGAACAAGGAAGCTTATGCTAACATTACATTATATTTTTCTCATTTCCAGTCTAAGAACACCAAGTTACATTAATTTCATCAATCTAGCTTTTGGCAAATAATAAAAAAAGTAAAAAAAAAAATTGCTGCTTCTATTCCAATTGCTCAGGAGGAGGCTAAGGCAGGAAGACTGTGTGAGTCCAGAGATCTGAGGCCAGTCTGGGCTTCAGAGCAAAATCCTGTCCACAAAAATAATAAAGAAGGGGCTGGGAAGGTGGCTCAGTGGTAGAGAGCTTGCCTTGCATGCTTGAGGCCCTGGGTTCAATTCCCCAGCACCACATAAGCAAAAAGAAAAAAGCCGGAAGTGGCGCTGTGGCTCAGGTGGTAGAGCTCTAGCCTTGAGCTGAAGAGCTGAGGGACAGCACCCAGGCCCAGAGTTCAGGCCCCACGACTGGACCCAAAAATAAAGAAAGAAAGAAAGAAAGAAAGAATAGTCTGCCGGGAACCGGTGGCTCATACCTGTAATCCTAGCTACTCAGGAGGCTGAGATCTGAGGATTGCAGTTCAAAGCCAGCCCCGGCAAGAAAACTTATAAGACTCTTATCTCCAATTAACCACCAGAAAACTGGAAATGGCGCTGTGACTCAAGTGGTAGAGGGCTCACCTTGAGCTGAAGAGCTGAGGGACAGCGCCAGGCCCAGAGTTCAAGACCCACGACCAACAGAAAAAAAAAAAAAAAAGAATAGTGGATGAATATAGTCATAATATTCAGTATACTTATTTGAAACAAAAAGCAAAAATGAAGGGCAGGAAATGTGGCTTAGTGGCTGAGTGCTTGCATAGCATGCATGAAGCCTTGGGTTCGATTCCTCAGCACCACATACACAGAAAAAGCCAGAAGTGGAACTGTGGCTCAAGGGGTGGAGGGTTAGCCTTGAGCAAAAAGAAGCTCAAAGACAGTGCCCAGGCCCTGAGTTCAAGCCTCAGGGCTGGCCAATATATATATATATATATATATATATATATATATATATATATATATATATATATATATATATATATATCTTTATGTAGCTGTACAAAGAAGTCACCATTAAACATGTTAGTTTTTAAGTACAATTGGATCTTCATTAAAATCATCCCTTCTGTGGCTCAGTGGTAGAGTGCTTGCCTTGCATGCATAAGGCCCTGGTTCAATTCCCCAGCACCACATATGCAAAAAGAAAAAAGCCGGAAGTGGCGCTGTGGCTCAAGTGGTAGAGTGCTAGCCTTGAGCTAAAGAGCTGAGGGACAGCGCCCAGGCCCAGAGTTCAGGCCCCACGACCGGACCCAAAAAAAAAAAAAAAAAATCATCCCTTCTGTCATTCTCAAGGCTAACTTTTTCAAAATTGATTTCATTGTTACTATTAAGGTGATGTATAGAGAGGTTACTGTCTCAGTCAGGTGATGAGTACATTTTAGGGGGACAATGTCACCCTTATTTAAAGTTAACTTAAAAAAAAAAAAAAAAGCCAGGTGCTAGTGGCTCACACCTGTAATCCTAGCTACTCAAAAGGCTAGCAGCTAAGGACTGCTATTTGTGAGATCCTGAAAAGCTGAGCTATGAGACCCAAAAGGATGGGATCTTGGAAGGCCTTCTCCCAACATACTCTCCTAACACTGAAAGTCTCCTGAAAAGGTCAATCTGTCTGGCTTAAAAAGTATTCAGATTTCTCTCCTGGGCGTAGGCTAATTGCATCCTAAACTGTGTGGGAGCCCAGGAGCAGCCTAAGGTTTATGAAAATTGTAAGCAGCTTAGCTCTAGTTCTTACGATGAAGTCATCTACCACTTGTATACAAAATATTGTCTCTTGTTGATGCTCAGACCTTACTTTCTGCACATGCTTCCCTATACAAAACCAATAAAACCTTGGTGAATGGAACCTTGGGATCTGAAGCTAGCAGAAGGCTACAGGTCCCCTGGTACCCAAAACCTCAATTCCAGGGTCCAGTCTCCATTACTGCCTTGCTCCCGGTCGTGGTAGGTTAAGGGGCACACAGTGGTTTGCAACAGCAGTTCAAAGCCAACCTGGGCAAGAACTTTGGTGAGACTCTTATCTCCAATAAACCACCAGAAAACCACAAGTGGCGCTGTGGCTCCAAGTGAAAAAGCTCAGGAACAGCACTCAGGCCTTCAGTTCAAGTCCCAGGACTGGCAAAAAAAAAAAAAAATCCTGAGGATGTCTGCTCAGGCTGGCTTTGAACTAGGATCCTCAGATCTCAGCCTCCTGAGCAGCTAGAATTGTAAGTTGAAAGGCCAGGTAAATCTTGGTTTTTATTCTCTTTGGAGAGAGAGAGAGAGAGAGAGAGAGAGAGAGAGAGAGAGAGAGAGAGAGAGAGAGAGAGAGAGGGAGGGAGGGAGGGAGGGAGGGAGGGAGGGAGGAAGAGAGGGAGAGAGGGAGAGGGAGAGAGGGAGGGAGGGAGGGAGGGAGGGAGGGAGGGAGGGACAGAGAGAGGGAGAGGGAGAGGGAGAGAGGGAGAGAGAGAGAGAGAGAGAGAGAGAGAGGGAGAGAGGGAGAGAGGGAGAGAGGGGGAGAGGGAGAGAGAGGGGGAGAGAGAGGGAGAGAGAGGGAGAGAGAGAGGGAGGGAGAGAGGGAGGGAGAGAGAGGGAGGGAGAGGGAGAGGGAGAGGGAGAGAGGGAGGGAGAGAGGGAGGGAGGGAGAGAGGGAGGGAGGGAGGGAGGGAGGGAGGGAGGGAGGGAGGGAGGGAGGGAGAGAGAGAGAGGGAGAGAGGGAGAGGGAGAGAGGGAGAGGGAGAGAGGGAGAGGGAGAGAGGGAGAGGGAGAGAGAGGGAGAGGGAGAGAGAGGGAGAGGGAGAGAGAGGAGAGAGAGATAGAGAGAGAGAGATAGATATATATATAGAGAGAGAGAGAGAGAGAGAGAGGAGTGTGTGTGTGTGTGCGCGCACGCGCACTCCTTGGGCTTAAACTCAAGGTCTGGATGCTATCCCTAAGCTTTTTGCTCAAGTCTGGTGCTCTATACTTAAGCCACTGCTCCACTTTCAGCTTTTTTTTTTTTTTTTTTTTTTTTTAGCCTTCTATCTGAGCCCTCACATGGCAAAGGGAGAAGGACATCTCTCCTGAGCTCCTTTCAGGGCTAACTACCTCCAAAAGGCCCCACACCTCCTCAGAATTCAGGAATTCATCCTATGAATTTGAAAAAGGATACAACATTCAGATCATGGCACAGCGGATTTTAAACAGAATTTTAACACTAATGACTTTATGTCATCTTTCTCACTTATACATTTAAAATCTGGTAGTTAATTTATGCCCAGATGGCTAATGATATTCTAGATAAAAATGTTAAACCTCTGTAAATCAAATTTAAATTCCTCCAGAATTCAAAATTTTAATATCAGACAAGCGCTGGTAGCCCATACCTGTAACCCTAGCTATTCAGGAGGCTGAGATCTGAGGATCACGGTTCAAAATCACCCCAGACAGGAAAATCCATGAAACTCTTACCTCCAATTAACTACCAAAAAGCCAGAAACAGAGCTGTGGTTCAGGTGGTAGAGTACTAGAGTTGAGCAAACAAAAAGCTCAGGGACAGTACCCAGCTCCTACATTCAAGCCCCAGACTAGCACCAAAAACCAAAAGCACAAAACTACAAGTTTCAAGCAACACTGAAAATAAATGTCTCTAGGCTATTCCCAACCATGTTCATTGCAGCACTATTCACAATAGCCAAGCTACAAAATACCTACAACTGATGAAAGGCTCAAGGTGATAGATATCTCACACGAAATATTATGCAGCTATAAAGAATAAAACCATGTTATTTGCAAGGAAACAGATGAACTGAGAAATGTTCTTTCTTATATGTAGGCTGTTGGGTCCAAAATACAAACACGTAAACATATTGAATCCTATGTATATGTGTGTGTGTGTGTGGGCACACGCATTCTCAGGTATGAGGTATCATGGCAAAAATCACTTCAGCAGGCAGTGTAACAAAAGGAACATTAGAAAAATGAAATATGGGGGCTGGGAAGGTGGCTCAGTGGTAGAGTACTTGCCTTGCATGCCAGAGGCCCTGGGTTCTATTCCTCAGCACCACATAAGCAAAAAGAAAAAAGCCGGCAGTGGTGCTGTGGCTCAAGTGGTAGAGCGCTGGCCTTGAGCTGAAGAGCTGAGGGACAGTGCCCAGGCTCAGAGTTCAGGCTCCACGACCAGACCCAAAAAAAAAATAAAAAATAAAGTTCCATTAAAAAAAAAAAAAAAAAAATGAAATATGTCTGGATTGGGGTGCAAGTAGTAGTGGGAGGGGGAAAGATGGCAAATATAAATAATAATTATGTACATGTTTGAAATGAAACAATGAAACTAGATGAGACTCGTTTGGGGAAGGGTGAAAAGAAGGGATAAGTATGGGCAGGGTGACTGATCAAGAAGCATTGTAGCTGCCAGGCACTGGTGGCTCACACCTGTAATCCTAGCTACCAAGGGGGCTAAGACCTGAGGATCGCTGTTCAAAACCAGCCCAGGCAGGAAAGTCTGTGAGACTCATCTCCAATTAAGCACCAAAAAGGGCAGAAATGAGGCTGTGGCTCAAGTGGTAGAATGCTAAGCCTTGAACACAAAAGTTCAGGGACAGTGCCCAGGCCCTGAGTTCAAGCCCCAGGACCAATAGACTAACACAGCAGTACATGCATGTGTGCACACATGCACACTGGCACATGCACACGTGCGTGCGTGCGCATACATACACACACACACACACAGAGAACTTGGATCAGTGGCTCATACCTATAATCCTAGCTACTCAGAAGGCTGAGATCTGAGAGTCATTTAGCAAAGAAAATAAGATCAGGTTTCAAAGCCACTCTGGGCAGAGAAATCCAAGACACTTATACCTCCAATTAACCAGCAAAAAGCCAGAACTGAAGGTATAGCTCAAATAGTAGAAAGCCAGCCATGAGTAAAAAAGTGGAGTCCTGAGTTCCAGCCTCAGTACCAGCACGCACACAAAAAAGCATTGTACACTGTACCCATGAATAGACATGTTAAAATGTACACTCTTATATGAATAATTGATGCTTTTGAAAAAGAAAAAGCTTATAATTTCTTTATTTTTTTTACTTTTTATTTATTGATTTTTTGCCAGTCATGGGGCTTGAACTCAGGGCCTGGGCACCCTGAGCTCCTTTTGCTCAAGACAAGTACTCTACCACTTGAGCCATGCACCAATTCCAGCTTTTTCTGTCATTAATTGAATATAAGAATCTCATGGATTTTCCTGCCTGCGCAGGCTTTGAACGGTGATCCTCAGATCTCAGCCTCCTGAGTAACCAGACATGAGCCACCAGCACCTGGCTATGAAGTTTTTACAATCTTTTTTTTACAAGCAAACTTTAGTATCTTCAGAATATAACTTACCAAATCCCAAATTCCAATCTGCCCAGTTCTGGCCCCAGCTGCTACTAAAATTCTTGTTTCTGATGGGTGCATAGCCACAGAGGATATCGACCCATCAACAAGTTTACGAACTGTATCTTCTCTGATGACCATGCTGTTTAAATTGGCTTTGTAGCTGTAATAAAGTTAAAATTATCTAAGTAAAAAGCAACTCAATTGTTAAAAATCAGTAAAATATAACTCAAAAAAGAAAAATCATAATTAATAAATGAATGGAAAATACTCAACTTCCTGATAAGGAAATCAAAATCCACAGTGATATACTAGTTTTCTATTATAAAATACCTTTGATCATTTTAGCAATATCAAAAACTAGGAGACTAGCTGAACTAGGAGACCCCACAATCGACAAAAATATAAACAAAATAATCAGCAAAATGCCAGGCACCATGGACCCATACCTACTCAGGAAACTGAGATCTGAACAACTGTGGTTTGAAGCCAGAATGAGCAGAAGACTCTGAAAAATTCCATCTCCAATTAGCCAGCAAAAGAGTAAGCTATTGCCAGGCGCCAGTGGCTTACACCTGTAATACTAGCTACTAAGGAGGCTGAGATCTGAGGATCATGGTTCAAAGCCAGCCCCGGCAAGAAAGTCCATGAGACTCTTAGCTCCAATAAACCACTCAGAAAACTGGAAGTGGCATTATGGCTCAAATGGTAGAGTGCTTGCCTTGAGCTAAAGAGCTGAGGGACAGCACCCAGGCCCATAGTTCAAGCCCCACGACTAACAAAAAAAAAGCAGAGCTGTAAGCCTGGTTCAAATAGTAAAATGCCAACTGTGCACAAGCAAGCAAGGCCAGTATTAGTCCTCTGAGTTCAAGTCTAATACTGACAAAAATAAGCAAGTAAACAAGTAAATACAAATTAACCAACAAAGAGCCAGGCTGAAAGCATGGCTCAAAGGTTAGAACACCAAACAAGCAAGCAAAGTTGAGTGAGGCCCTTAGTTTAAACCCAAGTACTGGCCAAAAAAACCACAAATCCCTGTCCTTATAAAACTTGTATCCTAGGAAGTAGTGCTGTGGTTCAAGTGGTAGAATGCTCATCTTGAGCTGAAGAGGTCAGGAACAGTGCCCAGGCCCAGAGTTCAAGCCCCGCAACCAACAACAACAACAAAAAGAACTATTAAGGATATGAGGCTGTGACTGTAGCTTAGTGGTACAGTGCTTGCCTTGCAGCCTAGCATGTATGAAGCCCTGGGTTCAATTCCTCAGTACCACATAAACATAAAAAGCTGGAAGTGGCACTGTGGCTCAAGTGGTAGATTGCTAGCCTTGAGCACATGGAGGCTCAGTGACAAAACCCAGGCCCTGAGTTCAAGCCCCAGGACTGGCAAAAAAAAAGAAAAAAAGAAAAAAAAAAATCAAGGATAATGTTTTTCATTACGCTTTCAAATTTTTCTATTATAACCAAAACTAGAGTAGTGACTCAGGTGGCAAGCACCAGCCAGGAGTGAAAAGCCCAGGATTCCCGCCCTAGTACTGGCACATACACACACAAAAATTCTACTTTAGGATGTAGTTTTTACAACTCAAACGTCTCTAAAACTATAAAATAAAAGCAAGGGGTTTTAACTTACCTTTTAATGCTAGATAAGCCCTTCTGATAGCTCTTCCTACATGTCTAAAACAAGGGGAGACACCAAAATGGTAAGTTAACAAGTATATTTGGAAATTTCCTTAACAGAGGCTTCTAAAAGCAGTAAAGCATACCCAAGGAGATACCTTGCTCATTTCTGCCCAGGTCTGCAGCAATCCTTTAAATAGTTCATTATCATCTTCATTTTCAGGAATCATCTCTAAAGGTCCAGGAGGTAACAAAGGCTGTAATCAAAAATAAAGTTTATTGTTTGTCTCCTAGAAAATAAGCTTCACGTGAGTAAAGGTATTTGTTTTTTACTACTTTACTTTCAATGCTAACAACAGTGGTGGAATACTGTTGGTACTAAGAAATAATTGTTCAATGGCCCACACCTGTAATCCTAGCTACTCAGGAGGTTAACATGTGGGGACAGCAGTTCAAAGGCAGCTTGAGCAGGAAAAGTCCATGAGACTCCTATCTTCAATTAACTACCAAAAAGCCAAAAATGGAGCTGTGGCTCAAAGTGGCAGAGCACTAGCCTGGAGCACAAAAGCTTAGGGCCGTGCCCAGGCTCCAATTTCAAGCCCCATGACCAGCACAAAAAAATAATAATTGTTCAATAAATGAAAGTCAACCAAAAAAAAAAAAAATTAGCAGACCTTGTTAAGATGCAAAGAAAGAGGAGCACTTACTCCTACACTGATGTTGAACACATGCATTAGGTCAGCCCTTATGGCAAACGATATGGGGTTTCCTCCAAAAATAAGAAATTTAACTTTTAGCCAGGCTCTGGTGGCTCACGCCTGTAATCCTAGCTACTCAGGAGGCTGAGATCTGAGGATCACGGTTCAAAGCCAGCCCGGGCAGGAAAGACTGTGAGACTCCTATCTCCAATAAACCACCAGAAAACCGGAAATGGCGCTATAGCTCAAGTGGTAGAGCGCTCGCCTTGAGCTGAAGAGCTGAAGGACAGCGCCCAGGCCCAGAGTTCAAGCCCCACGACCAAAAAAAAAAAAAAAAAGAAAGAAAGAAAAAGAAATTTAACTTTTTTCTTACAGTACTGAGGTTTGGACTCAGGGTCTCACATTTATAAGACACTTGTTCTACCACTTGAGCCATTCTGCCAGGCCAATTTTGCCTTGTAGACCAGTAAGTTACTAGAGCTGAAAAGGGTATATAGAAGAAGGTGAGATGGAGAAATCATTTCTGAAGTTCAGTAGCACAGTAGGAAAACTATGGCTGATGACAGCTACCTATTTTTTTTTTTTTTTGTGGGGGGCAGGGGTCCGGTTGTGGAGCCTGAACTCTGGGCCTGGGCACTGTCCCTCAGCTCTTCAGCTCAAGGCTAGTGCTCTACCACTTGAGCCACAGCGCCACTTCCGGCTTTTTTCTTTTTGCTTATGTGGTGCTGAGGAATCGAACCCAGGGCCTCTTGCAAGGCCTAAGGAGGCTGAGATCTGAAAGTCTGAGAGACTCTTATCTTCAATTAAACACCAACAAAAGTCAGAAGTAATTAATTCAAAGCCAGCCTTGGCAAGAAAATCTGTAAAACTCATCTCCGATTAACTACCAGAAAACTAGAGCTGTGGTTCAAAATGGTAGAGTGCCAGCCTTAAGCAGAAAGGGTCGGGGGGCAGCACCCAGGCCCTGAGTTCAAGTCCCATGACCAAAAAAAAAAAAAAAAAAAAACAGGCATAGTTAGTGCACACCTATACTCCCAGCACTCCAAAAGCAGAAGCAAGAGACTGTGAGTTCAAGGCTAGCCTAAGCTGCAAAGTTAGTTCCAAGCAAGTTTGAGCAATATAGTGAGACTGTCTCCAAAAATAGGGGGCTGGGAAGGTGGCTCAGTGGTAGAGCACTTGCCTTGCATGCATGAGGCCCTGGGTTCAATTCCTCAGCACCACATAAGCAAAAAGAAAAAAGCCGGAAGTGGCGCTGTGGCTCAAGTGGTAGAGCGCTAGCCTTGAGCTGAAGAGCAGAGGGACAGTGCCCAGGCCCAGAGTTCAGGCCCCACGTTCGGACCCAAAAACAAAACAAAACAACCAAAAATATATACACATGCATACAGTAAGTACTACTGAATAAAGTAGTTAGAACCTTAGAAAATATGAAGTCTCCTACTCACCGATAGTGTAAAATTAAACTATACCAAGGACTCTACTTTGATGACACATTATTGATAACAATCTATTATTTACTAAACACATATCGCATAAGGAACTATTTCATTTAATCTTTACTACAGCCCCTTAATGATTCTATTACTATTATTATTTTTTAAATGGGGAAACTGAAACTCAGAAAGTTTAATTTATCTAAAACCTCACAAGAGGTAAGTCCTACAGAAACACAGAATCCAAGACTGTCTCTATGACTTTGAAATCCTACTAAACCATACAGCATTCAAATGTTAAGTTAATAAAACATAAAGCCAGGTGCCAGTGGCTCAGGCCTATAATCCTAGAAGGCTAAGATCCAGAGAACTTCAATTTGAAGCTAGCCTAGGCATTTCCAAAATAACCAGCAAAAGAAAGGATAGAGGTGTGATTCAAATGGTAGAACACCAACCAAGCAAGATAACCAACCAAGTGTGAGGCTCTGAGTTCAAACCCAAAACCACCAAAAAAAAAAAAGTAAATAAAACAACTGAAATAAGAACATTTAGTCTCAGCTGGGCACCAGTGGCTCATGCTTATAATCCTAGCTACTTAGGAGGCTGAGATCTGAGGATCACAGTTTGAAGACGGGGGGGGGGGGGGGTCCCATGAGACTCTTATTTCCAATTACCTACTCAAAAACTGGAAGTGGTACCATGGCTCAAGTGGTAGAGCACTAGGCTTGAGCACAAACAGGCTCAAGGACAATGTCCAGGCCCTGAGTTCAAGCCTCACAACAACATTTAGTCTCATTTCAAATACTTTTCAATATTGTTAGTATATTGCATTTGTGTTTTCCCTCACATCTTTTTTTTTTTTTTGATTAGTCCTCTACCACTTGAACCACAGCACAACTGGGCTTTTTCAGTTCATGTGGTACTGGGGAATCAAACCCAGGGTTTCATGCATGTTAGGCAAGCACTCTACCACTAAGCCACATTCCCAGCCCCTCTTACATCTTCTTCTTCTTCTTCTTCTACTGTTGTCTTTACTGGAGGTGGTAAAAATGAAATTTCTGAAGGTTCTACTTTTAGCAATCGCATTGACCTTCTACATCCAATCTCATCTTCTCTCTTCTTAGGTTTTTTCCTAAAGGAACAAGAGGAAAAAAATCATGCTATACTCATAGAATAGTAAAATATATTTAGTGTGATAACTTCTAAGAGATACTTCTAGAAAGAGGTGATACAGATATATCTAACATTCCATAGAAGTTCATATATGACCACATCGATTTTGATAAAAAATCTGGAAAAACCCTAAATGAAAATGTTAAGCATGAAGAGTAAGGGATGTTAAGCCAATTATGGCATATTATCAAGTGGAATTGCATTCAGTCATAAAGAATGAAACATGGGCTGGGTGCCAGTGGCTCATATCTGTAATCCTAGCTTCTTAAGGAGGCTGAGAGCTGAGGATCATAGTTCAAAACCAGGCCAGGCATGAAAGAGGAAGAGAAGAGAGGAAAAGAAGAGAGGAAGGAAGAGGGGAAGGGAAGGGAGAGGAATCACCAAAGAACATTTGAGTGCAGAGAGCAGAGTCATTGCAAGGGCAAAGAAAAGATTGTTAAAGGTAGATAGAGGCCTGGGAGATGGCTCAGCCTGTAATCCTAACTACTCAGCAGACTGAGATCTGAGAATCTTGGTTCTGAAGGCAACCTAGGCAGGAAAGTCCATGAGACTCATCTCCAGCTCACCACCAAAAAGCCAGAAGCGGAGCTGAGGAGCAAGTGGAAAAGCCTTGAACAAGCGCAGGGGCAATGCCCAGGCCCTGAATTCAAGCCCCAGGACCAGTACAAAAAAATAAATAAGAATAATTTCTAGACAAAAGTAAAAAGAGTTGAGTGGAAATAAAGACATTTTTCCATTAGCAGTAACAAATATAAAAAATAAAACTTTGGAGGCTGGGAAGGTGGCTAAGCAGTAGAGTGCTTGCTTCCCATGCAAGCCCTGGATTCAATTCCTCAGCATCACATAAACAGAAAAGGCCGGAAGTGGCACTGTGGCTCCAGTGGTAGAGCGCTAGCCTTGAGCTGAAGAACTGAGGGACAGCGCCCAGGCCCAGGGTTCAAGCCCACAACCGACAAAAAAAAAAAAAAAAAAAAGCCTAGTCAAGTATCATGCATGCTAGTCAATATAAAACAATCTCTTACCTCTTGCATTTAGGAGACTTTCTCTTAATCATTTCACGAAGCCTTGCAGCTGACTGAAAAGCACACAGAACACACACACACATAAAAATGCTACCTTAAAACTTCATAGCTTTAACTTTTTTTTTGGGGGGGGGGGGGTCCAGTCATGGGGCCTGAACTCTGGGCCTGGGCACTGTCCCTCAGCTCTTCAGCTCAAGGCTAGCGCTCTACCACTTGAGCCACAGCGCCACTTCCGGCTTTTTTCTTTTTGCTTATGTGGTGCTGAGGAATCGAACCCAGGGCCTCATGCATGCAAGGCAAGCGCTCTACCACTGAGCCACCTTCCCAGCCCCATAGCTTTAACTTTTAAAAATATTAATTATCTGTTACTATTCCCAGGTCTATTCAGGAAATAAAAAACCTTTAAGATAGGACACCTGGGCCAGGCACTGGTAGCTCATACTTGTAATCACAGCTACTCAGGAGGCTGAGATCTGAGGACTGCAGTTTGAAATCAGCTGAGGCAGGAAAGTCTGTGATACTCTCTATCTCCAATTAATCACAGAAAAAGCTGGAAGTGGCACTGTGACTCAAATGGTAGAGCACTAGCCTTGAGCAAAAAACAGCTCAGGGACCACTAAGCCCAGAGTTTGTACCCAGGATTGGGGGGGGAAAAAAAAGAGGGTATTTGTCTCTGGTAGTAGACACGAGATAAAATACACTAATAAAGAAGGCAAGTATAAAACTCTCTAAAAAGTAGCATTTTGAGTCAAGTTGTTAATGAGCCTATGTGATTAAATATAGTTATTTAATCAAATACATTATTAGAGGGATGGCAAAAATGCTTGGAAACTGAACAACACATTGTTAAATACAACTGGATCACAGAATAAAGGGAAAAATAATAAAGTTCCTGCAAACCAGTGAAAATGAAAGCACATCCTACCAGAACCTCCAATACAGCAAAAGCAGTGTTGAGAGGAAACTTCATAGCTCTAAGCACATATATAGAGGGCTGGGAAGGTGGCTCAGTGGTAGAGTGCTTGCCTTGCATGCATGAGGCCCTAGGTTCGATTCCTCAGCACCACATAAGCAAAAAGAAAAAAGCCATAAGAAGCACTGTGGCTCAAGTGGTAGAGCACTAGCCTTAAGCTGAAGAGCTGAGGGACAGCGCCCAGGCCCAGAGTTCAGGCCCCAGGACCGGACTCAAAAAAAACAAAAAAAAAAACAACACATATATAAAAAGAACAAGTGGGAAGTGGTGCTACGGTTCAAGCAGTAGAGCGCTGGCCTTGAGCTTCTGAAGAGCGCAGGGACAGCTCCCAGACAGAGTTCAAGCCCCACGACCGACAAAAAAACAAAAACAAAAACCACTCAAGTAAATAACTTTATGATGCAACTAAAACTTACACAAAAACAGGAAAAAACAAAACAACTAGACAAAGAGAGATAGTAAAATATCAGGTCAGAAATCAAAGAAATAGTGACTAAAAAAATTAAATTTAAAAAAAAAAAAAGAGGGCTGGGAAGGTGGCTCGATTCCTCAGCACCACATAAGCAGAAAAAAAAAAAGCCGGAAGTGGCGCTGTGGCTCAAGTGGTAGAGTGCTAGCCTTGAGCTGAAGAGGTGAGGGACAGAGCCCAGGCCTAGAGTTCAGGCCCACGACCCGACCCGAAAAAAAAATGAGTGGTGCTGTGACTCAAGTGGTAGAATGCTAGCCTTGAGCAAAAAGCAGCTCAGGGATGGTGTTCAAGCCCTGAGTTCAAGCCCCAGGACTGGGAGAAAAAAAAAAAACCTCAACATGGTGATGTCTTTCCGTTAAGAAGAACATGAATCAGGGGATCTGGGGAAATAACTTTGTGGTACACAGCTCTTTGCCTAGCATATACAAGGTTTTGAGTTTGAGCTCCAGCACAGGAAAAAAAAAAAAAAAATCAGAATGATTCTTCAGATTCCTTCTCAACATTTCTTATGGAACTGAACATTCATTGTATTCCACAAGAAACCTTTTGGTTACTGTACTTTCTTTCATAAAGGTTTTCAAATAGACATATATGGGCCCTATTTAAAACTTGCTCTGAATTTTGTCAGCCCTCATGTGGCACTATGAAAGCTGGCACTGTAAATACTCCACTGACATAATGGCAAAAGGAACAGCATCTTGGTTTTAACTGGAAACTCCCAACAAACCTCAGACAATTGTAGAGAAGCAAAAAAGTTTGCATTTTCTGATATGTTCTTCAATCTCTTCCTCTCATATGGTGACAATCCTGAAAAATCATCCTGTGAAATTACACCAAAAAGATTGTTATTATACATAATAACAAAGCACTTCACAAAACCTGGTGTTTCACTCTTAGCACATACTTTCCTTCAAACTGTACCCACACTATTCATTTCATGTTATCTTTTGTTATTTTATTTATCAGTCATAAGGCCTGAACTCTGGGCCTGGGCGCTGTTCCTCAGCTCTTCAGCTCAAGGCGAGTACTCTTAACACTTGAGCCACAGCACCACTTCCAGCTTTTTCTGTTTATGTGGTGCTAAGGAATGGAACCCAGGACCTCATGCATGCAAGGGAAGCAGTCTACCACTGAGCCACCTTACCAGCCCTATTTTTTTTAATCAGTCTGGGGCTTGAATTCAGGGCCTGGGCATTGTCACTAAACTTTTTTGCTCAAGGCTAGCACTCTACCACTTTGAGCCACAGTGCCACTTCTGGTTTTCTGGTGGTTAATTGAGATGAGAGGCTCATGGACTTATCCTGTACAGGCTGGTTTTAAACCAAGATCCTCACATCTCAGCCTCCAAAGTAGCTAGGATTATAGCATGAGCCACTGGTGGCCAGCTCCCAAGAGCCACAGCACTGGCAACAATAAATAAATAATGAGATAAAAGATTCTAGAAGATTGCAGGGGCAGGGTAGAGGAAAGTTCACAAAGAATCAGAAAAGCTAGATCCTGGTAGATCTCACCATAATCCTAGCTACTCAGGAGGCTGAGCTCTGAGGATGGAAGTTCAAAGCCAGCCTTGGCAGAAAACTCCATGAGACCCTATTTCCAAATACCCACCAGGAAACAGAAAGTAGTGCTGTGGCTCAAAGTAGTAGAGCACTAGCCTTGAGCAGAAAAACTTAGGGACAGTGTTCAGGTCCCGAGTTCAAGCTCCACCAGCAAAAAGAAAAAGAAAAAATTAAAGGTCAGGTGAGATGACTCAATACCAGCTACTAGCAATACAGCGCTCTGGAGAACACAGATTCCAAACTAGTGAGGGCACAAATATTAGTGATAAAGTATCTAAACAAATAAGCTAGGTATGGTGACCAAAGCCCTGTGATCCTAGTTTGTAAAAGTATAAGCAAGGGCTGGGATGGTGGCTCAGTGGTAGAATGCTTACCTTACATGCATGAGGCCCACATTCCTCAGCACCACATAAGCAGAAAAAGCCAGAAGTGGTAGAGCACTTGCCTTGAGCTGAAGAGCTGAGGGACAGCACCCAGGCCCAGAGTTCAGGCCCAACGACGGACAACCCCCCCCCAAAAAAAGTAAACAAAAGAATCATATTGGGGCTGCCCCCAAGCAAAAAGTCAAGACCCCATCAGGAAAATAACTAAAGCAAGAAAGGATTAAGGGTGTGGCTAAGGTGGCAGAGCACTTGCCTCCTAGCAAAAGGCCTGGAGTCCAAACCCCAGTTATACACACACACAAAACAAACAAACAAAAAAGCTAGGCACCAGTGGCTCACGCCTGTAATCCTAGCTACTCAGGAGGCTGAGATCTGAGGATTGCAGTTCAAAGCCAGCCTGGGCAGAAAAGTCCATGAAATCCTTACCTCCAATTAACTACCAGAAAACCAGAACTGAAGCTATGGCTCAAAGTGGTAGAATGTTAGCCTTGAGCAGAAAAGCTCAGAGACATCTCCCAGGGCCTGAGTTCAAGCACCACGACGAACAAAAAAAAAAAAAAAACAAGTGGTGGCCAGGCCTACTTTAGAGGTTCCCAGCTCTGTATAAACATTTTTTGACTTGGCTCTTGCTGCCCCAACACAGATCCTGATTCTTACCTCTGGGGCAACCAAGCATAAATCAAGTTCCTGTTTTGTAACAACCTGTCAATTATCAAATCTTCCTTTTCCCTGCCATCTTCTTCTTACCCCTAGATCCATCACCTTTTTGTCACATGGTACAATTTTTATCTTGGCCCGCATAAAAGTTGTCGCTTTGAAGGAAGCACAACATTCCAATATGCAGTAGAAGCCAAAAATTAAACATCTAATTCCTTACACCAAGCCAAACCATTAAGTAAAACTAGTATGTTTTTCTACTGTACTTTTTCTACATGATAATTAATCTTCTTCCTTGAACTCAGGAAATACTGTGCAACACATCAGAGCAAAGATGGTTTCACTAACCTGACAAGTTTTACTATCCTGACATCAAGAGTCAAATACTGTATGTCAAAAAAGCCAATGGCTTTCAGTTAACTTTGAACAAATATGTAAAGTTGAACAAGGACACAAAAAATAATAGTAAATCCAAAATAAACGCCAAAAACTGAGGAAAAAAGCAGACTATAGAAGTGGCACTGTGACTCAAAATAGTAGAGTGCTAGCTTTGAGTGAAAAAGCTCAGAGACAGTGCACAGGCTGAGTTCGGGCTCCAGAACCACCAAAATACAAACAAAAAACAGCAGAGTAAGGATTTAAATTGATCCTCTCCTTAACACATCAAAAGCAAAACTAATCCAAGGAATTTATCTGCTAAAATTTAAATAAAATTTCAATGCAGTTTACATTTGATGGTAATTTGATTGAACTCCAGACCTTTCATGTTCAGAACTCCCAATTTCAAAATAAGAAAATTAAAACTAATAAAACTCACCAGGTTTGAATTATCATCACAGACATCATCATCATCACTGCTTTCCATGTCAACACTGAGAACTGAGGCTTCTGCACTGCTCTTCTGCCCTAGCTGGTGACCTGTGGTGTGATCCTTTGAGGAAGATCTTAGCAGGGTGGACTCAGACTTGGAAGATGTGGCCTTCATCTTCACCTCTGGGGTTTTCTTCAACTTCATCTTCTTACACAACACTGCATTGGTAGACTTCTCTTCTAATTGAGATAGGGAGCACTTCAATTGCTCCGACGCGCAATTACTGAGTGAAAAGGGCGTAAGATAAACCCTAGCTATTTTCCCTAAAAACGTAGTTTGTACAGGTCTCACAGATTCCTGATCATCGTTCTCATTTTCTTTAGATTCATTCACCTATTTGGATCATTAAGGAAAAAACGGTATGAGAACCTCAGGTCCAATGGCTTTCCTCCACAGATCTAGGCAAACAAACCTAATTCCTAATGCATAATGACAACACAATTCAAATTCCCAGGCGGTGAGGGAACTTCTCCCCTCTCCCCACCCCACCCCCACCCACACAACACACCCTCCAAAATCCTGTCACACAACTTATTAAGCTGATTATTACTGATTCTACTGGGGCCAGGTGAGTCTGCCAAGAAGATAATGACTTGCATCTGTGATCGAACCACTAATCCTGGATAATCATCTGGAATTGAGTTGGTTTTTTTTTCTTCTTGGTTTTTGTTTTGTTTTGTCGGTCCCGGGGCCTGAACTCTGGGCCTGGGCGCTGTCCCTCAGCTCTTCAGCTCAAGGGGAGCGCTCTACCACTTGAGACACAGCGCCACTTCCGGGTTTTTCTGTGTCTGTGGTACCCTGGAATCGAACCCAGGGCCTTATGCACTTTACCACTGAGCCACATTTCCACCCCTGGAATTGTTTTAAAAGTGACAATAAGGGGCTGGGAATGTGGCTCAATGGTAGAGTGCTTGCCTGGCATGCATGAAGCCCTGGGTTCGATTCCGCAGTACCACAAACACAGAAAAAGCCAGAAGTGGTGCTGTGGCTCAAGTGGTAGAGCGCTCACCTTGAGCAAAAGTAGCTCAGAGACAGTGCCCAGGCCCTGAGTTCAAGCCCTAGAACTCACACACTCACACTCACACTCACACACACACACTCACACACACACACACACACACAGTAACTCCTTGCAAAAGCAAACGCAGGAGACGCGGGGGAGAGGGCCCAATCCTACCATTATTTCTAGGGTTACTTTTCGGCGCCGAGGGCCTCATTTTTTTTTTTCCTTAGAAAACCGAAGCTGGGAGTTCAGCTGAGGCCCGGGGGAGCGTGTGTCTGAACCCGTCTGCTGTCCCCCCCACACCCCCGGCCCCGAAAACTAACTGGACGGACGCCCGTTACCTGGGGCCGGGGTTTGGCGGCCGCCTTGGGCTCTAGCTCCGCGCAGGGCCGAGGCATCGTGCAGCCGTCTCGCGGCAAGCGCCTGTTTTCCCGCCAGGCGTGGTGCGGAGCGCGGGCGCGGGCGCGGGAGGGGCGGGGCCGTGAGGGGCGGGGCGACTGGGTGGCGCCGGTGGGGCGGGGCGGGGCCGGCGGGGCGGGGCGGGGCCGGCGGGGAGGGGCGGGGCCGGCGGGGAGGGGCGGGGCCGGCGGGGAGGGGCGGGGTCGGCACGGGGCGGGCAGCCGCCGGCCCAGGCAGGGAGGCGGAGCCCGGCGCGGCCGACCCCAGCCCCAGAACTCATATTTTATTTTTCCTTAACGTGGGACTAATTACGTAGCCCCGGGCTGACGAAGGACCGGAGATCCAAGGCAGTGCTGCGATCTGAATCTACAGTTTTACCTAAGGACCAGGTGATTTTGATATTGGTAATGCTGAGATTTTTTAAAAAAAAAAAAAATTCTGGGCCGGTGGCTCGGTGGTAAAGTGCTTGCCTTGCATGCATGAGGCCCTGGGTTCCATTCCTCAGCACCACATAAGCAGAAATAAATAAAGAATAATAAAACAAAAAACGGGCCCCAATGGCTCACGCCTGTAATCCTAGCTAC
Source organism: Dipodomys merriami (assembly GCF_024711535.1). Lineage (NCBI taxonomy): Eukaryota > Metazoa > Chordata > Mammalia > Rodentia > Heteromyidae > Dipodomys > Dipodomys merriami. The sequence continues at coordinate 6,647,294 of NW_027206279.1, read as the reverse complement.
TCAGTAGGCTGAGATCTGAGGACGGCAATTCGAAGCCAGATGGATGTAGGCCTTGAGACCCTTATCTCCAATTAAGCACCAAAAGAGCCTGAAGTGGAGCTCAAGTGGTAGAGGGCCAGCCTTGAGCACAAAAGCTCAGGGACACACCCACACCCTGAGTTCAAGCCCCGGGACCAGCACCTTAAAAAAAAAAAAAAAATCCTAAACCAAGCCAAATGGTATTCAGGTCTATGTATAATTCCAGTTGTTCAAGAGGCAGAAGGTGCTTCAGCCCAGGAGCCGGAAACCAGCTTGGACCACATAGCAAGACCTCGTCTCAAAACAACAACAAAAAAACCTATCCACAAATACCCTTAAAGTCCTTTCCACCTCAAACTGCCTCCTTGCTCACTAGATGCCGCGCTGTTGCTCACCTGAAACAAGCTGATTTCATTTTCAACCAGGATCCAATTTTACAACCAAGGTGAAATACTTTGGAGTTAATCATCAAGAACACATTCCCACCACCTTCCAACACCAGCTACCCGCAGAATTTAAACCACTCTTGGACTCAAAAAGTACTAAATATTTCGTAGTGTCTTGCACTCCAATACTAGTATTGAACTTTAGAACTATGCTCATAGTATCTCTCCTCTCCCCACCACAGTAGGTATAAATCCTCTGGCTAGTAAAATGTATTGACTTTCAATCAGCCAATTTAATTTTATTCAATGTAACCCAGCTGTAAGTTTAGAGATGGTTCTATAGAATCACAAAGGGAATTTTCTAAGAGATCTACCATGTAGGGCCTGATTCTAGAAGTTCTTAAAGACCTCTCAAGTTAAGCTTCTTGAGGACACAGAACTTCAACACTATTCATACTTCTTCCAAAACCCTAAACACGGTACATACAGAGTCTAAATAACTAGAAAATTAACATGAGAACTTTTCCAGTCAGAAATAGCCGTTCCCAAGAAAGTGGAAGACATTTAAGGTCTAGGGTTTGGCTCAGGTGGTTAGAGTACCTGACCAGAAAGCGCAAAGTCCTGAGTTTTCATCTCCATTATCGCCACAAAAGTAAAAAAGGAAAAACAAAACAAAACCCGAGTAACTGAATGAATGAGTGAACGGCTGCACAGGTACTAGAAGGAATCAAAGCTCCTGGTAGGGTTGCGGGGGGGGGGGGGGGGGGAGGTTGGCGAGTCCGGACTTTGTGCCAGGCCTCGAAAAGTTTCAGACTGGCCTCCATTCCCGCTACTTTTTCATCCAGTGCATTCACTCTATTCCTTCACATCCACTTTGCACCACTATTTGGAGGAATTCATCACTATCCCGTTCTTCTCGGCCTCACAACAAGGATAACAAGGGAACCTTTGCATTCGAATCAAGCGGCGAACGAAGCGACCAGCAAACCTCGCGCGATTTGACGGCCTCACAACAAGGATAACAAGGGAACCTTTGCATTCGAATCAAGCGGCGAACGAAGCGACCAGCAAACCTCGCGCGATTTGGAACGTGAGACCCGCCCGGGCACACGCCCTAGGGACAGCTTGAACATTCTAAACAGCTGTAGCCGCTTCAGCGGTCCTCCGAAATCCCACAATCCTCGGCTGGCACACTTCCGGTTTCTCTAGCTTGGGCGTACGTAGTCTCCGTCAGCCGCGCCGCCGTATCGGAGTCGCCGCCGCCGAGCGAAGCTGTTGTTCTCGTTCGTGGCCGTTTGTTTATTGTTTTGGGGACTAGTCAGAGTTTGGGGAACCGCTGCCGCCGCCGCCGCCAACATGTCGGTCCCCAGCGCACTCATGAAGCAGCCACCTATTCAGTCGACGGCTGGGGCCGTCCCGGTTCGCAATGAGAAAGGTACGGTGTTCTCCCCCCATCTCCATGCCTTCCTAGGCCGTGCACGCCGGCGCCCGGGCCCTGCGGCCCCAGGCCCCCATGTCTTCCACCTGACGCCTTCTCCCCGCCCCCCCCCCACAATTTGTACCCGGTCGCGTTGCCTAGGGGTCGTGGAGGGCGGGGAGGGGGGGACATCTCTCCTGATCTTGTTCCTGTATCCTGTCTGCCCTCCCCTAAATGAAGAACCCCTCTTCCCTTGGGTCTCCACCAGATTCCGTGGACTAGCATCGTGGATGCTCTGGAAATGAATGTGTACTGCATGCCCTGTTGAAGGTCCCTGGTGGGTGGGTAGGGGGGTAGTTACAGGAACATGTTCTCATTCTTACGCAGGTGAGATTTCGATGGAGAAGGTGAAGGTGAAGCGTTATGTATCTGGAAAGAGGCCGGACTATGCCCCTATGGAGTCCTCAGATGAGGAGGACGAAGAATTTCAGTTCATTAAGAAAGCCAAAGAACAAGAAGCAGAGCCCGAGGAACAGGAGGAGGACTCATCTAGTGACCCTCGTCTGCGGCGCTTACAAAACCGCATCAGTGAAGATGTGGAAGAGAGGTAATCACTAGGGTTTTGTTTCCCTAGACGTGACCCTCAATAACAGCTCATGCCTGGATGGTGCCTACTGTGTGCAAATACACTTTTTTTTTTTCTGTCCATACCGGAGCTGAACTCTGGGCCTGGATGCTGTCCCTCAGCTCTTCAGCTCAAGGCTAGCTCTCTGTACCACTTGAGCCAAAGTACCACTTCCGGTTTTCTGAGTGGTTTATTGGAAATAAGAGTCTCAGGGACTTTCTTGCCAAGGCTGGCTGATCTCGATGCCTCTGGAGTAGCTAGGATTACAGGTATGAGCCACTGGTGCCCAGCTCTGACATTTTTTTCTGTGTGTGTATTGGTCATGGGGTTTGAACTTTGGGCCTGGGCACTGTCCCTGAGCTTTTATAATCAAGGTTAGTGTTCTTACCACTTGAGCCATAGCTCCACTTCCAGCTTTTCTAGTACTTTATTGGAGATAGTCTTGCAGGCTTTCCTGCTCAGGCTGGCTTTGAACCCTAGCCCTCAGATCTCAGCCTTCTGAGTAGCTAGGATTACAGGTATGAGCCACCAGTACTCAGCCTTTTTTGTTCTTTTCATTATTATTATCCTCTCGTGTGTGTGTGTGTGTGTGTGTGTGTGTCCAGTACTCAGCTTTTTTTGTTCTTTTCATTATTTTGTGTGTGTGTGTGTGTGTGTGTTCTTTTCATTATTATCGTATGTATGTGTGTGTGTGTTGCTAGCCCTCTACCACTTCAGCCATAGTTACATTTCCAGCTTTTTGGTAGTTACTTGTAAAGAGTCTCACAGACTTCTTTGCCTGGGCAGGTTTCGAACCATGATCCTCAGATCTCAGCCTCTAGAGTAACTAGGATTATAGGTGTGATCCACTGGCAACTGACTGCATTTTTATTATATTTAAGTAGTTGTACAAAGTAGTTAACATTCAACAAATCGGTTTGCTTGACATTCTTGCTTAGTTTGTTCATCTGCAACTCAATTTCATCTCAGTATTTCTGTTTTAATGAAAGCAATGATGTCAGAGGGCTCTGCAACTAAACAAATGTGGTTGATAATTCTTTATTTCTGTGATATTGGTGTTATAGTAGAAGGTCCTATGTTTCAGATTGGCTAGACATCGGAAAATAGTGGAACCTGAAGTGGTAGGAGAAAGTGACTCTGAAGTAGAAGGAGATGCTTGGCGGATGGAGAGAGAAGATAGCAGTGAAGAAGAGGAAGAAGAAATTGATGATGAGGTAGGATAAAGGAAAATAATTTTTCTCAGGTACCAAAAAATACTTTTTTTTGGTCGTGGGGCTTGAACTCGGCCTGGGCGCTGTCCCTCAGCTCTTCTGCTCAAGGCGAGCACTCTACTACTTGAGCCACAGTGCCATTTCCAGTTTTATGAGTGGTTTATCAGAGATAAGAGTCCCACAGGCTTTTCCTGCCTGGGCTGGCTTTGTACCAGGTCTCAGCTTCCTGAGAAGCTAGGATTACAGGCATGAGCCAGAGGTGCCAGGCTGCCTAATTTTTTTATTTTTTGGGGGGGGGAGGTCTGGTCGTGGGACCTGAACTCTGGGCCTGAGCGCTGTCCCTCAGCTCTTCAGCTCAAGGCTAGCGCTCTACCACTTGAGCCACAGCACCACTTCCAGTTTTTTCTTTTTTGCTTATGTGGTGCTAAGGAGTCGAACCCAGGGCCTCATGCATGCAAGGCAAGCGCTCTACCACTGAGCCACCTTCCCAGCCCAGGCTGCCTAATTTTTTAAGACACAAGATTATTATTCCTATATGTTACAAATAAAACTGAAAATAAAATAGTGCTAAATTGCACTGGCTAATTGTCACAATTCATTGAGCTTTTTTTAAAAAATGGTGCTGGTACTGGTACGTAGGGACTTGAACTTATACTTAGCTTTTGTACTCAAGTGCTGAACTACTTGAGTCATAGCTCTACTTCCAGCTTTTTGCTACTAACTAGAGATAAAGGCCTCAGACTTTTTTGCCTTGGCTGTCTTCGAACCATGATCCTCAGATCTCAGCCTCCTGAGTAGTTAGGATTATAGGTATGAGCCACCAGTGCCAAGCTTGCTAAGCTTTTTTTATTTATGCATTGTGGGCTCGACCTCAGGGTCAAAAGTTCTTTTGCTTAGGGATAAGTGCTCTACCAGTTTGAACCATGGTTCCACTTCCAATTTTGGAGTGGTTAATTGGAGATAAGAGTCTCATAGAGACTTTTCTGCCCCAGCTGTATGTATTTGAACCACAATCCTCAGATCTCAACCTTGTGAGTAGCTGGGATGACAGGTATGAACCATCAGTGCCTGACTTTTGTTGAGCTTTATAAGGGAAAAAAAAAAGCCCTACTAGGAGTTGAAGCTATATAACCCAGCTTGTAGTTTAGCATGTACAAGGCTTTGGGTTCAATCTCTAGCACCAAAAACAACAAAACCATCTTAGAACTCTGTTTGAATAACTAGCCTGGATGTATCTATGTCTTAATAGGAAATAGAACGGCGCCGTGGCATGATGCGTCAGCGAGCACAGGAAAGAAAAAATGAAGAGATGGAAGTCATGGAGGTAGAAGATGAAGGACGTTCTGGTGAAGAATCAGAATCAGAGTCTGAATATGAAGAGTATACAGACAGTGAAGATGAGATGGAGCCTCGCCTTAAGCCAGTCTTCATTCGAAAGTAAGTTCTTCATAAGCCACATCAGAATGCACAGTAGTTTTCTAGCCTCACTGAAAGCATCTTTTCAGTCAGGCATCAGTGGCTCATGCCTATAATCCTAGAGTCTCAGGAGGCTGAGATTTGAGGATCACAGTTCAAAGCCAGCCTGGGCAAAAAAAAATTTATTGGAGATTCCTGTCTCAAGCCACAGAAAACTGAAAGTAGTATACATGGGATGGGGGACGGGACAGAATAGACAACCACATCTTTTCTATCCCACGTTCCGCAGAAAGCCTGAGTTTGTTTTGCACATCTTTCGAGTTACCTATCAGTCTGTGATATATATATAAAAGCACAAAATTAAGCTTGAAGAACTAATGCCTTGAAATCCTACTACTTACCAGTCCAGTAGGTTCCATGTATAGACAGTATTTGAATGGAATTTTAGTTCTCTGAAGACCTGAGATGATTCTTGGCTTTGACTGTTTGCAAATAATAGAAACAAAGACTGTTTGGTTTTGTCTTATTTGGATGGGACTGTGCATAAGGGGACAGAGTTCCATGGTATGGGCTTTGGGCAATTAACAGACCTCTGTGATGCAGGAAGGACCGAGTAACAGTTCAAGAGCGTGAGGCCGAAGCACTAAAACAGAAAGAGCTGGAGCAGGAAGCTAAGCGCTTGGCTGAGGAGAGACGCAAATACACACTCAAGGTAATAGGAGTGGTTATGAAGATTACTCAATGCAAGGATTAATATAATGAGGTTTGTCTGTCAAGGAAGTCTTAATATTGAAGTATTCTCCTTACCCAGATTGTAGAAGAGGAGACCAAGAAAGAGCTGGAGGAAAACAAACGGTCCCTGGCTGCACTGGATGCTCTCAATACTGATGATGAAAATGATGAGGAAGAATATGAGGCATGGAAAGTTCGAGAACTCAAAAGAATCAAGAGGGACCGAGAAGACCGAGAAGCGTGAGTAACAGGATGGGTCCCTAATGGACAGATTTCCAGAAGGGCAGCCTTGAGGTCCAGCACATAGTTTAATATAGGAGTTCCATTCGGTTCCTCAGGGTTCTGGCAGCTGAGCGAGATTCCCATTCACTGAACGTTATGATGAAATTAGGGGAGAGAAACACAGTTTTGTCAGTGTTTCTTGGGATAGTGCCAACCAATGCTCCTTTTAGTTTCCCAGTAGACAAAAATGACTGTTAACTAGTCATCACTGTTGCCTAACAACCCAGCCTAGAATCAAGTTACTGAAACAACTTTTAATTTCTCTCATTTTAGAGGTTATCTGAACAGTTACTCTGATTTTACCAGAGCTCCCCTATATAATGCCTCCCAAAGGGCAAATGCAGAAGCTGGCAAAGTCTCCAGCTGCCACATACTTATGGTCAAAGCAAGTAACAAACCAGCACATGCTCTATGGGCTACAGAAATAGACACTCTGGGAAAAAAACAGGAGCATGCATATTGTGAGGGAAAGAATTTTTGGCACTTATGTAATATGCTCCATTTACAATGTTAAAGTTCATTTCTTAGCTGGGTGCTGATGGGTCATGCCTATAATTTTAGCTACTCAAGAGGCTGAGATCTGAGGATCACAGTTCAAAGCCAACCCTGGCAAGAAAGTCTGTGAGATTCTTTTTTTTTTTTTAATTAATTTTTTTTTGGGGGGGGTCCAGTCGTGGGGCCTGAACTCTGGACCTGGGTGTTGTCCCTCAGCTCTTCAGCTCAAGGCTAGTGCTCTACCACTTGAGCCACAGCGCCACTTCCGGCTTTTTTCTTTTTAAAAGGAAAGTACCAGTATTTTTTTTTTTTTAAGTCTGTGAGATTCTTATCTCCAATTAACCACCAGAAAACTAGAAATATAGCTGTGGCTCAAAGTGGTAGAGCACTAGCCTTGAGCAAAAGAGTTCAGGGACAACACCCAGGCCCCAAGTTCAAGCCCTACAACTGACCAAAAAATAAATTCATTTCTGAGCCAAATAATCCATTTCTGTAAAGGATTAGAGAAAAAAAACTAATCTGATCATCTCAGATTATAAAGGAAAACTTTTGGAGGGAGAGCCAGTCCTGGGGCTTGACCACAGGGCCTGGGTGCTGTTCCTGAGCTTTTGTGTGCAAGGCTAATGCTCTACCACTTGAAACATGGCTCCACTTCCAGCTTTTTAGAGGTTAATTGGAGATAAAAGTCTCACAGACTTTCTTGCGGGTTGGCTTGATCCTCAGATCTTAGCCTGAGTAGCTAGGATTACAGGCATGAGCTACACCAGCACCTGATTAGCCTCAGTTTCTGATATTCATATCTTTTCAAGAACCCTTGAATCCTTTCACGTTAAAATTATGTGTATATACATACTTGGGGAAATGGTGTATTACCCTTTTTCCAAAAGAAAAGGTTAAAAAAACCACTATAATTAATGATGATTGTATGGTAGGTTTCCACTAGGAGCAGCAACAAAGACACAGGTATTATCAAGTAATATTTCTGAACCTCAGAAATGCTAGAAACAACTTCTAAGTTTTCAGTAACAGATCAAGTAAACATAATGAGGGTGAACTCAGCTTTTGTTTATTGAACAAATGATCTTAATTCCTTACAGGCAGACGAATTGAAGAAGGTAAACTGAATGGAAATAGAAATGTTGTTTTGAGACAATTTGACCTTTCTGAAACTGAAAATAGACTAATATATAGTTTTGCTTTCTGGACAGACTTGAAAAGGAGAAAGCAGAAATTGAACGCATGAGAAACCTGACTGAGGAGGAGAGGCGAGCTGAGCTGAGGGCAAATGGCAAAGTCATTACCAACAAAGCTGTTAAAGGCAAATACAAATTTTTACAGAAGTATTATCACCGAGGTGCCTTCTTCATGGTAAGTGAAAATCCAGTGGGGAAAACACGGAAGCTTTTAAATTCTCTTTGTCCCTGGATAAAAATAACCTCATTGAGCAGGGCGCCAGTGGCTCACACCTGTAATCCTAGCTACTCTGGAGGCTGAGATCTGAGGATCACGGTTCAAAGCCAGCCCAGGCAGGAAACTCCATGAGACTTTTTTTTTTGGGGGGGGGGCGGTGTCTGGTCGTGGGGCCTGAACTCTGGGCCTGGGCGCTGTCCCTCAGCTCTTCAGCTCAAGGCTAGCGCTCTATCACTTGAGCCACAGTGCCACTTCCGGCTTTTTTCTTTTTGCTTATGTGGTGCTGAGGAATCAAACCCAGGGCCTCATGCATACAAGGCAAGCGCTCTACCACTGAGCCACCTTCCCAGCCCGGCTCTCCGTGAGACTTTTATAGCCAATAAACCACTGGAAAACTGGAAGTGGTGCTGTGGCTCGAGCAGGAGAGTGCTCGCCTTGAGCTGAAGAAAGAGTTCAAGCTCCACAACCGACCAAAAAAAAAGAAAAGAACCTCATTGAATGTTACTTCCACTTGCCTTTAGTCAGCCTTCCCATTTGCCCTTTGCTATTATTGAGGGCAGTACAGTTTGAACTCAAGGCTCTCTACCACTGGAGGTAAGTCCCTACCTCTGTTTGTTCTGTTTATTTTTTAGGTAGTCTGGCTGGCCTGCACCATGACATCTATACTTCCTGCTAGGGTGACATGCATATTACCACACCATCCAAGTTTTTAATTGAGATGGAGTCTCATGAACTTTTTTGCCTAAACTAGACTAGACTTTAACCAGTTTTCCCAATCTCAGCCTCCAAAATAGCTAGGATACCAAGCCTGAATCACTACCCAGCTTTATTTGCTTTTGCCTTAGAATATAAATCCAGTGAAAAGCATTAGCAACTGGATTGTAGAAGCAGCAGTCAGGAGCAGCAATAGTTCCATTTTACTCAGCCTGTAGAAATAATGGCATACAAATGAAATCTACCTACATACCCAAGTAATTAAGTTCTCAAAACTAAGTAAGTTGGGGCTTGGAAGGTGGCTCAGTGGTAGAGCACTTGCCTTGCATGCCTAAGGCCCTGGGTTCAATTCCTCAGCACCACATAAGAAGCCGGAAGTGGCGCTGTGGCTTAAGTGGTAGAGCGCTAGCCTTGAGCTGAAGAGCTGAGGGACAGAGCCCAGGCCCGGAGTTCAGGCCTCACAACTGGACCCAAAAAAAAAAAAGATTCTCAAAACTACGTAAGTAGCTGGGCACTGGTGGCTCACACCTGTAATCCTAGCTACTTAAGAGGCTGAGATCTGAGGATCCACAGTTCAAAGCCAGCCTGGGCAGGAAAGTCCGTGAGATTCTTATCTCCAATAAACCACCAGAAAACTGGAAGTAGCACTGTGGCTCAAATGGTAGACTGCTGGACTTGAACTGAAGAGCTGAGGGACAGTGCCCAGCCCGAGTTCAAGCCTCACGACTGGAGAAAAAAAAAAAAGTATTTCATAAACTAAAGCTGTAGGCAGGGCTCAAGTTCGAGTATCAGCCAAGCTAACAAGACAAGTGTGCATGTGAGGACCTGAGTTCAAACCCCCATACCAGCAAAAGAAAAAAGTATAGGATGTGGCAACTCACTGAATATACCCAGAGTAACTGAAATTTTGAGTCTGGGTCATTGATAGAATGCTAGTCCCATCAGAAGCTTCCAATTTAGATTGGAGAAATGATTTTTTTTTTACTCCAGATGTCCCAATAAAATATCCAAGGTACATATACAAACAGAAAATTTAGAATTGAAGATTTGAGAGGTCTTTAGCATTGAAGTCACATGAGCAAATAGGTACAGTGAGTGCCATCCTTCAAGTATCAATACTTGAGAAGGAAAAACTATTAACAGGAAGATGAATCTCATCTCAAGTAGTCAGTTCAGTTGTCTTGAAGAAAGGCTCAATACCCTCTGCTTCCTTTATGCATTGTACTTTAATATATTTTCCATTTAAATAATAGAGAAAACTAGACTGGTTTCTTTTCTACAGGATGAGGATGAAGAAGTATACAAGAGAGATTTCAGTGCACCAACTCTCGAGGATCACTTCAACAAAACTATCCTTCCCAAAGTCATGCAGGTAAGGGGACCCTTGTTAACAAAGAAAAACATATTGAGGGCTGAGGCATATTTGCTGCTAAAACTCATCATTCATTCTTCCCTCAGGTCAAGAACTTTGGACGTTCTGGTCGTACCAAATATACCCACCTTGTGGATCAAGATACCACTTCCTTCGACTCAGCATGGGGTCAAGAGAGTGCCCAGAACACAAAGTTCTTTAAACAAAAGGCAGCTGGGGTACGAGATGTATTTGAGCGACCATCAGCCAAGAAGCGGAAAACCACCTAAGATTCAACTATTTCTTCCAACTGTGGACACAAGAAGTCTCAACATCTGGTCCTTGATTTTCTTTTACCATCATTTATATGGTTTTTGTATGCAGCCTGCTGGAATAACTGCCCTACTGTGCTTTTGGGCCGCCCAGTCTTTGAAGGTGTTTTGTGTGGTCTGGACTCATATTGAGAAACCCACAGAAAAGTACTATCCAGATAGGCTTATAGACTTCCCACTTAAGACTTTGTGAGAAATCTTAGATTTCTCTGTGTGACTTCCCAAATTTACTTGGGACTGTTTCAAGTTTCTTTCTCTAGCACCTTCACTTGGGTCAGTGAGCATGCAAGTGGACAGGGCATTACTTCTACCTGAGGGTTAGGAGTGGTTATTAATCTATGCTCATTGAAATCTATTCTGCATTTTTGGGTAGGTCACCTTTTCTAAGTGAACATACTTTTTGGTCCATTTGATGTGTATATGTGTGTCAAATAAAAAGAATCACACACTAGGAATGTTTAGCATACTGGAAAAATGTGTAAACTGACAAGGATTAACTATAAAGCAAAGTAGGTACTGATTATTCATGCCTGTAATCCTAGCTACTTGAGGCTAAGATCTGAGGATCAAGGTTCAAAGCCATCCTGGGCAGCAATCTGTGAGACTCTTGTCTCTTCACCACGAAGGCCAGAGGTAGAACTGTGATTCAAGTGGAAGAGCACTAGCTTTGCCGGGCGCTGGTGGCTCACGCCTGTAATCCTAGCTACTCAGGAGGCTGAGATCTGAGGATCACGGTTCAAAGCCAGCCAGGGCAAGAAAGACCGTGAGACTCCTATCTCCAATAAACCACCAGAAAACCGGAAGTGGCGCTGTAGCTCAAGTGGTAGAGCGCTCACCTTGAGCTGCAGAGCTGAGGGACAACGCCCAGGCCCAGAGTTCAAGCCCCACAACCGACAAAAAAAAAGAAAAAAAAAAAAAAAAGAGCACTAGCTTTGAGTAATAAAGTTCAGGGGCAGTACCCAGGTCTGGACTTCAAGCCCCATGAACAGCATTTTTTTAAAACAATGCTGAAGCCAGGTGCTGGTGGCTCACGCCTGTAATCCTATTCAGGAGGTTGATATCTGAAGATGGAGATTCAAAGCCAGCCGGGGCAGGAAAGTCCATGAAACTCTTTATCTCCAATAAACCACCAGAAAACTGGAAGTGGCACTGTAGCTCAAGTGGTAGAGAGCTCGCCTTGAGCTGAAGAGCTGAGGGACAGCACTCAGGCCCAGAGTTCAAGCCCCATGACCAACAAAAAAAATGCTGAGCACTAGCGGCTCACTAGCTACTTAGGAGACTGAGATCTGAGGATCACGATTCAAAGCCAGCCCAGGTAAAAAAATCCCCATAAGGTTATCTCCAGTGATCCAATCAAAAACCAGAGTGCTGTGGCTCAAAGTGGTAGAGCACTAGCCTTGAGCAAAAGAGCTTAGGGACAGCACCCAGGTCCTGAGTTCAAACCGGGCGACCAATTTAAAAAAAAAAAAAAAGGTAATGGAAGCTATGGCTCAAAGTCTCAGCTTTGAGCAAAAAGGCTAAGCAAGGGCTGGGAAGGTGGCTCAGTGGTAGAGTACTCATCTTGCATGCTCAAGGCCCTGGGTTCAATTCCTCAGCACCACATAAGCAAAAAGAAAAAAAAGCAGGAAGTGGCGCTGTAGCTCAAGTGGTAGAGTGCTAGCCTTGAGCTGAAGAGCTGAGGGACAGTGCCCAGGCCCAGAGTTCAGGCCCCATGACCGGACCCAAAAAAAAAAAAAAAAAAAAGGCTAAGCAAGAAAGCAAGACCCTGAACTCAAGCCTTGGCATTAGCATCAAAATTTTAAAATAAGAACAGGGCTTTAAAATTATTTAGGTGAAGCATTTGAATGTCCATTCCATTCAAGCAGGTATTAGTCAAAAGCTTTTGCATTCACCAGCTCATCAGTTCTTACATGTTATAATTTGTTGTAATTTTGTAATTTAAAAAATACACTATTATACCCATGTTCCCAGTTTAAATACATAAAACTTTTTTTAAGTATTTGTATAAAGGTATCTGTTCAATTTTTTTCATGTACTGAGGTTTACACTTACTAGCCAGGTACTCTATTACTCCCATTTCAAGTACTGAAATTCTAATTCATTAGGTTTTAGACTGAAAAGGCTAGTCTCTGCTATTCATAAACTATCCTGGAGACCTGAGCAAAAAGTGGTACACATCTGGAATTCCAGCACTCAGAGACAAGCTTGTGCTAAATAGCAAGACATAGTCTCAAAGCAAAAAGTTAAATGCAAAAGCTTTTCTGGCGACACCTACCACTGGGTATAGTAACTCTTCTGACTCCAAAGGTACATTGCATACTAAAGCTAGACATGCCTTATACTAGCCTGGCACTGAACATCTATATCTGAACATAAAATACTTTACTTCACATAGATTGACTGAAGGGCTATTGAGGACCACAAACTGCAGTTATACTCCAATGAAATATAAAGTAGCTGATCCAAGATAAGAAAAAAAGTTTATTGCAATAAGTTAATCCAGAAAATGTCTAAGAAAACACCTCTCAGTTGGTTAGGGCAATGAGAGCTTCTACCACATTGCCCATGTGTTCCCGCAAGCTCCTCTCTGCTGCTGCTCTAGAGATCTCCATCTCTGTCATCTGCAAGAAAAGGATCGATGTTACCTCAGTTTCCTCAGAGCCGTGACATGCCACCCAAATCTTGGCCCCACTTGGTTCAGAAACCCGAAATAAGCAAAACAACCTCCCGTCCATATGCTAGTTAGACATAACTACTCACTATCAACTCCAGATCTTCCTTTTTGATTGTGACCTTTGCCAATTCCTTCTCCCTGAAAATATTTATGTGCATTAGTCCTTGTTCTTTACACCATTAACTCCTACCTGGCCTTGGAAATAAGTCTAGACAAACATTACTAAGATACAAGGAAGGAAAAAAAAAAAATGCAGGCTTTCCTTCCACAAAGAAAGCTGTAAGGCCTAGAGTTGGCACAAGAATTGCAGATGGTATGGCTTAACAATGGTGACTATTTTTGCTGGGGAGGGAGGGAGGGAGACTCGGGCTGACGAGGCTGGCTGAGTGTTTTAAACTTACCGCTCCTGTTTGGCTTTCTGCTCCCGGGACCGTCTATCTCCGATGACGGACATGGCCTACGGGAAAGACGGGTCTGGTGGCTGGGGCTCCACTCCCCGCAATTCCCAACGATGCATGACGCCGGGGAGGGAGGAAGGCAAAGGAACCAAACAAGCGGTGCTGCGCGCGCTCACGACGGCGCGTGTCAGCGGGCGGCGGGGCCGCGTGGCACTCCGCGCAGGGGGGCTCGGCGCGAGCGCGGCCCTCCGCGCCGGGGAGCGCGGGCTTCCCCCCACCCCGCCGCAGGCTGCGGCCCGGCGCCCCACACCCGCTCGGACGCCCCCGGCCCGCCTTACCGTCTCCAGGTTGGAGCTCTGGATCTCCTTCTCCTCCGCGTAGTCGGTGACCCGCTCCAGGTCCGCCGCACCGCTGTCATGTTTCCGGGGCTTCTCGGGGGGCCGCTCTGGGCCGCTGGTCTCGGTCTCCAACTCGAGCTCTACGTCCCCCTCGGTCGCCATACCGCTCGCACCGCGCCGCCACAAAAGCCCGCCCCCCGCGACAACTTCCGGTTACCACCAACTTCCGCCCCTGAGGGGGCGGGGCCAGCGCTGGGCCACACCCCCGCGCCCGGGCTCCGCAGGCTTCCACCCGCAGGGCCGTGCACCTGGTGCCCCTTCAGGCTCTTCATGTTTCCTGAACGGTCTTCCAGACCGAACCTGAACCACTCCAGACCACCTCAGCGCACAGCCTTCCCTCTCCTCCACACTAGGAACAACCCACCTCCCCAAGTCTGTCCAACCAGGATGTAGGACTAATCCTAAACCAATTAAGAACGTTAATCTCTGAGGCCGGATCTGCAAACTCCCTAATCTCGGGAAGAGAGCCCGGCTGGGCCCACTCGCAGCCCCCTGGAAGCAGCAAGCACCTTCACTGGGGCGTGTGCATTTCCCACTTCCTGGTGACTGGTGTGCTCATCTCCTGGTGTCCCCATTGTGCCTTGACAGGTAGATCAGCTCCAGCAAAGCAAGCAGTCTAATGGGCTGAAGTCAGAGGCTGATACTTTCTCCTGTACATTCCAACTGGTGGACCTAGGCCTCGTCCTGAGACAAAGATGGTGGATGCAAAGGCAGTCACAGACCATGGCACCCCACAGGCCCTGGCACAGCAGCGCAGTGGAGTCAGCAATGTCATAGTGAAAACACCCTTCTATCAGGTGAGAGGGTATTTGGGCAGAAAACTTAAAAGCTCCTTTCTGAAAAGCTGGGAACTATATGGCTGAAGCTGAGGAAAACTTGCAGAAGCCAGTATCTGCAGCCTTTTCTCTGTTGTTCCTTTGTCTTTTATTTATTTAGCCAGTCCTGATTTCAGCCTGGGAGCTGTCCTTGAGCAGTTTTTTTTGCTCAAGGCAAGAGTTCCACCACTAGAGCCACAGCACCACTTCTGGCTTTTTCTTAATAGTTTATTGGAGGTAAGAGTCTCACTGGGGCTGGGAATGTGGCTTAGTGGTAAAGTGCTTGCCTAGCATGCATAAAGCCCTGGGTTCAATTCCTCAGTACCACATAAACAGAAAAGGCCAGAGTAGTGCTGTGGTTCAAGTGGAGGGGTGCTAACCTTGAACAAAAGAAGCTCAGGGACAGTGCCCAGGACCTGAGTTCAAGCCCAGGACTGGAGGGAAAAAAAACCTCAGACTTTCCTGCCTGGGCTGGCTTCAAACTTCAATCTTCAGATCTCAGCCTCCTGAGTAGCTAGGATTACAGCAGTGAGCCACCAGCACCCAGCATCCTTTTGTCTTTTTTGTCTCAGCAATGAGTAAACTTCTTCCTTGTTCCCAACCTTATAGCTCAATCCTCCCTCAGTCCTTGTATTGAAAGCCCTGCTAGTGGTCAGTGGAAGGCAATCCCCAAATAGCTCGAAATTCCTGAGCAAAAGAAAGGGAAATATCCGGAATTCAGCCTCATGGGTTAACCTCATACGAGTCAATGTATGCCCTGAAATTTTCCAGCTTGTTATCCAGCATTTGCTGTATCCCTAGGTGTCCTGCTGTGGGCCTGCTCCTTGTACCAGCTGCTGCCACCTTTGGCGGCCCTCTCTCACCACGTCTACTTGGAGCCGTCTGTTCTACACCCTCATCCATATGGGGGCCTCAACAGTTTGCTGCCTCCTGCTGTCAAGGACAGTGGTAGAAAAAGTCTGGGGCAAGGTATAAAGATATGAAGTAGGAGGGGGCTGGCTGCAAAGTGGGCAGAAGAAAAACTAATAAAACAGCAATAGATTTGGATTTGGGGTAGGAGACCAAGGAGGACCCAGCAGTGAGTAAATACCTATTTGTAATGATTTGCCCTGCCATTTCTCACACACCCTCCCCCTCCAGATCCAGATGCCCTCAGCATTCTGTGCCCACCTGTTTGGCCACCCTGACTGTCCAGTGCTCAGTGGCTCTGGGGCTGTGTACCGAGTATGTGCAGGAACTGCTACCTTCCACCTGGTGCAAGCTATCCTGCTGGTCCACCTCCACTCCCCCGCCAGCCTAAGGGCACAACTGCATAACAGGTTTGTGTGTACTTTTTGGGTGGGGAGGAGACAGAGGAAGAAAGTACACACAAACTGAATAAAGGAAGTTCCAGGATGAAGTAATTGCACTGTCAAAAGACAGAAAACAGGTTTAAGTCCCTGCTTCCGCTCTACTTACTGAGAGCCAGATACTTACCCTTTTGTAAGTGCTTCTGTCTACAAAGTGGAGCTAACAATGGTGTTATTATAGGCAAACCTTTCATGACGTGTAAAGTGTTGCTCGGATATTATTCAGGTGTCTTTGAGTTAATTTGGAAATGAATATTCCCAGACCCTCTCACTAGGAGCTGGCTCCTTTCCCGTACTCAGTATTTTCTTCTTTGCCCTCATCTTCTAGTTTTGCTTTCCTCCTTTTCCCATGGGCATTCTTCACTCTTGCTTTTTCTTCTGAATCTAGTTTTCTTCTCCCCTACCAAACCAGCTTTTGGTTCCTCAAGCTGCTGTTGCTGTTATGCCTCTGTGCTGTTGCCTTCTGCATCCCAGATGAGCATCTCTTTCCAGGTACTGTCCATCTCACATACCCTGACCAGCAGTAGGCTAAAAATCTCTCTAACATACTGGGCAGAGAGCCAGGTGTAGTGACACATACTTGTAATCTCAATACCCTGGAGGCTGAGGCAGGAGGATCATTAAAGTTCAAGGCCAGCCTGGGTTATGTTTTAAAAAAAAAAAAAAAGAGCAAGGTTTGAGTGGTTCACTCCTGTCATACTAGCTACTGAAAACTGGATTCAAAGGTCAAGGCCAGCCCAGGCAGAAAAATTCTTGACACCTTCTCATTTGTTATTGTAGCTACTGAAAAGCATAACACAGGTGGATCGCACCCAGGAATGAACCTGGGCTACAGCAAGACCCTATCTCAAATCACCAGCAGAAAAATGGGACTGGAGGTGTACCTTGGCAGTTAGGGCACCTGCCTAGCAAGCGTGTCAGGAATTCAAATCCCAGTTTCACCGAAAAAATGTGGAGTCAAGTATTAGTGGCTTGTGGCTGTAATTCCAGCTACTCAGGAAGTTGAGATCTCAGGATCATGGTTGGAAGCCTGAGTACATGACTTGTATCTACAATAAAGTACCAGAAAGCCAGAAGTGGAGCGGTGGCTCAAGTGGTAGAACAGCAGCATTGAGCAAAAAAGCTCAAGGACAAGGCCCAGGCCCTGAGTTCAATCCCTAAGACTGCTGGGGGGAGAGGGGGGAATGTGGGGAGAAAAGGCACAGTGACTGATATGCCCAGGTAATTTTTCCCACTGCTGCCTATTTTGCAGCCTGGCATTACATTGGCATCTGTGGAGGCTTCACATTCATCCTACTGCAGTTGGTGCTTATCACAGCCTTTGCTCACTCCTGGAACAAGAACTGGTAAGGGACTTATACTATAACCTTAAAGGCTCTTCCTAGGTAGGTTGACAAATATTAATGGATGCAGGAAGACTGGGCAAAGAGCACAGTGAGTCACTGGTGAGAGCTATGGCCTCTCACTGAGCACTGCCAAAAACCTCAGGAATGGGACAGGGCATAGTTCAAGTGGAAACCCCTTAGTTCAATCTTCAGTACTGTTTTAAAAAAAAAAGCCAGGCATTAGTAATCTTACTCAAGAGACTGAGAATGAATGTCGTGGCTTACAGCAACAAGGTCCACAATACTCCATACTCAAAGTAAATAGGAAAAAGCCAGGTTGGAGGAGTAGCTAGAAGCAGATCAGAAGCTGGGAATGTGGTTTAGTGGTAAAGTGTTTGCCTAGCATGCATGAAGCCCTGGGTTCCATTTCTCAGTACCACATAAACAGAAAAAGCTAGAAATGGTACAGTGGCTCAAGTGATAAGAGTGCTAACCTTGAGCAAAGCAGCTCAGGGACACTGCCCAGACCCTAACAGGGTTCAAGCCCCAGGAATGGCAAAAAAAAAAAAAAAAGGCAGATCATAAAGCCCTGAGTTCAGTTAGTGGTGACCGACAAAAAACAGGTGATGTGAGGTTCACGCCTATAACCTTGGCTACTCAGGAGGCTAAGTGATCTGAGGATTGAGGTTTGACGCCAACCCTGAACAGGAAAGTCTGAGTTTCTTATCACCAATTAATTAGCAGTTGAAAGTGGAGCAGTGAGGGCTGGGAAGGTGGCTTAGTGGTAGAGTGCATGAGAGTGGTAGAGTGGTAGCATGCATGAGGCCCTGGGTCCAATTCCTCAGAACCACAAAAGCAGAAAAAGCCAAAAGTGACGCTGTGGCTCAAGCCGTAGATTGCTAGCCTTGAACTCAAGAGCTGAGAGACAGCGCCCAGGCCCAGGGTTCACACCCATGACCAACTGAAAAAAAGTGGAACTGTGGCTCCAGTGGTAGAACATTAGCCTTCTACACAAAAGCTCCAGGACATAACTTAGGTCAAGCCCCAAGACCCACCAAAAAAAACCACAAAACTATGTTTGATTCTCAGAGACAGTGGGATAAGTAATCACACCAGTTTTCTGGAGAGAAGTTGAACAGTTCATAGTGGATAAAAACAAAGAGTTGGAACCCTAAACCACCTCCCATTTCTCCTCCTTAGGCAGACAGGTGCAGCCCAAGACTGCAGCTGGTTCCTAGCTGTGCTGCTGGCTACCACAGGATTCTACAGCTTGGCAGGCATAGGAACTATGCTCTTGTTTCACCACTACACACATCCCACAGGCTGCCTGCTCAACAAGATGCTGCTTAGTCTCAACATTTGCTTCTGTGGCCTCCTGTCCTTCCTCTCCATCACCCCTTGCATCCGCCTCAGTGGGTATACGCCCTATTATGTTCCAGATTTCAAAAACTCCATTTAGTATTACAGCAAACCTCATTAGCCTTCCCAATCTCAGTAGTCTGGTACAATCTGCTTCCCTCAAGGGAGGGAGGAGAGAAAATTACCACTGCCCTATAAACTAAAGCAATGATATTTGTTCATCCTAGAGCAACCCCGCTCTAGCCTTCTACAAGCCTCAATCATCAGCTGCTATATCATGTATCTAACGTTCTCTGCACTGTCCAGCCGCCCTCCAGAGAGAGGTAAGGGACAAGAACTGGAATACTGGGGCTAAAACTTATTCTACTCTGTTCCTCACACCTTTCTCTTCTCTCTCCTCCCTCTCCAGTTATCCTTCAGGGACAGAATCATACCCTGTGCCTTCCTGGTCTGAGTAAAATGGAACCCCAAGTACCAGATACCTCAGTAGCTGTGTTAAGTGCTGCCATCATGTATGCTTGTGTGCTTTTTGCTTGGTGAGTAAAGATGTCAAGGGGAGAGGAGTAAGCTGAGGGAGAATCCCCAGGAGAGGGAGAGATAATCAGGAGAATGTCTAGGGCCCTGGTTTACTTAAACATAACAGCAAGACTAGGAGAAAATCTCTCCATGAACAGGGACAACTTCTAAGAATAGCACTTTGTCAGATGATCTGTTAAGAGAAGACGGGGGAAGGGGGAATTTTAGGCTTTCAGGGCCTCATATTAACAGACTTAATCTTTGGTGAAAAGTACCTCCTATAATTTATCTACATGGATTAGCTGGTTTCAACCTCTCTGAGTTGACCAGCTTGAGAACTCTTCTTTCCCAGCAACGAGGCTTCATTCCTGGCTGAGGTATTTGGGCCCTTGTGGATAATCAAGGTTTACAGCTACGAGTTCCAGGTGAGGAGCAAAAGCTTAATATCCCCCAAACCCTTCCCCCAACAGAGACACACACACACACACACACACAGCCTACCAACCTCTATACCCAGAATGCTCAGATTCTAGCTGCTATTACCTTTTATTGAATACCCACAATGGGCTAGGCACTGTGCTAGATACTTTACATACATAATCTCATTTAATTTAATCCTCACAACAACCCTGTGAGGTAGGTGGTATTTGCTCCATCCATTTTACAAATGGAGAAATTGAGGCACAAAAGATTAAACATCTTACCAAAGTTTGCATAGCCAGTTATATGCTGGAGCAAGAATTTGAACCCAGATAATGCCTCCACTTCTTCGCTCAAACTAATTTTTTCAAAGGGGAGTTTCCTAGATTAACATCACATTCTTTTGAAGCCATTCTAAATCAGGCTACCCTGTTTTGCAGAAGCCCTCACTCTGTTTCTGTTGCCCAGAATCGGCAGAGCCAAAGAATGGTGAGTGTCAAATGAACCTCCTAGAAACTGATAAAACTCTGAGCCCTTAAGAGCTTACATGAGAGTAGCTGGGGGAAGAGGGAAGCAGGGCTTCAGATCTGCAGCCCTGCTTCCCAATAGCTCTTCCTCTCTGCAGGCCAAAAGGGTGGAACAGTTAGGCCAGCTGACCAAGACCACCTTCCGGCAACTCCCGTACAAGCCCAGCATCTTCCCTACAGCTACTCTGCCTTCCACTTCGTCTTTTTCCTTGCTTCACTCTATGTAATGGTTACTCTTACCAACTGGTTCAGGTAGGATAAAGGTAGGCCCGAGATACTCTCCTAAAAAACCTTGCTTTGGGGGGGGTGGGGAATCAAAAATTCAAGATCATACCAAGGGTTGGTCATGATTGTGGGGAGGTAGAATAGTCTAAAAGCTAAGATCCTGCATGTTCTCTAACAAGTCTTTGGTTCCACAGCTATGAAGGAGCAGAACTGGAGACCTTCACCAAAGGAAGCTGGGCCACCTTCTGGGTGAAGGTGGTCTCATGCTGGGCCTGTGTACTCCTCTACCTGGTGTTGTTACTAGCACCAATCTGTTGGTCTCCTACTGAGAATCCTCAGCACCCTCTTATCTTCAGGCATCGCATCAGTATTAGTGGGTAAAAGCCTCCAGTCTAGGGGTTTTAACAAGCTGGGTTCCCTTAATATTGTGCTCCCTAGTCTTGGCTTAAGGGAGCTGCCCAGCACAGCACCACAAGAGCAGAAAGGGAAGTTATATCCCCTTACACTTAATACTACATCTAAATGGGAAAAAGTGGTCAAAGACACGTTAATGCTACAGGCAGTATCTGACTAAATGAAGCTACCCGTTATGTCTTCATCCCAGTTTAAGAGCCTAACTCTCAAATCAGCAGCTCAGGAACCACTGCTGATCCTAGCAGACACTATGGCACCAGCCCTTTCCTGGCTCCTGGTGGGGGTGGGGAAAGACCAACAAGGACTCAAGATTGGCTTTGCCTTTGCAAATAAATAAGCAGTTCAGCCCTGGGCGCAGGGATGTAAGAAGCCCAGAACCACAGAACAAACCAGGCCACAGGAAGAAAGGAGCACAGAGGCTATCCTAGGTTTTAGTCCTGACTCTGAGGTCAAGGGAAGTGGGAAGACAAAAACCACCCTCATTCCATGAGGAATGACAGAAGAGAATGTGAACAACACTGAGAGCAACTAACCTCAGGAAGTTGGCGAACAGCAGGACTTTTTGGCCAACTTTCAAGCCGACAAACAAACTAAGGAAGAATGAGGAAGAGAGGTATCAACTTAGGTCCTGGAGCATTCCCTCTTAGGCCCTCGACTTCATCCTGGACTGGTGTGGGGGACAAAAATCACAGAAAATAAGTCTCGATGGTTCTTCAAGGGTTCCTCGACCACATAACTGGAGTGCTTTTCTGGCCATCATAGTAAAATAAAGCTTCTTTCTGTGATGTCTCACTTATTAGGTCTATATATATATACCCATAATCTCAGGAGTCTAAAAAGCTCTCCCTTTCTGGTGGGAAAGGGCATTCATTTCTCCATCCCCATCCCCCCAAACCCCAGTCAAACCAGGCGCTCAAGGAATTACAAAGCTACTTTTAATACTTTGGGGTATGCCCCACAGGAATAAAAAACACTGGGAAGGAGTAACCCCCTCACCCCCAAGTGTGGCCCAGGGGGAGAGAGGCTACCTGAGGGGAAGGAAGCACAAAAGGGACCCGCTGCAGACTCAGGGCAAAGGGAATGCCATCGGTGCTGGGACCTGTGAGCGCTACAGGAGGAAACACGAGCATGGTGGGACTGGCTCCAGGCACACAGGCGAAGGGCAAGAGGGTTGGACACGAAGCCACAAAGCTACTTGGGTTCCTCCTTCTTCTCGTTTGCCTTTTTCTGCTTCTGCTGCATGATCTCCGAGTCCCTGGGGGTAGAGATGATGGGGCACTGGGAGGTACCAGAGGGCAAAAGGGACAAGATGCAAGGGGACGAAGGGCACAAAGGATGAGATAGAAGTGGATGGGACATAGTTCAGCATATGGCTGCAGTATTCCCACCCTAGGAGAACAAGAGAAATAGCCCTGAGGTTCAAAAGGCAACCAGTCTCCGTCAGGCTGTTGCCCCAACTGGTCAGAAGTCTGGCCATACAGGCCCAAGGCTCACTATTCTGCGTGGAGTACCACACCCAAGAACACTAGTGACAAAAGTTGGGAGAAGGAAGGAGAAATGAACAGCAAGGAAGGACAAAAGTACTAGGGCAGTCACCACCTCAACTGTACCAGATCCTCAAAGCTCCCTGCCCGTGCCCTTCAGATCACACCCAGGGGCAATCAGAACACAGACTGCGAGGACAGGGGACCCGCCCGCCCCCGTCCCTTCCTGTTATGGCTGTGACCTAACAATTTTGGAGAGCGGGGAGGAAATAAAACCCTAGAGGAAGCAGTGCAGTCGCGGCCCCTCACGACAAATCCGGATTCGAGCCCTGAAGTTAACTCTCTATGTAGTCGTTACCTTTGGTGAACCCAGATCTTCCCCCCCCACCCCCTCCCCCCCGCCCCGTCCCATCCAGTCCCGATCCCAGCCCTCTCCCTCCCCTCCCTGGGGCTACCTCTGCTTGCGGGCGGCAGCAGAAAGCCCATCATCTCGGCGCTTTCCCTTAACCGAGTCGCTCTGCTTTTTCATATTCTTCTGGCGGGCGAGCTCACGCTGGTTACCGCCTAAGAAAAGAAGGTTGGAAGAAAAGTGAGGCAACGGGGCCGCCCTGAACCCTGTGTACACACATACACACACACACATGGGCGACCCTCCTCTCCCCAACTCCAAGGCTGCAATCCCGGCCCAGCTCGGGGGAGGGTGGGTTGGCCACGGAGCGGGTCAAGTTGCGGGGCGGAGGAAGGACGGTCCGACCCAGGCGGCTCCTGACAGGCGTGTTTCAAGTTTCGGGGAGGTGGGGGGGGACGGACAGGTGGTGCGGGGTGCATGGACCCTAAGAGTCCCGGGGGTGGATGGGGGGGATTGGGCGGGATTCTGGAGTAGGAGGTGCCGGGCTTCCACCCCCACCCCCACCCCCGCCGGCCGGGAAGGTCGAGGAGGGCCTACGCCTAACAAGGGGGGGGGTCTCCAGAAGTAGGGGTGGGCAAGGCTCCCAGTGAGCGGGCAGCGAAGGAGTGCACCCCGAGAAAACCCTCGCTGCGGAAGCCCCCCCCCGGGGAGGTCAAAGCCGACGGCTCGGCAGTCGTCCTCCGGGCGAACGGGGAAGAAAAGGGCAAAAGGCAAGGGGCTCTGTGCTCACGGGTCATGGCGACGGCAGCGGCTCCGGCCTGCCTCCGTTGCGTCCCCTCGCTCTGTCCGACGTTGCAGGCCCCGCCCCTTTTCGTGCAACGCAACCTAGTCGTCCCCCCTCCTCCCCCGCCCCCTCGCGCCCCGGGCGCCGACGCCGATTGGACAACGCGAAACACGTGAGGCTCAGGTCCACGCGCGAGTCCGGGCGGAGGTTCGCGGGCGGAGCGCCAGGCGTAGGGCGGGGCTTCCTGGCCGAGGCGTTGGGCGGGGCTTGAGGTGGGGGGGGGAGAGGATGAAAAAAAAAAACTAGGCCGGGTCACGTGGGCGGCGGTGGGTGGGGGCGGGTGGAGGGGTGCGGCTGGCGATGTGGCGCTCCCGTGGGCCGGAGCACGTGACGCGGGGGGGCCAAGTGACCTCACGGCGGGACAGTTTGGGGTACTGACCCACACGCACCGGAAGGAACGTGGAGGGGGGGGAGGGCGTGAGGCGGAGGGTCTGGGTGGCTCATCCGGTTCTGTTGTCAGAACTCTGGAACCGAAGTTGGCGGTGCTGCCCCGGACGGCCCATTCCCCCCCCCAGCACGTTCCCGGCGCACTTCGAGGAAACGCCACGTCACAAGTCCGCGGCGGGCCGGGCGCCGGCGGCGCCAAGCCTGTCATCCGCGCTCCGCTGAGAGGCTGAGCGCTGAGGATGGAGGTTCGAAGCCCACCGCGGGCGGGAGAGGTTTCCCGAGGCTCTCCTTCGCCAGTTACCTACCAAAATGCCGGAAGCGGCGCTGTGGCTCCGTGGTGGAGCCCTAGCCTGGAGCAAAGGCAGCTCGGGGACGGCGCCCCGGCCCTGACTGGCCGAAAGAAAGGAGGGAGGAAGGGAAGAAACCTCCACCCCGGGCTGGGAACTGGACCCCGGACTCCCAGAGCCTGCGCACCGAGCGCCCAGCCTCCCCGTGGAACTTTGGACGTGCAGATCAGAGAACTCGAAGGCTCCAGAAAGCACAGCCCGTAGCTGGGCGCTGGTGGCTCACGCCTGTAATCCTAGCTACTCAGGAGGCTGAGATCTGAGGATCGCGGTTCAAAGCCAGCCCGGGCAGGAGAGACCGTGAGACTCCTATCTCCAATAAACCACCAGAAAACCGGAAGTGGCGCTGTAGCTCAAGTGGTAGAGCGCTCTCCTTGAGCTGAAGAGCTGAGGGACAGTGCCCAGGCCCAGAGTTCAAGCCCCACGACCGACAAAAAAAAAAAAAAAAAAGAAAGCACAGCCCGTGGCGTTGGGGACAGTGACCGACATTGGCCTTCTGAAGGCCTCTACACGTTTCCCGTCTTAACGGGTCTGTGAGAGAAAGTTCCGGAGGACTCGAAACTAACTGAGAACTTTCCTCACTCTCACTTCCACTTATCTTCGGGCTCCTGAGATACCAGACTTAGCCCAGGGGGTGTAAGCTCTCCAGATCAAAAGTTGGAAGGTAGCCCCGGGAGGAAAGTCTGGGAGGCTCTTATCTCCACCTGACCTCAGACAAAACCACCTTGAGGCTGGTGGGAAGCAAACCTCAATACCATCCTCCTGACCTAATATTACTAAGAATTGTTATCAGGATATCTCTGTCTGTCTCTCTGTCTTTCTGTCTCTGTGTCTCTCTCCAGCAGTTTCTAAAATTTTGCTTTCTTGTTTTTTTTGTTTTGTTTTTTTTTTGGTCGGTCGTGGAGCCTGAACTCTGGGCCTGGGCACTTCCCCCCAGCCCTTCAACTCAAAAGCAGGTGCTCTACCACTTGAGCCACAGCACTACTTCTGGTTTTCTGCGTGGTTTATTGGAGATAGGAGTCTCACGGACTTTCTGCCCGGGCTGGCTTTGAACCGTGATCCTCAGATTTCATCCTCCTGAGTAGCTAGGATTACAAGCATGAGCCACTGGCGCCTGGCTTTTCTTGTACATCTTATGAAAAGTGGCATAATTTCAGGGCATGTTTCTTAGTGGTTAGAGTGCTTGCATACCATGCATGAAGCCTTGGGTTTGAGTCCTCAGCACCACAAGAAACAGAAAAAGCTGGAAGTGGTGCTGTGGTTCAAGCGGTAGAGTCTTACCCTTAAGCAAAACAAGCTCAGGGACAGTGCCCAGGCCCTGAGTTCAACCCACAGGACTGGCAAAAAGGAAAAGAAAAAAATTAAAGTGGCATAATTTTAAGCCAGCTGATACCCACATGAAATATATGCAATGTTTAAACAAATAAGTTTGGAATTTCCCACTTGATTACCACACATCAGCTAAGCCCTCTTATACCATTAACTTCTGACACTAGCTCTTCTTAAAGATACGTTCTTTTTTTTGGGGGGGGGGTCTGGTCGTGGGGCCTGACCTCTGGGCTTGGGCGCTGTCCCTCAGCTCTTCAGCTCAAGGCTAGCGCTCTACCACTTGAGCCACATCACCATTTCTCGCTTTTTTTCTTTTTGCTTGTGTGGTGCTGAGGAATCGAACCCAGGGCCTCATGCATGCAAGGCAAGTGCTCTACCACTGAGCCACCTTCCCAGCCCCAGATACATTCTTTTTATTACTTAGTTTTTTATTGTTATTATAAAGATGATGTGCAAAAGAGTTACAGTTACATAAATTGGGTAAAGAGCACATTTCTTTTTGGATGTCACTCCTTCCTTCCCTCTCTCCCAGTTTTTCCCTCCCAATCCCCACCCACAAGTTTTATAGTTCATTCTCAACATAGTGCCTAGTATGCACCACTGCTAAATTTGTTCCCCCTTTGTCCCTCCATTTCTGTGCCCCCACCTACCCTCCCAAAGACAAACGAACAAACAAGATTTTTTTTAATGAGTCACTGGGGATTCTTTTTGCTTTTGTTTGGAATCTGAACTCAGGTCTTTCAGCTTTCCAGGCAGAAACTTTACTACTGAGTCAGCCCAATATTTAGTTTATTTTGCTAGTACCAGTGCCTTGACTTTAGGGCCTTAATTTCGAGACCTCACACTTGATCACTGACACTCTACCATGCCTCCAGCCCAACTTTTTGCCAGTTATTTTAGAGATGGAGTCTTGTGGAGTATTCTGCCCAGCTGGTTCCCAGTCTGGATCCTCTCCGTCCCTGCCTGCTGAGTAGCTAAGATTATAGGCATAAGCTGTCAATACACAGGCTCCAGTTTGGTTTTTTGGTTTTTGTTTTCATTTTGTTTTGTTTTTTGGTTGGTCATGCAACTTCAACTCAGGGCTTGGCTGCTGTCCCTGAGCTCTTTTTACTCAAAGCTAGTGCTCTACCACTTTGAGCCACATTTCCACTTCCAGTTTTCTGGTGGTTAATTGGAGATAAGAGTCGAGGACTTGCCGGGCGCCAGTGGCTCACGCCTGTAATCCTAGCTACTCAGGAGGCTGAGATCTGAGAATCGCGGTTCAAAGCCAGCCCGGGCAGGAAAGACCGTGAGACTCCTATCTCCAATAAACCACTAGAAAACCGGAAGTGGCGCTGTAGCTCAAGTGGTAGAGCGCTCGCCTTGAGCTGAAGAGCTGAGGGACAGCACCCAGGCCCAGAGTTCAAGCCCCACGACCGACAAAAAAAAAAAAAAAAAAAAGAGTCGAGGACTTTTCTACCCAGGCTGGCTTTGAACTGAGATCTTCATCTCTGAGCCTCCTGAGTAGCTAGGATTATAGGCATGAGCCACCAGCACCTGGCTAAGTATTTTATTTTTGAAATAGAGTATCACTAAGATTTCTAGGACTGGCAACCAAGTCTGGATTATCCTGTTTTTAAGGGTAGCTTTTTTTGCCAGTTCTGAGGCTTGAACTCAGGTCCTGGGCACTGTCCCTAAGCTGCTTTTTTGCTCAAGGCTAGCACTCTACCACTTGAACCACAGCACCACTTCCAGCTTTTTTTTTCTTGTTTATGTGGTACTGAGTGAGGACTTGAACCCAGGACTTCATGCATGCCAGGCAAGCACTCTACCACTAAGCCATATTCCCAGCCTGCTTATATCAGTCTTAAGGATATACATGAAACTTCCATTCTTATAGAAAATTTGAAATCAGTTCTACCTTCCTACAAAAGTGAAACTATATAAAAATATAATGAAGATGAAATATATTACTAAATTTTATGAACCTAATGAGGATTGCAGTTTAAGGCTAGCCTGGGCAGAAAATTCTCTGAGACTCTTATATCCAACTAACCACTAAAAAGCCAGAATATAGGTATAAATATAGATATATAGATATCCCTGAGGCCAAATCTCAGTACAGGAAAAAAAAAGATACACACTATATACATACATTAAAATATCACACAGTACCTGAGGAATATTAGCAATTCTTGTATTTTTCTGTATTGGATGAAAATAAGTTCCATACTGGTGGGTATAGTAATATATACTTATAATTACAGGACTTGGGAGGCTGAAGCAGTGATCTTGGGTTAAAGACTAGCTTGGGCTACAAGGAGTTCCTGCCAGGCCTGGGCTATATAATGAGACCCTGCCAAAAAAAAAAGATAAACTCGGTATAAAATTAAGAGTTACGGGGGCTGGGACAGTGCTAGAGCACTTGCCTTGCATGCATGAGGCCCTGGGTTTGATTCCTCAGCACCACATAAGCAAAAAGAAAAAAGCTGGAAGTGGCGCTGTGGCTCAAATGGTAGAGCACTAGCCTTGAGCTGAAGAGCTGAGGGACAGTGCCCAGGCCCAGAGTTCAGGCCCCATGACTGGACCTAAAAAAAATAAAAAATAAATAATATTAAGAGTTAGATAGTCAAGTAAGAGATAATGAGAAGTGAGAAGCCCAAGGCACTGAGACGAAGTAAAGCAGAAGGACCCAACTAAGAAGAGGAAAATGGACTAGAAGGGGAAACCTACAGATACCACCAGAAACAGTGTGACTACAACTCACAGAAGAATTTGGAGGAAGGTGGGGAGCTAGGAATGTGGCTTAGTGGTAGAATGTTTGCCTAGCATGCATGAAGTCCTAGGTTGATTCCTCAGTATCACATACACAGAAAAAGCTGGAAGTGGTGCTGTGGCTCAAGTGGTAGAGCACTCGCCTTAAGCTGAAGAGCTAAGGGACAGTGCCCAGGCCTAGAGTTCAAGCCTCACAACTGCCAAAAAAGTAAAAATTTTGGAAGCAGGTGTCAGTGGCTCACACCTGAAATCCTGGCTACTCAGGAGACTGAGATCTGAGGATGTGGTTCGAAGCCAGCTCAGGCAGGAAAGTCCATGAGATTTTCTTTTTATCTCCTATAAACTACTCAGGAAAAACCAGAACTGGTGCCATGGCTCAAGTGGTAGAGCAATACCCTTGAACGGGGAAAAAAAAAAAGCTCAAGGACAGAGACCAGTCCCAGAGTTCCAAGACCTAGGACTAGCCAAAGGAAAAAAACCCAAAAAACAAAACCCCAAAACCAAACAATTTGTGCTGTCTGGCTTCCTAACCCATATGTTCCCATGCATGGAGTGGCATGTGTACCCTTGCATGGAGTGAGACCATAGAACCAGCCCCCTGGCGGAAGTGAGCCAGACAGATGTGTAAAATAGTGTTAGGGGAGGAAACAAGTTCACGGCCCGCGGCACCTCACCACCTTCAGCAGTTTCAGTACGTGAAATAACCCTGTAAGCAGTCTCTTCTTTTTTACACTCCCCACAAGACCCACTGTGCCCAAGGTATTTTCATTCCTGTCAGGACCCAACCTGAGAGCCTCACCTCCAGTCTAATTTTTCCAGGAGACACCGTTGGGGATTCATTCCGCAAATTTTCATTGTGCACTAGGTATGTACCAACTATCATATTAGGGATTAGGCAGACAATGATAAAACATACAGCCCAGCTCATTTCCATGCAATATAGAAAAGAAAAGCTTGGGCTGGGAAGGTGGCTCAGTGATAGAGTACTTGCCTTGTATGCAGGAGGCCTTGGGATCGATTCCTCAGCACCATATAAGCAGAAAAAGCCAGAAAAAAAAAAAAAAAAAAAGCACTGTGGCTCAAGTGGTAGAGCACTAGCCTTGAGCTGAAGAGCTGAGGGACAGTGCCCAGGCCCAGAGTTCAGGCCCCATGACTGACAAAAAATAAACAAGCTAAGAAAAGCTCTCTTCCATACTTTCATCCCTCCCCTTCCCCTTCTCCTTCTTCTATTCTTCCCATGTCACTGTTTAATATACATACATGTAGCATATTTGTATGTATATATACAATTATACAGACATATGTATGAATATCTGTATAATTGTAAATATATATATATATATATATGCACAAATTGTGATTCTTACTTCAGGGACAAAAACAGATTCTATGCCAGGGTGATATTCAAAATATTTCACAGGGTGCAAAGCAGAAGCACTGATCCATCAAAACACATGTCACTATAATTTGAATGAAGATTGGACGATCTTACTTGTGCTTTGAAGTAAATTTCTGTTCTGTGAAGATAATATATCTTTTCATGTAAAAAAAATATATATATAGGGGCTGGGAAGGTGGCTCAGTGGTAGAGCGCTTGCCTTGCATGCCTGAGGCCCTGGGTTCAATTCCCCAGCACCACATAAGCAAAAAGAAAAAAGCCGGAAGTGGCGCTGTGGCTCAAGTGGTAGAGTGCTAGCCTTGAGCTGAAGAGCTGAGGGACAGCACCCAGGCCCAGAGTTCAGGCCCCACGACCGGACCCAAAAAAAAAAAAAAAAAAAAAAAATATATATATATATATATATATACACACATTGTTGTTGTTGTTAGTCATGGGGCTTGAATTCTGGGACTGGGTGCTGCCCCTCAGCTCTTCAGCTCAAGTCGAGCATTCGACCACTTGAGCCACAGCACCATTTCCAGTTTTCTATTGGTTTATTGGAGCTAAGAGTCTCACAGACTTTCCTGCCCAGGCTGGTTTTTTTTTTTTTTTTTTTTGGTCGGTCTTGGGGCTTGAACTCTGGGTCTAAGTGCTGTCCCTCAGTTCTTCAGCTCAAGGGGAACACTCCACCTCTTGAGCCACAGTGCCACATAAGAGTCTCCTGGACTTTCCTGCCGGGGCTGGCTTTGAACTGCAATCCTCAGATCTCAGCCTCCTGAGTAGCTAGTATTACAGGTGTGAGCCACTGGCACCTGGCCCATATATATATATATTTATTTATTTATTTATTTTTGTCAGTCATGGGGCTTAAACTCTGGGCCTGGGCATTGTCCCTCAGCTCTTCAGCTCAAGGCTAGCGCTTTACCACTTGAGCCACAGCACCATTTCTGTTTTTTCTGAGTGTTTTGTTGAAGATAAGAGTCTCATGGACTTTCATGCCTGGACTGGCTTTGAACTGAGATCCTCAGATCTCAGCCTCTTGAGTAGCTAGGATTACAGGCATGAGCTACCGGCGCCCAGTGCATATATATATATATATATATATATATATATATATATATATATATATATATATATAATTATTCTTTTTTAAAGACAGCCCCTAGCTTTGCAACACAAAACTTATCATGTAGCCCAAAATGTCTTCAACCTTGCAATCTTCCTGTCTCAACCTCCCAAGTTTGGGGATTAAAGATGAGCACCACCAAACCAGGCCCAAATGGGTATTGGCTTTGCATTTGCCAGGCAGGTGCTCTAATACTTAAGCCCGCTCACACAATTACTTTTTTTTCCCCATTCCTAGGACTTGAACTCAGGGCCTGGGCATTGTCTCTGAGCTTCTTTTTGCTCAAGGCTAGCACTCTACCACGTCTGGCTTTTCTGTTTATGTAGTACTGAGGAATTGAACCCAGGGCTTTATGCATGCTAGGCAAGCACTCTACCACTGAGCCACATTCCCAGCCTCCCCCCTTCCCCACAATTACCTTTTGAAGTATCAAAAATAATTTTTCCAAGAAAAAAAAACACTACAAAGGGACAGGCCTGGGAGTGTAATCCATCCTTACATCAGCAGGATATAAATTGACAAAAATCACTCTGGAAGGAACAGAATGGATTACAGCAGGGCACTGGGTGGTTCCCTCCTGTAATCCTAGCTACTCAGGAGACTGTAATCTGAGGATCTAGGTTCAAAGCCAGCCAGATCAGGGAAGTCTCAGAGACTCTTATCTCTAATTAACCACCTGAAAAGCCCTATGGCTCAAAGTGATTGAGTGCTAGCCTTAAGCTCTTCTGAGCTCAGGGACAATGCTCAGGCCCTGAGTTCAAGACCCACGACTGGAAAAAAGTAAATGGATTACAACAAAACAGATGGATGAGGGAGATCAGCAGACAAGTGAGATGCTTGGATGTTTCAGGTAACTGAAACATCCCGTTTAGACCCATTTGAATAAACAGGAATTTGTTGGCTTACTAATTAATATAACTAAACTAGTGAATAGGCTAGGCTGTGGCTGAATATCAGCAACAGAAACCAGTGACCCCAGCAATACCTCCTTGTCTCTTTGCTTCATTGGCTTACACTCACATTCCTTGACATGGTAAGAAATGGCCACTACCTGCTCTTACATCTCACAGCTTGTCCAACAGAGAGGGTCTGTGTCTTTCTCCTTAGGCTCATGATTAATATCTCAGAGCAATGCTCTGATGGATCTGGTAGTTATCCTTGTGGTGAGGAGGTAGATATGAGGATAGAACAATGAGAATAGTTTTGGGACAGGAACATGCTGATCAAAGAGTGGGAGTTCATGCCCTTCTCCCCCTTCTCCCCTTCCCCCACTTCCCCAGACATTTTCTCCATTCTAGCCTGTCCTTTTGAGTGTCAAGGTAATTATTTTATTTTTATTGTCAGTCTTGGGGCTTCAACTCTGGGCCTGGGTGCTGTCCCTCAGCTCTTCAGCTTAAGGATAACACTCTACCCCTTGAGCCACAGTGCCATTTCTGGTTTTTCTTGTGGTTTATTGGAGATAAGAGTCTCACGGATGGGATGGGAAGGTGGCTCAGTGGTAGAGTGCTTGCCTTGCATGCATGAGGCCCTGGGTTCGATTCCTCAGCACCACATAAGCAAAAAGAAAATAGCCGGAAGTGGTGCTGTGTCTCAAGTGGTAGAGCGCTGGCCTTGTGAGCTGAAGAGCTGAGGGACAGCGCTCAGGCCCCATGACTGGACCCCCCCCCAAAAAAATAAAGAGTCTCACAGACTTTCCTGCCTAAGTTGGCTTTGAACCTCTGATCTTCAGATCTCAGCCTCCTGAGTAGCTAGGATTACAGGCATGAGCAGAACAATCTTATAAAAGGCCACAGATGTCATTTGAGAAGAAAAGGAAGTCTGGGAGACCAGCTTCACTCATGACTACAGCTGTTTAGCAAATTTGTCCCCCAGAGAAACAGAGGAAACTGATGGACAGGTAAATGTTTTTGTGGTGCCTGGTAGTTTATTGCAATGACCTGAGAACTCATTTACTGTGGCATGCTGTACATAAAGTACACACTGTTTTGTTGTTATTGTTTTAAGATAAGATCTCACCAGGCTGGACTGAAAATGGAAATAATTGTTATGGGCCTTCCAAGCGCTGGGATTAAAGACTTACACCACCATGCCTGGCTACAGTACACATTTTGCATGTAGTGAATGAGTTTTGACAACTGTATATGGGTAATCTGACTTGAGGCAGAGCGTTAAGTTCTCTTGAGAGATCATCGTGCCAGGTCTGGGTGTTTAACAGCGAAGGGACACACACAAATAAAAATTAAAAATAGGGAGACCCCAAGGGCTGGCCTGGGACTAACCCCGGAGTCTCGCTGCTCCAGGCACCTGTGCTTTCGGGATGTCTGGGCACCTTCACGGCATCCCCTGGGTGAGCCAGCTGCTTTTCCGGCCATGTTCACATCTGTTTGTGCCCGGAGGTAATACCTGGGGCTGAGGTGCCAGGCTCTCGGGGCCCAGCAACCATCTGGCTGCCACTCACACCCTAGACCCCCCACGCCCGTCGATAGGGGTCGCTCTCCCCCCCCCCCCCAGACCTCCCCGCCGGGCGGGACACAGCCTGTCCAGAAACCAGGTTCGGATCTGCGGCAGCAACGCGGGTGGCAGAAGCAAAGGCGCGGCGTGGCCGGGTTGCCCCCCGCGTCTGGTGGTTGTGGGGGGGGAGGGAGGAGGGAGGAGGGGAGGGGGAAGGGGTGGGGGCTCACGGTCTCAGGCGCACAGGACCCAGCCCGCCGACCCACCCGGGCCGCTCTCCCGGCTCAGCCTCCCAGGCTGAATCCCTCTGGAGGGTGGCAGGCTCAGGCTCCGCACTTAACCGACGGCAATTCTGGAGTTCAGGAGGACTGCGGAAACGGAGAGCGCTGGGTGAAGAAGTCGCGCCGGCGGTTCAGGGGTGTGAGCGGCGGTGTCCCGGCGTACCCCAAGGGCGGGAGGAGTGGGGCTCCGCCCACCTGGCTGGGAACGCACCTGGCAGCCAGGCCAGAGGGGGCGGAGCCTACTGAGGCGGACCCGGAGGAGTCTCGGCAGGGGGCGGGGCCTGGCGGACGGGGCGGAGTCCTGGCTGGGGGCGGGGCCTGGGCGTGGTCCGGGCGGAGGGCGGGGCCGACCTGGGCTACCGGGCGTGCCGCCGGAGTCCGGGCACTGACTGCAAAGGTGGCGGCCGAGTCCCTCCCCTGTAGCCCACCTCGCTCGGCTTCTGCGCTAGACCCGGCCGCCATGGAGGGACCCCAAGAACCTCTAAGTGGGAAACTCCGGCTCTGCTTCACCCCTGCGGCACGGACCAGCCTCTTACTGCTCCGGCTCAACGACGCGGCGCTGCGGGCGCTGCAAGACTGTCTGCGGCAACAGGTGCGTCCCGCAGCCCCCTCACCCCCAGCCCCGACCCTTCTTCTCCTCCATCCCCGGCTGTCGTCGGGACCTGGGGAAGAACAGCGGCTCCCGCAGACTCCGGACCACCCATTCCTTGCCAGGGAAGCCCACGAAGCAGGTGTTTCCCCCCCACACCCCACCCCGCACCCAGCTCGGCACCCCTACTTTCCCCTCCCCCTCCCCCCTTAGACAGCCGAGCTGGGGGACACCACTCAGCCGGGCTCTCCCCGCAGGTCCGGCCGGTGATCGCTTTCCAAGGCCCCCGAGGGGTAAGTGCGGGGAGGAGAGTCGCACAAGCCCGGGCTCCCGGAAGGTGGACGCGGTCCGAGCCTGAGATGGCGAGTGGGGGGGTGGGGTCACGGTCTGAGGAAGTTCCGAGAACTGAGCCCCCCCCAGCGGGATGTGTGGGGGCTGCTGGAGTTGTAATCCCAGGAGGCTGCGGTGGAGGGGACCGTGCCCTCAGCCTCTTGGGGGAACTGAGGCCCCACTGCACCTGATGCGCTAACGAGCCCCATGGGATCCCCGCTTGCACCTCTCTCTCTCTCTCTCTCTCTCTCTCTCTCTCTCTCTCTCTCTCTCTTTCTCTCCCCCCCCCCCCAGTGGCATGGGCAGGAGGGGGAGGGGTGGGCTTCATGAAGTTTACTCGCTGCTGCTTCCACCCCAGTATCTGAGGATCCCAGGTCCTGGCTGGTCCTGCCTCTTCTCCTTCACAGTGTCCCAGTGTGGCCAGGAGGGCACTGGAGGTGGCTTGGACCTGGTGTGCCAACGCCTAGGCAGGTAAGAGGGAGCACATTGCAGGAGGAGAGGGTTGGGGAAAGGGGAATGTGAAGAGGTGCTCATAAAAACTCTCCTCCGCCCTTGTGTGTGTTTGTGTGTCTGTGTCTGTGTGTCTGTGGCTCTTTCCAGATCTGGGCCTAACCGCCTCCACTGCCTGGGCACACTCAGGGAACGTCTCACCATTTGGGCAGCCATGGACTCTATACCAGGCCCATTGTCCATTCACAGACATCTGACTGAAGTTGTGAGGGATCCTGGGAGTTGGCAGAACCGGGCCGACTATTCTGAAGGTGATGGGGATGCCGGGGCACAGCCAGAGGTGGCTGTTGGACAGGTGAGGCTAGAAACTGTAGGGAGCTTGTGGGAAGGTAAGGCAAAGTCTGAAGTTTGAGGGGCCACGTGTTCCCGCCACTTTCCCTGACAGGTGTCAGACCCATTGACAAGCAATGCCCAACAGCCACTCCCAGGATCCTCTAGTGAACACACGACACCGTGGGAAGTGAGGTACTTGGAGAGGGTGGGACTAGGGGAAGGACTGGTCGCATCTCCACCCTTCAATGCCATAACACGTCTGGGCTCATGTCCTACCCTGGTCCTTCTTTAAATATCCTAGGAACCAGACCCACCCTCCAAACAGAGAACTTGATCAGGCACAACCTTCCGCCAGCCAGAAACGTCTAGACAAGGTAAGGTACAATGGCAAGGGCTCTTCAAAGAGCACTTTTTTTTTTTTTGTCGTGGGGCTTGAACTCTGGGCTTGGGCGCTGTCCCTGTGCTCTTCAGCTCAAGGTGAGCACTCTACCACTTGAGCCACAGCACCACTTGCACTTTTCTTTTTGATGTATCAGTCATGGGGCTTGAACTCAGGACCTGAGCACTGTCTCTGAGCTCTTTTGTTCAAGGCTAACACTCTACCACTTTAAGTCACAGCTACCCATCTGGTTTTATGGTGGTTCACTGGAGATAAAAGAGTCTCTTGGGGGGCTGGGAAGGTGGCTCAGTGGTAGAGCGCTTGCCTTGCATGCATGAGGCCCTGGGTTCGATTCCTCAGCACCACATAAACACAAAGAAAAAAGCTGGAAGTGGCGCTGTGGCTCAAGTGGTACAGCGCTAGCCTTGAGCTGAAGAGCTGAGGTACAGTGCCCAGGCCCAGAGTTCAGGCCCCACGACTGGACCCCCCCCCCCAAAAAAAAAAAGTCTCTTAGACTTTCCTGCCCAGGCCAACTTTGAGCTTTAATCCTCAGATCCCTGCCTCCTGAGTAGCTAAGATTATAAGTGTGAGCCACTGGCTCTGACTTTTCTGACTTTTTTTTTTTTTTGGTCTTGGGGCTTGAACTCTGGGCCTGGGCACTGCACTCAGCTCTTCAGCTCAAGGCCAGAGCACTACCACTTGAGCCACAGGGCCACTTCCAGTTTTCTGGTGGTTAATTGGAGATAGGAGTCTCACAGACTTTCCTGCCCCGGGTGGCTTTGAACTGCGATCCTCAGATCTCAGCCTCCTGAGTAGCTAGGATTACAGGCATGAGCCACCGGCACCCAGCTTTTTTTTTTTTTTTTTTTTTGGTCGGTCGTGGGGGCCTGAACTCTGGGTCTGGGCACCATCCCTGAGCTCTTCAGCTCAAGGTTAGCACTTGAGACATAGTGCCACTTCCGGCTTTTTCTGCTTATGTGGTGCTGAGGAATCGAACCCAGGGCCTCATGCATGCAAGGCAAGCATTCTTACCACTGAGCCACCTTCCCAGCCCCCCAGCTTGTTTATTTTTTTAAACTAGGGTTTGAAACTCAAGGCCTCCACGTGCCAGAAAGGCACTTTTTTTTTTTTCTCTGTCCTGAGGCTTGAACACTGTCCCTGAACTTTAATGCTCAAGGCTAGTGCTCTACCATTTGTACTCAAGGCTAGCACTTGACTCCTGTCACAGCTCCATTTCTGGGTTTTTGATTGATAATTGGAGATGAAAGTCTCATGGATTTTCCCACCTGAAATGACTTTGAACCATGATCCTCAGATCTCAGCCTCCTGAGTAGCTAGGATTACAGGCGTGAGTCCCTGGCACCCAGCTTTCTTGTCTTCAAGTGGTTGCACAAAGAAGTTGTCATTCAGGGCTGGGAAGGTGGCTCAGTGGTAGAGCGCTTGCCTTGCATGCATGAGGCCCTGGGTTCAATTCCTCAGCACCACATAAGCAAAAAGAAAAAAGCCAGAAGTGGCGCTGTGGCTCAAGTGGTAGAGTGCTGGCCTTGAGCTGAAGAGCTGAGGGACAGCGCCCAGGCCCAGAGTTCAGGCCCCACAACCAGACCAAAAAAAATTTAAAAAAAAGTTGTCATTCAATAGTTTATGAATGCATTGAGTCTTGATCCAACACCTTATTTAAGCTAAAATTTAAAAATCGTAAGCTGATTATATATGGCAAGTTTTTTATTGGGGGAGGATAAAGGGCAAAACAGGAAGTGCTTCTGGCTTGCTGTTTATGCTACAGTTGTTTTTCCTCAACAGAAACGTCCAGCATCTGAAGCCACCAAAGAAATAGAAGAGAAGAGGCTCAGAGCTCTGCCTCTATCTCCAGGTCTCCTACAAGGGGATTTAGAAGAGGGAGAAGATTGGGAGGAAGAAGATAAAGATGAAGACATGGATCCTAGGCTGCAACACAGTCCCTCAGGTGGAGCAGGTGAGTTAATGAGGAGGGTAAAATTACCACAGTGGAAAGGAGACCTATAATCACCTGTGTTTTCTCCCTTCTTTTCTAGACTCTGAATCCCCAAGCCCTGAAGAAGCACCAGATTACCTTCTGTGAGTTCCTCCATTTCTACTTTCTTTTTATTTTTGTCCGTTGTGGGGCTTGAACTCTGGGCCTGTGGGGCTTGAACTCCACTCAAGTGCTGTACCACTTGAGCCACAGAGCCACTTCCAGTTTTCTGGTGGTTTATTGGAGTCTCACGGACTTTCCTACCTAAGCTGACTTTGGACCACTATCCTCAGCTCTCAGCCTTCTGAGTAGGATTACAGGTGTGAGCCACTGGCACTGGCTGCATTTCTAATGTCAATAAGCTTTATACATGTAAGTTCCCTGGAGGTCTAGGAAGGTGACTTAGTGGTAGAGTGCTTGCCTAGCATACATGAAGCCCTGGGTTCAATTCCTCAGTACCACATACACAGAAAAAGCCGGATCCAGGTACAACTGACACACACACCCGGCAGACACAGACACAGACACAGACACAGACACAGACACAGACACAGACACAGACACAGACACAGACACAGACAGACACAGACACAGACACACACAGACACACAGACACACACACACACGTATGTTCCCTGGAAGCAGAGGGCTTCGGGGGCAATGAGGTTGAAGGTGACAATTCCCCTGGCAGGCAATACAGGGCCATTAACAGTGCGGAGCAGCAACAGGCCTATGAGCAGGACTTTGAGACAGATTATGCTGAATATCGAATCCTCCATTCCCGTGTTGGCGCTGCAAGCCAAAGGTTCATAGAGCTGGGAGCAGAGATCAAAAGAGTTCAGCGAGGAACTCCAGAACACAAGGTAAGGACTGGACCCCCTCCTTCTTAACTACCTAAAAGCCTGTTTGTCCAATGACCAAGCAAAGTGACAAGCAAACCTGTTTTGGCAGAAAAATTAGTATCATTTGGGAGATTGAGAACTAAAGTTAATCTCCCTCATTTCTCGATGTTAAACTACAGTTTTCTGTTTCAGGAGCTGGAAGATAAGATAGTCCAGGAATATAAAAAGTTCAAAAAGGTTAGTTCTGATAATGGAATGTAGAATTGTTAAATTTTGAATGGCGGTGGTGGTGGCACTGGGATTTGAACTGTCTTGTGATTGCTAAGCAGTTGCTCTGCCATTTGAGCTATGACTACAGCTCTGCTCTTCTACTAGCTATTAACGTAAGAGAAGGTGCTTGAATTTTTC
Organism: Dipodomys merriami; assembly: GCF_024711535.1. Lineage (NCBI taxonomy): Eukaryota > Metazoa > Chordata > Mammalia > Rodentia > Heteromyidae > Dipodomys > Dipodomys merriami. The sequence goes on along the minus strand of NW_027206279.1, from coordinate 6,608,437 downwards.
TGCCTGAATTGGTGTTGAACTGGGTCTCAGCCTTCCCAGTAGCTAGGATTGTTAAGTGTGAGCCACTCACTGGTGCCTGGTTAGTTTACTTTTTGACATGAATGGTCTTTGTGTCTGCAGAGGTACCCAGGTTACAGGGAAGAGAAGCGTCGTTGTGAGTACCTGCATCAGAAATTGTCCCACATTAAAGGTCTCATCCTGGAGTTTGAAGAAAAGAAAAGGGGCAGCTGAAACTATCCAAAGGATTAGGCAAAGACCCTTTACCCAAGAATGTGAACAAAACAGCTTTCTTATGCTAAACCCTTGAGTCCACTGGGGACAAGTAGAGAGCTGCAGTAGGTCCTTGAAACTGGATTTTTCAAGCTGTTTTTAGTTTTTAGGGTGTGGGCACAATACTGTGCCCTGGAGACTAGGGAAAGTAGCAGACCCTGGTTAGTTCAGCCAGGGCATTTCTAAATCCTGAAAAATGACACCATTTCCGGGCAAGGTATGTTTGAGGAAACAAAGCAAACTAAGTAAATTTAGCATCAAGCAGCTTTTCAACATAATGGTAACTTTTGGTAACAGAGCTAAAGTAACTTGTAACCCAGAGTAGATTATAAAGGGAAACAGCTTGGGTTGACCTAGGAACTGAAAGTGTATTCTTTTACAAACATGGCTACTAAATTAAAAGTGTTTTGATACAAACTTGTTTTTCTTTTTGTTGTGGGGCTTGAACTCTTGACCTGTGCTGTCCCTCAGCTCTTCAGCTCAAGGCTAGCACTCTACCACTTGAGCCATAGCACCACTTCCCGTTTTCTGAATGGTTTATTGGAGATGAGTCTGACTTCCTGCCTGGACTGGCTTTGAATTATGATCCTCAGATCTCAACCTCCTGAGCAGCTAGGATTACAGGTGTGAGCCACTGGTGCTTGGCTCAAAACTTATTTTTCGTAAGTTGTACAGGCAATGGTTCTTAACCCTGGGAGCGCTTAAAAGTTAGATCCTCCTGTCTCATGCCAGATTGTCTTGAATTAAAATCTCCAAGATTATGATTTAGATACTTTTACTTTTGTTTTCTGGTGCTAGATATTAAACCCATAGTTTCACACATGCTAGGCAAGGACTTTATCATTGAACTATACTACCAGCCTCAGCAATTTTACCTTTTTAAAACACTATGCACCATCTGAAGGATTATTTTGTGAAAAGGCTCTATACTAAATCCATTTTATAAATGATAATTGGGAGATTATGGTAGGAAATGCTTTACTCTTCGTGTGTGTATGCTGGTACTGGGTTTGGAGTTTAGGGCCTATGTGCTCTTCCTTAGTTTTTTCACTGAAGGCTAACACTCTACCACTTGAGTCACATTCTGGCTTTTTAGTAGTTTTTTTTTTTTTTTTTTGGGGGGGGGGTCTGGTTGTGGGGCCTGAACTCTGGGCCTGGGTGCTGTCCCTCAGCTCTTCAGCTCAAGGCTAGCGCTCTACCACTTGAGCCACAGCGCCACTTCTGGCTTTTTTCTTTTTGCTTATGGGTGCTGAGGAATCGAACCCAGGGCCTCAGGCATGCAAGGCAAGCGCTCTACCACTGAGCCACCTTCCCAGCCCCTTTGGTAGTTATCTGGAAATTAGTCTCTTGGACCTTTCTTTTTTCTTTTTTTTTGTCGGTCATGGGGCTTGAACTCTGGGCCTGGGCGCTGTTCCTCAGCTCTTCAGCTCAAGGCGAGCGCTCTACCACTTGAGCTACAGCGCCACTTCCGGTTTTCTGGTGGTTTATTGGAGATAGGAGTCTCACGGTCTTTCCTGCCGGGGCTGGCTTTGAACCTCGATCCTCAGATCTCAGCCTCCTGAGTAGCTAGGATTACAGGCGTGAGCCACCAGCACCCGGCTTCTCTTGGACCTTTCTGCCCAAGCTCATTTCAAACCATGATCCTCAAATCTCAGGCTCCTGAATAGCTAGGATTATAGAGGTGTGAGCCACTCACACCTGGCTTAATTTGCTAAATCTACAAGTTAATAGGATCATCTAAAATTAGGGTTTTATCTGGAATTATCCACGAGCTGAAACTCTGGATGCTATTTATATTTAGCTACATACAGGGATTACTCTGGCTGTACTTCTATCCTTATTGGTGAACAAAACAGATCCTTCACTCAACTATGGCTAATACTGCCTTTCCCGTTCCACAGGAGAGGCTAAAGAGTGTGACACACCCTTGGCTTTGGGGGAGAGAGAGCTGCACCCAGCAGTGTCAGCAATTCCTTAAAACCCCAACCCAACGCCACACCCACTCAAGGGCATTTCTGGGCATAGAACAATCCTTGCGAAGTATGAACATGCAGAAAGCTAAGCTGTATAGCAGGGATAAGCAGTATGCCATCATCAGGACACACGCTGGGCCAGGAAAAGGCCAACAGGAAAGACCTGCCACCTGCCCTAACCACTAGGCTAGAAAACTGGGAAGTAGAGAACCTCTGATTTTCCCATTCCATGGGGGAAAAAAGACACTTTAAAGGGGGCTTATTTATTGTCACTGCTCCAAATGTACAAAAAAAATTAGAAAATAACCCCCCAACTCACCCCCTGAACATTCTCCCCAACACAAATAATTTTCCCCAAACCACAAACATAAACTGGTCCTGGTATTTCCATAAACAGTGCAGCTAGGAAACAGCTTAGAGAAAATTTAACAGGATTCAGATTACATCCACTGTGTCCCCTCAGCAGTGAGAGGCAATAATCCCCTATGGTTCCCAGTCCTCCCCAATGGTTTTCCCGTCTCTGGTACAAGAGTCCTTTTACAAAGTGGTAATGTTTGGCTGCTCTTTAGAGATCCTCTTGTGCCTTCTTCTTCTTCTTGGGTTTTTCTTCTTGAATTATAGGGGGGTTTGTAGCTTCTCGTTGTAGATAGCTAATAAAATCACTTAATTCACGGCCACCCTAAAAGCAGAAAGATTACTCTGAAATTTTAACTTTTCAAAAAAAAACTTTACATTTTCCCCCCAACCAGTAAAAGCACATTTAACAACCACATATACCCCAAAAGTTGAAACAAATTTCCAGTTAAACAGATGAATTGAAGAACAGGCCATCTATAAATGTCTGTCGGCTTATCTGTGTGTTTACTTTGAGGAAATAGGACAATGTACTTACTTCATATTTCTTTGGACTTAGCTTCTTGTTGGCTGGAGAGAAGTAGATGGTAGGAAAACTGGGGAGAGAAAAATTGTTTACTAAGTACTGATTCCAGAAGTTAATTCTCAGATATATTTTCCCAGTAATTTTTTAGGAATTCTCTTTATGGTTTCCTGACCAGATATAGTATACTGAGTAAAAAAAAAATGGCTTCTTGGGCTGGGAAGGTAGCTCAGTAGTAGAGCACTTGCCTTGTATGCATGAGCCCTGTGTTCCTCAGCACCACATAAGCAAAAAGAAAAAAGCCGGAAGTGGCACTGTGGCTCAAGTGGTAGAGCGCTAGCCTTGAGCTGAAGGACAGCGCCCAGGCCCAGAGTTCAGGCCCACGACCGGACCAAAAAAAAAAAAAAAAAAAAAAAAAAAAAGGCTTCTTGGTGGCTTATAAACCCCAAACCCCATACTGGGGGCTTAAGCTCAGGACTTAGGTGTTATCTCTGAACTCTTTTGCTCAAGGCTAGTAGTGCTCTACCACTTGAGCCAAACCTCCACTTCTGACTTTTTTTGTGTGGTTAATTTGAAACAACAGTCTCTTGGACTTTTTCTGCCCAGGTTGGCTTTGAACCTCAATCCTCAGATCTCAGCCTTCTGAGTAGCTAGGATTACAGGCTTGAGCCTGGCTAATTTCAATCTTTGTTTACAAGCATTATGTCATGCAGTTGTAGTTCCAGATACTTGGGAGGCTGAGGCCAAGAAGTTAATTTCACTAGTTTGAGGATAGCCAGGCCACATAGTGAACCTCCATTTTTCTCAGCCTCCTGAGTAGCTAAGGATTACAGGCAGGAGCCACCCGCACCCAGCTATGAACCTCCATTTTTTTTTAAACTGTATTTTTTTTGTCTTTTCTTTTTTTTTTTGGTACTGGGGATCGAACCCAGGATGTTGCACTTGCTAGGCAAGCGCTTTGCCACTGAGCTACATCCCAGCCCATGAACCTCCATTTTTAAATAAAACAAATGCTTCTTAATTTTACTTACCCTCTGACTTCATATGGAGAAGGCACATCATTGGCTGTAGCATCCATCTTGGCTATAACAATATTTGGGTCTTTGCTGAGCTGTTAATAAAAATATAAGACCTTTTAAAATTTTGAAAAACTTTCAGTGACTTAGGTATTTAGTGAACTCAGTAGTTAAAATATATTTAAATCTTCTCCTAAGTTTATGCCTATAGAAGAAAAATGAGTGTTTACACATCAGGAATACATAGTCACCTTCAAATTTGTTTGTCGTGGTAAGACATTGTAAGAAATTAATTACAAAGACGAAATAACACATGGATCCATATAAAGCCACAACCCAAATTCAGAAGCATATATATGCTCAAATATTCAAATGCTACACAAACACACACACACACAGCTTGACCTCAACCTTTTAATCAGCTGTTTTTTTTTTTGCCAGTCCTGGGGGACTTGAACTCTGGGCCTGGGTTCTGTGCCTAAGCTTCTTTTGCTCAAAGCTAGCACTCTACACTTGAGCCACAGCACCACTTCTGGCTTTTTCCTGCCCAGGGTTGGCTTCAAACCATGATGCTCAGATCTCAGCCTCCTGAGTAGCTAGGATTATAGGCCTGAGCAACCAGCACTAGCTAATCAACTTTCATTGTTCATGGCTGGTGTTCTATCCCTTTAAACACACCTCCACTTCCAGCTTTTTGCTTGCTAATTGGAGATAAGAGTCTGTTGGATTCATCTGCTCAGGCTGGTTTTGAACCTCAACAATCACATCTCAGCTTTCTTTTTTGTTGGTCGTGGGGCCTGAACTCAGCCTGAGCACTGTCCCTTAGCTATTTAGCTCAAGGCTAGTGCTCTACCACTTGAGCCACAGCACCACTTCTGGCCTTTTCTGCTTATGTGGTGCTAAGGAATCAAACCCAGGGCTTTATGCATGCAAGGAAAGCACCCTACCATTGAGCCACCTTCCCAGCCCCCCCACCCTGCCCGTCTTTTTTGTTGTTGTTGGTGGTGGTTGTGGAGCTTGAACTCTGGGCTTGGGTGCTGTCTCTCCAGCTCAGGGGGAGTGCTCTACTACTATGAGGCACAGCGCCATTTTTGGTTTTCTGGTGGTTAATTGGAGATAAGAGACTTTCCTGTCCACAATCCTCAGATCTCAGCTTCCTGAGTAGCTAGGATTATAGGTCTGAGTTACCATTGTCCAGCTGCTCCTAGACATTTTTAATCATAATCTAAATTTAGTCTGAGGAGTGGAAAATTGGGTATTTGAAGCACTGCATAGGCTTTAGACACTAGGGGGCAGTCAAGAGAAAGTGAAGGGGAAAAAATGTAGTACTTAGAAACTAGGACAACAAATTAGCCAAATGCTAAATAATTAGATAAAGTTCCAGCTCAAGTTTTAAGTTTAAAATAGAGTTCTGATTTACCTTCTCTCCCAGTTCTTTATATTTGGGCTCCAGATTCTTACAGTGACCACACCAAGGGGCATAAAATTCAATCAGCACATCTTTATCGTCATTATTTACTATTTCATCAAAATTCTCTGCTACCACTACCTGGAAAACAGAAAATCTTCTCATTATAAGGCAAGATAAAGATAAAGATATTATATATTATCATGGAAAGCAAGTCATGGAAACCCAAATCTCACAGACTGTATTAAAGATGTTGCCATTCCCCACTAACTGACTCATATTAACACATGTCAGTCAAATCATGTCCAGGAAGCCACAAAAAATAAAAGAGGTACCTAATTGTTCCTTAAATTTTCAAAACAATATTACCTTTATTTATTTATTTTTGGTTTGCTTTAGGTTTGAGCACGGGGCTTGGCAGCTGTCCCTGAGCTTTTTCACTCAAGGCTAGCCCTCTACCACTTAAGTCACAGCCCCACTTCCAGTTTTCTGGTGGTTAACTGGAGATAGATAAGAGTCACACAGACTTTTCTGTTTGGACAGGCACTGAACCCCAATCCTTAGGTTTGGGCCTCCTGAGTAAGCTAGGATTACAGGTACTCAGTGACAATATTAATGATTAGCTTTATCCCCAAAGAGTAATCTAGCCCAGATGTAAGTCTCATTAGGAAATCCTATCAGGGTTTTAATATTTGTGCCTCTACTAAACATTTATAAAAGCTGACAATATTTATTTATAAGCCAGGGAGGTGAGGGTTAAAAAGAAAAAGATGGCCGACAAGGTCTTTACTAGAGCAATATTTGGAATAAAAGAAACAAGAACAATGCTGAAAGGCTTGGAGAAGATGTGAGCTGCGCACCTTCACAGGACCATCATTGCTTTCTGGGATAGGCTCAGACTTGAGGTATCTTTTCAGATTGCCATCAAAGTAATCCTGCAGGAATCTCTCAAGAGCCTTGCCATCGCGCCTGCAATTGGTAAGACATAATCAAGTTTGTGAATGTTCACCACCAAGGATTAGCTGCTACATTCCTTCTTGCACTGGCTTTAAACCATGACCCCACAAAGTTTCAGACTCCTGAGTAAGATTACAGGATTAAGCCATTAGCACTCAGTCAAACAAAAGGGCTCATAGCTGGGTACCTGTAATCCTAGTTTAAGTTTGAGGATCCAAGTTTGAAGCCATTCCTGACAGGAAAACTCTGTGAGACTCATCTCCAATTAGCCACCAAAAGCTGGAAGTGGAGCTATGGCTCACATGGTGAAATGCTAGCATTGAACAACAAAACTAAGGAATAGTGCCCAGGCCCTGAGTTCAAGCCCTAAGAATAGCTAAAAAAAAAAGGGGGGGAGGGGATGGAGTGGGGACTCATATGGGGCCAGATGGTCCCCACTACTCCTGTTTTAGAGATTATTTCCCCAATGCCCAGGCAGTTTTCCCAATTCCTGGGTGGTTTTCCAAGAAGAAAAGACATTTGGCAGAGAAGGGAAGGGGTTGGTTTGAAATAATACCAATCTCTAAAGAGGCCATCCATAGTCAGGTGCTCCTGCCCATAATCTTGTAATCCTAGATACTCAGGAGCCTGAGCTTTTAGGATTGTGGTTCCAAGCCAGCCAGAGCAAGAAAGTCTGTGAAACTCTCATCTCTAATAAACTACCAAAAAAGTCAGAAGCAGAGCGATGGCTCAAGTGGTAGTGATGTAGCTTTGAGCAAAAGCAGCTCAGGGACAGTGCCCAGGCCTTGTGTTCAAGCTGCAGTACTAGCAAAAAGAAAAGAAAAAAAGAAAACAAGAAGCCATCCAATCTTCTCTACTTTTTCTGATAAAGCAGAATCATATAAGAATTCCAAGCTGCTATCCTTTTGTTAGTTTGCAGAAATCACGGGCCATGATCATTTCAAAGTACTTTATAACCAAACTAAGGAAGAAAAAAAAAGATAAACAGGCACTGACTAGATCTACCTTTTGGTTCCAATGTTCTTTACAAATTCTCACTAGTGTAAAAGATCTTAAATAATTTCCACAGAGCGAACACCTAAACCCATGTTAAATAGTAACTCACGAGAATTCCTCCTGCATGACAAACTTCTCTCCTTTAGCAGTTCTGATGGCAACAACAGGAATCTCTCCAGTAGTGCTTTCCAAGCCAAAATCAGACAGTTCATGGCTGAAGGCTTTACGGCTGGCTACAGCAAAGTTGAGCTTGTGGCCGGCATCCAGGAATTTCTTTGCCACCATCATCACTCTGTGAGCAACAAGAGATAGAATGAATGAAGCCCTGGGTTCCATTCCTTAGTACCACAAAAACAGAAAAAGCCAGAAGTGGTGCTGTGGTTCAAGTGGTAGAGTGCTAACCTTGAGCAAAAGCAGCTCAGGGACAGTGCCCAGGCTCTGAGCTCAAGCCCCAGGACTGGCAAAAACAAACAAAAAACTCCAAACAACAGCAACACACAAAAAAAACAAGAAGCAGATGGCTAGAACACAAAAATTAAGTCTATAGTCCTCTAGACTAGGTCCTACATCTTGCTGCCCTCTTCGTTTGCGCTCATGTTCCTTGGTACAGACATGGGATCATGGTATACACAAGCTTACTCAAATTCATTGCCACATTGTTGGTACCTAATGAAATGGTTCATTCCCACCTAATCTTGCCATATTATATAACTGTAAAGTCTACTGCTGGTAGAACAACTGGACTGGAAAAAGAATTTATAAGGGTAAAATGCACTGGAATCTCAATGTTCAAGGGACATGATGCTTTAACTGAATTTCACATCTGCTTCTTTTAGTTGGAGCCACTGTGTCACAAAGGAACTCTTATGGAAGATATGCCCAACTAGAAATTTCTAATTCCAGAAATAGTGTACTTGGTCTCACAGTGTCACCAGTTTTTGGAGTGATATTCCCCATTCTTATCACTTTTACATTACACATGGCAGAAACAAGGTAAGGAGAAGGAACTGTTTCTGGGTAAATTTGTTAAAAAATTACCTGTTTCTCCAGTAGTTAGAACCTTTAGCATTCTTTTCATAGTCTACATCATAGTAAGCCATTAGTAAGTCCTTGCCTTGTATCAAATCTTTATTATCTTCTGTCATGTGAGGGCAGATACCAAAACTGAAATGAAATAATCCGTTATTAACTTTGGCAATTTACAGCTAAATAATGCAATGATCAAAAGGTAACACAGCACTTACAGAGGAAAGAAGTTTTCAATATCCTATTAATCAAGATGCATTCTACCCACAAATTGATATGAAGTACAGTAATCCCTTTGTATAACTACTTAAAAGATAATGAAAATATAATTTAAAAAAAGAAGCAGGCTTTCAACATTTAGGTCTCATAGGGCACTATATCTTACAGGACTATGGAAGAGTTCTAGGACCCACCAATTATTGGTTTAATGTATATTAAAAATTGCTATTTTTAATTCTTTCAATAGGCTTTACGCCAAATCATGGCTCAGCTTAATAACTGAGCTAAATAATATAAAACAAAAAACTCTCAGACAAAATATAAAGAATACTCACATGTTTTCCTGGATAAACTTTTTAATCTTTCCACTAGTCATTTTCTGTTCGGTATATGCCACAGTTTTATCTTCAAACTTGTTAGTAAGATGTGAAGGACGAAATAAGGTGATACCCCTTAAAAAGAAAAACAGTCTCACTAGACAGATAACAAAGAAATTAATTGTCTACTATCTCTCATTTAGAACAGTGATGGTTGGGCATGTGGCTTGGTGGTAAGAGTACTTGACTAGCGTGCATGAAACCCTGGGTTCAAGTCCTCAGTACCTAATAAACAGAAAAAGCCCTAAGAGGCACTGTGGCTCAAGTGGTAAGAGTGCTAGCCTTGAGCAAAAAGCTCAGGGACAGAGCCAAGGCCCTGAGTTCAAGCCTCTGGAGTTGCAAAAACAAACAAACAAACAAACAAAAACAAACCCAAAACAAAAAACAAAAACAGGGACATGAGCCAGGTGCTAGGTGCTGGTGGCTCATGCATATAATCCTAGTTAGGTAGAAGCTGAGATCTGAGGATCCATGATCAAAGCCAGCCAAGCAGTTAACTCGAGGGAATTTTTATTTCCAATTAATCACCAAAAAGCCAGAAGTGGAGCGGTGGCTAAAGTTTTAAGGTGCCAGCCTTCAGTATAAAAAGCTCAGAGAAGGGGCTGGGAAGTTGGCTCAGTGGTAGAGCGCTTGCCTTGCATGCCTGAGGCCCTGGGTTCGATTCCTCAGCACCACATAAGCAAAAAGAAAAAAGCCGGAAGTGGTGCTGTGGCTCAAGTGGTAGAGCGCTAGCCTTGAGCTGAAGAGCTGAGGGACAGCGCCCAGGCCCAGAGTTCAGGCCCCACGACCGGACCAAAAAAAAAAAAAAAAAGCTCAGAGAAGCCGGTACCAGTGGCTCATGCCTATAATCCTAGCAACTCAGGAGGCTGAGATCTGAGGATCAAGATTCAAAGCCAGCCCAGGCAAAAAAGTCTGTGGGTGTCTTATCTCCAATAAACCACCAGAAAAGCCGGGCGCTGGTGGCTCACGCCTGTAATCCTAGCTACTCAGGAGGCTGAGATCTGAAGATCGCGGTTCAAAGCCAGCCCGGGCAGGAGAGACCGTGAGACTCCTATCTCCAATAAACCACCAGAAAACCAGAAGTGGCGCTGTAGCTCAAGTGGTAGAGCGCTCGCCTTGAGCTGAAGAGCTGAGGGACAGCACCCAGGCCCAGAGTTCAAGTCCCATGACCGACCAAAAAAAAAAAAAAAAAAAAACCACCAGAAAATCAGAAGTGGCACAGTGACTCAAGTAAGTGGTAGAGAGCTTGCTTTGAGCTGAAGGACAGTGCCCAGGCCCAGAGTTCAAGCCCCACAACTGACCCCCTCCCCCCCCCAAAAAAAAGGCTTAGAGACGAGTGCAGGCCCTAAATTCAAGCCGTAGGTCTGGGCAGACATGCACACACAGTTAAGAGCAAATAACTTGTTTTCCAAATCTTGAAAAGCAGTAACAGAAAGCTTATTACACTAAAGCCCATATATATGATAACATAAAGCAAAACTTGCTCATACTGGAGGATCTCGTGCCCTTGAAAATCTTATACAAAGGTAAAAAGTCTGAATTTTACTGCAAACACAATAGGGAACTATTCACTGGACAGACTTACTGGGGAAAAAACAGTGATTTACATTTCTCGAGATCGCATTCTATAAAAACTCATCCACCCCGCTCCCCAAAAAAATAGTGTCTCACTAGGCTAGGCTTAACTTGTAATCTTCCTGTTTTAGCCTGAGTGCTAGAATTATAGGCATGCATTATCATTACAAGGCTCACTTGTAAGTCTCTTTCCCCTATGAAACTTCCTTTGAATAGTATGTTTTTCTTTTACATTAAAATTTAGTTTTTATCTTTAATACACCTACATTTACATTTTTGCATGGATTTGATTAGACACGGTCTCTCCACTTGATACCTTCACAGGCAACAATACTTTCTAGCACTCAGTTTAAGGCTTAGCCAGAACTCGGTATGTTTTGGAAACAAAAGGCATAAAAGCCAGTTCACACAGCAGCAGATCTTTACACGGGCATTCCACTGAGGCACTTACTCTCCATTATCATCATACTGCTTCACCAGAGATTCAATATTGGTGTGTGCAAACCGGAAGTTATCTCTCAAATTGCTGGCTGTTTTTAAGAATTCAGAGTGTGCTTCACTGAATAAATCACTGAAAAAACCTATATAGAAAAAATGACAAAGAATAAGCAGTATGATCTGAGATTTTCTTTCATTTTTCAAAGCTTTCATTATATTATGGGTAAGCAGTGATAGATACAAAAACTGGATTTCCTTTTCTACAACTTCTTTGGAAATTTATAATACTTATAATACACCTTTTTCCACAGTCTAAAGAAACATTTTGCCGGGTGCTGGTGGCTCACACCTCTAATCCTAGCTATTCAGGAGGCTGAAATCTGAGGCTCACCGTTCAAAGCCATCCAGGACAGAACAGGGCAGGAAAGTCCGTGAAACTTTTATCTCCAATAAACCACTAGAAAACCAGAAGTGGCGCTGTGGCTCAAGCAGTAGAGTGCTCACCTTGAGCTAAAGAGTGCAGGGACAAAGGCTGGGAAGGTGGCTCAGTGGTAGAGTGCTTGCCTTGCATGCCTGAGGCCCTGGGTTCAATTCCTCAGCACTACATAAGCAAAAAAAGCCGGAAATGGCACTGTGGCTCAAGTGGTAGAGCGCTAGCCTTGAGCTGAAGAGCTGAGGGACAGCGCCCAAGCCCAGAGTTCAGGCCCCATGACCGGACCCCCCCCAAAAAAAAAGAGCGCAGGGACAGCACCCAAGCCCAGAGTTCAATCCCCAAGACCAAAAAAAAAAAAAAAAACCCAAAAGGGCTGGAAAGATGGCTCAGTGGTAGAGTGCTTGCCTTGCATGCATGAGGCCCTGGGTTCCATTCCTCAGCACCACATAAGCAGAAAAAAGCCGGAAGTGGCACTGTGGCTCAAGTGGTAGAGCACTAGCCTTGAGCTGAAGAGCTGAGGGACAGTGCCCAGGCCCAGAGTTCAGGCCCCAAGACTGACAAAAAAAAAAAAAAGTGGTAGAAGAGGGTGTGACGGTACACATCTAGAACCCCAGACACATCCTATTCTAGGCCTTTAAAGTTAAAACTTTTACTTCTCTAAGAACATAGCCCACTCAAAATGCCATTCTTGAGAAAATAATGCTGACCCAATTCTGTCAGTTGTCTTTTAAACCAGATCAAGGTTTCCTAATGCTTTATCTTTGTGGTTTCTTAGACATGAAGTTTTTTGTTGTTTTTTTTTTTTTTTTGGTCAGTCGTGGGGCTTGAACTCTGGGCTTGGGCGCTGTCCCTCAGCTCTTCAGCTCAAGGTGAGCGCCCTACAGTTTCAGCCACAGCGCCACTTCTGGTTTTCTAGTGGTTTATAGGAGCTAAGAGTCTCATGGACTTTCCTGCCCGGGCTGGCTTTGAACTATGATCCTCAGATCTCAGCCTCCTGAGTAGTTAGGATTACAAGCGTGAGCCACCAGGTTACAAGCATGAGCCACCAGCTCCCCGGCTGAAGTTTTGTTTTTAAATAAGCAAAGTGGTAACTTTGTGGCAAAATTAAATATTTGCTACTTACCCACCACAGAGGCATCTTTATCACTGATGAACTTCTTAAATTCTTCCTCAGTCCTGAGAGGAACTGACGCTGGTCCTGCCTGCTTCTTCAGGTGGCTGACAATTCCATCTTAGAAGATATAAATTACAGCATACAATTTATCATTCCTTTTGTTGTTGTTTTTGGTTGTAAATCTTGAACTCAGGGCCTGGGCACTGTCACTGAGCTCTTTTGCTCAAAGCTAGCACTCTACCACTTTGAGTCATAGTGCCACTCCTGGTTTTCTGGTAATTAATTGGAGAAGAGTCTCTTGAACTTTCCTGTCTAGTCAGGAATTGACTCTCAATCCTCAAGTCTTAACTTCCTGAGTAGCTAGGATTACAGGTATATGAGCCACCAGCACTCAGCCAGTTTATCATTCCTAAAGACTATTTACATGATTCAAAATTCAAAGAACACAAGGGTATGCAATTACAATTTCTTCCTATCTTTATCCCTTATTTCCTTCCTGAAGGAATTTTGGTTTCTTGAATATCTTTCCAAACTTCTTTTGTTGTTGGTGTCATTTTTTAGTCCTGGGGCTTGAACTCAGGGTCTGGGCACTGGCCCTGTACTTCTTTTGCTCAACGCTAGCACTCTACCATTTGAGCCACAGCATTACTTCTGGCCTTTTCTGTTTATGTGGTACTGAGGAATCCAAGCCAGAGCTTCATGCATGCTAGGCAATCACTCTACCACTAAGCCACAATCCCAGCCCCTGTCTTTCCAAACTTCTTACACATGTACACAAAAGGACATATTTTCTTTTTTTTCTGTCTTCAAAATAGCAGCATATAGCCGGACGCCAGTGACTCACGCCTGTAATCCTAGCTACTCAAGAGGCTGAGATATGAGGATTGTAGTTCAAAAGCCAGCCTAGGCAGGAAAGTCTGTGAGACTCTTATCTCCAATAAACCACTCAGAAAACCAGAAGTGAAGCTGTGGCTCAAGTGGTAGAGAGCACTAGCATAGAGCTGAAGAGCCCCATGACCCACAAAAATAAATTAAATTAAAAAAATTAAAATGTACTGAGGTCTGAATTTAGATTCTCATGATCAGGCTTTTCAGTGTTCTTTCTACACTCGAGCCATCGTCACCATTCCTTTTTTTTTTCTTTTTTCCAGTCCTGGGACTGGCTACTGTCCCTGAACTTTGGTGCTAAAGGCTGGCATCCTATCACTTGAGCCACAGTGCCACTTCTTTTTCTGAGTAACTTATTGGAGATAGAGTTTCAGGGGCTGGGCACCAGTAGCTCATGCCTGTAATCCTAGCTACTTAGGAGGCTGAGATCTGAGGATTGTAGTTCAAAGCCAGCCTAGTCAGGAAAGTGAGACTCATATCTCCAATAAACCACTTAGAAAACCAGAAGTGATGCTATGGCTCAAGTTGTATAGGACTAGCATAGAGCTGAGGGACAGCACCTAGGCTCAGAGTTCAAGCCGCATGATAGACCAAAAAAAAAAAAAAAAGAAAAAAGAAAAAAAAATGTTGTTCTTGGGCTGGGAATGTGGCTTAGTGGTAGAGTGCTTGCCTAGCATGCAAGAAGCCCTGGGTTCAATTCCTCAGGGGGAGAGTGCAGGTGTAGTCTTAGCGATGGGAGGGCAGGGATGGTAAGGGGAAAACAAAGGAAGAGGCAACAATGCTTGATGAGAAATGTACTCATTACCTTGCTCATGTACTATATTTTCATAATAAAAAAACTTATCAAAAAAAAAAGAGGGCTGGGAAGGTGGCTCAGTGGTAGAGCGCTTGCCTTGCATGCCTGAGGCCCTGGGTTCGATTCCTCAGCACCACATAAGCAAAAAGAAAAAAGCCGGAAGTGGCACTGTGGCTCAAGTGGTAGAGCACTAGCCTTGAGCTGAAGAGCTGAGGGACAGCGCCCAGGCCCAGAGTTCAGGCCCCACAACCAGACCAAAAAAAAAAAAAAAAAAAAAAGAAAGCTCAAGGACAATGCTCAGGCCCTGAGTTTAAGCCCCAGGGCTGGCAAAAAAAAAAAAAAAAAAAAAAAAGATTGACACTTTAATACTTGAGCCACTTTTGTGGTGTTTAATTGGCGTCTCACAGACTTTCTTGCTCAGTCTGGCTTCCAACCTCAATTCTTGGGCCTCAGCCTCCCAAGTACCTAGGATTACACATGTGAGCTACTGACATTCAGCCTGATTTATCATTATCAAGTATCTGGCACATAGAAGGTATTCAGTAAACTTGAGATGAAGAAATACCTAAGCTTCTATCCATTTCAAAGTATTTTCTGTATTACTTACATAACCTATTCATGTATAAAGATTTGTTAGCAACCAAACTGACCTCTTAGGAGGAATTTTTTTTAAACACTGTAAGTATTTTATGTAGAAAAACACATTTTCATGTTTCTACTATAAGAAAACAAAGTACTTAATTACTTGAGGAGGACAATCACAATCCAGGTCAGCCCAGACATAACATGAGACCCTATCTAAACAACAAGAAACAGAAAAGCCTAGGACACATGGCTCAAATGGTAGAGCATCTACCTAGCAAGGTCAAGGCCCTGAGTTCAAACCCCAGTACTGCCCAGCCACCCTCCACCAACAAAATTCAACATAGACAGCTGGAGGCCAGATTAGGCTAAATAGTAAAACTGCATCAAAATGGAAATGGAGGGGCTGGGAAGGTGGCCCAGTGGTAGAGTGCTTGCCTTGCATGCATGAGGCCCTGGGTTCGATTCCTCAGCACCGCATAAGCAAAAAGCCAGAAGTGGCACTGTGGCTCAAGTGGTAGAGCGCTAGCCTTGAGCTGAAGAGCTGAGGGACAGCGCCCAGGCCCAGAGTTCAGGCCCCACAACCGGACCCAAAAAAAAAAAAAAAAATGGAAATGGAAAAAAAATAAATTCGGTTTGCAGGATATAATCCAGGATCCTTACCAGCAGTCCGAGGCCCGTCATAAGCACCTGCTTCTTCACCATCTCTGAATATCTTCAAAGTTGGATATCCACTGACTCCATACTTATTACAGGTGTTCGTGTTGGCAGTGCAGTCAACCTACAGATTGAAGGCCCATAGAAATTACTGTTATCAAAATCCCTGTTGCAAGTTTTTTCTATAGTCCTCAAATAACTGCCTCAGAATTAAAGTTCAAAGCCAGTCCGGGTAGGAAAGTCTGTGAGATTCTTATCTCCAATAAACCACCAGAAAACAAAACCAGAAGTGGCGTTGTGGTTCAAGTGGTAGAACGCTTACCTTGAGCTGAAGAGCACAAGGACAACGCCCAAACCCAGAGTTCAAGCCCCATGACCAAAAAAAAAAAAAAAAAAAAAAAAAGCAGAGTACAACCTTCAGCTGAAGAGCTGAGGGACAGAGCTCTTATAGCTACTCTTTAGAATACTTAATATCCTTTGGCTGAGTGGCTCTGTACTCACCTTTGCTAATGGGACTATTCCTTTTAATCTGGTGGCTGCAGCTTCATATTCAGGAGCAAGCCTCTTGCAGTGTCCACACCTATATAAAGAGAAAGCCAAATCCTTAGGTTGACTAACCCTACAAATCTGCTAATGTTGTCTCTAGGAAAAAAGTCTCAAATTCAGTTATCTTCCATGCCCCCATTCATCCTCCTTTTTGTTTGTGCTGGTCCGAGGGCTTGAACTAAGGGTCTCAGCACTGTTCTTGCTCAAGGCTAGTACTCTACTACTAGGAACCATAGCTCCACTTCCAGCTTTTTTGGTAGTTAACTGGAGATAAGTCTTACGGACTTTCCTGCCCAGGCTGGTTTTGAATTGTGACCCTTACATCTCAGCTAGGATAAGTAGCTAGGGTTACTGGCATGATCCACTGGTGCCTGGGTTTCCACTTTTTTTTTTTTTGCAGGGGAGGTATCAGTTGTGGGGCTTGAACTCTGGTCTGGGCACTGTTCCTGAGCTCTTTTGCTCAAGACTAGAGCTCTACCACTTTGAGCCACAGCACCGCTCTGGTAGTCTAGTGGTTAACTGGAGATAAGTCCCTTGGACTTTACTGCCTGGGTTGGCTCTGAACCATGATCATCAGATCTCAGCCTCCTGAGTAGCTAGGATTACAAGTGTGAGCCACCAGTGGGTGGCTTTCCACCTTTTTTTGACCTAAGGTCTGGCCTCAAACTTGTAATCCTCCTGTCTCAGCCTCTTAAACGTTAGGCTTACAGGTGTACAACATCAAGCCCATCTCCCATCTCTCAGTCCTGTTAGATTTTTAAGATAGGACTGAAGTTGTCCAGGCTGGCTTTGAACATGCAAAACTTGAAACTGCCTCAGCCTCCTGTGTAACTGGGATTGTAGGCATGCATTACACCTGAGTCATACTTCCATTGGACTATACTTCCAAAAGGAAGAACATAACTTTAACAATATCATTATTGATAGTCAGGCACTGGTGGTTCGTGCCTGTAATCCTGGCTTATCAAGACGCTGAGATCCGAGGATCACAGTTCAAAGCCAGCCCAGGCAGGAAAGTCTGTGAGACGCTTATCTCCAATAAACCACTAGAAAACTGGAAGTGGCGCTATGGCTCAAGTGACAGAGTGCTCTCCTTGAGCTGAAGAATGCAGGGACAGCACCCAAGCCCAGAGTTCAAGCCCCACAACCAACAAAACAAAAACAAAAAACAGTATCATTATTGCTAAGTAAACCGGAGCTCTCAGAACATAAAAGTATATTCCACATTAATGAGGGAAAGGGCTCATGTCTTTTTGAACAATTAGTAAGGCTAAAACGAAGAATAAAATATCAGGGCTGGGAGTGTGGCTTAGTGGTAGAGGGCTCGCCTAACATGCATGAAGCCCTGGGTTCGATTTCTCAGTACCACATAAACAGAAAAAGCCAAAAGTGGCACTGTGGCTCAAGTGGCAGAGTGCTGGCCTTGAGCAAAAGCAGCTCAGGGCCAGTGCCTAGGCCCTGAGTTCAAGCCCTAGGACTGGCAAAAAATAAAAATAATCAGTAATTCTGGTAACATTTCCCAAAGATGCATTTTTCCTTAAAAAAATCAAGACCTAATGTAGTAGTTCCTAGAATTATCTGATTGAGGGAGTATGTAGCTTGGTAGTAGAAAGCTTGTCTACCATGTGAAAGGACATGAATTCCCAACACTACCAGAATAAAAAAAGATTACAGTCCAGGCAGGCCTGAGCATAAAGTGAGACCCTAACTAAAACCAATCAATGGGATGGAGATGTAGCTGAAATAATAAGAGACTTTGCCTTGCAAGTACAAGGCCCTTAGTTTAATCCTCAGGATTGCTAAAAACAAGAAAAACATATCAATATCAAGTGATTTTTTCTCCAATTTTTCAATATGGATCTATGGGCAGAAGTCCTAGTTGAGGAAGTAGTGGAATGAAATGTACTCTAGCAGCTTACTGACGGCCTTTTTTCCCCCAAACTGAGTTCAACACAGTTGATACAGTTAAGATCAAAGTCTGATTTTTATAGTCACCTGGCCAAAAGAACTAATTAAAAACATAAACAAGAATACTATTCCCAGAGGGCCAACAGAAGCACCTGCTCCAATACCCAGAAAGTCCAAACAGTCCCACAGGTGCACTGTACATGCAGCTGGGGGTGTAAAATATTCTCTTATCAAAGCACAGTTAGCATCAGCTGCACATCCTCTTTTCAAAAGCCAATGAATCGCAAAGGGATCACTCTGAGAAGCTTGAGGAGTACTGTAACCTCTCTACAGACAAACAGAAAAGACAAAGAAGAAGAAAAATAAGGAAGAAATATGAGCTGATAGATTTCACAGTCAGTAGTCTCAACTTATCCTATCAAGTCATGAATGGTTAGTAACTTGGAAATAGTTTAAGACAAGAACTATAAAAGGGCCTGGAAGGTGGCTCAGTGGTAGAGTGCTTGCCTTGCATGCATGAGGCCCTAGGTTCAATTCCTCAGCACCACATTTAAAAAACAAAACAAAACAAAACAAACAAAAACAGAAGTGGCACTGTAGCTCAAGTGGTAGAGTGCTAGCCTTGAGCTAAAGAGCTGAGGGACAGCGCCCAGGCCCAGAGTTCAGGCCCCATGACTGACAAAAAAAACCTGTAAGATTTATTATAGGCTCTTTAGTCTTCAGGAGTCTTATTTAAAAATTACCAGAGTTTGACAAAGGAACACAGGCAGGGAAAAAAGCCTAATACCACACAATGCAGGGTCATGTATATATTTATGAAAATGATAATGGACCAATGTCAAAACAGAAATTCAAGATGGATGGGGAAGAGGTTCAAAAAAGGTTTCAGATCTACTGGGTTTTGTTTTGTTTTTACGGTTGTGGGGCCTGAATGCAGAACTTGGGCACTGTCTCTGATCTCTTTTTGCTCAAGGCTAGTGTTCTACCACTTTGAGCCACATGGGGACTTTTCTGCCCAGGCTGGTTTCAAACTGTGATCCTCATATCTCAGCCTCCTGACTAGCTGGGAATAGAGGCATGAGCCACCAATACCTTATTAGTCTCATACTGTGATGTTCCCAATTACCTAGCTGGGATTACAGATGTGACCACACCTGGCTTGTTTGTTGGGATGGGGTCTTGCTAAATTTTTTTTGCCAGGAGATCTCCAATTGTGGTCCTCTTGAAAACTTATAGGCATGAGTTTCATAGCAGTGAGAGGTTAGACTGGGCCCTTAATTAGGTTCAGGTTCAGAAAGAAAAAGGTAAGGTATTTTGGATATAGAAAATATTTAATAGATGCCTTTAGAGATGTAAGAAAGCTTTTGTTTTCAGGGATAAATGCACACATATGTGCATTATGACTACACCAGACAGTAATTTATAGGAAAGGAAAAAGCAGCAGCAGCAAGAACAAAGCCTCATAGGAGATTATTTACCATGGGCAGATAATGAAAAACTGGACCAGTGTGGCAGAAATGAGAATAAACAAAAGAGAGATTTCTGCTGACATTTTTACCATCTTTAGACAGGATCTCATGTCAAGCCTTGACTTATGATGTCCCTGCCTCAGCCTCAAAGGTACTAGAATTACAGGGGTGCTCTTTGTTAATTTGTGGTAACCGTTAAGGCTATGTATAAAATTTGTCAGCTCTATAAGCACATTAAAAATATTCATGATGCCACCAGGTGCAGGTGGCTCACTCCTGTAATCCTAGCTACTCACAAGGCTGAGACCTGAGGATTGTGGTTCCAAGCCAGCCCAGGCAGTAAAGTCCATGAGACTCTTATCTCCAATTAACCACCAGAAAAGGCTGTGGCTCAAAGTGGTACAACACTAGCCTTGAGCAGAAAAAGATCAGGAACAACACCTAGGCCCTGAGTTCAAGCCCCAGACTGGCACCAAAAAAAGCCAGAAAGCCGGGCGCTGATGGCTCACAACTGTAATCCTAGCTACTCAGGAGGCTGAGATCTGAGGATCTCGGTTCAAAGCCAGCCTGGGCAGGAGAGACGGTGAGACTCCTATCTCCAATAAACCACCAGAAAACCGAAAGTGGCGCTGTAGCTCAAGTGGTAGAGCGCTCACCTTGAGCTGAAGAGCTGAGGGACAGCACCCAGGCCCAGAGTTCAAGCCCCAGGACCGACCAAAAAAAAAAAAAAAATACATATATATATATATATATATTTCATTTTATACTATGCAAAAACTTTTTTTTCTTGTTAGTACTAGGGTTTGAAAGCAGGGTCTCACACTTGGTAGGCTGATGCTTTTTGCTTTAGGCTATTTTTCAGACAGGGTCTTATAGAGTTGCCTAGGGCTGGCCTTAATCCTCCTACCAACATTTTCCACAAAGCTGGGATTACAGGCATGGTGTTAAGATGGAATCACTCAAGCCAGGTACAGGTGGCTTACTTGCCTGTAATCCTAGTCAGGAGGCTGAGATCTGAAGATTGTGATTTGAAGCCAGCCCAGGCAATAAAGTCCTTGAGACTATTATCTCCAATTAACCACTAGAAAATGGAAGGTAGTTCAAGTGGCAGAGCATTAGCCTTGAGCACAAAAGCTTAGGAATGGGTTGGGAATGTGGGTTAGTGGTAAAGTGCTTGCCTAGCATGCATGAAGCCCTGGGTTTGAATCCTGGGCACCACATAAGCAGAAAAAGTCGGAAGTGGCACTGTGGCTCAGGTGGTAGAGTGCTAGCCTTGAGCTGAAGGACAGCACCCAGGCCCAGAGTTCAAGCCCCATGACCAACCGAAAAAAAAAGTTTCACGTACTTTCCCTGCCCAGGCTGACTTCAAACCAGGATCCTCAGATCTCAGCCTCCTGAGTAGTTGGGATTATAGGTGTGTGCCACCAGTGCCTGGCTTTTTTTGGTGACCTTTCTGCTTCAGTCAGCCTCACAAGTACACAGCCCCTAGTCTTTTTTTTTTCTCCTCTTTTCCTGTTGTTTTTTTTTGTGTGTACTGGGGCTTGAAGTCAAGAGCCTCACACTATCACCAGGCTTTTTTGCTCACATTTAGCATTTTATCACTTGAGCCACACACCCCAATCCTGGCATTTTGCTGGTTAACTGGAGATGAGTCTTGTGGACTTTTCTGCCCAACCTGCCTTTGAAACATAATCATCTGGGTCTTAGCCTATTGAGCAGCTAGGACTATACTATATGTATGGACAACCAGATCCTGGCTTCACACTCTTTTTCTATCCTTTAGAAACACTGTATTAAATATTACTTATAGCCGGGCACCAGCTATAACTTATTTATATAACTTTTCCCTCACTCCGGCATTCTACCACTTGAGCTACAGCTCCACATCTGGCTTTCTGTTGGTTAACTGGAGATGAGTCTCACATAGGGACTGGGAAGGTGGCTCAGTGGTAGACGCTTGCCTTGCATGCATGAGGCCCTGGGTTCGATTCCTCAGCACCACATAAGCAGGAAAAAAAAAAACCAGAAGTGGTGCTATGGCTCAAGTAGTAGCATGCTAGCCTTGAGCTGAAGAGCTGAGGGACAGCACCCAGGCCAGAGTTCAGGCCTCACGACTGGACCCCCCCAAAAAAAAAAGTCTCACATAGGCTGGAAATGTGGCTTAGTGGTAGAGTGTTTGCCTAGCATGCATGAAGCTCCGGGTTTGATTCCTCAGTACCAGAAACACAGAAAAAGCCAGAAGTAGTATTATGGGTCAAGTGGTAGAGTGCTAGCCTTGAGCAAAAGAAGCTCAGGGTCAATGCCTAGATACATAGTTCAAGCCTCAGGACTGGCCAAAAAGAAAAAAGCAAAGTCTTTTCTTTCTAGGCTGGCTTCAAACCACACCCCTCAGATCTCAGCCTCCTGAAAAGTCAAATTTTATTACACTGTCAGCACACTGCTGAGAATGTGACTCACTGTAGAGCCTAAGGCCAACATTGCTTCAATCCCCAGTACTATAGAGATGAAATCTTAAAATCTTCTAGAAGTTATCACAAAAATTTAAGTCTTTCGTGCCACTTCCAGCTTTTACTGTTCATATGGTGCTGAGGAATTGAACCCAGAGCCTCATGCATGCAAAGCAAGCACTCTACCACCTTCCTAGCCCCCAAAATTTAAGTCTTGAAATTTAATTCCCCAGAGAAATTAACAAAAATCCTATCTTTCTAAATATATAATTAACTTCATAAGATAGTACACTACAAAGAAATCTTAAATGTATTAAAAGTAGGAGCTAGGAACTTGTGGCTCATGCCTGTAATCCTAGCTACCAGTGAGACAAATCCAAAGATCCAGGTTTGAAACCAGTCCAGGCAGAAAAGTCATGACTCTCTTACCTCCAACTAATCAGCAGGAAGTGGAGGTGTGGCTCAAGTGATGGCTTACAAGCTTTGAGTCACAAAGCCAGAGCAGCATGAGGCCTGGAGTTCAAGTTCAAGTATTAGCACCAAAGACCCAAAAAATAAATAAATACATAAATAAATAAATAAAAATACAGGGGGATAAAACCTTAAGAAGAGAAAAAGAATGTGCACAGAACAAAATAAGCCAATTTGAATTTAAAGATTCTTGAACTGTTCCTGACAAGAATAGTATGCCTAATCTGTGCAAAACAGCAGTTGAAAAACATTTCCCAGCTGACATGTTAATAAAAGCAGTTCAATGTATAGAAATTAAACACCTTATCAACAGGAGACTTCCTAAACTTCAGATTGGTCATTCTGAAAACTGATATTTCTTGCTGGAATTACAGAGGATGGCCTTATCTTCTAACCACCAGAAAGGAGACACCACAGCAGAAATCTACCCAATTCTTGGAACAGTTTAATGCATGACGGAATATGTAGGACAGCATGGGGGCCAATTTAAAGTAGATAAGACCATCTGGATTTGGTGGTGCAAGCCTGAGGATCACAAATTTGAGCCTGGTCTGGGCAAAAAAAAAAAAAAAAAAAATGTAGAAAAGAATGCCCTTAAGACAGGTGCTGGTAGCTAGTACCTGTCATCTAGCTACTCAGGAGACTGAGATCTGAGGATCCTGGTTCGCAGCCAGCTGGGTGGGAAAGCCTGTGAGACTCTTACCTACAATTATCCACAAGTACGGTCTTGAGCAAAAAGGAGTAAGGACAGTGCCCAGACCCTGAGTTCAAGCCCTAGTATTAGGGACAAGTACAGGTATACACACACATAAGCCTTAGTTGTTTCTCCCTGCCTTCTTCCAGTGCTGGGAATTAAACTCGGGGTCTTGCACATCCTTAACCCTAATTCTGCTTTAAGCCAAGTCTAACAGAACACATTTCTCCAGCAATTCCTTTTTTTTTTTTTTTGCTGGTGCTGGGCCTTGAACTCCCAACCCTGCATACTCTCCCTAAACTCCTTTTGCTCAAGGCTAGAGCTCTACCACTTGAGCTACAGAGCCACTTCTGGCTTTTTCTGTAACTAACTGGAGATAAGTCTCACAGACTTTAGTGTCCAGGCTGGCTTTGAACTGCAATCCTCAGGTCTCAGCCTCCTGACTTGCTACAATTACAGGCATGAGCCATCAGCACCAGGCTAGCAATTCCTCTTTAAAGTGCTGTTCGTTTGGCTTTTTTTTTGATCCGGTCATGGGGCCTGAATTCTGGGCCTGGGCGCTGTCCCTCAGCTCTTCAGCTCAAGGCTAGTGCTCTACCACTTGAGCCACAGCGCCACTTCCGGCTTTTTTCTTATGTGGTGCTGAGGAATCGAACCCAGGGCCTCAGCCATGCAAGGCAAGTGCTCTACCACTGAGCCACCTTCCCAGCCCTCCTCTTTAAACTGCTGTATGACCCCTTTTAGTCCAAGAAGTCCTAGTCATTGTCTCCCCCTCATGTAACAGTATAGTTACGTAACTGGAAAGACTTTCTAAGCAAGAATATGAGTTTCTGAGATGTAGGGAGACTATATAATGTGTAACCAATACTGCCAGTTAGCCACAGCAATGCCAGGACACAAAATCTGTTAAAACCTGACCTGCTGCCTTTTGCATATCCTTCTGATTCAGGTAGTCCTTCCTAGGAGTTTTTGGGTATGACCCTGGACAAATCAGATGGGCTAGAAGAGTGAAGCCCAGAGTCAAAAATAAGACTTAAAGACACTTTTTTTTTTTTTTTTGGGGGGGGGGTAGGTCATGAGGCCTGAACTCTGAGCCTGGGCTGTCCCTCAGCTCTTCAGCTTACGGCTAGCACTCTACCACTAGAGCCACACCACAGTGCCACTTCCGGCTTTTTCTGCTTAAATGGTGCTGAGGAATCACACCCAGGGCCTAATGCATGCAAGGCAAGCACTCTACCACTGAGCCACCTTCCCAGCCCTGACACTTGAAAGGAAAAAATTCAGTACTGCAATTATCATGATCTACTGACCTATTCCAAGTGTTAAAATAATTAAGTGTACTGTAGGAATAGTTTGGACATTATCATAACCACTCAGGCTGGCAGGGCCAGAAATCCTATTTGTCATGCCTTGTAAAGAAAACAGATTTCTATTCTGAAGTAGTTCTGCTCTCTAAGGAGCTCACATTTTGTTAGGTTAGGATACTCAAAAGTGAAGTTATTTCTCTCAACATTGTTTACTTGTTTGTGGGGTGGGGGAATGAAGAGTCATTTTCTGGTCATTTTCATGAACTATGACAATCAGGGCAGACTCTGATGGAATGATTCTTTTTTTTGGGGGGGGGGGGGTTTCCGGTTGTGGGGCCTGAACTCTGGGTCTGAGCGCTGTCCCTCAGGTCTTCAGCTCAAGGCTAGCGCTCTACCACTTGAGCCACAGCACCACTTCCGGCTTTTTTCTTTTTTGCCTATGTGGTGCTGAGTTTTCGAACCCAGGGCCTCAGGCATGCAAGGCAAGCGCTCTACCACTGAGCCACCTTCCCAGCCCCCTGATGGAATGATTTCTAAGGCACCCAACGTTTTGGTTTGTGACAGAGGCCTCTCCAGGTTTAATGAGGCACTACCCATGGACAATAACAATAATAATAATTGCCTGCATCAAGAAAAAGCACTCATGACCATTCTGCAGCTGAGTGACCTTGGCTTGAAACCAACAGGCAGTGGGGGCGTGGGGTGAAAGGGGGTGGTGGTGGTGGTGGAGGGAGTCAGGACGAAAGGAAATACCCTGAGCGTTCCCAGGACCTCCACACGCTTGAGGGTTACATTCTCTTTCCTATTAAGGCTTTCGGATAGCAGGCCGGGATCGAGTACACTGAGTCACCTGAAGAACTGAGTAAGATAATACATCGCCGGGAGCCGGGTGGGGTGGGGTGGGGGCCGAGATGGTGAAACCCTCAGCAAATAGGAAGTGCCTGGTGAATAGGATGCGGCCTGGTGGGAGAGGAGCCCCGAGGTTTCCCTTCCTGAGTGGGTGGCGCACCCCCCCCCGCGGCCCCGCACCTCCGGATCCCCAGGGATGGGGGATGAGGTGGGGAGGACAGACCCGTTGGAATAGTGTGGAGGGCTCTGGCGCGGCGTAGGCCCAACCGTTCGCACGCCCGGCCCGGGGGACCCCAGCAGACTCTTCCCTCCCCGGGCCCAGGCCTGGAGCGGCGACCTCACCATGGGGCGAAGAACTCGACGAGCATGAGGCCCGCGGAGCCCGTGTCCGAGACGCGACTCTCGAAGTTGTCGTCGGTGAGTTCCAGCACGTCAGAGGCAGCGGCGTGGCGGGCCTCGGCGAGAAGCAGCGCCACGACCGAGAACAGCGCTAGATGACGGAGGCGCATGGCGGCCAGGCGACCGGGGGGGGGGGGGGGAAGAACCGGGACCGGGGATGGGAAACGGCCGGGGGAGGGGAGGTCGGGGAAGAAAAAGAAATAAAAATAATAAAAAAATGAAATGAAAACGAAGGCTCCGGCGAAGGGAGGGGGGGGGTAAGGAGGGATCGACGAAGGTCGGGCCGACGACCACGAACTCGCTGCCTCGCGCTCCCGCGTCTGGCCCAGGCGGACCTGCAGCCGGACGTCCCAACCCCCTAAACCCGGCTCCGGCCGCAGTGTGGCAGCCGCTGATTGGCTGCGTCGCGACTACGTCAGGAGGCGGGACCAGTGGGTAACTGCCGAGTGGTCCAGCGCGCGGGGCGGGGCTTAGACGGCGTCGGCGCGGAGCGTCGCTGGGCTAGACCCCGGGGTCGGGGGGTTGCGGCGAGGAGGCGGGGCTGGGCCTTGTTACCCTGAGGGGAGTCCGGAGGAGCGTCTGGAAAGGGGGCGCAGCGAGCCCCGGAGCGGTCCCCCTCTCTTTCTGAGCTTGTCTTGTTTGGTGGGGGGAGCCGAGCCCTGGGGGCGTCGGAACCCGAGGCGGAGAGGAGTCAAGTCAGGGCTGAGTGGGTGGAGGCGAACTAGGGCTGAGGTGAGGCCCCAAGTGGGAATGTCAGTGGAGGCGCGGGGTGGGGGTGGGGGGGCGGGCGGGGAGGACACACCTGGGATGGCACTTCTGTCAGAATACCCAGCTGTTGGATTTGGTGCGATTCCTTTTCAGTTCTTTTGTGGTAGGCGCCCTATGCCCAGCCACCGTCCACCTCGCTGCCTGACTTCCTCATGTGATAACCAGGATATAATACACACACCAGGATGGGGGCCTATTTTTTTATTGTTGAATGGTTGGGGCTGGACTCCTGAAGGTTGGCTACTGCTTCCCCCCCCCCCAGCCCCTAACTTTTTTGTTGGTCATGGGGGCCTGAACTCTGGGCCTAGGCGCTGTCCCTCAGCTCTTCAGCGCAAGGTGAGCACTCTACCACTTGAGCCACAGCATCACTTCCGGTTTTCTGAGTGGTTTGTTGGAGATAAGAGTCTCATAGAGCCACAGCATCACTTCCGGTTTTCTGGTTTGTTGGAGATCAGAGTCTCAGGTGGCTGGGAATGTGGCTTGGTGGTAGAGTGCTTGCTTAGCAGGCATGAAGCCCTGGGTTTGATTCCTCAGTACCACATAAACAGAAGAAGCTGGAAGTGGCACTGTGGCTCAAGTGATACAGTGCTAGCCACAAGCAAAAAGAAGCTCAGGGATAGTGCCCAGGCCCCTAAGTTCCAAGCCCCAAGGCTGGCAAAAAAAAAAAACAAAAAACAAAAAACAAAAAAACAACTCATGGAGTTTCCTGGCTTTGAACTGCGATCCTCAGATCTCAGCCTCCTGAGTTAGGATTACAAGCGTGAGCCACCACCGACGCCCCACTTTTTTAGTTTTTTATTATTCTGAGGGGAGTGTTGGTACTCGGGACCTTAAGCTCTCCTTTTCAAGGCTGTTGCTCTACCACTTGAGCCACACCTTCACTTTTTGCTGGTTAATTGCAATTTAGAGTCTCTTGGATTTTTCCTACCCAGGCTGGCTTTGAACTGTGCTCCTCAGATCTTAGCCTCCTGAGTAGCAAGGATAATAGACTTGAGCCACTGATGCTGGGCTAAAAAAGGTTTTTAATTAGAAATGTCATCGGAGAAGGAAGGTGTCTGGACACTTGGTCAGCTGAGCAATAGATTCTTTTGAAAAACTTGGTATTTCAATATTTGTTGGCAACTGTTCATCATTCCTTAAGTATAGGTTTTCTTTTTTTGTTGTTGTTGTTTTTTTGGGTTTTTTTTGGGTCCGGTCATGGGGCCTGAACTCTGGGCCTGGGCACTGTTCCTCAGCTCTTCAGCCACAGCGCCACTTCCGGCTTTTTTTCTTTTTGCTTATGTGGTGCTGAGGAATCGAACCCAGGACCTCAGGCATGCAAGGCAAGCGCTCTACCACTGAGCCACCTTCCCAGCCCCTAAGTATAGGTTTCCTAAGGCCTCAAAGGCAGAGAGGATGGGGAAAAATAACAGCCCTCTACTCCTGGTGCAATTCTAAGAATGAAATGACCTTTGATTCTTTTATTTTCCTACCAGATATGGTTACTTCTCAGCAAACAGGGCACATGCCCCTGCCCAGAGCTGATGCCATTCGTTCGCGGCTCATCGATACTTTCTCTCTAATCGAACATTTGCAAGGCTTGAGTCAAGCTGTGCCTCGCCACACTCTTCGAGAAGTACTTGGTCAGCAGCCTGTTTGTTCATTACACTTAAGTTTAAGATTCCAGGCCCTCTAAAGTATAGGAAGTCAAGAAACAAATTTAGGGGTGGTTTGGTGGCTGTTTGGGGCCCCCATTCCCAAATCCTTTTCCTGTTAGTTTGTTTTTCAGATCAGAGTAAAGCTAATTAGGCTAGCTTCATACTGTGATCCTCCCATCTCTGCTTACTAAGTAGCTGGGAACACTGGAGCACACTGTCAGTGTTTTGTTACAGATCCTGCCAGTCAAAAGAGACTTATGTTGGGAGATCAACACCAGCTTGTACGCTTCTCTATAAAACCTCGACGTATAGGACGAATTTCACATGCCCAGAGAATGTTGACCAGGTTTCATGTGCGGTGTGGTCAGAGGCCGCCCCTTTCCTTGTGGGCTGGATGGATTCTTGAAAGTATCCTTTAATGTCATTTTTTTTTTTTTTTTGGCCAGTCCTAGGGCTTGAACTCAGGGCCTGGGACTGTCCCTGAGCTTCTGTTGCTCAAGGCTAGCACTCTACCACTAAGCTACATTCCCCAGCCCTAATGTCATTCATATATATTAGCTTTATTAGCTTTATTATTCAGGGGTGGATTTCACTGTTACCTTTCCACACATATTTACAACATATTCCAATCAATTTTGCCCTTTTTACCACTCTAGATGCTTTCCTTCCCCACTTCTCAAAACAATGTCAGCATCTCATTGTCCTGTTTCTCATCTTTCTAAACAATTTTGGGGGATGGGAATGTGGCTAAGTGTCAGAGTGCTTGCCTAGCATGTGTGAGGCCTTGGGTTCAATTCCTCAGTACCACATAATCAAAAAACAAATTAATTAAAAAATGACAATCTATTTTGTTAGGTCATTTTTATCCATCATTGTTCATCATCTGCCTATTTTCTCCTTCCCATATTGCCTTGCCTTTGAATTCTCAAAGCTTATATCCTTATTATATTACCTGCCTAAGTCAGAAAGAACCCTACTGTGTATGTTTCCTTAAGAAAAAAACCAACCAGGTACTTTCTTCACAAATTTCATGATTTTCATTATCTTTTTTAACACAATTGTACTGATGATTGAAATAGGTAAGAACTGACATTGAGAGAAAGTGGAAGTGAATGGGAGATATTTTCTTCTGAATTGATCATTTTATATTTTGAAATATCTGAATTGTAATGGAGATAATTACATTGAGTCCTCTAGAGTTAGGTTTGTACACCTGCTAAGATCTAGAAACATTTGCCTCATCTTCCTGAGTACTGAGATTACAGGTGTGAACCACCATACCCATTCATGTCACCTTTTTTTTTTTTTTTTGCTGGTCATGGGGCCTGAACTCAAGGCCTGGGCGCTGTCCCTCAGCTCTTCAGCTCAAGGCTAATATGTTACCACTTGAGCCACAGCACCACTTCCGGCTTTTTCTGCTTATGTGGTGCTGATGAATCGAACCCAGGGCCTTATGCATGCAAGGCAAGCGCTCTACTACTGAGCCACCTTCCCAGCCCCTCATGTCACTATTGTATGTTATATAAAGAAGCAAATTGAAGTAAGATATCTTAGACCAGCATATTATTATATTTTAGTAATTACTGTTATAAAATATTAACAATCATATGTGAAGACTGATTATGTGGATCAATTGTAAAATGTTTGATCATCATGCCAGTGGTCCTGAATTTGATCCCAAGTACCACACATACACAAAAATGTGTGTGGTAGATGTGTGTGAACAAATGTTTACTTTCACCATTTAGCAAGTGGTTTGTACTGTTTATAAAGAAAATGTTTGAGCCAGGTGCCGGCTCACACCTGTAATCCTAGCTACTCAGGAGGCTGAAATCTGAAGATTGCAGTTCAAACAGCCCAGGCAGAAAAGCCTCTGTGAGACTTTTTTTTTTTTTTTGGTCAGTCATGGGGCTTGAACTCTGGGCCTGGGCGCTGTCCCTCAGCTCTTAAGCTCAAGGTGAGCATTCTACTGCTTGAGCCACAGCGCCACTTCCGGTTTTCTAGTGGTTTATTGGAGATGAGAGTCTCAAGGACTTTCCTGCCCAGCTGGCTTTGAACCATGATCCTCAGATCTCAGCCTCCTGAGTAGCTAGGATTACAGGCGTGAGCTACCCGGCGCCCAGCCCTGTGAGACTCTTATCTCCAGTTAACTACTCAAAAACCAGAAGTGGAGCTGTGGCTCTTAAGTGGTAGAGCAAAAGAACTCAGGGACAGCACATAGTCCCTGAGTTCAAGCCCGATAACTGACAAAGGAAAGAGGGGGGGAGGAGGGAACGAAAGAAATGAAAAATGAAAGAAAAGAAAAAGAAAGAAGAACTGAGAGTTTGGGACATGACTAAAGTGGGCATATGCCTAGCAAGTGCAGATCTCTGAATACCACCAAAAAAAAGATAGATGGATAGTTAGATAATATAAAAAAATATATATATATATATCATGTATAGAGGTATATAATTAGCCTCAGATATTACTAAAAATAGTAACAATGTAAAACTTGCCTGAAAAATATATAGAGTAGCAGGGCACCGGTGGCTCACACCTGTAATCCTAGCTACTCAGGAGGCTGAGATCTTAGGATCACAGTTCAAAGCCAGCCCAGGCAGGAAAGTTTGTGAGACACTTATCTCCAATTAACCACCAGAAAACCGGAAGTAGTGCTGTGGCTCAAGTGGTAGAGCATTAGCTGAAGAGCTGAAGGACAATGCCCAGAGCCAGAGTTCAAGCCCCACAACCAACCAAAAAAAAAAAAAAAAAATCTACAGAATAGTTTCTCTTGTTCAGAGTGATTCAGTACATATGCTCTTCTGATCTCCATTAACTGATATATTAGTCATAGTGAATTTGAAGGCTAAGAGATGATTGTGTTTTAGAGGAAAATATACTCAAATTGCGTATAGATAAAAACAAATTATACTGTATTCAACATCTTTAACATCCCAAGCCTTTGGAACACCTCCAAGAATCCCTAGGGGACTGGGTATCTGTGGCTATACCTATGATCCTAGAAGGCTGAGACCTGAAGGAAAAAGGTTTGAAGCCAACCTGGGAAAAAGTATTAGAGACTCCTCCAGTTAGCCAACAAAATGCCAGATTGTAGGCATAACTGATTTGTTTACAAATGATCATTCTCTATCGTTTGACTTCTCACTTCTTAAATTTTTTTTGCCCCTTTACTCTCTCAGAATTATTGGAATCTGCAAATATCAAACTGTGGCCATTGAAACTGACTTTGGAGGTGGCATCTTGGTTTATCTTGTTTATTTTCATCTTGGAGATCTTTCTTACATGGCTATCCAGCTTTTCCCTCTTCTGGAAAAATGGCTGGAATGTCTTTGACTTTTTTGTTACCATGTTGGTAAGGATAGATACCTTTAAGGATTAGTTGGGGGAGGGAGAGCGAGCATTGTCCCTAGGTAGATAAAATAACAACAAAAAAAGAAACAAAACAAATTACCTAATTTCCTTACTTGATTTTATGTGTGTGCCTGTCCTGGGGGCTTGAACTCAGGTCCTTGGCACTGTCCCTGAGAATTTTTTTTGCTCAAAGCTAGCACTCTACCACTTAGCCACAACTCTTCTTCCATCTTTTTTAGTAGTTAATTGGAGGTCTGAGCCTCATGAGCTTTACTGCCCAGGCTGACTTCAAACCACCATCCTCAGATCACAGCCTCCTGTGTAGCTAGGATTACAGGTTTGAACCACCAGCACCCAGCCTTACTTGTTTTTGTTTTTGTTTTCCTCTACAACTAGAAGTAATTGCAGGACTTGGTGTTAAGAGCAAAGTAAAAAGCTGGGAATGTGGCTTAGTGGTACAGTGCTTGCCTAGCATGCATGAAGCCCTGGGTTTGATTCTTCAACACCATATAAACAGAAAAAGCTGGAAATGGCACTGTGGTTCAAGTGGCAGAGTGCTAACCTCGAGCAAAAGAAGCTCAGGGAGAGTGCCTAGGCCCTGAGTTCAGGTCCCAGGACTGGCAAAAAAAAAAAAAAGGCTGGGTGCTGGTGGCTCACGCCTGTAATCCTAGCTACTCAGGCTAAGATCAGGGGATTGTGGTTCAAAGCCAGCCCGGGAGGCAAGAAAGGTGGCTCAGTGGTAAAGTGCTTGCCTTGCATGCATGAGGCCATGGGTTTGATTCCTCAACACCACATAAGCAGAAAAAGCCGGAAGTGGCACTGTGGCTCGAGTGCTCACCTTGAGCCGAAGAGCTGAGTGACAGCGCCAAGGCCCAGAGTTCAGGCCCCACAACTGGCAAAAAAAAAAAAAAAAAGTCAGCCCAGGCAGAAAAGCCTGTGAAATTATTTCCAGTTAACCACCAGGAAACTGGAAATGGCACTGTGGCTCAAGTGGTAGAGCTCTTGCCTTGAGCTGAAGAGCTCAGGGACAGTGTCTAGGCCCAGAGTTCAAGCCCCATGACAAAAAAAAAAAAAAAAAAAAAAGAGCAAAATAAAAATCTAACCACATCAATCGTAACAATAACATCTACCAGTTAATTTAGCACTCCTGAGTGCCAGGCACTATCTCAAGTCTTTTACATGTCTTGTCTAATTTGCACTCCACAACATCTCAGTGAGATAAAAACTAGTTTTACCCCCCCCTCTTTATAGCTAGATATGATGAAAATACAGAATTTAATTCAATATAAAAGGCTGTCTGGAAAACAATCCTGAGGTGTAGTGATAGTCAAAAAATAATGTCCCGGGAACTGTGGAAATGATGGAAGGAAGGGGCAACGGGTCCTAGACGCTCTTAGTTACATTTGTAATCTGTGTGTTTCCCTGCAGTCCTTGCTTCCTGAAATGGTGGTGCTGGCGGGGGTCTCAGGCCAGTCTGTGTGGCTCCAGTTGTTGAGGATCTTCCGGGTGTTGCGATCTCTCAAACTCTTTTCACGATTTTGTCAAATCCGAGTTATTATTTTGGCTCTGGTCAGGGCCCTTAAGGTGATTTCACTGTTACATTAAAGCAAGGGGACAAGGTACATAAGTATGGTGGGGGTTTTAACATTTAACATGAAACTAGTTTGTCCAGTTCATAGAAAGCCAAAAGAACTGTGAAATATTAAATGAGAAGGGTTGGGGAAACACTTTTGTGTTTTTTGTCGTGTGTGTGTGTGTGTGTGTGTGTGTGTGTGTGTGTGTGTGTGTGTGTGTGTGTGTGTGTGTGTGTGAGAGAGAGAGAGAGAGAGAGAGAGAGAGAGAGAGAGAGAGAGAGAGAAGAGAGAGAATGAATATATATGTCATAGGGTTTGAACTCAGGGCCTGGGCGCTATCCCTGAGCTCTTTTGCTCAGGGCTAGCACTCTACCACTTGAGCTACAGCTCCACTTGTGGTTTTCTGGTTACTGATTGGAGATAAAAATCTTATGGACTTAAAAGCCAGGCGCTGGTGGCTCACGCCTGTAATCCTAGCTACTTAGGAGGCTGAGATCTGAGGATCGCGGTTCAAAACCAGCCCGGGCAGGAGAGACCGTGAGACTCCGATCTCCAATAAACCACCAGAAAACCGGAAGTGGTGCTGTAGCTCAAGTGGTAGAGCGCTCGCCTTGAGCTGAAGAGCTGAGGGACAGCGCCCAGGCCCAGAGTTCAAGCCCCACGGCCGACAAAAAAAAAAAAAACTTATGGACTTTTCCTGCCTTGGCTGGATTTGAATTGCACTCCTCAGATCTCAGCCTCCTGTATAGCTAGAATTACAGGTGTGAGGCACCAGTGCCTGGCTACTTCTGTGGTTTTAAAAATGACTAGGCTCCCAAGTAGAAATCAGGGTGTAATGGGACATAGCCAAATGGGCTTGACGGGGCTGTTGGTGGAAATCAGCCTAGTCTGGCCCACCTCTGACTTGAAGTTATGACCTATAGAGCATGACCTTCCTCTTGATGTTGATGCTCATCTTCTTCTACATTTTTGCTGTGACTGGTGTCTATTTCTTCGAAGAGTACAGCCGTTCGACTCGTGAGGACCTGGAGTACAACATGTTCTTCTCGTAAGCTCGGCTAGGGAATCCTAGGTGAAGCATGGATGAAGGGATAATTCGGGTATACACTGTACTGAGAAGCATAGTCTAGTAGGGATGGGGAACTGTCTTCTGCCAAAGGGTATTTATAATGGGTATTTATAACATTATTCTCAGGCCATAGAAATAGTAAATACAGCCAGGTGCTAGTGGCTCACGCCTGTAATCCTAGCTACTCAGGAGGCTAAGATCTGAGGATCGAGGTTCAAAGCCAGCCCTGGCAGGAAAGTCCTGAAACTCTTATCTCCAATAAACCACTAGAAAACCAGAAGTGGCGCTGTAGCTCAAGTGGTAGAGCGCTAGCCTTGAGCTGAAGAGCTGAGGGACAGTGCCCAGGCCCAGAGTTCAGGCCCCACAACCGGACCCCCCCCCAAAAAAAAGAAATAGAAGTAGAACATAGAAAGGAGACAGAAGGAGAAAAGAACAATAATTAGTGTTGCTCTGATCTTGAGAGTAGTTCAGCTAGTTCTTTTTTTCTGATCACTTTTTTTTTTTTTTGGTTGGTCATGGGGGCAATGTCCCTGAGCTCTTCAGCTCAAGGAGAGCACTCTACCATTTGAGCCACAGCACCACTTCCGGTTTTCTGATGGTTCATTGGAGATAAGAGTTTCATGGACTTTCCTGCCTGGGCTGGCTTCGAGCCACAATCCTCAGATCTCAGCTCCTGAGTAGCTAGGGTTACAGGTGTGAGCCACTGTTGCCTGGCTTCATTAACCATCTTTAAACACAGTATACTTTAGTAGTTAACCCCTGATTTATATGACTCAGTTCTTTCCTTTTTTTTTTTTTTTTTTTTTTTTTTTGCCATTCCTCAGGCTTGAAGTTAGCCTGGGCACTACCCCTGAGCTGCTGCTGCTTCTTTTTTGTTGTTGTTGGTGGTAGTTGTGGGGCTTGAACTCTAGGTCTAGGCATTGTCCCTCAGCTCTTCAGCTCAAGGCAAGTACTCTATCACTTGAGCCACAGCACCACTTCTGGTTTTCTGGTGGTTAATTGGTGATAAGAGTCTCATGGACTCTCCTACCCATGCTGACTTCAAATTGTGATCCTCGTATTTCAGCCTCCTGAGTAGCTAAGGATTACAAATGTAGAAGTAACCCCAGCAGTTACTTCTTTTTTGTTGTTGTTTTTGTTGGTCATAGGGTTTGAATTCTGGGCCTGGGCACTGTCCCTGGGTTCTTCAGCTCAAGGCTAGTGATCTACCATTAGAGCCACAGCGCCACTTCCGACTTTTTCTGCTTATGTGGTGCTGATGAATTGAACCCAGGGCCTCATGCATGTAAGGCAAGCGCTCTACCACTGAGCCACCTTTCCAGCCTTTCCATGAGACTCTTATCTACAACTAACCATACAAAAAAAGTTATTGCCACAGAAAAGTATGACAATAATGGAGAGAATGCAGCTGGGTGCCAGTGGCTCACACCTGTAATTCTAGCTACTCAGGAGGCTGAGATCTGAGGATCACAGCTCAAAGCCAGCCCAGGGCAGAAAAGTCCCTGTGAGACTTATATCTGAGTCTCAAAAACTGGAAGTGGTGCTGTGGCTCAAAAGTGGTAGAGCACTAGCCTTGAGGTGAAGAGCTCAGTGACTGTACCAGAGTTCAAGCCCCAAAAGCGACAAAAAAAAAAGAAAATCAGTGAATATATATACTTACTGAGTACTTACTATGCCCCAGGACTAATGAAATAATACTAGGTATTCATGACAAAGGAAAACTTAACAAAAACTAGTTTTACTTAAGAATGGTTCACTAAAAAAAAAAAAAAAAGCCAAAGTCAGAAAAAATACAAAGAATTGCTTGGAAAATAAGAATTGATCATTTTTCTGAGACATTTAGATCTCTGCATCTGTTTATATGCTTTTTTCTTTAGGGACCTGCCAAATTCCTTAGTGACAGTGTTCATTCTCTTCACCTTGGATCATTGGTACGCAGTGCTTCAGGATATCTGGAAGGTTCCTGAATCCAGCCGTCTCATCAGCAGCATTTATGTCATCCTTTGGCTGTTGCTTGGCTCCATTATATTTCGAAATATCATAGTGGCCATGATGGGTAAGAGAACAGAAGGTACAACTTGCCATCAGGGATAGCTGGGAAAT
Source organism: Dipodomys merriami (assembly GCF_024711535.1). Lineage (NCBI taxonomy): Eukaryota > Metazoa > Chordata > Mammalia > Rodentia > Heteromyidae > Dipodomys > Dipodomys merriami. The sequence continues at coordinate 6,572,240 of NW_027206279.1, read as the reverse complement.
TTATTGGGCAGCTGGGATTGGTGGATTATTGGTGAAGAATCCAGGATAACAGAAGGCTTAGATGTTGGGATGTATAGATGTTAGATGTTGGGATTTCTCCCTAGGTCACCACCCTCTCCCAACTTTTAATGGCCCTTTTGGGCAGTTACTAACTTTCAGAATATCAGGAATGAGCTGAATGAGGAGATGACTCACCTGGAGGTTCAGCATAAAGCTGACGTATTCAAGCGGCAAATTATACAGAGGTCTGCTTCCATGTGTTTAAACCTAGCTCTGTTTTTCAAGGGCTTTCTGACTTTAATACTCCATTTCTAAACTTTGACCTTATGACTTTATTTCTTTCCATCTACGATGGGGGCTATATCCTTTTTCACCTATTAACTTCAGTTTATTCCTCCCATTCGTTCTTCACTTGATGATATGAATATTCTGGGTTTTGTGCTTGTGCTTAAGTACAGCTTTGTTCACTCTTTTGTTTGTTCCAGTTGTTTTCTTATTTGTTAACAGGAGACAAAAGACACCCTCAAAATCACACAGATCAAGCAAAGCGGATGGCAGGTAGGAGTGTACATATGAACTGGAATAGAAAGAGGATAAGGCAGAAATCTTTAAAGATGAAGATTGGCTTTAAGAGAGAATCTATTGGGCTGGGAAGGTGGCTCAATAATAGAGTGCTCACCTTGCATGCATGAGGTCCTAGGTTTGATTCTTTAGCATCACATAAACAGAAAAAGCTGGAAGTGGTGGTGTGGCTCAAGTGGTAGAGTGCTAGCCTTGAGCTGAAGAGCTCAGGGACAATGCCCAGGCCCAGAGTTCAAGCCCCATGACTGATGAGAGAGAGAGAGAGAGAGAGAGAGAGAGAGAGAGAGAGAGAGAGAGAGAGAGAGAGAGAGAAGGAGAGAGAGAAGAGAGTAGGGAGAGAGAGAGAGAGAAAATCTATTAATTCAGTGACTATTTGTTGTAATCAGTTCAGTGGTGGCCCCAAAATTATATGTCCATGTCATTACTTTCAAATCTGCGAATGTGACTAGGTTGGAGTAAGAGTCTCTGCAGTTGTAAGACATTAAGATCTTGAGATAAGATCATCCTAGATTATCCAAAGAAGCTCTAAATTCAATAATCTTAATAATAACAAGGTCCTATGACTGAAGAGAGAACACAGGCAGAGAGGAGGAGGTTTCTTTATTTACTTATTTATTTTGTGCTAGTCCTGGGGCTTGAACTCAGGGTCTGGGCACACTTTCTAAGCATCTTCTTTTGCTCAAGGCTAATAGTCTACCACTTCAGTCACAGACCCACTTCCAGATTTGTTTTTTGTTTTTTTTGTAGTTTATTAGAGATGAGAGTCTTACTGACTTTTCTGACCAGGCTGGCTTCAATACCTGATCCTCAGAACTCAGCCTACTGAGTATAAGCTAGGATTACAGGCATGAGCCACTGGCACCAGGCAGGCTTATTTTTTTTCAAGACATGGTCTTCCTTGTGTACTTATTCTAAGTTGATCTTAAACTCATCATCAGTCTCCTGAGTACAGGGATTACATAGTATGATAACACACCTAGCTTAGTGATATAAAGATGGAGGCAGATATTAAAATAATGAAACCATAAAGCCAAAGGAGTTGAAGAATGCTGGTCACTACTACAAGATACAAGAGGCCAGGAACCTTATATCCTAAAACCTTGAAGGGGTCAGGAACCTATTTTCTGCCAAGGGCCATTTGGTTATTTATGACATCTTTTGGAGCCACATAAAATTAGCCAAACAGGCTTGGACTCCAGGGCAGCTCACATCTATAATCATAGCTATTCAGGAGGTTGAGATATGAGGATCAAGGTTCAAAGCCAGCCTGGGTAGGAATACCTATAAGACTCTGATCTTCAGTTGACAATCAAAGAGTAGGACATGGAGCTGTGGCTCAAAGGGGTAGAGCACTAGCCTTGAGCACAAAAGCTCAGGAACAGTGCCCAGCCATTGAGTTCAAGCCCCATGAATAGCTAAATAAAGCATGTATGTCTGTCCTGTTAAGTACCAAAAGATTTTGAATGCTTTATATGGCCTTGGGGCCTGATGTTCTCCACTCCTCCTCTAGAGATAATGTAGCCCTACCAGCATTTTAATTTCTGTCTTCTGGCCAAAAGAGTAAAGAGTACATTGTTTTATTTTGTTCTGTGTTCAAGGTTGAGGACTGAACCCAGGGCCTTGCATGTGCTAGACAAGTGTTCTACCATTTAAACTGTATAGCCAGCCCCCTTTTTTTTAAGTCACCAAATTTATGATAATTTGCTACAGCAGCTAGAGGAAATGTGTAGATATTCAGTGAAATTGATAGTCAAGACCCTGAATGTTTAGCAATGAATAAGAGAGCAGAAAAAGAAATAAAGTATTCGGCCATTTTTCTGATAACAGGCATTTTAAACTCAGGGCTTCATGCTTGCTAGATAGGTATTCTTGCTTAAGCCAAGCCACTAGTCCAAAATTTCTCCTATACCGTGCAAAAAAAGTAGTCAACAAAAGACATCAGAGGATGAATCAGAATCTTCTTCAGAAGAGTCTAAACTCAGTCCTGCTGAAGAGGATGTTGAAGACTCTGCATCAAAAACGAAACAGAAAGAAAAAGTACACACATCTTCCTCTTCTATCCATTCTGCACAATCCGACGGTCTACCCTCTTCAAAATCCAAATATGCTGATCGTATTGGCGAGAAGAAAGGTTTGTTCCCTTTTAAGTCTAACAGCTAGGACTGGTTGTGTAGCTCAGGTAGTAGAGTACTTGCCTGATTAGTACAAGGCCCCAAGTTCAAATACAATATTGAAAAAAAATATATAATTCAAAATATGAGACATTAAATCTTTTTTGGTCTTCCTTTTTTCCTTCCTTCCTTCCTTCCTTCCTTCCTTCTTCATTCATTCTTTCTGGTGCCAATTTGAACTAAGGGCCTCACACTTACTTGGCTGATACCCAACCAATGACATGAAGTACAACATGAGTCTTACCTTTAGACTGTCTAGATATATTTTTTGTTTTGTTTTTTGTTGGACATGGGGCTTGAACTCAAGGCCTGGGCACTGTCCCTGAGCTCTATTTCTCAAGGCTAGAGCTCTACAAGTTTGAGCCACAGCTCTACTTCTGGTTTTCTGGTAGTTAATTAGATATAAGAGTCTCAAAGGGGTGGAGTAGCTAGGATTACAGATGTGAATAATCAGTGCCTTGCTTAGATATGCTTATAAGAAGCATTATTTCCCTACAGATGACTTGGACTGGGAGACTCTTGTACATGAGAATCTGCATGGGCTAATCGATATGGATCAGGATGATCGTGTTGTTTGGCCAAGAGATTCTCTCTTCCGATATTTTGAGTTGCTGGAAATGCTTCAGTATAACATAGAGGAGCGCAAGAAGTTGCAAGATTTTGCAGGTATGTATTTCAGACAGTCGTGGGGGCCAGAAGTTAAATGCATGAGATTAACACATACAACTGAAGAGGGAAAGACTGTCTGCTATTCTTTTTTTTTTTTTTTTTTGCAGGTCCTGGGGCTTGAACTCAGGGCCTGGCCACTGTCCTTGACCTGAAACTTCTTTCTGCTCAAGGGTAGGTAGTACTCTACCCTTTGAGCCACAGCGTCACTTCTGTTTTTTTGGAGATAAGAGTCTCATGGACTTTCCTGCCCAGGCTGGCTTCAAATTTTGATCCTCAGATCTCACCCTCCTGAGTGACTAGGATTAAGATTATAGGCATGAGCTATCAGCACCTGGATCAGTTCACTATTTTTTTAAAATTTTTATTCTATTTTATGTAGAGCCTATTCAAATCAATCGTCCCTTTCAAATTTTTCTTTTTTTTTCTTTTTTCTTTTTCTTTTTCTTTTATTGTGAAAATACCATATAGAGGGGTTACAATTACATGGGCAAGGTAATGATTACATTTCTTATCAAGCATTGTTGGCTCCTCCTTTGTTTCCCCTTCCCATCCCTTCCCATCTTCCCCTCCCCTATCCCCCACTTCCCCACCCCCAGTTCACTATTCTTGACCTTAAGAATTCAGCTTTGGGCTGGGAATATGGCTTAGTGGTAGAATGCTTGCCTAGTATGCATGAAGCCCTGGGTTCAATTCCTCAGTACCACATAAACAGAAAAAGCTGGAAGTGGTGCTGTGGCTCAAGTGGTAGAGCACTAGCCCTGGGCACAGATTGACTCAGGGACAGAGCCCAGGCCCTGAGTTCAAACTCCAGGACTGGCAAAAAAAAAAAAAAAAAAATTCAGCCTCCTACAAAAGGCATATTTCTGTTTTGTATCACATTCTGAGAATGGTCCCAATTTCCTCTGAAAGTACCCAGAAATTTGGTTTGTCCAGCAGGGGGCGCCCAAATCCTATGATGAGAGCTTATTTCTCAAGAGGATAGTGTCCAATTCCAATTGCTGGGAGTTAGGATAATGTGGGCTCTTGATAATTTGGACAGCTCAGTCCCTACTATACTTGTTCCTTCTCTTTAAAAGCTGTGTTTCAGGGCTGGGAATATGACTTAGCGGTAGAGTGCTTGCCTAGCATGCGTGAAGCTCTAGGTTCCGTTCCTTATCGCAACATAAACGGAAAAGGCCAGAAGAGGCGCTATGGCTCAAGTGGTAGAACATTAGCCTTGAGCTGAAGAGCTGAGGGACAGTGCCAGGCCCAGAGCTCAGCCCCCATGACCAACCAACTAACCAACCAACCAACAAACAAATAAATAAAATGTTGCCTGAAGCTGGGTGCTTGTGGCTAACCCCTGTAATCCTAGCTACTCAGAAGGCTGAGATCTGAGGGTCTTGGTTCAAAGCCAGCCAGGGCAGAAAAGTCCATGTGAGACTTTTATCTCCAATTAACCACCAGAAAACCAGAAGTGGTGCTGTGGCTCAACTAGTAGAATGCTCACCTTGAGCTGAAGAGCTGAGAGACAGTGCCCAGGCCCAGAGTTCAAGCCCTACAACCAACAAGACACAAACAAAGCCAGCTGAGGCAGAAAAGTCCGTAAGACTCCTATATCCAATTAGCTACCAGAAAACCTGGAAGTAGAGCTGTAGCTCAAAGTGGTAGAGTACTAGCCTTGTGCAGAAGAGCCCAGAGACAGTACCTAGTCCTTGAGTTCAAGCCCCATGACCGACAAAAAATAAATTAAAATAAAATTTAAAAAATGTTGCCTGAAGGAAATCCTGCTTTTATTAATCATGCTTAGTTTCTGGAAAGAACAGGCTTGAAGACCATAGAAAGTTGAAGGTGGCTTTTTATTTTATTTTATTTTTTTTTAATTTTTTTTTTTTTTTGGGTCCGGTCGTGGGGCCTGAACTCTGGGCCTGGGTGCTGTCCCTCAGCTCTTCAGCTCAAGGCTAGAGCTCTACCACTTGAGCCACAGCACCACTTCCGGCTTTTTTCTTTTTGCTTATGTGGTGCTGAGGAATTGAACCCAGGGCCTCGAGCATGCAAGGCAAGTGCTCTACCACTGAGCCACCTTCCCAGCCCATGGCTTTTTAAATGTTTTATTAGTTTATTTTTGTGGGGCTTGGGGCTTGAACTCAGCCTATGTGCTTTTCTTGAGCTCATTTTTGCTCAAGGCTAGTGCTCTACCACTTGAGCCACAGCCCCACTGCTCAGGCCAGCTTTGAACCACAATCCTCAGATCTCAGCTCTTGAGTAGTTAGAATTATAGATGTGAGCCATCTGAGCCCGGCTTTTTAACCTTTTTTTTTTTTTTTTTTTTTTGCCAGCCTGGGGTGTGAACTCAGAGCCTAGGCACCATCATTGAGCTTCTTTTGCTCAAGGCTAGCACTCTACCACTTAAGCCACAGCACCACTTCTGGCCTTTTCTGCTTATGTGATACTGAGGAATTGAACCCAGGGCTTCATGCATGCTAGGAAAGCACTCTGTCACTAAGCCGCTTTCCCAGCCCTGCACTGTATTCTTAACCTGACTTATGGAATTGTAATAACTAATAATAAAATTAAAAACAATTTATGGTCCTTTGGTGGTAAAAGGGGATTTCATGTGAAAATTCTACTTATGCATATAGTATTTTTTTTTTTGTGGGTAGTGGGTCTTGAACTGTGGGCCCAGGCGCTGTCCCTCAGCTCTTCAGCTCAAGGCAAGCACTCTTAACACCTGAGCCACAGTGCTACTTCCAGTTTTCTAGTGGTTTATTGGAGATAAAGAGTCTCATGGACTTTCCCACCCGGGCTGGCTTTGAATCGTGATCCTCAGAACTCAGTCTCCTGAATAGCTAGGATTACAGGCGTGAGCCACTGGAACCCAGCATACAGTATGTTTTGAGCAAGGTCACACCTCTCTATTATATTTCCTTCACCCCCTCTCTCCCTTTTCTTCTTTTTCTTTTTTTTGAGGGCGGGAGGTCCGTTCGTGGGGCTTGAACTCTGGGCCTGGACACTGTCCCTCAGCTCTTCAGCTCAAGGCTAGCACACTACCTACCACTTGAGCCATAGCACCACTTCCAGCTTTTTTTTTTCTGCTTATGTGGTGCTGAAGAATCGAACCCAGGGCCTCATGCATGCAAGGCAAGCGCTCTACCACTGAGCCACCTTCCCAGCCCGTTTTTTTTTTTTTTTTTTTTTTTTGGTCGGTCATGGAGCTTGATTTCTGGGCCTGGGCACTGTCCCCTGTGCTCTTCAGCTCAAGGTGAGTATTCTACCACTTGATCCACAGCTCCACTTCAGGTTTTCTGGTGGTTTATTGGAGGTAAAAGTCTCACAGGGGGTTGGGAAGGTGGCTCAGTGGTAGAGCTCTTGCCTTGCATGCATGAGGCCCTGGGTTTGATTCCTCAGCACCACATAAGTAAAAAGAAAAAAGCCAGAAATGACGCCGTGGCTCAAGTGGTAGAGCGCTAACCTTGAGCTGAAGAGCTGAGGGACAGCGCCCAGGCCCAGAGTTCAGGCCCCACGACCAGGCCAAAAAAACAAAGAGAGTCTTACAGACTTTCCTGCCTGGGCTGGCTTTGAACCACGATCCTCAGATCTCAGTTTGCTGAGTAGCTAGGATTCCAGGCATGAGCCACCAGCATGTGGCAGCTTCTTTTTTTTTTGCCAGTTTGGCGCCTGAACTCAGGGCCCTGGGCGCTGTCCCTCAGCTCTTCAGCTCAAGGCTAGTGCTCTACCACTTGAGCCACAGTGCCACATCCAGCTTTTTCTGCTTATCTGGTGCTGAGGAATGGAACCCAGGGCCTCATGCATGCAAGGCAAGCACTCTACCACTGAGCCACCTTCCCAGCTTGTGGCAGCTTCTTTACGCTTGATTAAGTTGTGGCCAAGAGAACATGGCTTAATTTAGAGTAAAGATTAATCAAGATTTGTGTGGAAACCTGAACCCAGAAAAGCAGTCTTCACCAGACATTCGTATGTCTCAAATATTCTTCGCTCTTTAGCCTCACAATCAGTTTTTTTTTTACAGTGCAGGCACTAATGAACTTTGAAGACAAGTAGAGCATACATGGATGGCTTCCACATCTCTGAGCCCAGCATAAGATTATGAAAGGATGGTTGGAATTCACAACATAAAAGGCTAATAAATATGCTAACAAATTCTACTGGTAAGTTAACTGTATCACTGAGACATAGAAGATACCATAAGGTATAAGGTCAGCTCCAAAGTTAGTTCAGGGGCTGGGAAGGTGGCTCAGTGGTAGAGCGCTTGCCTTGCATGCATGAGACCCTGGGTTCGATTCCTCAGCACCACATAAGCAAAAAGAAAAAAGCTGGAAGTGGCGCTGTGGCTCAAGTGGTAGAGCGCTAGCCTTGAGCTGAAGAGCTGAGGGACAGCACCCAGGCCCAGAGTTCAGGCCCCACGACCGGACCCCCAAAAAAAAAAAAGTTAGTTTAGTTGCCAATGGCGCCTGGAAGCCAGAAGTCAGGCCCTTCCTTGTCTTTTCACTCCACCTGTAGTTCCTGACTTTGACTTTATAATTTTAGCCCTCCCCCCCTTTTTCTTTTGGTTAGTTGTGGGGCTTGACTGCAAGGCCTAGGTACTGTCTCTGAGCTTTTCTGCTCAATGCTAATGTTCTACCACTTTGAGCCACAGTCTACTTCCAGTTTTCTGGTGGTTAATTGGAGATAAGAATCTCATAGGCTGGGCTGGGAAGGTGGCTCAGTGGTAGAGCGCTTGCCTTGCATGCATGAGGCCCTGGGTTTGATTCCTCAGCACCACGTAAGCAAAAAGAAAAAAGCCGGAAGTGGTGCTGTGGCTCAAGTGGTAGAGCTCTAGCCTTGAGCTGAAGAGCTGAGGGACAGTGCCCAGGCCCAGAGTTCAGGCCCCACGACCGGACCCAAAAAAAAAAAAAAAAAAAGAATCTCATAGGCTTTGAACTGCCATCCTCAGATCACAGTAGCTAGGATTACAGTGTGGGCCACCAGTGCCCAGCATTTTTTTCTTTTCTTTTTTTCTTTTTCTTTTTTTTTTTTTTTTGGTCGGTCGTGGGGCTTGAACTCTGGGCCTGGGCGCTGTCCCTCAGCTCTTCAGCTCAAGGCAAGAGCTCTACCACTTGTGCTACAGCGCCACTTCCATGCCCAGCATTTTTTTGGTGGTGGTGGGGTCGCTAATGGGGCTTGAACTCTCGGCCTGGGTGCTCTTTCTAAGCTCTTCAGCTCCAGCTGAGCACTCTACCCCTTGGCCATAGTGCCACTTCAGGCTCTTTCTGTTTATGTGATACTGAGGAATGACTACCACATTCCCAGCCCGGAGCTGGAGTCTTACATACTTTTTTGCTCAAGTGAGTCTAGACCGTGAGCCCTTTGATTCCAGCCTTCTACATATCTGGAATGACAGGTGTGCACCACAGTACCCAGCTATTGGTTGAGAAAAGAGGCTTGAAAACTCTTCTACCTGGGCTTGATGCCTTTAACTGCCATCCTCTTGTGTTCAGCCTCTTAAGTACACAGGATTACAGCTGTGAACCACCAGCCCGTCTTGTACTGGTTATTTTTCTGATGCTCTACCATTTAAGCCACAGGCTTCTTGTGCTAGTTTTTTTTTTTTTTTTTTTTTTTTTGAGATACGGTCTTCCTTTTTGCCCTGGGCTAACCTGGACCTTGATTCTCTTATTATGTACCATAACTTGGATAACAGGCTTACACCACTATGACACTGTTTTTATTGGTTGAGACAGAGTCTTGCAAACTTTTTTTGGGAGGGCCTGGGCTGGCCAGGAGCAACAATCGTCCTGATTTTTTTTTTTTTTTTTGGTCAGTCATGGGGCTTGAACTCTGGGCTTAGGCACTGTCTGGGCTTGGACACTATCTCAAGGTGAGCGCTCTGCCGCTTGAGCCACAGCGCCACTTCCAGTTTTTTTTTCCTAGTGGTTTATTGGAGATGAGAGTCTCAGACTTTTCTGCCTGGGCTGTCTTTGAACTGTGATCCTCAGATTTCAGCCTCCTCCGTAGCTAGGATTACAGGCCTGAGTCACCAGCACCTGGCAATCCTCCTGATCTTTTCTTCCTGAGTAATCTGGATTTCAGATGTGAGCCACTGTTCTTGGCTCTCTCATTACTTTTTGAATGCTTGATATGTACAAAAATATTTTATATGTAGCACATATGTACACATACCATAAATATAATGTGTATACATGAAGAATTATATATTCCATAAAATTACCTTTTTTAATGATCAAAAAATCGAGACTTAAAAATATTAAGTAACTTTCCCAAGGGCGCATACCAAGTAAGAAGCTAAGCTAAGAATCTGACCGAGCCAGTGGCTCATGCCTGTAATCCTAGCTACTCAGGAGGCTGAGATATGAGGATCACAGTTCTAAGCCAACCTGGGCATGAAAGTCCCATCTCTAATTAACACCCCAAAAAGCCAAAAGTGAGGCTGTGGCTCAACTGGTAGAGCATTAGCCTTGAGCAAAAGAAACTCAGGGACAGTGCCCAGGCCCTGAATTAAAACCCCAGGACTAGCATACAAAAAAAATTCTAAGATTCTAATGCAGATGAAAGAATCAGAGTTGAGAAAAATTAAACTTAAAAACCACTTAAACAATAAAGTAACTTATTATACATGTTATTTGTCTTTTTCTTATTTTGGGGTTTCTTTTTTTTGGGGGGGGTCTGGTAGTGGAGCCTGAACTCTGGGCCTGGACACTGTCCCTTAGCTCTTCAGCTCAAGGCTAGTGCTCTACCACTTGAGTCACAGCACCACTTCTGGCTTTTTTTCTTTCTGCTTATGTGGTGCTAAGGAATCAAACCCAGGGCCTCATGCATGCAAGGCAAGCGTTCTACAACTGAGCCACCTTGCAGCCCATTATTTTGGGGTTTCTTGAGGTGATAAAAATGTTCTAGAATTACCAGGTGCTGGTGGCTCACGCCTGTAATCCTGAGCTCTGAGATCTGAGGATCTGAGGAGCCTGAGATCTGAGGATCACGGTTCAAAGCCAGCCCAGGCAGGAAAGTCTGTGTGACTCTTATCTCCAATAAACCACTAGAAAAATGGAAGTGGTGCTGTGGCACAAGCTGTAGAGTGTTCACCTTGAGCTGAAGAGCGCAGGGACAGCGCCCAAGCCCAGAGTTCAAGCCCCATGACCGACCAAAAAAAAAATGTTCTAGAATTAATAATGATAGTTATACAATATAATGAATATATTAAAGTACACTGAATTATGTTTTGAAATGGTGTTTTTATTATGTGATTTAGATCTAAAATGAAGCATATAAAGATTATCTAAAATTCAAGAGGCAATATTATATATCAAGGAAAACGGTCATTCTTCATAATATGAGGAATACAGAAAAAATGTAAATGAAAATCAAGCTGGGGCTGGGAATGTGGTTAGGCAGTAGAATGATTGCCTAGCATGCACGAAGTCCCTGGGTTCACCGGAAGTGGTGCTGTGGCTCACGTGGTAGAGTATTATCCTTGAGCAAGCCTCAGGACTGGCTTAAAAAACAAAAACAAGCTGAACTGGTGCTAATGGCTCATGCCTGTAATCCCAGCTACTCAGGAAGCTGCGATATGAGGATCACAATTTGAAGCCAGCCTGGGCATGACAGTTTGTCAAAATCTTACCTCCAAAACAGTGCAGGAATTGGAGCTTGACTCAAGAGGTAGAGTGCTAGCCTTGAGCAAAAAAAGCTCAGGGGCAGTCCCAGGCCCTGAGTTTAAACACACAAAAAATCAAGCCAGGCTTTGGAGGCTTATGCTGGTAATCCTAGCTACTCAGGAGGCTGAGTTCTGAGGATCATGGTTCAGAGCCAGCCTGGGCAGGAAAGTGGATAAGACTCTTTATTTCCAATTAACTACCAAAAAGCCAAAACTAGAGCTATGGTTGAAATGGTAGAGTGTTAGCCTTGGACAAACAAATTCAGGGACAGTGCCCAGGCCCTGAGTTCGACCCCCAGGACCAGCATAAGAAAATAAAATCTGCATAAAATGGTATTAGAGGTCTCCCTATCGAAAGGGGAGAAAGGAGACATGGAGAATGCTAAGTGGGGATGTGATTGGTTGGAACATACTGTAAACATGTGTGGAAATGTAACAACAAAATCCCCATTTGTATATATAATGTAAGCTAAAAGAAAACGTTTCCCTATCATAAGAAATATATGGGACTGGGAAGGTGGCTCAGTGGTAGAACGCTTGCCTTGCATGCATGAGGCCCTGGGTTTGATTCCTCAGCACCACATAAGCAAAAAGAAAAGCCGGAAGTGGTGCTGTGACTCAAATGGTAGAGCGCTAGCCTTGAGCTGAAGAGCTGAGAGATAGCACCCAGGCCCAGAGTTCAGGCCCCATGACCAGACCCCCCCCCCCAAAAAAATAAATATGATATATATTTGGAAAAGTGAACTAAAATATACAAATATGATACAATATGTAATATAGGTTAATATATTATATATATAGTCGTGAGGCTTGAACTCAGAGCCTGGGCACTGTCCCTGAGCTCTTTTGCTCAAGGATTGCACTCTATCACTTTGAACCACAACTCTACTTCCAGTTTTCTGGTGGTTAATTGGAGGTAAGAGTCTCAGAGACTTTCCTGCCCTGGCTGACTTTGAACTATGATCCTCAGAGCTTAGTCTCCTGAGTAGCTAGGATTATAGGCCTGAGCTACCAGTGCCCAGCTGCATTTTCTTTCATAGTAGTATTGGGGTTTGAACTCACACTTGGTATAACTTGAGCTACAACCTCATCCCTTTTTGTTTTAGTTGTTCTTTTTTATCAAATAGGGTCTTGTTTTTGCCTGGGGCTGGCCTCAGATTGTAGTCTTTCTATATCTCCTCTACCTCCTGAGTAGCTGGAATTACAGGCATTTACATGACATCTTGCCAGCTCTTACTTTTTTAAAAAATTTTTTGCTGGTCCTGGAGCTTGAACTCTGGGCCTGGGCGCTGTCTCTGAGCTCTTCAGCTCAAGGGGAGCACTCTACCACTTAAGGCACAGCGCCACTTCCCGTTCTCTGGTAGTTAATTGGAAATGAGAGTCCACGGGCAGGTTTGGAGAGAAAGCAGTGCTGCATCGAAGAGTGTCAGTTGCCCCCTCATTCTCCCTAGGTTCCTGACACTGTTTTCCTTTCTCTTGTTTTTTCCCCTCCCCCATCAGGGGTACCTTGTCTATGTATAGATACTTTGTAATATATTAAATTTTTTCAGTTAAAAAAATGGAAAGTGGAGATTGGAAAATTAAATATTTCCTGTTTAGGGCTGGGGAGGTGGCTCAGTGGTAGAGCGCTTGCCTTGCATGCCTGAGGCCCTGGGTTCGATTCCTCAGCACCACATAAGCAAAAAGAAAAAGCCGGAAGTGGCGCTGTGGCTCAAGTGGTAGAGCGCTAGCCTTGAGCTGAAGAGCTGAGGGATAGCGCCCAGGCCCAGAGTTCAGGCCCCACAACTGGACCCAAAAAAAAAAAAAAAAATTCCTGTTTAAAAAAAAAGTCTCGGGCTGGGAAGATAGCTCAGTGGTAGAGCGCTTGCCTTGCATGCCTGAGGCCCTGGGTTTGATTCCTCAGCACCACATAAGCAAAAAGAAAAAAGCCGGAAGTGGCGTGGCTCAAATGGTAGAGCGCTAGCCTTGAGCTGAAGAGCTGAGGGACAGCGCCCAGGCCCAGAGTTCAGGCCCCACGACCGGACCCAAAAAAAAAAAAAAAAAAAAAAAAAAGTCTCGCCGGGCGCTGGTGGCTCACGCCTGTAATCCTAGCTACTCAGGAGGCTGAGATCTGAGGATCGCGGTTCAAAGCCAGCCCGGGCAGGAGAGACCGTGAGACTCCTATCTCCAATAAACCACCAGAAAACCGGAAGTGGCGCTGTAGCTCAAGTGGTAGAGTGCTTGCCTTGAGCTGAAGAGCTGAGGGACAGCGCCCAGGCCCAGAGTTCAAGCCCCATGACCGACAAAAAAAAAAAAAAGTCTCACAGGTCTGGGAAGATGGCTCAATGGTAGAGCGCTTGCCTTGCAAGCATGAGGCCCTGGGTTCGATTCCTCAGCACCACATACCAAGAAAAAGCCAGAAGTGGGCACTGTGGCTCAAGTGATAGAGCACTAGCCTTGAGCTGAAGAGCTCAGAGACAGTGCCCGGGCCCAGAGTTCAATCTCCATGACTAACCAAAAAAAAAAAAAGAGTCTCATGGACTTTCCTGCCTGGGCTGGCTTTGAACCACGATCCTCTGATCTCAGCCTCCTGAGTAGCTAGGATTACAGGTGTGAGCCCCTGGCACCCAGCTTTACCTTTTTATTTTCTAGTTAATTTTTGTGGTGCTTGGGTTCAAACCCCTGTCCTTATGCATGCTAAGCAAGCTCTCCACCACTGAGTTACATCCACAGCCTGCTACGGTGTGTTTCCTTGTGTACAGTTTTCTGCCGACCCCCAAATAATGCCTCAGGTCTTCAGTTCTCCATCTCTGTGTTTGCCTACTTCTCTTTCATGCCTGGCTTCTAACCCATCTGGCTCCTTGAGTTCCTCCGAGGCCCCCCTGGGATCCCCTATCGTTAGTCCCCCTTACAGAAAAACACCAAATTTCCAGAGCCAAAGGATCAGGTATTCAGTGGCTCAGGTGACAAACCTGCTGTCAGGTTACAGATATTGTTTCCTGAAAGACCGCACCACAGTGTCAGTGGAGCCTCAGGCTGCCTGCACTGCCCTGCCCTCCTCTGGTTATCCACACATAGTGAGTGAGAATAACCCAGCTCACCTCCAGAACCAGTGCGCACCTGGAAACATGGCTCTGAGCTTCTGGCCCATGCTGCTGTTGCTGCTGCTGACCTGTGCAGGTAAGAAGAACAGTGAGCAAGGCTGGGGAGAAGGGTGGGTGGGCGGGGGAGGGGTTTGATTGAAAGAGACTTAAGAATGTGGAGGTTAGCCAGTGCACACCTGCCATCCCAGTACTTGGAAGGCGAAAGCAGGAGGATTGCAAGTTTGCAATCACCCTGGGCTACGTAGTAAGACCTTGTCTCAAAGTATACTAATAAAGTAGAAGTTAGTCAGTTAGATAAAAGCTAAAGGGATAAGGAAGAGAGGGGCAGAGATGATACTCTGGGTTACAATGAGGATGAAGAAAGCAGGCCAAGACTTCCTGCTCCTGATGAAAGGGGCTGAACTCACCACGCATGCCCTGACTTCCTCCTCAGATCCAGGCAGGGAAATGTGCTCAGGGGCTTCTAGGTTCCTCCCTTTTTGTGACCTCCGGCTTCTCTCTTTACAGTGACTCTAGCCCCTCCTGGGCCTCAGTCCCTGGATCATGGTCTCTCCCTCCTGAAGTCATTCCTCTCTTCTCTGGACCAGTCTCCTCAGGGTTCTCTCAGCCGCTCTCGGTTCTCTGCCTTCTTGGCCAACATTTCATCTTCCTTTGAGCGTGGGAGGACGGGGGAGGGACCAGTGGGAGAGCCCCCACCTCTCCAGCCCCCTGCCCTCCGCCTGCATGATTTTCTAGTGACACTAAGAGGCAGCCCAGACTGGGAGCCAATGCTAGGGCTACTGGGGGATGTGCTGGCACTGCTGGGCCAGGAGCAAACTCCCCGGGACTTCTTGGTGCACCAGGCAGCTGTGCTAGGTGGACTGGTGGAGGTGCTGCTGGGAGCCTTAGTGCCTGGGGGGCCTCCTGCCCCTACACGGCCCCCGTGCACCCGCGATGGGCCCTCGGACTGCGTCCTCGCTGCTGACTGGTTGCCTTCTCTGCTGCTGCTGTTAGAGGGCACACGCTGGCAGGCCCTGGTGCAGGTGCAGCCCGCTGTGGACCTCATCAATGCCACAGGTCTCGATGGAAGGGAGCCAGGCCCCCATCTGCTGCAGGGTCTGCTGGGCTTGCTTACCCCAACAGGGGAGCTGGGCTCTGATGAGGCCCTTTGGGGTGGTCTGCTGCGCACAGTGGGGGCCCCCCTCTATGCTGCTTTCCAGGAGGGGCTGCTTCGTATCACTCATTCCCTCCAGGACGAAGTCTTTTCCCTTCTGGGCCAGCCAGAGCCTGATGCCACTGGGCAGTGTCAGGGAGGTGAGCGCTGCCAGGGCTGGGGCTGGGAGGCAGCAGGGAGAGAAGGCAGGATTTGGGCCTTCTCTTTCCCGGTCTCCTTTTCCTCCTAGGTAACCTTCGGCAGCTGCTGCTGTGGTAAGTAGTAGGGGTTGTAAGGATTCTGAGGGGTTGAGCCTGGGAAATGTGGAGGTGGAAAGCTGAAGACATCAGCCCTCGGAGCCAAGGAGAACAGTGGCGGGAGGAGCATGGCTTAGTCATTGTGGAGTGGGACTCTCTGGGTTGGCGTCCCAGCTCCCTTTCACTCTAGCCTTGCCTCCTTGGGCGCATCACCTGCACTTTTTCTATGCCTCAGTTTCCCCATTTGTAAAACTAGAATGGTCCTATTAGCTAATGCAGAGCTGTCGTAAAGAATCAAATGGTTTGAAACCAATGTGTTAACTGTTTAGAAGAGTGCTCGGCCTGTAGTGTAAGCTAATAAATATGGGGTGGATGGGAAGAAAGAACAAGACTAGACTCTTCTACCCTCTTATTAATTCAGTACAACAGTGCCAGAACACAGTTACACATATTCAGTTGCCGGGCAGATTTCCTGATATGAGCCAAGGGTTGTATTTAAGCTACCTAAAACCAGAGGAAGAAAGTGCGAGGAGAGGGCAAGGTGGACACAAGGGACTTCAGCTGGGATTACACAGGCTGATTCTGTGCCTTGGGAGCGCGTCCTACTCCTCCCTCCCCCACCCCCACTCAGTGGTGGGGAATCTTTTTTTTTTGCCAAGGGGCACTTGGATATTCATAACACCATACAAAATTACCAGTAGAGGCGGACTGTCCATGGGTAGCCAATGAGAAGCCTCAGGTATCTGTCCCATAGCATGTCCTGTCACTATCTCATGGACCTTATATGGAGGTCAGATGTTCCCCATCCCTGAAACTAGCAGCACCTTTACTCTTAGGAACCTGACTTTTGCAAGGCCTACGCTTATGTTGGCCAGGTTCTGGGCCGGGGTCAAAATCTGTAGCTGAAGGGCTGGGAAGGTGGCTCAGTGGTAGAGCGCTTGCCTTGCTATGCATGAGGCCCTAGGTTCGATTCCTCAGCACCACATAAGCAGAAAAAGCCAGAAGTGGCCCTGTGGCTCAAGTGGTAGAGTGCTTAAGAGCTGAGGGACAGTGCATGGGCCCAGAGTTCAGGCCCCAAACCGATAACAACAACAACAAAAAATCTATAGCTGAAGAAAATGTGAACAGGCTGAGAATGTGGCTTAATGTTAGAGTGTTTGCCTATAATGCATGAAGACCTGGGTTTGATTCTTCAGTACCACATTCACAGAAAAAGCCAGAAGTGGTGCTGTGGCTCAAGTGGTAGGATGATAGCCTTGAGCAAAAGAGGCTTAGGGACAGTGCCCAGGCCCGGGGTTCAAGCAAAGAAAAAAAAAGAAAATGTGAGCCAGGCGTTGGTGGTTCACATCTAGCTACTCAGGAGGCTGAGATACGAGGATCATAGTTCAAAGCCAGCCCGAGCAAGAAAGTCCACGAGACTTAATTGCCAATAAACCACTCAGAAAACGGGAAGTGGCACTGTGGCTCAAATGGTAGAGTGCTCGCCTTGAGCTGGAGTGCAAGAGCAGCACCCAGGCCCAGAGTTCAAGCCCCATGACTGACACAACAACCAACCAAAGAAAATGTGAACTAACCAGACTGTGCCTACTCCTCCCTCTGCACCCAGGGGCATCCGGCACAACCTTTCCTGGGATGTCCAGGCGCTGGGCTTTCTGTCTGGATCACCACCCCCACCCCCTGCCCTCCTGCACTGCCTGAGCTCGGGCGTGCCTCTGCCCAGGGCCTTCCAGCCCTCGGCCCACGTCAGCCCTCGCCAACGGCGAGCCATCTCTGTGGAGGCCATCTGTGAGAACCATTCAGGTCCAGTTCCACCCTACAGCATTTCCAACTTCTCCATCCACTTGCTCTGCCAGTATACCAGGCCTATGACCCCACAGCCACCTCCAAGCACCGCTGCCGTCTGCCAGACAGCTGTGTGGTATGCAGTCTCATGGGCACCAGGTGCCCAAAGCTGGCTACAGGCTTGCCACGACCAGTTTCCTGATCAGTTTCTGGATGCAATCTGTAGCAACCTCTCCTTTTCCACCCTGTCTGGTCCTAACCGCCGCCTGGTAAAGCGGCTCTGTGCTGGCCTGCTCCCACCCCCCACCAGCTGTCCTGACGGCCTGGTCCCTGTACCCCTCACCCCAGAGGTTTTCTGGGGCTGCTTCTTGGAGAATGAGACTCTGTGGGCTGAGCGGCTATGTGTAGAGGCGAGTCTGCAGGCTGTGCCCCCAAGCAACCAGGCCTGGGTACAGCATGTATGCCAGGGTCCCACCATAGATGCCACTGCCTTCCCACCCTGCCACATTGGACCCTGCGGGGAGCGCTGCCCAGATGGGGGTGGCTTCTTACTGATGGTCTGTGCCAATGACACCATGTATGAAGCCCTGGTGCCTTTCTGGCCTTGGCTAGCAGGCCAGTGCAGGATAAGTCGTGGGGGGAATGACACTTGTTTTCTAGAAGGGCTGCTGAGTCCCCTTCTGCCTTCTCTGCCACCTCTGGGACCATCCCCACTCTGTCTGGCCCCTGGCCCCTTCCTTCTTGGCATGCTGTCCCAGTTACCACGCTGCCAGTCCTCTGTGCCCACCCTTGCCCACCCCACACGCCTACACTATCTCTTGCGCCTGTTGACTTTCCTTCTGGGTCCAGGGACTGGAGGGGCTGAGGCCCAAGGGTTGCTGGGTCAGGCCCTGCTGCTCTCCAGTCTCCCAGACAACTGCTCCTTCTGGGATGCCTTCCGCCCAGAGGGTCGGCGCAGTGTGTTACGGACAGTTGGGGAGTACCTGGAACAGGAACAGCCAACCCCACCAGGCTTCGAACCCACGAGCCTCGGCTCTGGTATGAGCAAGATGGAGCTGCTATCCTGTTTCAGCGTAAGTGATCTGCCTGGGTAGAAACTCAGACGAGGGAAGGGGAATGTCTCCCAATACTGGGCAGTAGTTTTTGTTTTGTTTTGTTTTTTTTAACATACAGATCTAGAGTCTGACAGGTGGGGTTCACATTTATTTTTTTGGGGGGGGGTCTGGTCATGGGGCCTGAACTCTGGGCCTGGGCGCTGTCCCTCAGCTCTTCAGCTCAAGGCTAGCACTCTACCACTTGAGCCATAGTGCCACTTCCGGCTTTTTTTTATTTTCTGCTGAGGAATCGAACCCAGGGCCTCATGCATGCAAGGTAAGCCCTCTACTACTGCGTCACCTTCCCAGCCCTGGGTTCACATTTTAGTTCTGTGATCAACCTTGGACAAGTTACTTAGCCTTTGAGAAACATTTTTTCTCATCTGTAAACTCAGGGTAATAATGGTACCAAACTTTCAGTGATTGTAAAGATGATATGAGATAATGTATGCTGTGGGCTTAGGCCAGAACATAAATACGCAATAAATACTACCTCAGTGACTCTCCCACTTTCTGCCTTTTTTATTTCTGAAAGAAAAGGGATCCAGTTAGGGGGTTTAAATTCTCTCCCTAATAAGTAAAAATTAGGTACTGTAAGAATACAGGAAAGTAAGGCAGGAATGAGGAAGATTCAGGGAAACTACAAATCACACTTTGGTTAGATTCAGCTATACTGTAATTTGGTTGGTTGTGGGGCCTGAAGTCTGGGCCTGGGCGCTGTCCCTCAGCAATTCAGCTCAGGGCTAGCGCTCTACCACTTGAGCCACAGCACCACTTCCAGCTTTTCTGTTTATGTGGTGTTGAGGAATCGAACCCGGGGCCTCATGCATGCAAAGCAAGCACTCTACCACTGAGCCATCTTCCCAGCCCTATTCTGTAAATTATTGCCATCGCAGGAAAGTAATTCCATTTTTTTGGTCAGTCCTGGGGCTTGAACTCAGGGCCTGGGCACTGTCTCTGTACTTCTTTGGCTGAAGGCTAGCATTCTACCACTTGAGCCACAGGATCACTTCTGGCTTTTTCTATTTATGTGGTACTGAGGAATTGAACCCACAGCTTCATGCTTGCTACCACTAAACCACATCCCCAGCACATTTTTTTTTTTCTGGGCTTTAGTTTCTTCCTTGCAAACTGAAGGAGCTTAAAATACGTTGTTTTCCATAATTCATACACTAAGAGTCTGATGTTCAAGGCACTTTGCTAGGTTCTTTTGGGTATACAAAGATTCCTTACTCCATTTTAGGCCCCATTTTTTTTTTCATAGTAATTTGGCCCAGATCTACAAGTATTTGCTGAGCTGTCTATAGACCTAGCATGGGAAAGGATATAATAGAACTCAGAGACAGGGTCTCAGACCTAAAGAGGCTTAATATCTGAATATACTCATATGAGCTTCAGACGAAGGACAGGCAGCCCCTCAAGTTGAATTGAAAGTCCTGGGAAATTGTAGGACTGAGAAGACAGCTCTCTTGGCATCTTGTCTTTCTCCCCTGCCAGCCTGTGCTGTGGGATCTGCTCCAGAGAGAGAAGAGTGTTTGGGCTCTGAAGATTCTAGTGCAGGTAATGGGTGGAAGGGAACATGGGTGGGCTGAGTGATAGCCACGGCCCGAGGGTCCTGTATGATAGTCAGATCATGCTCACCATGACCTCTTATTCTTAGGCATACCTGCATATGCCCCCAGAAAATCTCCAGCAGCTGGTGCTCTCTGCAGAGACGGAGGCTGCACAGGGCTTCCTGACACTCATGCATCGTTCCTGGGCCCAGTTACACGTGAGCATGAAGGGAGAAGGGAGCAAGAGTGGAGGGGCATCTAGAGGTCGAAGGCACCTGGTACCTGTTGTTTAGAGGGCTTGCCTTAGTGAGAGGAAGAACTCCAAAGAGAAGATGGCCAGGATACCAAGCATCTCCAGAACCAGCATCCATTTCTGTACCTCTCAGGTACCACCATCTGAGGAAGAGGCCATGGGTCGCCTGACAGCCCTCTTGCTACAGCGGTACCCACGCCTCACATCCCAGCTCTTCATTGACTTGTCACCACTCATTCCCTTCTTGGCTGTCTCTGACCTGATGCGCTTCCCACCATCGCTGTTGGCCAATGATACTGTGTAAGCTCCTGTCTGGAGTAGGCTAATCCCATCTGTTAAACCTGGCCATGACAGGAAGATACCAGTTTGGAACAAGATGAAGGGGTTATGACCTGTTGCTCTCCCCAGCCTAGCTGCCATCCGGGATCACAGCTCAGGAATGAGACCCGAGCAGAAGGAGGCATTGGCAAAGCGACTGTTAGCCCCTGAGCTGTTTGGGGAAGTGGCTGCCTGGCCCCAGGAGCTGCTGTGGGCTGCGCTGCCCCTGCTTCCTCACCTCCCTCTAGAGAACTTCCTGCAGCTTAGCCCTCACCAGGTACTCGAGTTATCTTCACTTGCCTGGCCCTTCCTCTTATTAAATGGGATGGGAGTCGGTGACACATCTAGTGGGCTCCTGTCCCACGGTGATCCCAACACAAATTGACTCTCCCCATTTCAGATCCAGGCCCTGGAGGATAGCTGGCCAGCAGCAGGTCTTGGGCCGGGTCATGCCCGACATGTGCTCCGTAGCCTGGTGAACCAGAGTGTTGGGGATGGTGAAGAGCAAGTGCGCAAGTGAGTGGTTGTGGGTTCTTTTTTTTTTTTTGGGTCCGGTCGTGGGGCCTGAACTCTGGGCCTGGGCGCTGTCCCTCAGCTCTTCAGCTCAAGGCTAGCACTCTACCACTTGAGCCACAGCACCACTTCCGGCTTTTATCTTTTTGCTTATGTGGTGCTGAAGAATCAAACCCAGGGCCTCAGGCATGCAAGGCAAGCGCTCTACCACTGAGCCACCTTCCCAGCCCATTGGTTGTGGGTTCTATGACAATGGCCAGTCAGAGATGCAGAAGAGAGGCCCTATTCTATAACTAATATAAGCAGAGAGAAAGAAAGCATGAGCACAGGCCAAGTAGGATAATATAGAGGTCCAGGAGAGAGGCTTACATATGGTAGTTACATTTTCTAGTTTAGGGATCAGAGAATGCCCATAGTCCCTGCGTGACTATAAACCTCAAGGATCACATGAAGGCCAGCTTCATTTTCTCCTTAGGCTTGGATCTCTCGCCTGTTTCCTGACCCCCGAGGAACTGCAGAGCATGGTGCCCTTGAGTGATCCAACGGGACCTGTAGAACAGGGACTGCTAGAATGTGCGGCCAACGGGACCCTCAGCCCAGAAGGCAGGGTGAGCTCCTTGGCACAGGCCTACAAGACTCTGGAAGCATGTGGAGACTTGTCTAATTATACCTACCAATTTAGCACCTCTGAGACCAGGGTTCTTCCTAGCCTTTCCCTATGGACATCCCAAACACCATTTATGATCTTAAACCTAATCCACTCTGGTCCTACCCGTGGTTCTGAGTCTTAGCCCAGGCCCTTGGTTTGGAGTGGAAATCCAAGCTTCCCCAGTCCCCAAAACTTCTTTGGTTACAGGTGGCGTATGAACTTCTAGGGGTGTTGCGTTCATCTGGAGGAGCTGTGCTAAGCCCCCGGGAGCTGCAGGTCTGGGCCCCTCTTTTCCCTCAGCTAGGCCTCCGCTTCCTGCAGGAACTGTCAGAGCCCCAGCTTAGAGCCATGCTTCCTGCCCTACGTGGAACCAATGTCACACCTGCCCAGGTGGGCCTGGCTTACTCCCTGGAACCTCAGTGGAGAGAATCACATGTAGGGATACCACCAGCCCCTCTTTTCTTTGGGTGAGCGCTAGAGGTGAAGCCTGTCCCACTGAGGTCGCCTTCATTTCCCTCCCTCAGCCCACTAAGGACCCTCGTTCAGGCTGGTCAGTGGGGTTGGTTGAGAGGGAGCTGCAGTTTTGGAGGGCAGGCCCTGGGGCCTGTTTGAGGCTTGGCTGCTGGGGCCTGAGAGCTGTTGTTTCCTGTCCAATCCCATCATAGGCTGCTCTGCTGCTTGGACGGCTCCTCCCTAGGCATGAGGTGAGTAGCAGCAACTTCTCCACACGCCCCTGAAGGCCTCTGTTCCCTTTTACCCTGACTCTTGGATCTTCCCTACTTCCTCTCAGCCACCCCCCTCTGCACCCCCCAAAAAAAATTACCCATGGATCCACTGGATTGGATTATTATTGTCTAGCTCCTGTGTTCAGACCGCTTGTCTTTCTTACTCTTCAGCTGTCCCTGGAGGAACTCTGCTCCTTGCACCCTCTGCTGCCAGGCCTCAGCCCCCAGACACTCCAGGCCATCCCTAGACGAGTTCTAGTTGGGGCCTGTTCCTGCCTGGTCCCTGAGCTGTCGCGTCTCTCAGCCTGCCAGACCGCGGCACTACTGCAGACCTTTCGGGTATGAGAATAGCGGGGAAGATGCAACCATTGGGGATATGGGCACTGTGGCCAGGGGAGGTTCCCTTCTAAGTCCCTATTCCTTTACACACACACACACACACACACACACACACACACACACACACTGCCAATTCTTGTGCAGGTGAAGACTGGTATTAAAAATACGGGTACAACAGGTGCTGGTGCAGCTGTGTGCATTCCTGGTCAGGTATGCGTGGGATTCCACTCTAGGCAGCTTCATCTGGCTGGTGCTGCCAAGCACACACTCCCCCCCGCCCCCCGCCCCTGCAATGACCTGGCCCTGAAAGTTCAGGTCAGCTCTGCTCTCCCCAGGATTAGTAGTTCTCCCCAGTTCTAGATGCATGCCCCATACTTCCTACAATGTCAAACCAGAAAGGCCTAAGAAATGGTCCAGACCAGCCATCCCACATTCAGATGGGAAGACCAATGCCTCAGAGATCTTAGGGAACTTCAGTCTATCAGGTGCTTAACTAGTAGAGTAGCCAGTATCACCCCACCCATATCCTAGTTTTGATCCCTTCCCACCCCACGGCTCCCCTTCTCTGAGGGCTGAGAGCAGACCCTCTCTCCTATCACTACACTGCTATACCCATCACTGCCAGCAGCCCATTCCCACTACTTGGCCAGACTGCCTGCTCCCCCTGCTCCCATTAAAGCTGCTACAACTGGATACTGCGGCTCTGCTGGCAAATCGAAGGCGCTATCGAGGGCTGCCTTGGTCTGAGCAGCAGGTAATTCTCTTGTTTTTTTTTTTCTTCCAGAATTCTTTATCTCTTTCACTTCCTGGAGCTGCCCCTTGCCTAATTGTTACCTTATCACTAGGATCTCTTACACTTCATTCCCTACCCTTCCCCCCTCAGATAAGCATCATTTGGGATTTTCCAAGTCCAAGGCACTTTAGGTCCTTGGGACAATATTTCTGCAGGAAGCAGCCCTTTTTTCTCTTATAGGCACAGTTTCTCTGGAAGAAGATGCAGTTACCCACCAACCTGACGCTCAGAAATCTGCAGTGAGTAACTTAACATTGAACAGTTAGTCTAATTTAATGGACATCTGTTTATTTATTTAGCAGTTCTGGAGATCGAACCCACCCAAGGCCTTACAAAATATAGGCAAGTGTTCTACCACTGACCGGTTACTACCCCAACCGTCAACTAGCATATTTTGGTGATTATCATATACCAGGCACCATATGATACACAATAGGAGATACAGGAATGGATGATGTCTAGTTCCAGCCTTGTCAACATTCTCATGGCTCACCTTCTTCTTACCTTCTTGACCCTCCACAGTGCCACACCTATCTTGATTAGAGTCATATAATCTGAAAGTCATATAATCTCTCTTAATTTGTTTCTCTTCTGTGGAATAAGAGTTAAAACAGTACTTACCTCAAAGGTAGTTACAGTGAGGATTAAATAAGATAAGGCATATGAGGTATTTAACCCAGTGCCTAGCCCAGTGTGAACTCTCAATAAACAGTTGCTCTTTTTAATTTAATTCAAGGTGATTTATAGCTACTGGAGGAGTAACTACCACCTTGCCTGCACACGCAGTAAAAGAATCAGGAGTTTAGGGCTGGGAAGGTAGCTCAGTGGTAGAATGCTTACCTGGCATGCATGAGGTCCTGGATTCGATTCCTCAGAAAAAAGCCAGAAGAGCTGGGCGCCGGTGGCTCAGGCCTGTAATCCTAGCTACTTAGGAGATCTGAGGATCACAGTTCAAAGCCAGCCTGGGCAGGAAAGTCCCTGAGACTCTTTTTTTTTTTTTTTTTTTTGTCGGTCGTGGGGCTTGAACTCTGGGCCTGGGCACTGTCCCTCAGCTCAAGGCGAGCGCTCTACCACTTGAGCCACAGCGCCACTTCCAAATAATCTTGTTTTTTTTTTTTTTTTAACTTTTTTGTTTGTTTGTTTTGGTCGGTCGTGGGGCTTGAACTCTGGGCCTGGGTGCTGTCCCTCAGCTCTTCAGCTCAAGGCTAGCGCTCTACCACTTGAGCTACAGCGCCACTGTCCCTGAGACTCTTATCTCCAATAAACCACCAGAAAACCAGAAGTGGTGCTGTAGCTCAGTGGTAGAGCGCTAGCCTTGAGCTGAAGAGCTGAGGGACAGCGCTGAGGCCCAGAGTTCAAGCCCCATGACCGACCAAAAAAAAAAAAAAAAGCCAGAAGTGGCACTGTGGCTCCAGTGGTAGAGCGCTATCCTTGAGCAGAAGAGTTGAGGGACAGCACCCAGGCCCAGAGTTCAGACTCCAGGACCAAAAAAAAAAAGAATCAGAAGTTTCAAAATCTGAGACTACAGCTCTAGTCTTAGTTTACCTGTAGCAGAATATCACCTGACCTCTGTGAATCTTTAGTTCCTCTTTGATAAACAATGAGACTGTCTATGTACAAACATTTTTCCACTGTTATGACCATAAATGAACATCTTGTCCTTGTGTTGAGAACATGGATAATGATATCAAGGAGCACACAAGCTGTGACATGTGTTAAAAAGAGCATCTACCCACTCACACCCACAGGGCTCTGGGAAACCTGGCAGGGGGCATGTCCTGTGAATTTCTGCAGCAGATCAACTCAATGGCAGACTTCCTTGATGTGATACACATGCTATATCGACTGCCCACTGGGGTCCGAGGGAGCCTGGTAAGAGGGGCGCATGGGCGTTAGTAGTGGCAAGAAGGCTATAAACCCAGTCCCCATCTTGACCCTGCTTCTCCAACCCTGTACCACAGAGGGCCTGTATCTGGGCAGAACTACAGCGAAGGATGACAATGCCTGAGCCAGAGTTGACCAATCTGGGGCCGGAACTGAGTGAACTCGACACTAAGCTACTCCTGGATTTACCGTAAGTACACAGCTAGAGATTCTGGGTCCTCCAAAAGCTCAGCTTGGAATAGAAGAACGGTCTTTAGACAGAGCAGTTTTGTCTCTGGAGGTTTCCTGACATTCATAGCCTAAAGCGGAGGATTCTATTCAGGAGCTCCCAGAGCACAGGACAGCTGAGTGTTTCAACAATGTTGTGGCTGTCAAGTAATCCTAAGGTAACCTAGACCACATTAATAGCAATAGAGTTTGTAAAATGAGAGAGGCAGTGGTCACTTCTGCTGTAGAGGTTTAGGACACTGTGTTTTCAGTTGTTCAGAGGAGTAGATTAAGAGAAAATAAAAGAAAACTGTGATAAATGACTTCATATCTCTGAGGGGTTATCAAGAAGGAAGTATATGGGGATTTTTTTAATAGTTCCATGGGGGCCAGGACTATAATTAGTTAAAAATCAGATTTTTTGATCCAGGCTCTGGTAGCTCATGCCTGTAATCCTAGCTACTTAGGAAGCTGAGATCTGATGATCACAGTTCAAAGCCAGTCTGGGCAGGAAAGTCTAAGAGACTCTTATCTCCAATTAAGCACCAGAAAAACAGAAGTGAAGCTGTTGCTTAACATAGTAGAGCACTAGCCTTGAGCAAAAAAGCTCAGGGATAGTGCCCAGGCCCTGAGTTCAAGCCCCAGGACTGGCAAAAGAGAGAGGAAAAAAAAAAAAGGAAACCTGAAGCAGTAAGCACGTGATCATTGGCCTTATCCCAGGTCAAACTGGATGGCCCCATGGAAAGAATGTTATCGAACAGATTCACGTATAAACTGGAGAGAAACAAGATAAACCCTATTTCCTCCATCTCAGAGATTCTAGTTTATGAGTATTTCCCTCCATGTGCTTCTTTTTCTCATTTTACCTCCCTGCAGCTCCTTACTAGCTGAACTACAGGTCAGAGAAGGGAAGGGTTTAGGGTTGCAGTATAACTGGAGATGTGAGGATGGTAAAAGCAGATGGCTTCATTCTTACAATTTTATAGGCCTTTCCACAGATTTTAGTTCTTGTACAACTTGGCCCAGTCCCAGGAATTTGCAATTCTATATAGAATATAGGATGTCATTTCTGATTTCTGGTTTTTTTTTTGTTTTGTTTTGTTGGTTGTGGTCCTTGAACTCTGGGCCTGGGTGCTGTCCCTCATCTCTTCAGCTCAAGGCTAGTGCTCTACCACTTGAGCTACAGCGCCACTTCTGGTTTTCTGGTGGTTTATTGGAGATAAGAGCTTCAGGGACTTTCCTGCCCGGGCTGGCTTTGAACCTTGATCCTCAGATCTCAGCCTCCTGAGTAGCTAGGATTACAGAAGTGAGCCACTAACACCCGGCTTTGATTTCTGTCTTTTCAATCTACTTAAATATGTTAGTTCTCTGAGATAATGTAGAACCAAGGGCCTGGATGAGGTGAAAGATCTTGGGCCAGCAATCAGAAAATCTGTGTTCCTCATTTGTGAAGAAGGCTAGGGAACTGGGAATGTGGCTTAGTGGTAGAGTGCTTGCCTAACATGCATGAAGCCCTGGGGTTCTATTCCTCAGTACCACATAAACAGAAAAAGCCAGAAGTGGTGTTCTGGCTCAAGTGGTAGAGTGCAGGCCTTAAGCAAAAGATCAGGGACAGTGCCCAGATCCTGAGTTCAAGTCCCAGGACTGGCCAAAAAAAAAAAAGAGGGAAAGGAAAAAAATTAATGGTGTTGAATGTCTGGGGCTCTTGAGTCCATCAGGAGCACTAGCATATGTCATTCTTTGTGTTCTCTTCCTCCTAGCAAATGATGGCAATTGCCTGAGAGCTGTTTAATATCAGTTTCTGTTCAGGTCACAGAGTTTCATTTGGTGTTACATCTTGTCTGAGGGATGTGGGTTCTATGCTTCCTTCTCAGTTGTAACTGAGTAACCCTATTGTCAAATTGTAATAATAGGATCCAGCTGATGGACAGATTGTCCAATGAATCTATTATGTTGGTGGTGGAGTTGGTACAAGGAGCTCCAGAGCAGCTGCTGGCGCTGACTCCACTCCATCAGACGGCCCTGGCAGAAAAAGCATTACTAAATCTGGTAAGAGTCCACCCTGCTGCCCAATGGCAATGCTTGTCTGTCAAACAGTGCTCTCTGACTTCTAGCAGCCCAGCTCTCATGTTCTTGCTGTCAAATAGATTGCTATCTACAAGACCTTGTCTATGGCCATACCACCCTGAACACACCGGATTTCATCTACAAGACCATAGCCCCTAGGTCTACCTCAGGATTCTATTCCTAGATAACTCCCTTCATGGTTCTTTGTTCTGTTTTATTTTATTTTACTTTATTTTGGCATTACTGGGGTTTGAACTCAGAGCCCTGTGCTTGCTAGGCAGGCATTCTTATAATTTAAGCCAGGCCCCCAAGCCCTTTGTGATTGAGTAGCTTTTCAGGTAGGATCTGGCTTTTTGCCCAGGCTGGCCTAGATTATAATCATCCTATTTAGGCTTCCCATGTATCTGGGATCAGACAACACGCACACACACACACACACACACACACACACACACACACACACTCACACTATATCCAGCTTTTTTAATTGGTAGAAATGGCTCCTGATCTCAGCCTCCCAAGTATCTAAGATTACAAGTGTGAGACACCTGTAAGGTAGCTTCCCTGTTTCATGTTTTTTGTCCATACCACTGAGTCCAAGAAATCCTTGGAATTCCACCTCTCAAGCTTTCTGCTTTCTCCTGTCTGGGTCCATTAACTGTTTAAGGAAGTAGGCAAAGACAATGACTTTCAAAATTGAGAGTAGGAAGCTAGCTGTCAGTGGCTCAGGCCTGTAATCCTAACTACTCAGGAGGCTGAGATCTAAGAATCATGGTTCAAAGCCAGCCTGGGTAGGAACGTCCGTGAGACTCTTATCTAAAAAAAAACAACAACCAACAAACCGCCCCCTCCCACCCCCCCAAAAAAATCACAAGTGATGTGGTAGCTCAAGTGGTAGAGCGCTTGCCTTGAAGGACAGCACCCAGGCCCAGAGTTCAAGTCCCATAACTGAAAAAAAAAAAAAAATGAGAGTAGGAGGAAAGAAAAGGTCCAAGAATTTGTTGTCTTGAGGAAAGAGTCTGATATCTCAGTCAGATGCATTGTCCAAGGCCTAATGCCCTTCTCCAGGCTCCAAAGCAGACCCCAATCTCTGAGGAAGTGCTGGAGACACTGGGCCCCTTGGTCGGATTCCTGGGGATAGAGAGCACTCGACGGATCCCCTTACCGATCCTGCTGTCCCATCTCAGTCAGCTGCAGGGCTTCTGCCTAGGAGAGACATTTGCTGCAGAGCTGGGACGGCTGCTGTTGAAGGAGCCCGTACTTGGGTATGGACCTCTGGGAATTTCAGATTCTAAACCCTACACCTAGGCCCCTCCCACCCCTCAACCACCATCATTACGATAGTCCATCCTATATATTTAAAGGTTCTTTGAGCCCTGAGTTCCCGATCCTACCGTGTCCTCCTCTTTTCCTCCCAGTTCCCTCAGCTCACCAGCCCATGATCTCTCTCTTGTCCCACAGGAAACCAGAGTTATGGAGCCAGGATGAAGTAGAACAAGTTGGACGCCTGGTGTTCACTTTGTCTACTGAGGCTATTTCCTTGATCCCCAGAGTGAGGAACAAGGGAGGGAGTAAATGCATGGAGGGAGGGGACTGGTGAACTGGTTATGGGGAATCTCAAGCTAAGAAGGGCAGAAGAAGTAAAGCCTGGATCTATGGGAGATAATTCAGCAGAGACAGGACTTTAGAAAATCAGCTACAACAGTTAGTCCTGACTCTGTCCAGGTCTCTCCACCACTCCCTCCATTTTCTCATACAGGAGGCTTTGGGCCCAGAGACTCTAGAGCGGCTCCTAGAAAAGCAGCAGAGCTGGGAGCAGAGCCAAGTTGGACAGCTGTGTGTGGAGCCACAGCTTGCTCCCAAGAAAGAAGCTCTGGTAGCAGGGATTGTGCAGCCAGCTGCTGAAGGCCTCCCAGGTAAAGCTACCCAAGTATTCACACATCTAGGAGAATGTGCAGGAGAGAGGGTATCATAACTATGCAAATAACACAATCAGATGCCTGGATTCTAGGGCAGTGGTCGGGTGCTCACCTAACATGTGTACCTGGTATCCATCCCATCATCACAAACAGAAAATAGAAAATGTCTGGGCTCTAGGTATGCTGTGTCTTTTGAGCAGATTTACAAACCTTCTTCCCTCTGGGCTTTGGCAATCTGTAAAGCAGCAGGGATACAGGATGATCTTTGTCTCTTCTAGTACTAGCAATCTATAATTCTGGGAGTTTATTACCCATTAAATCTTTAGCCCATCAACTATACAACTTGGGGGTGGAGATGGGAGGAAAAAACTAGGCGAGAGTGAGGGAAGGGGTAACATTGTCCTAAAAGAAATGTACTCTTGGGGCTGGGAAGGTGGCTCAGTGGTAGAGTGCTTGCCTTGCATGCATGAGACCCTGGGTTCGAGTCCTCAGCACCACATAAGAAAAAAGCTGGAAGTGGCACTGTGAAGTGGTAGAGCACTAGCCTTGAGCGGAAGAGCTGAGGGACAGCGTCCAGGCCCAGAGTTCAGGCCCCACAACCGGACGCCCCCCCCCCAAAAAAAGAAATGTGCTCTTTACCGGACTTATGTACTGTAACCCCTCTGTAAATCACCTTTCTAACGATAATAAAAAAAATTTAAAAAATCTTTAGCTCAGAGCCAGGCACTAGTAGCTCACACTTGTAGTCCTGGCTGAGATCTGGAGCATGATGGTTCAATTACAGCCCAGGTAGAAAAGTCCACAAGACTCCAGCTTCAAAATTACCAGCAATATGCCAGGCTGGAGATGTTGATCAAATGGTAGAGTATCAGCTGAGCAAGTGTGAAGTCCTGAGTTCAAACCCTTGTACTAGGAAAAAAAAATTTTTTTTTGCCAGTCCTGGATCTTACACTCAGGGCTTGGGCACTGTCCTTGAGCCTCTTTGTGCTCAAGGCTAGCGCTCTACCAATTGAGCCACAGTGCCACTTCTAGCTTTTTCTGTGTATGTGGTGCTGAGGAATCAAACCCAGGGCTTCATGCATGCAAGGCAAGCGCTCTACCACTAAGCCACATTCCCAGCCCCCAAAAATATATTTTTTAAGCCTAAGACTTGACCTAGGAGTAGTGAGGCTAAATGTGGAGCTTCCTTAATCTCCCATCTATGAAACAAGGACCTTGTTCTATCCAGGCACTGTGTGTTCTAATGCTCTCTCAGACCTATAAATCTTACCCTGTCATCATCCTGTGACCCACACTGCCTTGTCTTTCAAAGTCATTCCCTCTATAGTTAACTCTCTAGGCATATCTTAGTACTTCACTGACTGTGGACCCTGCCTTTCCCTTTCAGAGCCAATACCAAATTGCGCAGACATACGAGGAACCTTCCCAGCAGCCTGGTCTGCAATGCAGATTTTGGAAATGGAACTCTCAGACTTTGAGGACTGCTTGACGCTATTTGCAGGAGATCCAGGACTTGGGCCCGAACAATTACGGGCAGCTATGGGCAAGGCAAAGCAGGTCAGGGATAGAGAGCTAATAGAGGGTGGAGGAGGAAAAACCTGAGGATGTTGGTTGGGTGTGGTGTAGGATATAAGAATATGAGCATTGGGGCTGGGAAGGTGGCTCAGTGGTAGAGCGCTTGCCTTGCATGCCTGAGGCCCTGGGTTCGATTCCTCAGCACCACATAAGCAAAAAAAGAAAAAAGCCAGAAGTGGTGCTGTGGCTCAAGTGGTAGAGTGTTAGCCTTGAGCTGAAGAGCTGAGGGACAGCGCCCAGGCCCAGAGTTCAGGCCCCAGGACGCCCCCCCCCCAAAAAAAAAGAATATGAGCATTGGAGGGGGTAGGGAAGGGAGGCAGGGAAACAGGAGATAATAATAACTAGAGGGTTTATATCAACAAATAAGGCATCCAAGGGGATCAATATTGAGGAAAAACAGCGAGTTCAATATATAGAAGGACTAGAGCAGTGCATTCCAAATTTTATTGTATATTAAAATCATCTTAGAGGGCACTGGTGGCCCACACCTGTAATCTTAGCTACTCAGGAGGCTGAGATCTGAGGATTGTGGTTCAAAGCCAGCACAGGCAGGAAAGTCTGTGAGACTGTTATCTCCAATTAAACTGAAAATGGCTCTGTGGCTCAAACTGATAGAGCCTTGAGCAAGAAATAGCTCAGGGATAATGCCCAGACCCCAAATTCAAGCCCTGTGACTGACAAAAATAAATAAATAAACATATACCTTGGGGGAAGATTTTCAAATGCTATTTTTGAGGTACCATGCCATATTGACTGAAGAATCTCTAGGGTCTGGGTTGGGTCTAAGCACCTATCTATATTTTAATAGACACCTCAGTGAGTCTGGTGCACTGAAATTCTAGGGTCTTTCAATAACCCCTAAGTGAGAAGAAACTTTTTTTTTTTTTTTTTTTTTGTCGGTCGTGGGGCTTGAACTCTGGGCCTGGGTGCTGTCCCTCAGCTCTTCAGCTCAAGGCGAGCACTCTACCACTTGAGCTACAGCGCCACTTCCGGTTTTCTGGTGGTTTATTGGAGATAGGAGTCTCATGGTCTCTCCTGCCCAGGCTGGCTTTGAACCTCGATCCTCAGATCTCAGCCTCCTGAGTAGCTAGGATTACAGGCGTGAGCCACCAGCGCCCGGCTGAGAAGAATCTTTTCATGTTACTATTGAGAAAACTCAGGAAGAGGCAAGTGATGTCCAAAGTGCCACCATTAGTCAGCAAGTCTAAGATGCAAAGCATCCTGATTTCCTCCTCCTCCTCCTCCTCTTCCTCCTTCTTTGCCAGTCCTGGGGGCTTAAACTCAGAGCCTGGGCACTGTCCCTGAGCTTCTTTTGCTCAAAGCTAGCACCCTCCCACTTAAGCCACAGTGCCACTTCCAGCTTTTTCTCTTTATGTGATACTGAAGAATCAGACCCAGGTCTTCATGCATGCTAGGCAAGCACTCTACCACTGAGCCACATTCCCAGCCAGCGTTCTGATTTCTTGTCCAGTGCTTTTTCTATCTCATTGTTTTTCTCTTCCTTCTAGTTGTGGGGTCCTCCTCGTGGATTTCGTCCTGAGCAGATTCTGCAGCTGGGCCGGCTCTTAATAGGCCTGGGAGAGCAGGAGCTGCGGGAGCTCATCCTGGTAGACTGGGGAGTACTAAGCACCCTGGGACAGATAGATGGCTGGAGCTCTGTCCAGGTAACACCTTCTCTCATTGTCACTCTCCAAACACCCAGCCCAAGCCCCAGTCCTCCAAATTACCCGAAGCCCAAGGAAATTTTTTTTTTCCTGTAACCCTGTCACCTCCCTGGCCGTTATTCCTATTTTTTCTTTAACAATCCATACTAAGACTTCAAGGACTTTGATTTATTTGGACTGAAGCCCTAGACACATAATATTCTCTCTTGCTTCTTTTTCTTTCTTTCTTTTTTTTTTTTTTTTTTTGTCGGTCATGGGGCTTGAACTCTGGGCCTGGGCGCTGTCCTTCAGCTCTTCAGCTCCAGACGAGCGCTCTACCACTTGAGCTACAGCGCCACTTCCGGTTTTCTGGTGGTTTATTGGAGATAGGAGTCTCACAGTCTCTCCTGCCCGGGCTGGCTTTGAACCGTGATCCTCAGATCTCAGCCTCCTGAGTAGCTAGGATTACAGGCGTGAGCCACCAGCGCCCGGCTCTCTTGCTTCTTTTTGTCCTATTTTTCTATCCTTCTTTTGAGGGGGATGCCCTAGACCTTCTCCATGGCTTAAATAATAATAAAAAGTAGCACCCCCCACTATCCTAATTCACTTCCCCATCTATTCCTTGCCCATATGGTATGTCTCCTTATTCTGTGCTTCCTCCCTGTCCATCTCCACCTCAGCTCCGGGTTGTGGTCTCCAGTTTCCTCAGGCAGAGTGGTCAGCATGTGAGCCACTTGGATTTCATTCACCTGACAGCACTGGGTTACACGCTTTGTGGACTGCGGCCAGAGGAGCTACAGCATATCAACAGTTGGGAGTTTAGGTCACCTGTGGAGTGATTGTGGGTAGTGGGAGTGTTGAAATGAAGGGGAGCTCATAAAGGGATAGTTCTGTGGAAAAAGGAAGCTTACTTTGAACCCATTCTTCCCTGTCTCATGACCATGGTCTCTTATCACTGAAGCTGAATTTCTCTTCTTTCCTACTTCCTCCACAGCCAAGCAGCTCTATTCCTGGGACACTTGCATCTTCCCTGCTCGGAGGAACAGTTGGAGGTTCTGGCCCACCTCCTTGTGATGCCGGGTGGCTTTGGCCCAGTCAGTAACTGGGGGCCTGAAATTTTCACTGAAATTGGCACGTTAGCAGGTGAGGGCATGGTGGGTGTGGGGACCACTGCTGGAGAGAATTGATGGGGTTTGGTTTCCATACCATGAGTGGATTGGATGGAGGATTATTTTGAACTTCTGAAGGTAGAGCTTAGAGAAAGTGTTGGCTAGAGACATATTAGGGGAAGCCTGTTGTAGTATACTTTGGGAGTAGTTGAAGGAGAAGATCTATAGGGCTGTTTCCTTGCAGTGCTGGGGATTAAACCCAGGGCCTTGAACAGGTTAGGCAAATGCTCTTGGCATTGAGCTGTATCCCACCACTATAGGTTTGAAGAACAGTCTATGACATTGAGATACTTCTTGCTTCCTTCAAACAGCTGGCATTCCAGACCTGGCTCTTTCAGCACTACTGCAGGGACAGATCCAGGGCTTGACCCCTCTTGCCATTTCCGTCATCCCTGCTCCTAAGTTTGCTGTAAGTTTTGATGCAGTTATAGAAGAGCCAGGGCCCAACAGAGGCTACGTGGATACTCCAAGTCTTGTCTCCACCCCCAGGTTGTGTTCAACCCCACCCAACTATCTAGTCTCACCAGTGTTCAGGCTGTGGCTGTCACTCCTGAGCAAATGGCCTTCCTGAGTCCTGAGCAACGACAAGCAGTTGCATGGGCCCAGCATGAGGGGAAGGAGAACCTAGAACAGCTGGGTGAGTTCCCAACTGAGCACCTTGATTTTTCTATCTTGATTCAGAATCTAATCCTGACATCGGTGCTGGATAACCCTTAAATCCTACTCAGGGAGACCCCTGGAGTGAAGGGGTCTAGAGGCAGAAAACTAGTTTCCAAATATTGATGGCTCCTGGGGAGAATTTTGATGCTCTTCCCATTCTTTTTTCTTATTTTAGGTCGAAGCTCGGCCTGTGGCCTCCAGGACTGGTCACAAATTTCCTGGGCACTGGCATTGACCATCAGCTTTGTTGGCCACCATCTTTGATCCTGTCTCTTCAATTCAGGGCGATTGTTGTGGGGAAGGGGACCCTTATCATGAATAAATACAAGTGCAAATGCATCCTAATTATTCTCAGAAAGTTGATGAGCATTATGGATAAAATGCTAATGTTTTCCACCCACCTGAGAATCAATGTTCCTGGCATGTCATATCTGGAATCTCTTTCCAACATAAATAACCCGACTGCATTTCATTTCCTGCATAAATAACCCGACTGCATTTCATTTCCTGGAGACTTCTCCCTCCTCTTCTCACCAACAGAAATAACACAGGAACACAGGAACATAGCATAGAGTCTTTACTAGGATGGAGGTGGGGGAGTGAAGGAAGAAGAGATAGGCTCAGGGCAAGTAGAATGGGGCCACTATTAAATGAGCAGAAGTCCTGAGGATCTTGAGTCATCTTCTGGGGATGAGGAATTGATGTTTGTTGTGCAGCTAATGTTTGCTGTGGACAAGAGGTGGAGGGATGCGAATATCTTGGCCTCTTTCCAGACGCCGTTCACAGTCAATCAAATAGTTTACTCCATCGATGACCAGTTGTACCAGCTCCACCTAAAGGATACTAATCCTTGGTGTCTGCACACTTTCAGTTGCCTCCATGTTCACCCTGATTTTCCTTACAGAATCTATTACATTCCTGAGGCTCACTCACTATACCATTTCAACCCCCACAAACCTGTACTTTTCCTCAGCTTCAACCCTTAGGATCTCACCTCTGACTTGCCAAGTCGATCCAAATTAGAGATGTCAAAGACACTGCCTGTGGCAGCAGTGTCTACCCCTCCAGTGCCACGTTTTTGGAGTCTCAGATTCTCCAGGATCTTAGGAAAGCGGCTATCCTAGAGGGGAGGTAGGGATCAGAGGCAGGGTAATTAGAGGCAGAGACTTTTCCTTCCTACCTGCCCAGAGCTTTTGCCCCTTTAGTCACAATTATGTCTGGCTCCTCTCAAAGTGCTCACCCCCCCTCCCCCCCCTCCAGCTACAAACCTCCTAACTCACACACACACACAGTCCTCTCTAACCCCAGGTCCTTTACTTTGCTTAGCAGTGGCAGTTTGATGTGCACTCCTGCCCGAAGTCCAGTGCCCAGGTTAGATGGACAGGTCAAGATGTATCCCAATCGCTCATTCCACATGAACTCCCAGCCACGTTCTTGGATCAGCCGCTCCACCTGGTCCACAAAGGATCTGTTAGTGAAAAAGCAGGACTATGGCCCCTCCCTTAGCTAACCCAGAGGAACTCTAGAAATACTGCTAGTACTGGAAACTTGGCTTTTTTCTGTAAAAAAGTTAGATAATTTTTATTATCATCATGTACGTAAGGTAACTTTGATGTTGCCAAATTATGATGCACTTATGTGCACAGTTATAAGATTACAGAAAATCCCTTTTTTTGCATACTAGGGTTTAAACTCAGGGCCTTGTGTTCACTTAGCTGGTGATCTAGCACTTGAATCACACCTCCATCCTGGCTTTTTGCTAGTTATTTTGGAGTTGGTAAGGGGTGTCTCATGAGTATTTCTGCCTGGGCTGGCTCTGAATCAAAATTCTCCAGATCTCAGCCTCCTGAGTAGTTAGGATTATGGGCAAGATCCTCAAGCATCCAGCTGAGATTGTGGAAAATTATCTTGTGTGTAGAAGGAAAGAAACTTGAAGGAGTGATGCATTAGAATGATCTAGGGAGATGAACAGAGGTACAAACTGAACTGAGAAAACACTGATTATTCCATCAGTTTTTCATGCATCAATTTTCTCTGCTAATGAGCAGAGGGTACTTGCAGACAGAAACAAAGATGTAAGCTTTGTAACAGGAAGAGGCAAGAGGGCCTTCTGTTAGCCATGGCAGAAACACATAAGAAAGCAGAGAAAATAGAGCAGAAGAGCCAGATTCATAGAGATAAAGGTTTTGGAGGCATGGCTCATTGGGCAGAGTGATAGCAAATGAGCAAAAGTGTCAGGTACTGAATTCAAGTCCTAGTCTCAGACCCCAATCAAAAAATAAAAAAGAGACATAGGAGTATGTAAAGAGCAAGAGAAAGCATGGATAGGATGGTCTTGCTTTATTTACTTCATCATCCTAATCATAATTACTAGAACTGAAGAGACAGGATCTGCCCGAGCAATCAACATGAAGACCACTAAAAAAGCAAAGAGGACCCTGTTTATTCTTAAGAAAGAATCATGACATGAGAGATTCTTAAGTGATGAGTGTGGGAAAGCCCTTCCATCAAAAATAATAACAAAAGGGGCTGGGAAGGTGGCTCAGTGGTAGAGTGCTTGCCTTGTATGCATGAGCCCCTGGGTTCGATTCCTCAGCACCACATAAGCAAAAAGAAAAAAAAAGCCAGAAGAGGCGCTGTGGCTCAAGTGGTAGAGTGCTAGCCTTGAGCTGAAGAACTGAGGAACAGCGCCCAGGCCCAGAGTTCAGGCCCCATGACCGGACTCAAAAAAAAAAAAAAAAGGAATAATAACACAAGCTGGGCCCTGGTAGCTCATGCTTGTAATCCAAGCTACTCAGGAGGCTGAGATCTGAGGATCAAGGTTCAAAACCAGCCCAGACAGGGAAGTTGATGAGATTATCTCCAATTAATCACAGGAAAAGTCAGAAGCAACGCTGTGGCTCAAGTGGTAGAGTGCTAGCCTTGTGCAGAAGAGCTCAGGGACCATGCCTAGGCCCAGAGTTCAAGTCCCAGGACTGTCAAAAAAAAAAATAACACTGGCTGGGAACCAGTGGTGTACACCTGTAATTCTAGCTATCCGGGAAGCTGGGATCTAGAGTATCACAGTTGAGGCCAGCCAAAACCTAGCACTAGACTCCATCTCCAAAATAACCAGCGTAAAACCTAAGCTGAAGGTATGAGTAAAGTAAATTCAAATCTCAGTACTGCCACAGGAGGGATTAGGGAAGGGAACCCATAGCTAGTACTTACTGAGCACATACTATGGATCAATTAATTTACCTGCATTATTTAATCCATATTAAAACCTAAAATGCAGGCAAATCTTATTGTCTCAATTTCACTGATTAGAAAACTGAGTTATATAGAGTTACTTCAGTATTCTCTTTTTTATTTTGTTTATTTTTTTGTTGGTTGTGAGGCTTGAACTCTGGGCTTGGGCGCTGTCCCTCAGCTCTTCAGCTCAAGGCTAGCGCTCTACCACTTGAGCCATAGTGCCACTTGCGGTTTTCTGGTGGCTTATTGGAGATAAGAGTCTCACGGACTGGGGGGGGGAGGGGGGAGGCTAGGAAGGGATGTGAAGGATAAACAAAGGAGGAGGCTGCAATGCTTGGTAAGAAATGTATGCATTCCTGCCCATGTAATTGTAACTCCTCTGTACAGTATGTTCACAAATAAAATAAAATTAAAAAAAAAAAAAAGAGTCTCACCGACTTTCCTGCCTGGGCTGGCTTTGAACTATGATCCTCAAATCTCAGCCTCCTGAGTAGCTAGGATTACAGGTGTGAGCCACCAGCGCCTGGCCCACTTCCCTACTTGCCCCAAATACTATAAAGTCAGAATCTAAAAAGGGAGCTCTTTTTTTTTCAAATGCAGAATAAAACTGCATATATGAGAACATTTAATAAGACTTGGGCTTCATGGCAGTGTCTACTGTAGAATAAAGATACATCATCTACATAGGACTCACTCCTCATCTACATTCTGGAACTTGAGTCATCTTCCCCAGTCTCTCACACTCTAGCTTAATTCCTAGATAAGATATTTTAGCAAGAATGATAGAATCCACAGCCAAGGCCTACTTTGGCTTAGAGTTATGGGAATACTTTAATATCACAAACATAGCTGTCTCTCACCCCATTCATTAAACTAGGCTCAAACATTTTTCCTTACTTGCACATACCATACCACACACCTCTAGCACTGACTTGCTGTTACTTTCTTTTTCATTACCTGGCAACTGTTTCGTTTACTTTCTTAAGGTTACTGACAATCTTTCTCTCTATTTTTAGGGTGAACATAGGACTTGGTTTCCTCAGAAGAGCCCTGGTGTATACTTATTATTTTGGAGTGATTCATGGTGACTTTTTTTTTTTAACTGTGTCAGAAATGTCCTGGGCTGGTGGATAAATGACATAGTCAATGTATGTATGCTACTCTTTGGTTTTCCTTATTTCCTCCCACCCAGCTGCCGCCTTCTCCCACCCTTCTTCTCCAACCTCTTTCAGGCCCCGGCAGAATCTTTCAAACACTTTCTTCATGTTGCCACCTTTCTCCATAGAGATGACCCGTGTATGATCCTCCTCATTCACCCAGATCAAGAAGCTCTTCTCATTGTTGTGCCTGGAGGCAGGAGGTAAAGGGATCAAGACACAAGACATTTTAGAAGGGAGAGAGGGAAAAAAAGCACTTTTGTGGGCATGGCGGTGGGGCCAGGGGTGGGGGAGGGAAAGGAGGCAAAGGAGGTAAGGAACTGCCCCATACCAGATTCCACGAGCATCTGGCCAGTCTCGAGCCATTCCTGCTGCAGTGAGCAATGGGGACACGGGCTTATCAAATAGAAAGTGGTCCTGGGGAGAGGCAAGGGATCTGGGTTAGAAATTCTCACAGTAGTCCCTGGGCCTCTCAGAGCCCATCTCCCTAGTCTGTCCCAACCCAACCGCCCCTCTGGTTTAGTTTTCCCCTTGTTCCCATTGCCCAGCGCTCTCCCTCAAAAGCCCCCTCACATCAATAAGCTGCTGCTGTTCAGTCTCTGTCATCTCACTGAGCCTATAGTAACGTCCGGCCAGGTCACCCTTCAGGCCGCTCAGAGCCTCCACCACAACACGTTCTACCTCTCGTCGCTCTGCCCGAGTGCAGGCTGGAGGCAGACTGAGTCCTCGGATACTCCGGCCAGTTCTGACTCTCGAGGACAATACATACCTCTCATCGAAGTAGCCAGAACGGATCTAATGGATAAGGGAAACGGATATAAGTCATAGAAACACAATGGATGGGGAATGAAGGTTCTTGGGGGAAGGAGTAGAGGGATCACTCGGCATTCCTACAGCATGTTTTGGGAAGGAGTGGTCCATTAGAGGAAGCATGCTTATAGAAGTGGACATTGTGAGCTCTTCCTCTCTGCCTTGGGCCTGGTCTTGGGTATTAGGAGTTTGAACTCGGCTTTATGCTTGTGGGGAGAGCAGACAGGCATTCACATCACTGACTGAGCTGCACCTGCAGCTAGGGCATGGTCTTCTCCTATCTGGTACTCCTTTAAGCTATAATTATTTCTCCATATCAAGATTAAAAGCTCAGCAGTATAATAGCCATGAGTCAGGAAAGAGTCAAGGTGAAGAGATTGGAGAGCCAGTGTTGGCCACAAAGCAACACAAACCAGAAATGGAGTATCTGGCCTACCTTACTAGCATCAAGGTCAGTGGTATGTTTCATTGTCCGGGGGTCATATCCATTGTGTCGCTCTTGGATCACAGGATCAAACAGTTCAGCAAATACCTGAAGGGAAGGGAAGAGGGTAAGGCGGTTACACAGAGGAAATCCCTCCCTAGACCTCAATGGCAGATTGACTTCACTGGGTCAGAAAACTTGAGTATGGACAATCCAGCATCGTGAAGGAAAATGAGGAGAGGGTTTGATTATAGGGGGAAGGAGCTGGGATGACTGGGAGGATGACTGATTTCCCAGGGAGACTCTTGGGGACCCCCCTACCTCATAGGTCTCCTCATCTCCAGCCACCATGCCCACAGTCTTGATGAAGGGGTGACCAGGATTGTCCACGCCAGTCTGGATACACTGATCTAGCGTCCAACCAGTGGGTGTGGTCTTGTCGCAGAGCCGTGCATAGACTGCTGGGGTCAGGTGACTAGCCATGCAGTTGTTGTGCTTTCGGAGGTCTGGGTACTCAGCGCTGGGGAGGGGTGGG
Source organism: Dipodomys merriami (assembly GCF_024711535.1). NCBI lineage: Eukaryota > Metazoa > Chordata > Mammalia > Rodentia > Heteromyidae > Dipodomys > Dipodomys merriami. Next base: position 6,531,392 of record NW_027206279.1, on the reverse strand, counting down.
GGTACCCAGTAACCATGGAGAGAGGGCACAGGAGACCAGACTAGACACACTGTTGTCTGCTGGGAGCTGTCCAGCCATATCTGGCTTTGCTCCTCAGGAGGAGGAGGAATTAGAGGTAGGCTAAGCTTTGATAATCTCTTTAGGGACTTTCAGGGTCTATTCGTTCCCAATAGTCCTAGCTGCCTGTGGCTGGCTGATTTCTCTCCCCCCCCCCCAGCCCTGCACAGCTCTTTTCTCCCATGAACACATTAGAGGTGGGGGAGGGGGGAGGACTCAGGAGAATTCAGAAAAAGAGATGGGGGGGGATGGAGAGAAAAGCAGGAAAAGGAGATGGAGAGCAAAATATGATGGTTCCCCTAACCTTTTGATTAGGGATTGGGACAGGGGTAGGGGCGGGGGGAGTGCATCTGGAGTTTGTTAGAGCCAGGGATGATTTGGGGGATGGATGGATGGATGCCTGGGGTGTACAGCTTTCCAGAAATGTTCCGGCTTGATGAATTTGGCCCCCCTGCACCTAGAACTCGGGGATCTCCAAATGGTACAGCGTCCCTGTCCCAGCTCTAGGGGCTTTCTTGTTGGTTGCCCTGGTCCTCTTCCTCTGTATCCCCCCCTTCTATCTCCATTCCATCCATCACCCCCTCTTCCATCCCCCCCACTCCACCCGATGCATCTTCAGCACTGATACCTCGGGGGATACAGCCTCCTGCGTTCACTGGCAGCTCGTACAGGTTCCGGACGGAGCAGAAGCCCGGCAGCTACAGACCCAGCTCCAGCCAAAGCCAGGAGCCTGAGCCCCGGGCGGGTAGACAGCAGACGGGAGAAGGGGCCAGCCATGGTGTAGATCGAGGTCGGGGATGGTGGTGCAGCTACGGAATCTTGGAGCAGGATCTGGCACCCGTCAGGATCTGGCGGGAGGAGAAGGGAGAAAAGGATGCGACTGGACAGACAGAGGGACTGCAGCTCGGGTCCGATGGCTGTCACCAAAAGAGGGGGGATGTAGGGGGGGGGAGTCCAGGGGGGGATGGAGGTTGAAGCTGGAGAGGGGAGCCCAGAGCCTCGCAGGCTGCAGGAGAGGCGCAATGAGAGGCGGGAGGGGAGGAGGAGGGGAGGGGCTTCCTGAGGCCACGCCCTCCCCGGCCTGCCACCGAGCTAGGTGTGCAAGGGAGGGGGGTGGGGGGAGGGAGGGTCAGGGGGTGGGTGGGCAGCGCCAGCCGGGAGATCTCAGACGCTTAGGGGGTGGGGGTGAGGGGAGGGGGTGTGGGAGGCCCACCGGGGCGGCGAGGCCTTCCAGATTTCAGCACCAAGTGGAGGACAGCACCCACCGGCGCTAGCCAAACCCCGAGCACCCTCCCCCCCTCCCTTCCCCTCCCCCTCCACTTTCCTTTTAATCCGAAACCTGAGCCAGAGGGGGTGACTTTGCCCCACCTCGGCTCTTCGTCTGACAACAGCCACCTCCCCATCTTTCTTCCCCCCCCCTTGCCCCCCCCCCCAGGGGAGGAGGCCTCCGAGGGAAACAGCGAAATAAACAGAAGATACACCCAGGAAGACCTGGGAAGCTCAGAGCAGGATTAGAGGCAAGCCAGTCACAAAGACACCCGCGGCTTCAAGGTCACCTTTCCCTAAGAACCAGGAAGAAGAAAGACCAAGGTGCCTCCCCGATTCCCTGGAGCTCTCCTAACCAGGTTGAGAAAGGAAGGATTCCCTGAATCTAGACTGTGTGTCCCATCCAACTCTGTGGCCCCCACCTCCCCATCTGCAGCCCTGGATATCTTACGCCTCTCCAGTGGTCCCCTACTCCGTTTGCCCCCTCTTTTAGCTTCCTCCCCATCCCCTACTTCACCCTTGATCCTTTACTTTACTTCCCCCCCCCCCTCTCTTTCCTGTTTTCTTTTCCCAGGACTCCTTGCCTACCTGTGGATTGCTCAGGGTGTAGGGCTGGGGTTGGGCAGGGAATTATGTTTCCTCTTCCTTCTCTGTCTTCACGGTAGCCCCGAGTTCCTGGACTGAAGGGAATATAAAGACTGGAGAAGGGTGTGGTGAGATGACTGGGTGTGGAACAGAACAAGCAGGCACAGGTCTCCCGGCTCCACGTGGGTTTCCTTTCTGGCCTGCTTAATGCTGTTTAATCCAGAGTATAAAGGCAAGTGGAGTCCAAGGGCATAAGGTCATCAGAGAAGCTGCTTTCTTCCAGGTCCCTTCTCTTCCTTCCTCTCTAAGCATATTCACAGCTCCAAAGGTAACATGAGTGTGACTTTTGTCTTAGCAGAAAGAGCAAAGACCGACTTGAAATAGGAATGTGGAGCTTCTGTGTGGAGTGTCAGTTAAGATGGCGTGAACATTGACTTTGCTCTCTTCCCTCAGCTCTCCAAGTAAGTGTGCCTATGAGAGAGAATATTTGGGAAAGAGAACTTCCCTTCATATTGTCTTCATGCCCAAACTCTTACTCTCCTCATTCACTTCAGGCCTCCTTCATGTGCTTTTCCTCAACTGGCCCATTTGTGGGTATCCGTAGAAGTGATCACTCTCTCTTTTGGGGTGTATCTCACTTAGCTCTTCCTCCTGATAAGACATCAGTTATCTTAGAAGAGGTAGAGTTCTGCAGTTGGAATGTGGTCATCCTTGGAGAGAAGAAAAATGTTACCTGTGCTATTACGTTAAAGAGTAGCTATGAGTAAGGAAATATAATTGCTAGGAATGATGTATATTTAGCCAGGTAAGAGAGGGAGATAATCTTCCAGAACAGCAGGGCTGTTATTTGACTGACGGTGTATTAAGGCAATTGGGGCTGGGGGTGGGAAGAGGGAATTACAAGAGAAATAAGCCAGCCAGAAGAGTAGAGAAATTACTCAAATTTGGAGAGGAGCTGCTCACATTTGAATAATAACTGTGGGCCTTACTGTGGACCTCTGATAGGCATATATTAATACTCATTTAAAACGTTATCCTGCAGTATAGGGGAAGTATAATTAATATTTATTTATATATTTAATCAGTCGTGAGGCTTGAACTCAGGGCCTGGACGCTATCCCTGAGCCTTTTTGTGCTCAAGACTAGTGTTCTACCATATGAGCCACAGCACCACTTCCAGTTTTTGAGCAGTTAATTGGAGATGAGTTTCATTAGGACTTTTCTGCCTGGGCTGGCTTCAAACCATGATGCTCAGATCTTGGCCTCCTGAGTGGCTAGGATTACAGGCATGAACCACCAATGCCCGGCTTATTCTACTTTATTTAATAGAATTTAGTATTGCCAATAGTATTTAATATTTAATTAATTGAGCTGGTCCTGAGGCCTGGGCACTGTCCCTGATGCATCTTGCCCCTTACCCCTTCCTTTCTCTTTGTTTCCTGTTTATCATGAATGAACTGCTTTGCTGTATCATAATTCTGATACCATGATAATGTTCTGCCTTATTTCAGGCTTAAAGCAATGGAGCTTAGAGAATATAGACTAAAAACTCTGAAACTGTAAACCAAAATAAATCTTCCCTCCTTTAAGTTGCTCTTCTCAGAGGTATTAGTTTCACAGTGACAAAAAAAAAGCTAACAGCACCTTACAAATTAATTTCACGCTAATAGAAGAGAAAATGGAGGCTCATTCATAAAGCTGTACAACTATTAAAGGTAAGTACAAGGTTCAAAAACAGCTTTGCAGGGGCTGGGAAGGTGGCTCAGTGGTAGAGCGCTTGCCTCGCATGCCTGAGGCCCTGGGTTCGATTCCTCAGCACCACATAAGCAAAAAAAAAAAAAAGCCAGAAGTGGCGCTGTGGCTCAAGTGGTAGAGCACTAGCCTTGAGCTGAAGAGCTGAGGGACAGCGCCCAGGCCCAGAGTTCAGGCCCCATAACCGGACCCCCCCCCCAAAAAAAAAAAAAAAAAAGCTTTGTAGCTTCCAAGTCTAGAGGATAGAGAAGAAGCAGAGTATGGAGATAGGCATTAACTTGCCCAGTCTGGGCTGTGAGGGGATAGCTCAAATTGTTGCGTGCCTGCTTAGGAAGCATGAGGCCAGAAGTTCAAACAAAAAGGGGGAAAAAATCTAATCATCTTGTCCATCTATTTTCCTCACAATACAGTTTATCAGTTCTTCCCTTTAACTTTTTTTTTTTTTTGGTCAGTTATTGGGCTTGAACTCAGAGCCTGGGCACTATCCTTGAGCTCTTTTGCTCAAGGCTAGTGCTCTACCACTTTGAGACAATTCCGGTTTTCTGGTGGTTTATTGGTTTATTGGTGATAAGAGTCTCACAGACTCTCCTGCCCAGGCTGGCTATGAACCCTGATCCTCAGATCTCAGCCTCCTGAGTCGCTAGGATTATAAGAGTGAGCCACCAGTGTCTGGCTTTCCTTCTATCTTTTTTTTTTTTAATATCTTTTTTTTTTAAGCATTACTAGCTTACTTTGGTTATGTAAAGAGGGATTTCATTATTAACATTTATTTCTACACTGTATGTATTCCCATCAACTCCCCTTTCTCTATCACTTCCCATTCCCCTCCAATTTCAACAGGTTTCATCGCTTTTATTTTCATAGTTGCATGCACCCTATTTTGACCATATTCATCTTCTTTCAAAGTCCTCTTTGTATCTTATATTTTCTGCTTATCTCTAGCAAATAAACGTTTATTGGATCTCTAACCAATAAACGTTTATCTCACCCTCTTATTTGTCATACAAAAGACCTAGGTTTGCCCTCCAGGAGGTTGCAGTGGTACAAACCCTGCCTCCTCCTCTGGAACTCGCTTGTTCCTCGCCATTGGTCTCACTGGAATGTATCTCTGTCTAGACCACGCATCTGGATTGTCTCGACGCAGTTCAGAAATCCGAGGCCCGAGCACAGCATCAGGTTGCATTCCCGCTCAGAACCACTAGGAGTTCCCTTCCCCCGAGCGCGCGCGCTGGAACGCCGGCCAACGCAGCCTGACTGTGTTGCTCGGTGCGCGCCCTCCGCTGATTGGTAGCTCCGCAAACAGTCGCGCTCTGATTGGTTCGCTGTCAGGTGTCGCTGCCGGCAGGTTCGGCTGTGCGAGCGGAGGGAGGCGGGTGAGTGCGGGCCGGGGGCGGTGGGGGAGTGGCTGGGGGAGTGTGTGTGGGGGGAGCTGGGGGCGGTATCGGAGCGGGTGGGGTGGGCTCGGCGGAGTGGGCTCGGTCTCTGCTCTGGGAGCCGTGGTTAGCAAACCGGTGGGGACGGCTTCGGGAGGCCCTGCGGGAGAGGCCTCCATGTCCGCGTCGGGAGAGTGAGGCGGGGACGGCGCGGGGCGGGGCGGGGGGGGGCGGGGAGGCGGGCAAAGGCTATAGCGAAGTCAAGAGGGGAGGGCGGTATTCGTGACCCGGCGCCGGGTGAGGAGGAGAGGACAGAGCGGGGACTGGCTCTGCGTGATCGGAAAAGGTCTGCGTGAGGAAGAAGAGGGTCCTGCGTGGGGGCTGGGGGGGGAGGATGGAAGAAGTGGAGGGGGTCTGCGGGAGAAGTGGAAGGACTGGGATGGACAGGGGAGAGTCCGGGTGGAGGGGGTGGGGTGGGGGGGCGGTGTCTGGGAGAGGAGGGAAGGGGTGAAGTGTCCCAGGGCGGGGGGGGGGGGCAGGACACCCATTCGAGGGTGGTTTGTGGAGGAGAAGGGGATGTTCAGCTCCAGAGAGACACCGGTGAGGGAAAGAATGGATGGATCTCTGGGCAAGTCCTGTGGGGGGGGGGGGGGGAAATCGTTCAAGAGTTCACTGTAAAGCTGAGACCAAGGTAGGAAGGAGGATTTGGAGTTCAAGGTCAGCCTGCGCTTACAGAGACCCTGTCAAAAAGAAAGAAAAAGGAGAGGGGAAAAAAAAAGTTATCAGTATTGATGATTCATAAGGGTTTGAAGGACTGTTTCATACAGGGAAATCGTGAGTGGGAGGATATTAGCTGGCTTCACTGGACAAGTTGACCAATGATGGGGGCTGGGGTGGGGTGGGAGGAGGGACCTGCAGTCAGTGTGGGGAGTGGTTAGGGGAGTCAACCATGAGTCTTCTTAGCATGCTGGGGAATGTAGGAGGCTTGAGACTTGAGAACCAGGCATCGGTGTGGTTGTCAGAATGATCCGTGTCAGAATAAGCAATGTGCATGAAGTATTAAAAAAAAAAAATTAGCCGGGCTCCTGTGGCTCAGGCCTGTAATCCTAGCTACTCAGGAGGCTGAGATAAGAGGATCGAGGTTCAAAGCCAGCCCGGGGCAGGAAAATCCGTGAGATTCTTATCTCCAACAAACCACTAGAAAACCGGAAGTGGTGCTGTAGCTCAAGTGGTAGAGCACTGGCCTTGAGCTGAAGAGCTGAGGGACAGCGCTCAGGCCCAGAGTTCAAGCCCCATGACCGACCCCCCCAAAAAAAATTACATAAAGAATTAAGTGAGGGGATCCATTTTTGGAAGTAGGAAGATATTGGTGGCCTGAAGAGTCCCTCCACGCAGTGAAAGTAAGTATTCCTTTACCACTGATGAACCCTCCATCAAGGCCCTAAGTTCTAAGGGTTAAAAACAGTTCCATGGCTTAGCCTCCTCTCTACTTTTCTCTAGATTTAACATAGATGTTCCCAAATTGCCTTCCTGGATGCCTCTCCCTCCCTGCTTGCCTTCCTTACCTATTTACTCTCTTCCTTTTTTCTTGCTTTCTTTCGTCCCTTCCTCCTTCCTTCTTTTCATACTGATTTTGGCCATAGTAAGATTGCCCTTTAACCTAATGCAGAGTTCAAAATTGTCTTACATAATGACGTTTGGGGAAGAGATGAAGGGGAAGGAGCTAGAAAACAGGAAAGTGGTTTCAGGAACACTACATTAAACCCTAGCTTCTTGCAGAGGTACTTCTAAATAAATCCTGGCTTGTTTCATGGCTATTTCTGTCAGGTTTCTATTTTTTGCTTTGTTAACTATGAATTTGGACCTTCATCTCTCTTCAGTACCTACTTGTGAATGCTTCTTCTTCCCATTCTATTACTTACCACTGTGAAAGAGATTCAAAAACATGACTGTATGCTCAGTGAAAAAAACAAGAAAGACTTAGCAGAAGAAAGGACAAAGGATTAGGAATCTTAGACAAGAAAGAAAGCCCCTACTTCAGAGAAAGGGTAAAGAGTATGATAAAATTCTAATTGCTTAAAGTGTACAGGAACCTTGGGAATGCCACAAGTCATAGAAATTGGGTCAGGTTACTAAAGAAGAGTTCAAAGGAACACCAATGAATTAGGAGGGGTAGTGCATTTATGAGACTACCACAAAACTGGAAATGTTAAGGATAAAGATATTGTGTTACTAGTC